>NW_020664561.1:52891181-53504044 GCF_002925995.2 Terrapene triunguis
ATAACAAAGCTCTATTTGTATTGTCTAAGATTTATAATCTTGCCATAATAATGCTCTTCTGGCTGAAAAAGCCAAACATTCCATTTTCACTGAGAGTGAGGGGTTGGAATATAATTCCCTGATAAACACTTATTTTTTTTCTAAAAACCTAACAGCTGGATTTACTCTTTTACTTAAAATAATTCAGTGTAAATGCATAAGTGCAGTTATACATGTTTACATGTACTTGGCTGTGTTCCCCCTTCCAAGGGAGCTAATAAATTCAGTTAGTCATCCAATCAGAGTATTGTTTCCGTTTTACTCATGGCACAACAATAACTCAGCTTCATGGTTCTTTCACACAAACTGTTCCCAGGATGACATGCTGTATACATTTGATAAATGCATAAGTTCCAATGAAGGAGACACCCCTACAGTTTAAAATCTGCCTACTGATGGGACTCGCACCGCTCCATTTGGAGACTATAAGTCCACAGTTTAATTGATCTCAATAAAGACATTTCCCCCCCTTGCATTCAGCCCACATTTTTCTTTTGTGCAGTTTCATCTCATAGTTGTTTCCCCTTGGACAGCCTTACATAATTCCCCTCCTACTTATGGGCATAATTCCCTCATCTCACATGTCCAACTACTATTGATACCTCTGGAAGTTTTCTACAAAGATAAAGGGTAGAACAGGGCCATTATAGCAATGCTTCTGTGCGGTCTCAGGCAGAGAAAGCCTCTTCCCAGCCTTACCACACCACTCATAAATAGGTAAGAATTCTGATCGCCATTAATGGAGGGAGAAAGTAAGACACTGTGAATTAATCAAGGCCATTTAGCAAGTCATTGGGAGGCCAGGATTGGAACCCCAGTGGTCCTGGTGCCTAATCTTGTGTTTGTCCAGTAGGCCATACTGCCCCTCACAAAAGTGTCATAGCCCACTGATGTGCAGAGAATTTATGTGCATAAATGCTATTACTATTCACAGTGGGGCCCTAATTTTGATTGTGGACTCTGGGAGCTACCACAATATAAATAATAATCATTAGAAAAAGAGTATTTCCAGGCTAACTAAACTTCGCTGTGGGTAATTAAGTTGGCCCACTGAACACTGATTGATGCACTATTTAAATACACTTAAAACCTGTTTTATAATAGGATAGCCACATCTCAGGCCTTCTGTGAGTGCGCTGCTCAGGGGTGAAATTCACCCAGAGGGGTATGGGCTGCATGCTTGCCACATAATAACCCTACCAGCCTAATAGTTTGCATTTGCAGTGTAGAGTGACTGCCATCTCTTTCTCAGGGTTTTATACTGCTGCCATACTATCTGAGTGCCCTCCATGTAAAATCAGTACCCATAGCACAATCCCCAGTGGACTGCATGGAGTTTCTGGTTCTTTTCAGGATCAAAACTCTGCTTGGACTAGAGTATTTGGTTTTGGCTTTTATTTTCCTTTTACTGTTGTTGTTGGTAGGGTTTAAGTGTAGAAGGGCTGGCAGTGCTGGGAGTGTCATCCTTATGGTAGGAAGGAATCTGAATATTAATGGAAAATATTGGAATTTTTTCCACACCTGTGTGACCTTGGGCAAGTCACTTAGCCGCTCCATGCCTCAGTTCCCCATCTGTAAAATGGGGGTACCCTACCTCACAAGGGTGTCGTGAGGATAAACACCTTAAAAGCACTTTGAGATCTATTGATGAAAAGACTATATAAGAACTAGGTATCATTATTTATTATTATTATTTAAATAACCTTCCTTCTCTTCACCTCACCTTTCCACTCCCTACCTGATGCCTTCTACCCCAAGATGGAGATTTTAAGTTTGGGAACGTGCGGAGGTTTTTAAAATATACTTTTTTGTACTTTGGGAAAATGGAACTACAGAGGTCAGTCTCCCCTTGAGCACCCCACCACATGACACCGCTACTGTTCCATACCACACAGGCTCATCTCAGCCTAGTTTATGGCATGTGAGCACTGGCACACAGTTTTGCAATGAATCCAGAATGAAACCACAAAACCTACTTTGTGTCGCTTTACAGCTAAAAATTTTACTTGTTGTTGGGTAAAACAAAACAAAACAACACAACAACAACAAGATTTTCCAACCACAAAATGTTTCTACCTGTTTATACTATCAAAAGTAGCACCTGCTCAGGGGGGCTGGAACAATTTGTATAGTGGGAGTGCTGAGAGTCATTGAACCAAACTGTAAACCTGTACATGATGGAAATCACTTCAAGCCAGGGGGTGCGGCAGCACTCCCAGCACCCCTAGTTCCAGCACCTATGCATCTGCTATGCATTAAGCACTTTCTAAACATTCACGGAGGGGCAATCACTAACCAAAGGCGCTTACCATCGAAGAATAGATGGGCAATTACTCAATTCACTGGAAGAACAGAGCAGGAAAGGTTCTTTAAGGGGGACTTAAATGCAGGTAGGGTAAGGGCCTTCTGAATAAACTCAGGGAGGTTCTCCCATATGTTATACCACACCCTGAGGTGGGTTGTTGACAGTAAGGATTGAAGCAGGGACCTTTAGATGTAAAACCATGAGCCTCACCTGCATTAGATAAATGACCCAACTCCAGTAGGCCAGGCAGTAGCAGGCTCATTAACCTCTCCCTGTGACCCAGCCGCCATTAGAGGGTAATAGAGCACCACCTTAAGTGGGTGTGGATTATACGTACATAGGCACCTGTGTAGAAGAAAGCACAGAGGTGACTGTGCGCATTAACATTTCCTCTCTGACCCGAAACCATGAGCTTCAGATGGCTTCATGCTGAAAGTTTTGCACAGCTCTACAAAACATCCAGTGCCTAGTAATCAACTCTGTACAACAATCAATTTGGGAAAGCCAAGCTCCTTGGGTCTGGCCCACTTTTTAATGTGTTCTGCATAGTACAGTGCTCCGTGCTTTACTGCACTATATAAATAATTGCACTAATAATATGTGTCACCGTTCCTTATTTATGACTCTAAAAGAACACCAGCAAGTGAAAAAGGCAAGTGGTGGTGGTGGCCAAGTTGGCAAAGCTTTAAGAACATGTCCCCCACGCACATTTCATAATAGTATACTTCATTTCCCAAACAAGAGAACGCACAGTCACTTCCATTTGATGAATATGTAGACTGTCTTGTTGTTCGTGATGTAATTAATTGTTGCCTATAGTCTCAACACTCACTGTGATGGGTTGGATCACAGAAACCCTCTTTGGGACTGCCACCTGATGAGCTGAGACTACCTCTGAGCCTGTTTTCCCTGCCAGTTTGGGACTTCAGTTCCCTGCCTGGTTGTGCCAGACACGCTAGCCTGCTACAAACACAGACCCAGGTCTGAACCACATCCCCCAAAAGCTGCAGGCTTAACTGAAAACAGCTTAAGAAGTGTTCCTGTCTCCAGCACTCAGATACCCAACTCCCAATGGGGTCCAAACCCCAAATAAATCTGTTTTACCCTGTATAAAGCTTATACAGGGTAAACTCATAAATTGTTCACCCTCTATAACACTGATAGAAAGATATGCATAGCTGTTTGCCCCCCTCCAGGTATTAATACATACTCTGGGTTAATTAATAAGTAAAAAGTGATTTTATTAAATACAAAAAGTAGGATTTAAGTGGTTCCAAGTAATAACAAACAGAACAAAGTGAATTACCAAGCAAAATAAAATAAAACACACAAGTCTAAGCCTAATACAGTAAAAACTAAATGCAGGTAAATCTCACCCTCAGTGATGTTCCAATAAGCTTCTTTGACAGATTAGCCTCCTTCTAGTCTGGGCCCAATCCTTTCCCCTGGTACAATCTTTGTTCCAGCTCAGGTGGTAGCTAGGGGATTTCTCATGACTGCAGCCCCTTTTGGTCTGTTCCACCTCCTTATGTATCTTTTGCACAAGACGGGAATCTTTTGTCCCTCTCTGGGTTCCCACCCCTCCTTCTAAATGGAAAAGCACCAGGTTAAAGATGGATTCCAGTTCAGGTGACATGATCACATGTCACTGTAAAACTTCATTACCCTCTTGCCAGCACACAGGTAGACTTACAAGTAAACAGAGCCATCTACAGTCAATTGTCCTAGTTGACGGGAGCCATCAAGATTCCAAACCACCATTAATGGCCCACACTTTGCATAATTACAATAGGCCCTCAGAGTTATATTTCATATTTCTAGTTTCAGATACAAGAGTGATACATTTATACAAATAGATGACCACACTCAGTAGATTATAAGCTTTGTAATACCTTACAAGAGACCTTTTGTAGGAAGCATATTCCAGTACATTATATTCACACTCATTAGCATATTTTCATAAAATCATATAGAGTGCAACGTCACACTCACTTCTTATAAATTAAAATAAATAACTAAAAGAGTAAAATGGTGCCACATCTTTGCAACGTACATGTTAGAAGCCCCACATGTTTCCTGACATCATGGCTCAGGTAAAAATTCCTGATATTACTTATGTAAATATGTATTAATTAAAGCCCCTTAGAAATGCAGAATATTGACCTAACAGGCCATAATGGCTCTTCTGGAGCAATTACAATCTATCAAACAGATATATATTTAGGAAGTTATTTTTTCTGAGTGTGCATTATTGACCTGATCGTCAACAGTTTCTTCAGAGCTGTTAATGCCTACTGTGCAAAATCCTTCCTGCTTCCCAGATCACTGACATGATGGATTGAAGTAACTCAGCAGTATCTTTAGATCTATGATAAATTCTTGGCCGTTCTCTACCCTCATGGTAAATTTTCAATGCTGCTTGGTGGTTGATATATTCATCGGGTATGAATCTGTCCATGCACAGTGTCCACCAAATGGACTGATTCTACGATCCTTACTCAGATCGGGTAGTACTTTAATATACAAGACGACTCATTGGGACAGATCCTCAGCTGAGGCAAATCACCATAGCATCACTGCCTTTAGTGGGGCTATTCATGTTTACACCAGTCATATGACCTCTCTTTCTAGACTGATTTCTGGAAGAGCCCACAGCTGAAGACCAAATTCTGAAGTTTTTAATTGCATCTTGCACAACTATTTGTCTTCACTTAAGTGCCTCCCCTTTCCCTCAGTTACTTTTGATCTCATTCTGCCTGTCTGCTCTTCGGCAGTGTTGCCTAGTGGATAGAACGTTTGGCCGGAACTCAGGAGAATGGCTCTCTCTTGCTGGCTTCCTCTACAGGGTGACATTGAGTAAATCACCTCACCTCTCTATGCGTCAGTTGCCCCCATCTGTAAAATGGGGCTAATGATACCGACCTCCGTTGTCAAGAGTTCTGAGATCTGTGAGTGAAAAGTACTATATAGGAGAGTGAGGGATTATTATATTTCACTTAAAAACACTGCACATCTCATAATGTCCCCATTTTGGAAGGGATCTGAAATCCGTGCTTACTGAGGTTTTTTTTTCCTCCTGGGGGGGGTCCTTCTCATTTACTACCACTAGGGAACAACATAGAAATCAGTCCAAACTCTATTTGCAGAGCTCCCATTGAAATCAATGGGAATATTGTGTGCCCTTCTGAGGGTGGAATTGGGGCCATATTTTTTAAATACAGTCAGTAACTGCAACATATTTCCCTTTGATTATGAAACCATTATTACCAGAGTATCTTTGGCTGGCCTTTCTTTGGGTCTCTCTGCAAAGGGAAGTCAAACAATTATCTACAGAAATAATAATTCTTCATTCATAGACCACAAAGTGCTGTGCAAAGCTGGCTCAGCATTATTATCCCCATTCTGAAGATGAAGAAACTGAGGCACAATAGGCTCATGTGGGTTTTTCAAGGTCCATGGCTGAACGAGGAATATAAGCCAGGGGGGAAATCTTTGCCCCATTGAAGTTAATAGCAAAACTCCTCAATAGAGCCGCTCTCCTGATTCCCAGTCTGATGCCCTTGGGACTGGAGTTGTGGTGCTCAACATTTTTCCATATGACCCCATGTTACAACAGAAAAATTTGGGGACCAACCCTCTCCCCTGCAATTCCAACACCCTCTTCCCATCTAGCCATAAATAGAGGGTGGTTGCAACCCCTGTGGCCCTGTTCATGACCCCCAGGTTGAGCTGCACTGTCTCTTCTTCCCTCATAGATGAGTTTGATGCACTGAGGAGAGATGTTTGCTAGAAAGCCATAGGTGAATCATTCAAAAACAAGTTTGGCTAAAAAAACCCAGGGACTGACATCTGACTCTTCAACTTCTTGTGGAATTTGGGCTGACTATGTTGTAGCTGTCATAATCCTCACTTTAGACAAATGCAAACACTTCCTATCCCCCGACAAGTGTCAGCTGCATAACAAAACAATGTATTCAAGTAAACTCACTGATTCTTTTTTATATGGGCCTATTTGACAAATATGGATTGGGCTGCTAGAACAAAATTAAAATTAGAGGTGAAACCCTGGCCCTATTGAAGTCAATAGCTAAACTCCCACTGACTTCAGAGGAGCTGGGGTTTGACTCTAGAAGTCCAAGACTAATGCGAAAGTTGACTATATCTTGGAACTGTGCACAGTTAGGCTGATTTCTATAAGAGCTATGGATATGACTTCAATAACCTTTACAATAAAACAAAGCTCTAACCTAGCAGCTTTCCTTTTGTTTTAGGCTCTCAAACATTTCAGTCTTCCTTTCCCCCGCCCCTTTTTTTTGCTGCTGTTGTCAGGTATAATATGACATGCATGTGCCTTTTCCAAGGTTTATTTTATTTTGTCTGTGCTCAGTCACAGATTCTAAAGTATAAAAACCAAGAATACTGGCAGCTCTAAGGAAATACGAGAAGCACTGTCTGGGAATGCAGGAATGTGGGATACATGTTGCAGTGTGTTCTATAACAAGATAATACATGATCTACCATGCAAACGTGATGGCGTTGTATACAGAATGAGAAGATTCATACTCAAGTTCAACAGCTGGAAGGGCACTGAGCTATGAATTACAGTATCGCCCCCTCTGCCCTCAACCCAGTAAATGTCTCTTTCCTTCTAAAGTTTCCTTGTCTTAAGGAAAAAATAAATGATTGCAGAGTCAGAGGTTAGCATTGAGTAAGCGAGAGTGGAGCTAGTATTGAAGGACAGAGACACACCATTTTGAAGTTAGAAGGCAAAAGACTACAGAATCCTCCTATTCTGAAATCCCACATACAATGAGATGGGAAAGAATAGAAAATGAAGATCCCAGGATCCCTCATAAGGCCTGAAATACGGTCAGACCAGGACAAGCAAACGATAGCGGAGTTGATGTGGCTGTTATTCATGGTCAATGAATCACAGGGTAACAATCACAACTACAAACTGAAAAAGTCAAGGGCATGGAACTTACTTATGTCCCAGGGCTATAATAATTCGCCCACCCCATTTCAAATTTTACTATTCAATATGTGTTATTTATGCATTCTTCCAGGCAGGAACTTTTTTTCATTATATTTTATCATCTTTCCAGAGTACTCATGTTGTGTGTGCAGTTGTGAATATGCACTGTAGCACACACAAGACCAGGCTCAAGAGTACTGGGAAAAAAGCAATACTATATTAATGCTATATTTTTCCATGCGCGTGGACATTAATCAACAATCTAATGCTTAGAAAGGGGAAATTACCATTTGTATACAGTCTCTTTAGGGAGATAAGTTACTAACTTTAAAAGCTCTGCCACCACTGGACCGTGACCACTGACTGGACTGGGAAAATGCTATGGGGGCCAAAGCAATGGAGATGGGTGCAAATATTAGTGATTCGAAAATTCATATAGAAACCACTCATTGACTTTATAGCGATGTGGGTTTTTAAAATGGGTGAGTGTGAGCATATTTTACTTTGGGGGAAATAGATCTTTTGAGCTTTAATTCACAGCTCTGTAGGTCTCATCTACAGCTGCTTCATACAATGATGCTGTAAGGATAACAGAGATATAGCCAAGTGCAGATATCATCCATTACCCAGCCTACTGTTGTTTCCAGTGTCAGATTTTGGGAATAAAAATAATTGTATATCCGCATGTCATGTAGGGTGATACCTCACTTTTTGACATACTGGATAATGGGCCTCATGGAACGGAAACAGCACTTTGGTTATTGATCTGTGACCTTGTGAACTTTAACTAATATCGGACACTGGCTACAGCCATTTTGGTAAAGTGTGCTGTGGTTAAGAAGTAGGAGCTAAGTAGCTTTTAATAATAAGGTAATTTAACTCGGATTTGCAATTAGATCATCATTTGCAGCTGTTGAGGTGCATTCCATGTCAGTTTATGAAGCACCTTTTTGCCAAAGTGAGTTTGGGTATAAAACATATTGAAAAAATAAGTCAATACTTTATGGGGACCAAGTAGCTGAGTACTTATAAAATATATAGCATGTCACCTCTAGCCTACTCCTTCAAATCCTGCTCATTTCCATAGAGATTAAACATTTTCGGTATATGATGGCTGTTTAGAGTCCTGTGTGAAATGAGCTGATGGGCTCAGTTTAGTTCCTCTTGTCCTCTTCACAGCTGGCGCTAATGGACACTTTCCTCGGCAATGTTAGCAGAAAGGCCAAACAATGAATTGTCATAGAGCGTGAGCTACCTTTCAACCCTTAGCAGTGGTCCCTTCCAGGTAAGGGTTAAAGCTCTATTTTTCGCTGGTGGGTGGTGTGGGGAACTTGCATTGCCGCTATCGCCTATGTATTATTTATTCTATGCATTTCCTGAGCATACCCTCATAGAGCAGGAGAGCATCAGATGGCATTCCTTTAATAGACCCCATCTTTATATATCCCTCTTCCATATCTATGTTAGTCTGCGAATATAATAACAGCAGTTCTAGTTCCAAGGCATTGTATCTATATTAATTAATCCCCACAAGGGCCCTCTTAAAGATAAGTATTATTGTCTCCATGTATAGATGGGAAAACCGAGGAAGACAGACACTATGACTTACCCAAGGCCATACAGCAAGTCACTGGGAAGCCAGGATTGAAACGTCAGTGGTCCAGGCTCCTAATCTTGTGTTCAACCCACTAGACCCTCCCACAGGTGTCTATTAGCCCATTGATGTGCAGAGAATTTATGTGCATACGTCCTATTACTATGAATGGGAGCTACATGCACATATTCCCCATTAATCAAAGGGGGAGGTTGTAGAGCAGCTCTCTGGATGACTATGGTGTTTCCACATTTTATTGTCTAGGGCACAGCATTTATTTTCTGGTGACTTCATATTCCGACGTGATGAGCCCCATATGTTCAAACCTGTTGGCACTTCCCAACAGGATTAACAAATTACAATAAAATGTGTGACTTTTTCTAACAGTACCTCCGTGTGTAAGGGTAATGCACACCCTTCCCATATCCCATTACACCAAGGTTCATTGGGAGGTCACAAATAGGGGCGGCAGTGGTCCCCTGTGGGGCTCTGTAACTTTTATAACCACCATAAAAAGGAGTTTTTACACTTTCTTGGGGAAAACTGAGGTATTTTGTAGAGGTTTGACGTAAAGTCAAACAAGATCTCTTGCCAAAAATACTATGGCCTGCCATTCTACCAATCAGCGCATAAACATTCTATGCTGCACTCTGTATTTTCACATAACGGACAGACTATGGTAAACATTGGGATCAAGATACTTATGCACAAACTAACAATTTTGTGGTTTCCAAGTGATGAAAACACTTTGCAAATAAAGCATTTGTCTCCTGAGAATTACACCATCTAATTTAATTTTCTCCTAAATCAAATAGTGTATTAATCCCCAATTGAAAACATGTTTCAGTTGCACAAACAATATTTAAATAATATAATAGAGACATCTTTTATAAATATGCGTAAACAAATTCCACAGAAACTAATGCGGGGGCTATAATTAATAGAAATGCCAAGTGCCAGTTAACCAGAAAAACTCAAACATCATAAATCTGTCTCCAGCTTTCTCACATATACTAATGGATAGATACTCTAAGCCTAAACATTTAACAATCACTAATTCAAATACCTATCCATCCCTATTAAATGTGTCATGTTTTTAAATAAATGCAACATTTAGCTGAATTTCACATAAAACTTGCATATATTTCACCCAATAACAAAAGGCACACTTTTTGAAGAACATCCTTTTAAAGAAATAACGTATTTAGCCAGCTGGGGAATTACACAAATCACCTATCTATTAAAAAGAACACACATTGTTTTTCCCTAATAGTGCTGATGGGCAAAATCTACCACAAACCATTATTTTCTACCGTACACTATTGTACATCCTGGCTCAAGTTCCTAGAGTTTATCAGGACCAGATTGGCAGCCTAGGCTGCTGAAATCCAACACGATATTGAACGAAACTGTGAATTATTTACATAGAATTCTGTGGCTCTTTGTGCCACCAGACTATATTATGTCTCTCGCTGTAATTTAAGCCCTTTTCTTTTGTGTCTCCTGAGAGAACTGAAGTACATGGAAGATGCTGGTGACTATCAGCCTTCACAGACTAGACCTTCAGTGTTTTGTTACGCATTAGAAGTATTACTATTTGAATTTAACCACTTTAAATAAGTAAAATGTAAGTAACCATTGACAGCTATGATTTACTCTCCCTTCTCAATTATTTGATTTAGAATCTGCATCCATCTGCTGATTTATTAAACTGTGTACAGCGCAAAGGGATCACCAGAATTCTCCTTCTGTGAAGCACGGTAATGGATAGACACTTCTCATGCACTTAGGGAAGTTATAAGCTGACATGCTTATTTAGTACTTTCAACAGAGCTACATTTTTTAAAATGCGCACTAACATAATCTCAGTTATCAGTTGTCCTTTCACAATTTATAACTTGTTGTTTCCAGGGAAGAGCACAATATTTTCAACTGCTGCCTTTAAAATCCACAGCTAGGACATCAGGTTTTAATGGGGCTGCTTCAATATGGCAAATCCTATGCTCCTTTCCACTACACCTGCTGTTTTCTTTACTTTCCCAGCTAGTTGGTTTACTTCACAGGAAAAGGATGAACTTTTTTTTTGTGCCACAACGGCTCCTGTTTTTCACTGATCAACAGAAGGAGGCCAAGTACAGTATCTTGAACCTGTCCTTTGGGGGCAGATGGCACAGCCCTTAATTGGCTCCCCTTGCTCTCCTGCCTAGACCTGCTGAGACTGACTCTGGCCACATGGGGGAGGCCACGGGCAGATAGTAATACTCCCTGCTGTGAGTAAGTGGACAGGAAAAGGAAGGAGAGTCCAACCTCTTCCTCTTCTTGCTAGCCAGGAACACAGGACGCAGTAAACAACTCAGTCTCCCTCTCTTGAGCAAGTGGGGAGCAGGGGACTCTCTGGTCTGCTCCCGGGGCAGTACAGTCATGCATTGACCCTTACTCAGGGCAGATTGTAAAATGTCAGCCTCTCCCTTTATGATTAGCTGTGAAAGATTTTACAGTGCGTGCCAGAGCTGGCAGTGATGCTCTCTGTCACAGCTGTTTTCATGATACGAGGCAGTTCCAACAGCCTTAACGCCACATTTCTTTTTTCTCTGGTGTGATGGGTTTGGGTCTCACCTTCGGCATTATTTTAAAACGTCAAGGCCCAGTTGAGGAGCCCGTACTCACACCAGGATGAAATTCACTGCTCAGAACAGATCTGAAATGAGACTTAAGTGGGGCTTAGATCCATATGCTGCCTCTCTGCACTGGTGAAAAGGGTGGTGAACTTCACACGCTGTGGAGTACAGAACCTAGTAGCACTTTAGTGGGGCGAGACTGACGTGGAGTGACAATTTTTCCAGATCACGTGAGACATCCCTGTGTCTAGCAAGGCATTTGGACTCTGCTTATCAATGAGTTTTTAGTTTTTATTTATTACTTATATTATACTAGTGCCTAAATGTCCCACACAAGACTTTACATTTTAAATACCCAAAGTAGACAAAGAGGGGGGAGAAAGGAAGTATTATGATCCCAATTTTATAGACCGAAAACTCAGGCAAAAAGAGATTAAAACCCCAATTCAGCAGACTATTTAGGAATATGCTTAGCTTTAAGCCTAGTGCTTAAGCCCTTCCCTATCTAGAAAAACATTTCAGCCCATGCTTTACTTTAAGCACATGCTCCCAATGGGACTTACTCAGGAATTCAGCCCATTTCTAATTAGTAAACCTGAGTAGGCAATATATGCCTTAATCCAGGAGTGGGCAAACTTTTTGGCCTGAGAGCCGCATCGGGTTTCCGAAATTGTATGGAGGGCCAGTTAGGGGAGGCTGTGCCTCCCCAAACAGTCAGGCATGGCCCAGCCTCCGCCCCCTATCTGACCCCTCCTGCTTCTTGCCCCCTGACGGCCCCCCGGGACTTCTGTCCCATCCAACCCCCCCAATAGGCCTGTCCCCTGACAGCCCCCGGAACCCCGCCCCTGACTGCCCCCCCGCCACCCCATCCAACCCCTCCTCTCATTCCTGACAGCCCCCTGGGAACCCCTGCCCCCATTCAACACCCATGTTCCCCGCCCTCTGACCGCTCCGACCCCTATCCACACCCCCGCCCCCTGACCACCACCCTGAACTTCCCTGCCCTCTATCCAACCCCCCCTGCTCCCCGCCCCCTGACCGCGCTGCCTGGAGCACCGCTGGCTGGCGGCACTACAGCCGCCCCACCCAGAGCACCAGGACAGGCAGCCATGCCGCCCGGCTGGAGCCAGCCACGCCACCGTGCAGCACAGAGCACCGGGTCAGGCCCCAGCTCTACAGCTGCGCTGCCCAGGAGCTTGCAGCCCCACCGCCCAGAGCATTGTGCCAGCGGCGGGGCAAGCTGAGGCTGCGGGGGAGGGGGAACAGCACGGGAGGGGCCAGGGGCAAGCCTCCCGGGGCAGGAGCTCGGGCCAGGCAGAAGGGTCCCGCGGCCCGGATGTGGCCTGCAGGCCGTAGTTTGCCCACCTCTGCCTTAATCTCTGGTTTCTTTAAATCAAATCTGCATCTGTCAGTTGTGGTCTAAAATTTGACCTTCTGTGAAATGGTTATTACCTGGGGTGGAAAGTCCTCGATCTCCTAAACGTTCATACAGACGAATGGGGAAAAAAGCCACAATTTCATCCTCAGAAATGGGGGAAAACCCTCAAAATAATAACACACTACAACTCAGTTCAGTGCAAGAGCTACTGCTGCTTCTCTGAAGCAGGCAATTATCATGCACTGTTCAGTGCATCTTCCTACCTACATCATCTCAGTGCTGGTGCAGCAAAAGGAGAAGAAAACCAAGCGATATCCATTAGCTTCTGTTACATCAGCAATGCAGTAGACTATAAGGGTTGTCAAATGAAAAGAGACGCGATGAGCAGGGGGAAAATGCATTGTATTTTCAAGTTCCTATGAGGGTAACAACAAACAGCAGAAAGAAAAAAAAATTAAACTCTGTAAAACAAAGTAGTTGACAGCATCCTTTTCATTCTAATAGGGCTGGATAATTCAATCTGTAGACAGGTACTACAGAGTACGAATAACATTTATAGGAACATTTTCCTATTTCTTTGCAGCCTGAGGCAATAAGTTGCCATTCATTTCTTCAGAGATTAATCTTGCTTTGTCAAAAAGATGTAGATTAAGGGGCTTTGTTCATGAATGACTTTATATCCCAGGAGAGTGTGATTTTCATGAAAGTTACACAGGAAATTGACTCCCTCAAACCTCACCCGTGGAATGTCTGAGTACTGGTGACTGCAGGTTTATTCATGGGGCACCTCTGACAGCTTACACCTGGCTCTTGGACTTCTGAATAAATATGTATTTTTGCTCTTTGGTTTGTTGACAATATTCACAGTCTAAACGGCAGGAGATGACAAGTATGTCTTGAAGAATCTTGGGAAGCCGTGACACAAGGTCATTTCAAGAGACCTGGGGAAGGTTACGTGCACTGATCTTGTAAGGTGCTGAGTGCTCTTAACACCCTTTGACTTCAAAGAGATTTGGGAATGCTCGGCCCCTTCACTGGAGGTGCTTAGAACTTTGTAAGATTGGGCCCCAAATGTGCATCTTTTGTCCAGTCACTCCTGTAATTCAAATCTGAACTCCTGTCATCCGGGGATTTTTTTATGATTGGCTGTTGAGCACAAACAACTAAACAATTAATTAATGATTAGTAGAAAAAACCCCAAACGATCACATGACAGATCATACTCTAGAGGCCTGATTCACCACTCTGTTACTCCAATTTTATACCAGTGTAACTCTACTGACATCAACAGCATTATTGCATCATTAAATCAGAGTACTTCTGTAGCCACTCAAGCTGGAAGTCTTCTCTTGAAAATATTATTAAAATTATCTATACAGTGACCTCAGAACAGTCAGACCACTTCAAACTGTGAGCTCATCAGACCCCACCCTCCCCAAGGTAACCAGTCACCCTGAGTCGGTACTTGGATGGAATGCCTCCAAGGAACACTTGGGTGCTTTATGTATTGATGTAGTTATTGATGTTAGCAGGATTCAGTAGTGGAGAAATGCCCCAGCAGGGTGCCTCCCCCCAATACAGGCAACCACTTAAAAGCTCATCGTGTGTTATAACAATAGGATGGTAGCCCCAGTGTTTAACCACAATTCTAGAGCTAGTAAAAAAATGGCACAATTTTTGGTGGAAATTTGTCATTTTTGTAACCATCTCTACCAAATCGTCACCTAGGTAATGCCATTCTGCCATCCTACATTTCTGCTGTAATTTTCACAGGCTGTGGTACATGTTATTCATGAGGAGTGCTGTTGCTGTGCATTGTTAAACAGGTGCCATATTTCATCCCAAAATTGGCTTCCCTTCAATACAAGGCAAAGCATGTTGGAGCGGGGGGACATGCCCTGGTGACAGAGGATTTAAAAATGCCTGAGAGAAAAATGTATATTATAATCCTTCTTTGTAGACATTGTAAAGCCCCCTTGCATGAAAGAAGCTATAGCAATGCTAGAACATGATCATCATAAACACGTCTAAAAATAAAAGCTCACAACTTGCAAGATACGTGCTACTGGAAAATGGCAACACACCAAATATAACAGCCACCTACATACTTCTATTAAACAGGTGTATCATGAAAAGGAGAGACAGAAGCCACCCCGATAATATTTATTCCACAAGCTTGTTACATTTAAAAAAGAAATCAAGAAAATAAACACTAATAACACGGTAGCACTAATATCTTCAGTCCAAGTACTGTAAATTCATAATCAACTGTGGCTTGATGTTTTGCCATTCCCTTCGGCCATGCAAGAAGTTTATAGCTTCACATAGCCAACTGGCATGGAGGATACCATGTGGTTCATCTCTATTCACAAAAGTCAAAGCCCAGCCCAGCAGTATGAGCTTTTCCTTGCAAAACCCGTGAATTTTTGTTGCATTAACAGTCAGGCCATGTTTGGAGGTTGAAGGTAAATATGGACTGTTTATGTCTCAATATATCATGAGGCAGCAGAAAGCTGTGAAGGAGAGTAAGAGTTTGGAACAAATGCAAATAGCTAAAAAAAAAGTATCCAGCATGATTTGATTCACCTAAAGTGTTGCCATTTGTTGGGGCTGGTACGTGTTGGGTGCCTTTGGAAAATCCCAGATCCTCGTGTTGCCAGACAAAACATTTTCTGTTTGCAAAGATGATTCATCGGATTGAAAAAAAAAAAAAGGTTTTTGGATATAACTTGAACCACAGCAGTGAATTGCTTTGGACTCTTGGAGGAAGAACAATAGATGGAAATAAATGCAAGATCAGCGGGGCTGGTGGGAGTGATGAGCCTTTCTTTAGTCACAAGAAAATCAGTCCTCGGTGGTTCTTAATTGCGCTGTCCTAGATTTTCCAGATGTTTGGAAAATTGGAAAATTAAACCAGTTGTACACCTTTTCCCCATGCAATCCTGTCAGGTATTGTTAAAAGCCTACCCACTTAAATGTAAATACACTTTCCATTTTCCCCTGGATAGTGCTTTGTGCTCTGACCACATTGGTAAATTCTGATGTAGATACACATAATATGATGCTCCCTTTCCTTTCATTAACAATATTAACATTTAAAATATCATTGGCATCTAAGTTTGCACCTGTTGAAATGAGCAAGGCAGTTCACACCTCAGCGTGATTGTTTCAGCCTCTCGCCAAACTCAGACAGATATCTCTGCATCACTTACACTCACGTTATGTATGAAAGTTTCCTTTGTCGCCCTAACAGCTACACACAGCCTTTTTAAAAAATTAAAGCTGGAATTCTAAAGAACAATGGAAAAGTCTGTCCAAGTCCCATCAGCTAATCCTTCCTGCCTCCGCAAGGCGGTGCGCCTCACACTTTGGGTGAAAACACTAGCGGGTTAGAAGACCTTTTCCAACACTATCTTACGGGATGCTTATTTATTTCACTGGGTTTCCGGGAGTTCCAAGAATGAGCCTTTCCTTTGCTGGATCACCATTTAACTTCCCTCATTCCCAATACTCTTTTTGCTAACCTCCCTTCTTCCATATCAAGGCAGCCTGCTTTTCACCGGCCAAGATGATGAGGTGTGCAACCTATTCTGGGGCCAACAAGAGATCCGTGGGCAGCTAGGATTGTCGTGGGAAGCAGGTGGCCAGACTTATCCCTCTCACAAACTAGTCTCCTGTGCAGTTTGCCTGAGCTCCATTCAATGTCGGGAAGCAGGAGTGCTCAGTTCACCCTAAGGCCTGCCACAAGATGGGACATTTTTCAACATTAAAATTTAAAAAAGACATTTGCAGTCCCACATCTTTTAAAACATTCAACCCAGCTCCCATAAAGGTGCTCAGAGCGCACCTGCCTCCCATGGAAAACTTTAAGAAGCTTTCTGCTTGGGACCAACTCTCTGTTGTCTCATTTCTTTTAGTGGCATGTTAACAAGGTCTTTGTTTCTCAGCTATAGTTCCTCTTGTATTTTATTTTTCCACAGAAGCTATCGTCCTCTGTTTGTGAGCCTATTGTTCTCTCTGTGGGGCAACTCCAGTCCTCTTGGGCAGACTCACTGGGTTACATGTTGAAGAGATCAGAGGGACTGAGGGAGGACAGCGGCAGTGGTGCTCCACAGCCACTACGGTAACCCCAGGGCTGAAGGAGCACCAAGAACCAGTGTCTTCCCTGCCCTTCACCCGGGGATGGCTGGTAACTCTGTATAACTGTGCATCCACTGACCTAGCCACCCAAGATCACCTGCAGTTGTAACGCTGTGCCCATGCCTGGATTGTTGGGCCTGAACCTGGGAGCATCCTTCTCTCAGGCCTTGACAAAAGCAATCTTGCCCCACTCATATCCATTCAGAATGCTGCTGCAAAGATCGGTCTCCTAGCCCATTGCTTTGACCATGTCACCCCTCTCTCTGCAGAATTCCACTGACTCCCCTGTCTCTGTCTGTGTTCACTTCCAACACCCTTCACAGCCTATCCCTGACCCCACCTATCTGCTCTCATTCATTAGCAACCTCTCCTCTCGCCATGATGCCAGCCTCCATTACACACTTGTTACATTTGCCAACCCCTTTGTGCTTTCCCCCTGTGTCCCCTCACACTTGGAAGGCACTCCCATAAACATCTGCAAAGCTACCTCATTATCCAGCTTTAAATCCCGCCTCACAATTCTCCTTTGCCATGATGGCTACAAAAAAGTTTGACAACAGTTGGGCTGGTAGTGTGCCGAGACCAGGGGCGGCTCTATGTATTTTGCTGCCCCAAGCATGGCAGTCACGCAGCTTTTGGCAGTGCACCTGCGGGAGGTCCACTGGTAACGCAGATTCGGCGGCATGCCTGCGGGAGGTCCGCCGGTCCCGCGCCTTCGGCGTACCCGCCACTGAATTGCCGCCGAAACCGCGGGCATGCCGCCAAAGGCAGCCTGACTGCCGCCCTCATGGCAACCGGCAGGCCGCCCCCCGCGGCTTGCTGCCCCAGGCACGCACTTGGTGCGCTGGTGCCTGGAGACACCACTGGCCGAGACCACTTCTGTTTACTAGTACCCCATCCCCTTCTGTCTGTATTCAGCTGTTGCTTATCTAATAATTAGATTGCAAGGTCCTTGGGGGCAGGGACCCTGTTTTTGTTCTATGTTTGTACAGCGCCTAGCACAGTGGGGTCCTGGTCCATGACTAGGGGTCCTAGATGCGACAGACTCCAGTAGAGGGGGACAGAGCACCATAACGAGTGGGTGTTGGTTACATAATGCCAGCATGCAGGCAGCATCCATAGACAAGAATGGTGTATTGTACAAGCATGGCAGATCCCTAGTCCAACTCCAACCCCAAGGGGAAACACGTACGTTCTGTTACACCCAGCTCCCTCTGTGGGTGGTAGGATTTACTTCTACAGCAACTACCTATCCTGTTACAGAGAATGATGACTGCAGGATGGGAATGAGCACCTGGAGAGGATGGGCTCCTGAGAAGCAACAAGCCTGGGTGCATGCAAACATCTTAGCAATAAGGGGAAAGCGAACTTCAGAGAAATTATTTAGGAGAGGCTGTTACCAGAGATATTCTCTCTAAATGCAACTTTTTTCTCACATTTCCACCAGACCACGTCCTCTTTAAGTAAGCCACAGAGTGACGATGTCGAGGGCCAACAGTTTCAGGCTTGAAGTTGGGAATCCATTTTAGACACCTCGTTCTCAGCGAGCTGATTTTCAAAGGTGATGACTGCCAGCTGCTGCTGATTTCAGTGGAAGTGCTTCATGCGCCTCTGAAAATCAGCCCTCTTCGTTGCCTAACTAGATGTAGCTGTCCACCCTGAAAATTCCGGCCAGTGTTTAATATTAACAAACAGTGTCCAATATATTCTAACAACTCCTCTGACACAGGGTTGAGACTGCATGATCAAGATGGGCCTGATCCAAAGCCTACTGAAGTCAGTCAGGCCCATATCGTCAAAGGTATTTAGGCACCTAATGCCCATGGATTTCAATGGGCGATAGATGCCTGAATACCTTTCAAGATCTAGGCCTCAGCGCCTGCCACCTGACTTTGGACTATGCCTGCTTTGAGAAGGAAGACACCTTTCTCTGTTGATGCATTGTTATCCCAAAGTCAGTGCTGCAACCGCCACTATAAGGACTGGCTGTACTTGCAAACACACACTTCAAAATCAAATTTCCCAGCTAAATGGCAGCAATTTCACACACTGCACGTCCTGGGATGGCCAAAAGGGATTTCACCATCTTTAGCCTTTTTAAAGTAAGCCTGTCTATGGTAACTACTGTGCCTGAGTGGCTGTAACATATTAGGCTCTATAACGCGGTATGAAGAGCTGTGATCCATTCTGTGGTGTAAGGAAGGGGAGACATTGTAAAGGAGCTGGTGCAGGCCTAAAAGTATGGCCGCTTTGAGAACCGTAGCTTAGTGTTACTTCTCACATAGCCTCATCCGAGGGTGCCCACAGGCCTGAGTTTGAGTTACGATTACATAAATCTCAGTCACAAATGTATTGCCATAATTTATCAGCTCATGTTGCTGAATGGCCAAGTAGTTAATTTTAAAATGAAGTGGTGCTATTTTCATTAATACCCTTGTGCTAACTACCTATCAAAACACTCAGCGGCAATTAATACCGTGTTGCTGAAGTATTGAACCAATAAATATTTCCAGTCATGGCTTGTCTTTGGCGGATCAAAGACATTAGACTAATCCACTGCCTTAATAATGCTTTCCCCTTCTTTATCATCAGAAACATTTACATTTAAGGAAAAGATTAAATAGCTAGATCAGCCCATAACATGAATTTAAAAAGCTGTTGTTTCATGACATATAAGTAATCCCTTGAGGATATCATTGTAATAACAATAAGCCTGAAAGAAGATTGAAAATTTCTGAAGATTATATATCATCAATACAAAAGCAATTTGGCATAGTCTGCATTAGAAAAGAGCCTAGATTGTCTAGAATGTTGACATTTGACATAAGTACAGCATAGACAACTTTCCGTTTGTAATTTCACTAGCCAATAACTCACTAACAAACGCAACCTTATTACAGGAGTGATATGTTTCAAGTTTGAATGTAGCCTCCCATTCCTATAGTTTTCAGAATATGCTTCTGTTATCGAAGAGAATCAAACCTGATGGTGTTATGTGAGAAAACACTAAAATGGAAATGGTCTTAGAACGTTCCTTTTGTTTACAGCAAATGCACATTAAAACCCAATTTGCACATTGCAAAAACCTATGGCAATTAAAGAGGTTAAAATCTCTTTTTGTTTTAGTAAAGTGCAACCTGGATGAGTTGAATGGGGTTGAACTCAATGAAAAAATATGCTAGGTAAAAATATTCTTAGTACTACTGCCAGTCTTAAATTCTTTGCTAAGTTAATTTTTTTATGACTTCCAAACAAATTTCTGTTTCAGCTACGATCTTTCAAAAACTGTGCTGTAATATGCTGCCTTTGTGGAACGTGTGTGTAGTCTATGCAAAGTAAAGTTCTGTGTGTGTGTAATCTATGCAAAGTAAAGTACTGTTTGTGTGTGTGTGTGTGTGTAAAATCTATGCAAAGTAAAGTACATGTTTCGATGGGATACTGCTCATATAAATCTGCCTGTAAACAGGTTCTATTGTTTCTCTTAGTTTCAGCCAGATGTAGTAGCAGAATGTATTATGGAAATCTCTCCTCCGTGCATAGAAATACAAGAAAATTAGTTCTGGAGCCAAAGCCATGCTTGAATGTGCCGAGGACTGGCAGCTGCTTAGGAGTATTGGGCTATGACAACATTGGCTTAAACATAGCATGTCAGTATTTCAACTTACCATGTGAGCCTGTAATAGAGGCTGCACCACTAAATGGAACAGTAGAATGCTTAATTTTTACAGTCAGTAATATACACTGCTACATATTGTCTTTACCTAAGGCCATTTGTTATTGTGGGTAGTTTACACTTGGCTAATATTTGCTGTTAATCAATGGGACCCCCCCATTGTGCTATATGCATTCTGATTCCTTCTAGTGTACCTTTCAATCCGAGTGGAGCCATTTTAGTCAGAATAATAATGTGCACCTTCCATTCAACGATATCAATGTACTTTACAAGCATTAATTTAGCCCCGAAAGTAGACAAATCCTATTATCACCATTCTGAGTAATGAGGAAATTGAGAGTGCAGAGAGGTTAAATGACTTGATCAAGTTCATGTAGAGTGGGAGATCTCGGACTCTCCATCCTGTGACTTGTCCACAAGAAATATCTTTGTGCCAAGACTGTTTCTACATATGGGCATTTTCTCCCTACGTTTCCATAGATGTTAAGGCCAGAAGGGACCATTATGTTCACCTAAACTGACCTTCTGAATATCAGAGGCCATAGAACGGTAATTCCTGCATCAAGGCCATAACTTGGCTAAAATTTGCCACTACTGCTTTCACTATTTCAGCTCTACCAGTGGGAGCATGAATGTAAACAGGGCTCCATGTGGCTGTCAGCATTTTAAACACCCTGTCTTCTAACCCTGCTGAGAGTAGGTCCACTGAACATGATGCAGTACCACCGTTCTGCCACCAATGGAGCTACATTTCTTAGTGTAGATAATGCCTACAGCAGAACTGAACTGTCAAGGGAGCATTACTTTACTTTAGGGATCCAGTCATGATCTTTGGCATATTTACTGCATATCTTCCACATAGCTTAATGAGAGCATATCAATTCCTCTCAGCGTGTAAGATGCACAGTGGAGGAATACCAAGAATGTTGGTGCATTTTAACACCATTTCTATGGAAGAGTCCTTTTCCTACTCTCTACACACAAGACGTCAAGAGAAAACCCGAATACATCCCTCATGAGACTTTTAGACCAGAGCCATCAGGGGGCATTTTAATGACCAGATCTTATGTCTGTAAAACACATATAGATTATCTTGTGACTCTGCATTTAGCCATTGCATTGTACACCATGCCCACATTGTGACCTAACTGTAGTGTTCCATGAATGTTTTTCAGTCACATATAGCACTTTGCAAGGTATTTCTATTCAGACTTAGATACTGTTAGGGCTTGCACCTACAAGGTGTTGAACAGCCTGACTCTGATCCTGTAAAGCACTTATGCATGTGCTTAAAATTAAGCAAGTGAGTAGGCCCATGAAGTAATTGAGGCTCATGGGAATAGACGCCTATGGTGTGGTCTGCTGTTGGGATGAACAATTGCCCCAATTGATAACAGATTGTGACCCGTATTCTATAGTGTTTGTCTCTTCCCTAGTGAGACTGGAACTGTGTGATTGCATGCGGGTGGAGATGCAAATTCAACAGTGGAGTCTGTTCTGATGAGCACCAAAGCCAACTTGCCACTGGTTGAACTGCTCTGCATAGTAAGCACGTTCCTGGCCTCACTGCAGTTGGCAGCATTGTAGGTGGTAGATGGGATGGGCTTGTGTCTGATCCTCCTCTGGCTGGAGGGTTTGTTGAATTATTTTTGCTCTGTACGAACAAAGGGGATGACTGTAAGCCCTGCCTGCGCTGTACACAGAAGACCAAAACTCAAGAATATTGCCTTTTCCAAGGGGCATATAGCTTGTTCAGGTCAGTGGCTTCCTTGAGGGAGGTACCCAATGCTTCAAAATTTCTTAACAATGAAAAGCATTTGAATAAAATGAGCTCTAGGTATACAAGACACAGCTGAGCATGCTGAGCTCACACAGACCTTGGGTGTAAGCCACCTTTATGTCTTCCCTGATTCTGAGACCAACTAGTGATCTCTTCTTGGCCCCTACTTCATCCTCATTGTCCTTGACCTCTCTGCTGCTTTTGGCACTGCTGATCATCTTGTCCTCCCTGTGCTTTCACAATACCGTCCTCCCCTGGCTTTCTTCCAGCCCCTTTTACTTTTCCTTCAGAGTCTTTTGCCAGATCCTCCACCTCTATCCTGGTATCTGTGTATGACCCTAAGGCGCTTTCCTTTGCCCTATCGTCACACTCATGGTTTCAGCTACGAGCTCTAGCCTGGTGACTCTCAAACGTACCTGGCCACTCTTGACTTGTCTTTTTCCACCCAGCACTGCTCCTCAGACTGGCTGACATCTCTTCACATCTCACCATTGAATTATGTTCAAAATTGTCCAGATGTAATGCCTTATGTCTCCCCCGCCCCCTGAGTCTCTGCCATTGTTGCCAACCTCATCTTCCTCTGTATCACACGGGCCCATAATGAGAGGTTAAAATTTTTTTGTTTGATACTTTTTTTCCAATGGAAAAATATGGCCTTTTTTGTTGTTGTTGTTACTGAAAACGTTTGTAAGTGTAACTGGTCAGGTTGGTGACATCCTTGAAGGCACTACCACTGAATTAAAGAATGAATGATGCATAGGGCTTTCCCCTCCTCCCCCCTCCTTAATTTTCTCTTGCCATTCTAACTTTTCCAAAACGTCCTCAGCTTTGGCAAAGTTACAGAATTGCAAAGGGAAAAAAAGGGGAAAAAGTGAGAACCCCCCCTCCCCCCCCCCAAAACCACCAAACAAAGCAACTCTGGACATTACTTATGTCATTGCTCTTAGTGGGGGAAAAAGGAACTAAAGCAGAGGCAGGGATAACATTACAAATTTGGACTTTCAGAAGTAAAATCATTCCAAGTTGAAAATTTTCAAAAGTTTTTGAAAAAATAGGTAGTAAAAATTTTCAACTCCCCCTCCAAAAAACATTTCCATTTTGAACACTGACATGGAAACAATTTCACATTTTTCTACCAGTTCCATCCCATAACACAGGTTATCGTGGGCTCTCCCTTGCCTCACACATACCAGCCAGGTCCAAATTCTGCCTCTTTTTCCTCTTTTTTCTTTCTATCACAACACCCAGGACTCTCATTCAGGTCCTCATTAGCTTCCATCCTATCTCTCCCACTTCTCACTCCCCCTACCCCTACCCCTTTCTTCTCACTACTTCAGTCAATACAAAATGCTACCATTAAGAGCATCTTCCATGTCTATTGGCTTGACCTTGTCACTTCCCTCTTTCAATCTCCCCTCTTCCACATCAGGTTCAACCATCTTGTCCTTGCCTACAAGGTGCTGCGGAACTCTGAGCTTATTCAATCTCCCCTATTTTCACTCTCCATTCTACTCTGCCAAAAACACTAGCCGTTGCTTGTTGATTTTCTGCATCACCAACAAACTTCTCAGCACTTGCCTCCATGACATGCTTACATATATGCTGGCCTGCAAGGTCGTTTCCCTCTCCTCATCCCATTTATACCATGACCTAGATATACCATCATTAAAACTTTGTATTAGCAGGAGATGGCCAATCTGGACCATCTGGACAGGACACCATACTTCCCTGATGGTCCTCTTTCCCCTGCCGGCCATCTGTGTGTTCAATGTGTGCTTTTTTGGATGTAAGCCCATCAGGACAGGGATCATGTCTTCTTTTGTGTTTGTACAGTCTGGACATTACCAGAATCAATAATAAATAGTAATACTAACACATGACTCTATAAGAGGTGGGAGAGTCAAGAAAGTGCAGTCAGATGCGCAAGGCAGCGAGTGAGTAAAGGAGGGCGTGACCAAAAAGGAAAAAAAAGAGTTCAAGAGTAACATTAGTGAGAGCACTTTCAGTTGACCAGCGACAGCAGAATCCAAATTTCAAAGGGGTCAGGGATGAATATGGGGTCAAGAGAGACTTTTGCCCTTTGACATTTAGTTAAATTTTGTTTTAATGTTATGTTAATTTTTTATATCTATTCATGTACGTGTGTAAAAATAGTGCTGGAGAAAGTACCGCACTCACATCATGTCAGGTTGAAGCCGTCTGGTTATCTATGGAGCAAATTCTGCAGGGCCCTTGGCAACACAAGGTTCCTTACACTGCCCTGCCAATGTGTCTCAACTCTGACCTGTACTGAGGTACCACGTCCAGGGATCAGATAGTATGTCAGTCTCTGTGGCCCATCACTGGCCTCACTGCTGAAACCGCCAGCAAACATCTCTGTTGTGGCTGGAGCCCTTTTTGATGTGGTTACCCATGCACGGGGAAATTAACTGAGATAGTGAACTCATTTAACCAAACACTACATATCTCTATTTACAGAAACTGAGTAAAGCTGGTATAAAAATAACCAAACATTCTGGATACAAATTGTATTTAAAAAAATCAGGGCCCCTTTTTTTTTTTTTTTTTTGCTATCAAAATTGAATTTTCTACAAGAAATTTTGAATTTTCAACTATGTTTTGTGTGTGGAAAATTCAATGTCTGATAGAAAAACACCCCATCTCTAAAATTTTTACCAGCTCTAAAAACTAGTATGTTTGTGAAGTGATGGATTTATAGAAATACTGAAATGTGGTCATTTGATTAGACCTACTTAGTAAAAATGTTGAAATAGGCAGAAGAGAACACCTACCTGTGTTCCAATTGCTGTAACTGGTCTAACATATTGTAGGGCAGATTTTCTTGACTAGCTAAACCTTCCTAGCTTTTCCTGGGCTGATTCCACTTTATGAAGTAAATATAATTATCTTTTTACTGTTGATGAACTGGATTATTCAATTGCAAATGGCTATCACAGAGATTTCATAGCTTCCAACAGAGAGAGCTGGAGAAGGTCCCAAGTTCACCTTTAATTTAGATGACTTTTCTGGGATTAGTGGAAGAGGAGAATTTGCCCAGTTTGGATCTTTTTGGTGTATTTGTCAAGTTCTCACTCTTCACCCATTTTTTTTAGCCTGAAAGGTAAGTCTATGTGATGGATTTTTTTCTAATTAAAAAAAAAAAAAGATAGATCGGTTACACGGTCATTCAGGAGGAAAATGGGATGTAAGGAGTTAATTCTATGCAAGTATTACTCAGCTATGTGCAAAAATCGAACAAACTTGAAGGTGGATGTGAGTTGGAGACAAAAATTTGTTCAAGTATTTTAAACGATAGTTTATATGCAAAATAACACATGGCCTTAACTAAAGGTGGAATGGGCCTGATTCTCCTCTTGCACATTGGTTTAATTCTCGTTTAATTCGAATGACTTCAGTGTAACTACTCTTGTCTTATACTGATGTGAGAGAAAAATCAAATCTAAAGGGCCCAAGTCTGCTTATAGGGTATGTCTACACAGCAAACAAAAACCCTCATCTGGCTTGTACTAACTTGGGTTCACAGGGCTTGGGCTGTGGGAGCTGTATCATTGCTGTGTAGACTTTCGGGTTTGGTCTGGAGCCCAGACTCTAGGACCCTACAGGATGGGAAGGTCCCAGTACTCGGGCTCCAGCCCAAGCCCAGAAGTACGGACAGCAGTGAAACAGCCCCCACAGCCCGAGCCCTGCAAGCCCAAGTCTCCTGGCATGGGCCAGCCATGAATTTGTAGTTGCTGTGTAGACATACCCTCAATTACCATGATGTAAACCTGGAATAAATCCATTGACTTTGGCTGAATCCTAGGTGAGCTGGTGGGTCTTTTCTTATTGCAGTAAATCAGTGAAGTAGCTCCAGATTTTGACTGGATGTAATCAAGAGCAGAATTTGGCCCAGTGTTGCCGCACATGAAATGGATACAAGACGAGGGTACTAAGGAACGGTTACATCAAACCTACTCCAGCTACAAATAATAGCCAAAGACTTTCATGTCCTGTATATATTAAAATATAGACCTTTTATATATATTTAAGAAAAAAGTACAAGAGCTTTGTGTGTGTAGAAAAACATTTATTAGAAAAAAAATTATTTCCCTCAAAACCATATAGAAGAATTCACATTACACCTGTATGTCATCTGTGTTGGTTTAGAAAGGTGCAGTGTATTTCAGAGGTAGCATGTATCTCCTATTATTACGATGCCAAACATAAGAGATGTACAACAGGTCTAATCTAGTGGGATACTCAGCACAAACTTTTACCCAGAAGTGTATGAGAAAGTATCTGCTACTCAACTGCAAACAGTTACTTTTGTCAATGGTAAATTAAAAAGATTGTTACATTATTTTAAAAACTGTGTCATATATGGTAGAACACTTATAATTATGAAAAACAGTCTCTCTGATCTATCTCCACATAAGCTTTACATTCATGGGTATCTCATTTATAGTGTAACTCCAGATACCTGCATAAAATATCTGTATTTAGCAAAGCACTAAAAATTTAATTCAAATGCTAAGGACCAGAGTGCAAGTTGGTACTTAGTGACCTTAAGTTGCATATCAGTGTACTTAAGGGTGACCTTAAGACGCGCCCGAATGTTTTCAAAATTAATGCATGTTCTCTGTTCATGTCAGCAAGAAGTATCCCCTCTTTTTTGTAGGCTGGCTATATATTTATTTTGAATGCTGTAACCTTCAAATGTTCATTGAAGAGTGATCCATAATGTTTGTAAACAGGACACCCACAGAACTGAGAAAATATAGTTTGTTACATATTTATTTACGAGTCAATTCAACTGAAAGTCCACAACCGGGGACTAGCTAATGAAGTCGAACCAGATAAAAGGTATAAAGCTGGCCCAAAGAGATCTGTTACATACCTTGATATTAAAGTCATGTTTCAACAGGCAATAATTACCTTGGCCCCATAAATGCACACGGGCACAGCACAAAGTAAATAACAACACCGTTTGTTAGCATTAGCAATTTTTTATTTTCCTTTTTTTGTTGCATAGGAAATGCAGTACTTGCTTCCAGTAATTGTATTGTAATGTGAGAAGGTGGTAGCACTAATGGTTGAATACAAGAGTTAAACTAATCCACACCAGCTCAAAAAACCTGCAGAGATTTAGTTGAATAAGAATGGATGCCCACAGTGATTCTCAACCAATTACAATTCTTTTTCACAGAACACAGTAAAACTAAAATGGTAACTATGAGAGTCAATACAAGTATACGAGAGGTACAAGAGGCTCAACTCAAAACCATGAAGACAACGTGGTATTAACACGGGTACTAAGTGATTTTCCCAGTAGATCTTTCACACATCCATTAGAAGTGTTTTGTCCAGCAAACTGAAAATTGAGTGGACAAGGGTCAGAGGAGCTAGGCGAATGCTTAACTGTGGGAAGAAACCCAATACAGGTGCAGAATGGGGATTTCCCATTGATTGTATGTCCACAGCAATTTTGTAAACCTTCCCTGTATGGTATCAGTAACCACTATTTACTCTGCATTTCTACGGAAGTAACAAAACAGTGGTAAAGGATGAGAGTTTAGAGCTGGGAAATTGTCCACCTACCATACAACTCTAAAGTGAACCATTCATCTTATTTGCCTTTCTTCTTTCTAAAAAAATGACTAATTTGTAGAAAGGAGGAGGAGAGGGGAGATTTGGGTAAAGAACATTGTTTTGTTCACTCATTAGCAAAAGTATAGACAAAGTGGAAAACAGTCTTCCTTAAAATCTGTTGTAAAAAGTACAAAAGTTTCCATTGTATGTGAGTGTTTTCCTTTATGAATGGTCTCTGTGGAAATCAGAGGTAGCACACCTAGCATATTTTGCTATGGAACAGACTAATTCCTTTTGTAATCGAGGAACATCGCACATAATGGCCAGAGTGCAGTATAGGGCTGTCCCCTCCTCTACATTCCCCTTTCCTTTTAAAATTCTTGTGTATTTCAGGTGCTGGATATGACAGTCTGTCCCCTGCCCTGGCCCCTTTTTCTGATTGATTCTGCCCCCGTTATGGGGTGTGTAGCCCTCAGGGGGCATAAAAGGCAGGTGGGTGCTTGTGCACAGGGAAAAGGGTCTTGCTGAAGCATATACTTGGAAAGAAAGTGTTCTTAGATTTGGATGAGAAAAGTACACCAAAATCCCGTGTTAATAGCAAATGGTCTTTTATGAATTGGGCCCAAAGTTTGTACAGAGTTTTGTTTGAAGGAAAAATATTGAAACTAAATAGCCACATGAGATTTTTCTTTTTTTTCTTTTCTTTCTCTCTCTCTCTCTCTTTTTTTTTTAAGGATTTTTCCTTTTATATGAGGAGGTCTGATGTGAAAAAGGGTCAAGCATGGGTACCTGGTTAAACACTGTCCATTAAGAAAGCGCTTTCAACATCAGCTAAGTCTCAGTTATGGGTTTGAGAACTATCCTTTAAATTTAAACTTTATACATATGTTCTCTTGGAATTCTTATGGTAGCTTTTGAGACAAACATCTTACCAGGCACGGATTTCTGGTCTCAATACCCATGCCTGCCCTCTAGGAAAAAGAAAAAAACCCAACACAAGTAATACTGAATTTAAGTAAATGTATACCTCCAAAATACTGAAAACACCCCAAATCAAGAAAAGACAGAATTTGCGTTCTCAGTGAAATATCTTTAAACCTATCTGACAAGAACCAAGTCAGAAAAAAAGACTAACATAACTTTGAGTAATATTCATACAGCTCACTAAGCATTATGGAATAGCATGCATTAATATTGTACGGTTATTTTACATCACCTATATCAGAAGGTTCTGACAGACAGCGAAGGCTACCGGTGTAGAAAAATCTTACTTCAGAAGAGCAATATAATACAGATTTCACAGGCACTACATTTTAATATATCAGGTATTATGCTGGTTTTCTTATAATTCTTTCTGTCCTAAAGCTGGCATTATAACAATGACCAAAAAGGCAAGGATTTAAGTAAACGGAAAGTAGATACCAAAGTTGATATATTCTTTTTTTTTTTTCAGATAGATTAGTGCATAGTTCTCATGCAGATAAACACTGCTATGCATTTACATTGTTGGAAAGCAGAGTGAATTGAGCCCAAGTTGTCACATTTTTGTAAATCATTTTGCCAGCCTGTAATAGCACCATGTAATGGATTTGCATTAAACATTAAATTGATTTCAGAATTGGTGACACAGTATTCACTACAGTTAAGTGCTATGGAATAGCTTCAATGTTACCTGCTATATATCAAAGCAATTTTCATCCCACTGCTTTTTTATTGGAAAAAATAAAAGGAAAATGTACTTGATACTAATTAGACTATTGCACAGCCTTGGACTTGCTGATGGCATAGCCGGGTTTACTGTCAAACAGTAATACATGCATTGACTTCAAGACAAAATTGGCATTGCAAGACTGATTTGATGAAAATCCTGCCTAGCAGGCAGCGTTCATTTCATGAGACTTTCCTCCAACAGATCTCATGAGATTTGTTTGTTTAGTTTTTAGGTGCCATTGAAGCTCTCCTTACATTATCATGCCGGTTGTGTTTTTAATTTTGTTCGATGGAGGCCTTCTAAAAAAAAAAAAAAAAAAAAAAAAATTTTTCCAAAAAAAAAAAGAAAAAAAAAATATTAACTGACATTCTTTAAAAAAAAAAATCACCACAAGGAAAAAAAAAACTGTTTTAGGCTATGTATCTGGGTTTTTTTGTATTTTTTTGTACAGTAAATATTTTATAACACTGTTACTACAAAGCTGCAAAATATATGGAACAAAAAGAAATAGTGAAAGAAAAACAAAGTTAGAGGGATTTTGCATATTCCTGTGGGCTGACTGAATACTGTGGAGTTGAGGAAAGTTTGTGTTTCCTTTACCCTTCAACCTCAAGAGAGGAGGGATGAGGGGGGAATAAAGAGCGGAGACAAAGTATTCCATGGCTGCCTAACTTTAGCCCGTACGTTTTATGATAAAGGACGAGGAATAAAGAATGGCATTGCTGGGGTGCGCAGCACAACAAAAGCAAGTGCCCTAGTTCAAAAAGAGAGGAATGAACTGGTGGAGTAAATTCATGACAAGCAATTTTTAAATCTTTAAATTTGGGGATGGGGTGGGGGAGGAAGGAGTTGAGTATGGGTCAGTATTTGTGTCTGACAAAATTTCCAGAGACGGGATGGAGAGGGAATAAAAGTTGTTTGCATTATTTTTTAACAAACTAATAAAACAATTTAAAAGGGGAAGGAAATGTAATCGGATTCTGAATTAGGGACCAACCCTGTCCGCCTGAATCTTGCATGTTTTCTTTATTGTAGGCTGCACACCCCGAGCAGCTGTCTTGCTCAGAACTCCAGTCTTTGCTTTACTTTGAGGAATAAAAAACTGTTTGTTCTCCATACCTGAACAGAACTGAACTGCTGTGTTTTCTGCATGGTAATAAGGTGAACAGAAATTTAATTTAGTGTGTTTAATACTTTACAACCACTGTTGATTAACACCCTTGACCGCCTACCTAATGTTTTAAAGCCTTTAAAACATTTTCTTCTGCAATTCTGATCAGAATTCCCTAACTTTAGCGTCATCAAACTTAATGCGACAAAATACCTTCAAAAATACAGCATACCTGTACTGTCCATTTACAATGGTTCTTCAGTAGCCTATACTTCTCAAGCATAGGAATATGCTATACCATTGAGAGAAGAAAAATAACTGTATTTAAATACATACAAAACGGAAACAGGAAAGTTTTTAACTTAAATCCAGTTCCCAAAGGGAAAAAAAAGCAATTCTATGAACGCTGCCTTTATAACGAACAATCAGAAATTCCACTACGCTAATTTGACAGAAATTTGTCCTCATTTAAACAACATTACAAAAGTCCTGCATTATAAAATAGGGTAGAATAAATCAGTGTAATCAATAAAACTATACAACATACAAATTACATATCTTCTGAGTGGGCAGTTTAATTCTCTCTCTTTGCAGCCATGACTACAACATGCTCACTAAAAACAACTAACTGCCCAAACTATTGCTTAAGTTTGTTTTGTTTAAAAAAGGGTGCAATTTTATTGTATATACAACCAATTTACTGGTAATACCTTGGCTTATAGCAAGGTTCTGACAAAATGTTTGTCTAGGCTTTTTTCCCTTCACTGTGAAGCACTGAAAGCTGCTATTTTTTTAATTTTATTATTATTTTTTTTAGTGCACATATGTCTTAATAAAGTAATGCCCAGCTAAGTGCTATAGGGAAGGCAAAGGATGCTGGCTAGAGGATGTGATACCATATACTAACAATCACACAATACAACAGAGCAAAATGACTACTCAACCACTTATCAGACACATATGAAAATCCAAAACATTTTATTTTTTTCCTTAAATAGAGAATAACCAGTAAACAATTTTCAGAACTTGGAAGTTTAAAAACGTGCATATAAAAATGGGCATTATATACTTTTGTTGAATGTGGCTTGATTGCAGTCTGCTAATAAAAATGGGTGTGGGATCTGAAGAAAAAGGAAGTTTTTTTTTTTATTTTTTTTTTTAAGGCTTGCTTGTGAAAGGAACAATTGTAAAACAAAAATTGCTTGAAGCAGGGTTCAGCTTAGTGCTTCACAGTTTGACTGCTTCTCTAAGAAGAGCCCTTCCTGCATGTGCATTCAAAATCACATAAGTACAAAGACAAACACCTAAAACACACTGCGTCAAGTGCAGCACCAACTTTGGTCAAATAAAAAAAAAATTAAAAGAAAAATTAATAATTGCTAAGCTTTTCTACATGATATAAGCAGGTATTGCATATTTTCATATATCTGGGAAAAACAAAACAAAAGGAAGACTCCAAATAAAATGTAAAATGCAGCAACATCCAAAAATACTGATAATCTAGCATCTACAGATCTCAGAATAGCACTGCCACTGACCATACAGGACAATAAACACTACTCCTATCTGCGGAACAACTAACATTCTATTTAATTCTAGATGTTGAAACTGACAATGGCTGACATAAAAGTCACATTTACAAAAAGTGTCTCCAAATGCTTGACTAGGGAAAAACCCCTTTCAATATAGGAACATGTGCAACAATTCCACAAATAATCGCTATCCAGGGCAAGGCACATTGATATGGAATTTTTTGTTTTTGTTTTTTTTTTGTTTCGTGCAAATTAAGAAAAAAAAAACATTGTTTCAGGGAAAAGATGAGGAGCAAAGTGTCTTCCCAAGAATTTCAGTTACTTGATTGTATAGGACAGTAGTAGAAACCCTTCTGAAGGGCCGTACAAACATAGTTTAAAGGCAAGTGCCTGGAATAGGGATTACAATATTGTGTCTTAATGCACTCTACTTTACCCTACATTAACTATATAAAAATTAGTTACTAACACTAGAACATGCAGAGACTTTCTCTGATTAGCTGGACTTGCCAACCAGAACGTATATATATGTATAGTATAGGAAACCTTCTTAAAGTCACATGTGAAGCAAAGGGATGCTCCGCTGTCTGATAGGAAAAATCACTTGCACTCTTTTTTTTTTCTTTTTTTTCCTTTTTTTTTTTTTTTTTTTTTTACATAAGATACAGGACGTTTGGGGTCCAAACTTTTTTTTTTTTTTCAGCAAGTGCCCTTGCTTTGAACTGGCGTAAGTTGTCACATCAGCATTCGTTTCTGTATTGTTTTCTTTGTAGTCCAGAAAAAGTACCAGTTCAGGGACACAAAGGTGTTTTAATTTCTGGACCGTTCTATATGATTCCCAAGGTGTCTGAGAACTGATAAACCCTATATTGCCGGAAAGACGTAAAATTTGTCAGAATTGGCATAATCCATTATAGTGACTTTTAGCTTATAAAATTAACAGATATTATGATTTAATTTTAGTTATGTGCTTTGATAACAGAAAATGATTAATTAGCATTTAATGTAGTTAACATATTGTGGTAAAAGCACCATTAGATTTTTTTTTTAATTTTCCTTCAGTTTTAAAGGGATACAAGTTTAACAATAAAAAACATAAAAAGCAAAAATAGCTCCCCTTTTTCTTGCAAGGCTGTTTTTTACCCCAATACTTTAGAGTCCTGGGGTGGAAGGACTTGGAAAACAAAAATAGAATTTTCAACAATCTCTATCTTACAAAGATATTTAGCTATCCAATGAAATTGCACTTTACTCAATTCAAAATTCGATTGTTTTGATTCCTGTCAGTTTCTGTCAAAACAGACCAACTTCCCCATTTCTGCATGAATTTTTGTGTAATTGTTGAAAATTGTTGAAAAAATGTTATGTAAGTGCAGCATTTCAAACTTTTTTCTTTTTTTTCTTTTTTTTCTTTTTTTAGTGTATAGTAGTAGTTTGTTTTAAATCACTCTGCAACTTGAGTGGAAAAAAACCTGTTGACAATGCTCATATTTTTCATGTTATGTATCTAACTGTATCTGACTGTAAAAAAAAAAAACAACAAAACAAAAAACTGCATTTTTTCCCGATCTGTTACAGAAAAACATGCCCTATGTCTGTCCTGTACGTTTATATATTGCAGAATTCAGCTACTACAAAAGTTACAGTTTAAGTGTGTTTCATGATTTCTCAAGAAGTCTCACACCTGCATGGGAAAAAAAAAAATCAATGAAAATGCTGTAAAACAGTTAGGCTCCATATGGAAAGTGTGTTACAACAGCGAGTCAGTAAGCAGCAGCAGAGGCTAGTTCTACCCAGTGTCACCTAATACTTACACTACCAATGAAACACTTCAAAAATTACAAAGCCCAACCATTTCCAGCACCATATGAGAAATCACAACTGTCCCGAAGGTGTCTAAAAAAAATCTCAAAAAAGTTATGGCCTTTGCCATTGACCATAACATTTGCCATTTCCATGTACTAGTTGTTTGCTGTCGATATCTGTTCATCTCTCCTTCCACTGCCGTGAAGTAACTGCACTGTGTTGCTGCTGCTTCCATGTTACAGAGTTGGGAAGGAGTCAGGTGGTCTGTCCGGTGGGAGATGGGAAGCTGTGACTTTTATCCCAGGTACCAGGACTGCAAAACAGAGAGAAAACCTTTCAGCTGATTGTAATTATAGATGTTTTGGAAGGAGCTGCAAACAGCACTGCAATCCTCGAATTCGAAACAGAGGGAAAGAGTTTGAGGACTTGACACACTGAGCTATTTGCACAGATTCGTTACCACTCATTTACACTAGTGTAAGTCAAGAGCAGCTACGCTCAAGTCAATGTAGCTTTATTTTCACTGGGGTAAAATGGGTATAAGTGAGATCAGAACAGGCCTGATGGATTCACACCAGTGTAAAACAGATATGAGTAAGATCAGTATCAGATCCTGGGATTCTAAACTGAATGTGGATTTGAATTTGACTATGATGTACTGCTCTCTAGGGAATTAAAATAACAAGCAGTAACTATAGTTTAAGGTAAAAGAGTATAATGAGAAAGGCTCAGGTATGAGAGACTTGTTGCTGAAACTCATTTTATATAAGCTCCTGTCATATCATATTAGGTGCATAGTTGAACACATACATACTGATGACAAGTTTTACCAACTATTTCCTCCATTTCTTTTCAGCATGTCATGTGATTTATAGTACATCCACCACAATATTATGTATTAATATTTATAGAGGCCCCTAAGGCAAGATCCATGCTGGACTTCAAGATTATATGTTCTTGCCATGGTGGTAGGCTCTACAGAAGCTGATAAAATAAAAAATATGGTATGAGAAATGTTGTCAGGAATCCAGTTCCCAATTCATTTCATTAGCTAACTCTTCCTTCATTCCCCTTTCTGAGCACAGACATACCATCCCATTATCTATTTCAACTATTGCATGCAAATTTTGTATTCGTACTCAAACAGGCTGTAATTCATAGAATCATAGATCATTAGGGTTGGAAGGGACCTCAGCAGATCATCTAGTCCAACCGCCTGCTCTGAGCAGGATCAATCCCCAACTAGCCCCCCCAATAGTTTCCATACGCAAAGCTTATAAACAGAAAAAAAATTCTTCCAGGGTTTATGTAGCCACTGCTTATTATTTTATTTTAACAGCAGTGCCAAATCCTGCTCTCCTTATTGATTAAACAGTCCCATTGATTTTGATAGGGTTACGCGCACAGATAAGACAAGCAAGAATTGGCCCCGGATGGTATCATAACGATCACAATTTTCAAGGTGTTCTGAACTTTACGTGTATGTTTTACAATCATAATACAAATGTTATAGCTTTCAGAATGGTCTGAATGGACAAGGATGAGCTTTGTGAAAGTGCATAGCAGGGAGCAAAAGGGTTAAAATTCAGACTTGGTCATTCAAATAGGTAAAAATCCTTTTATTGCAGAGGTCCAGTTGGCTCCCATCATGGTTTGCCTGATCACCTGGATAAACAGCTAAATGATAGTTATATACATTGGGGTAAGATTTACTGGCCTCACAAGTAGACTTTTATTTAAAAAGCAGATTTTTTAAAAATACACTTCCTGTGTTTTCAGACGTGCGTTATTGTTAACTGCTTGCTTTAAAGAACTCAGGAAGGCAAATCGCTCTGGCAAATACACATCAACACCTTCCACTAATTCAAAAAAGTAGTAATTGTGCAATATGTCCAGACCTCTGCTAAACTGGCATCATGATTAGACCTTCTTAGTCTTTGGACATCTCATTTTTAATAGATTGGATTTGGATTATTGGGATGCTAAAGTGGTCTGGAGTTTTAATTACTGAAGTGTAAGGAAACCAGTTTGAAACTCCTAATCTTCCTTCAGTGCAGTTAAATGCAGTATTTCTTTTAATGATTCTTAGTGCACATTTTGGACAGCACGGGGTGCACTTTTCTATACCACATTTCTCCCTGCTACTCACTGCATTACTAAAATATTCTGCAGTGCTTCTGCACTCCTCTTAAAAAGCAAAAAGTTTCTTCACACATCTTACTATTCAGTGTGTGCCTTGCAGACAAGGTTACCCCAGAGCAGCTCTGTAATCCTTCACTGAAATAGGCTTTATTGATTGCTCTGGTCTATTGTTCCCTTTTCAAGTCCCCCAAGTTCAAGTTCATCCTGGTGTTACATCATGTCTGGTTGCTAGGAGCAACCAGACAGACCCAGACGTGACTATCATTAGCAAGAAACACTCTGCTCTCCTCCCACCAACCTTCCAGTGGCTCTGACGTAGCAGGCCCACTGCAAACACATTGAAGTATTTATTCTGCCTAATTTATGACCTACACAGCAAGAGAGACCCCCACTCCAAAAACTAACACTGTTGTATATTTAATTAATCTGTCTTTCTCTGGCACTTGGGAAAGTTAGACAAAGGTCTAATTATTGTGTTTCACTCCCCACACTTTTCTTTTGGGGCTGAATATTTGCATGGGAAAAGGAACTACAAGACTCAGTTCGGCTTCCCCCGCTCCCCCCCAAAACACCTTTTTTTTTTCTCCACTGCCCTATTGACATTTCATGAAATACTTTAGCTGCTTAAGGGAATTAGAAAAAAAAATCTGATGTGAATGTAACTCCTTCGGAGTTGGTATTCTGTAACACAAATCAACTCATGACATGTTTAAATTTAAATGCTAACCACACACTCTGAGAGTTACTTTAAAGGTTAGTTTTTAATCAATAGAAGTTGCTGACTCTGGAGTTTTTAGCTGCGCAGTGCAGCTCTTGTGCCTTTGTCTAGCGTTAGGCTTTCAAACTTTTTTTTTTTTCTTGAGATGATTTTACCAACGATTTGCAGACACAGAGTGCTATTGTGCTCTTGACTAGCAACATGTCAATAAAGGAGTAGAGTTACCATGCACTGGGGTGTCAATATGACTCCTGCAGACACAGTTCAATCTTAATACCAACGAAAAACTTAATTAACCCTTTCAGAATTGAACTGAAACATATTTTTGTAAACTTGTGTCCAATGACGTCGTTATCCAAATGACCTTCGCATAAAAGCTGATTTTAAGAGTAAGAAATTCAAATGACAAACATCTGCCTGGCACTGGGTATTTTTGCAACTATTCTTTGATGAAATATTTTATATGCTGACACAGCAGAACAGCAAGATTGAAACAGTGCATTTTCTCATCAGATCCCGCACTGCTCTCAAGATACCATTTTGATTTATATTTTACAGCAGAAATACACATTCCTAATTATCCTGTTTTTCCTAGACAATTTTTTAATATTAAGAACCCATGTCCCCCAAACCTTACATATGAGTTTAAATCTTCTTGGATTATATTTGAAGAGTTTGATTATCCTTTTGACTCACCTAGGAAACTTCCACTGCAAAGGAGGAGCAGACCTCAACATATAAAATGAAAAATGTGTATGAAGCACATAACGGAATATGCAGCTCTGAGCTCTGTGATTTGCAGAGTTCTTTGAATGATTAAATGGCATAGTGAAACAAGCAACCCCAAATCTATACGTATGGTATTTTTTGCTATTGCTCCCCAACATAATTTAAGCTTGACTATGCTTTCTGGCTACCACCTACATTTTATCCTTCTTTCATGTCCTGCAATCTAACCTACTGCATCCAGCTGGGGAACAAAAGTATTTCTTTTCTTAATTTTACATCTCCATTTAAATTGCATGCAATATCACAACCCAATGCAGGATGAAGTTATCTTTGTGCATTTTACCAGAAAAGCAAACATTTAGCTTTGACCCATTTTTTTTTTTAAACCGTACTGCAGTGGGGAGTTTAGAGTTAAATGAATCCACTGGACCAAAAGGTCCTAGCTAAGTAAAATTACTGCTATATAGTCAACAGTATTACTACAGTTCTGTATTGACCTACAGAGTATCTCACTGTCCTATTCTAGTGTTCAAGGTGAAACATCAAAAAGAATTCTGCAGTCCAGTACAAGATCTTAGCTTTCCTTTCTCCAGTCAAATGAAGAAGTAATCTCATCAGGTTGAAAAGTGCTGACTAAGGATTTAATAAAGTGCCTGCAGATGTGTGTCATCTCTAAGGTATTCAACTCATGTAATGCAAAACAGTTCCACACCGAATGTGCGTATAAAATTCCATTTAACCATTGCGGAGCTCTATTTTACTGTTCTCGGAGGAGTATTATCACACTTTCCCCCCCTAATTTACAGCACCATGAAAGTTGAAGCTTTACACTGCCAGTATCTTAGAATCCTCACACTAGTAAGGTTTTATGAACCATAAACAATATCTACTTGACTGAATCCTAAACAGGAAAACTGAAATGGCAATTACGTTTCTTTCATAGTGCCAGTCTATTTGTTTTTTATGCTATTCTGAAGATAGCACAGGCACAGACACACAACCTTAAGCAACGTTTGGCACTTGTGTCCGTTGTACTGGAAAGAACAACTAGGAAACACACACTGGAAATTGGCATATTTACAAGAGAAAAGCAGACAGCCTTTCACTGATTTCACTAACACTTTTGCCTGGGTCAGAAATACAGAATCAGGCCCAAAGTTTATTAAAATCTCCCCAAAACAGCCTTCCTGTGTGATTTATTTTATCTTGGCTCTGAAACATAATCATAAGCATTTTCTGCGTGTTTTAAAACAAAACAAAACAAACAAAAACTTGTTAGAATTACTTCTACCTGAACATTTCCTGAAATAACAATGGGGCCGCTCACTTAAAGCAAAAAGTGGAGGTTGTAAAGCAGCAGTATCTGTTTTTCAAATTAAAAAGTTAAACAAAAGTCCTTGAGGGCAAAGTTTAACACTGCGGAAGGAGGTGGTTAATGTGGAATCCAGAACTGGGTGTGACAGTTGGCTTACTTCTCTAGGCTATGTAGGTTATTTGAGGACATTCACACATTTAAATCTCTCACTAACTCCACACACAGGAGTTTTTTCTTCGCATAATCCATTTACGTCTAAGGCTTTGTCCACACTAGACCCATTTTTAAAAATTCCCACTGGTGCTGCTCCACTGGTGGTAGCGACAGTTGAGTGTTGGTGTAAGCGAGCATCAATATTTTAACTAACGTGATGTCATTCCTGCTGTTGCTACCACTGGAAGAGCTCTGCTGGTGGGAGTGTGTGAGGGGAAAAAAGTCTAGCCCTGATATAGCCTAAATGAAAACAATAGCCATATAACTTGTCCCCCAAATGGGGAAGCTGTTTGGGTAGCAGTACTGAATCTTAGCCACAAATGTTAAACAGCAGGGCCGCCCAGGGGGGGGGGGGGGCAAGTGGGGCAATTTGCCCCAGGCCCCGCAGGGGCCCCCACGAGAATATAGTATTCTATAATATTGCAACTTTTTTTTATGTAAGGGGCCCCCAAAATTGCTTTGCCCCAGGCCCCCTGAATCCTCTGGGTGGCCCTGGTTAAACAGTTGTGAAAACTCATCACAGTGCACTAGTTCTAGTGATTTTCTGGCATTGACTTAAAGCTCCCAGTAACAGGTTCATTTACAGTAGGACATTTCAAACGAACAGGGCCAAAATCAGACGTTCTATGAAACTTCAAAGGTGAACAACATTCCACGTAAGCAGCTGAAACTCTATTGAAGTTGATGGGGATGCGCCTGCTTTTTACCAGGCCTGGGTTTGGCCCACTGGTTTCAATAGGGTTTCACCAGGCATGAGGAGACCCACTGTGTCTACACTGACAGGTGAATATTAAAGACATTCTGAGGTCATTCTGAGGTCCATGGCAGTTATTTTTCTTAGTGCTGGGATTAATTATTCAGTGATTAAATTTTCCAAAACAAAATACCGAAAGGGACAGAAACAGCAAGCTGGTCATCCCCAAAGGGAAATAAAACAGAGTGAATCTTCTGGTTGTCCAAAGTCTAAGTACAGTATAGGCCACCCGCCAGTATGAGCATGTTTGCACAGCCTCAAAAAGATAAAAATCCTCCCTGGAGGGGCATAAGTCTCTAGGCGAGGTGTACAGTAGCTCTGTATCCAATAACTTTTGTGAGAATGCCAATTGTGGCAAACTGTATTGAATTATGTGCAATAATTTTGTAATATGGACTTCTGGCTGCTGACTACTAAAAATGCATAGGAGTCCATACCACTACTATCTTGGGACTAACCAACTTACTTCAGTTAAGAGTTCTTCTTGGTTCAAACCTCAGGTTGGAAATAACTAGTGCTTTTACCCCTTAAAATCACCCTAGCCCCTCCAAAACCTTTTACAAACATACTAATGCAGTAACTGTTGCTGTTGTTCCAGACATCTGAACATTTCAGCGAGTGTCCCAGCTGGCCCCAGATGTTTCTTAAGCATAAAGCAATGTTCTGAGCTGTAGACCCCCTGCCTTCAGAACCTGAAGAACAGAGGATTAAAGGTTGACTGAACTGTGACATTCACATTTAGTCTGAATATAATACAGTAAAACTTATCAATGGCAAACGTTTGAAATGTAATCCAGCCAGCAGACCAGGCACTCTGAATATGATGTATAAATTATGTATGGTAACTTAAGATCTAAATTAGATCTACGAGAAGAAAACTTTCCCCATTCCCTGACTCTAACTAAAAGAAAGTGATCCCACAATAAATCCATTTGTATTTTATTTTAGTTTTATGTTTGCTTTTCAAGGCAAGGGCTGTTTTATTTTATTTTGGTAACATTTTGTGAAAGAGAGAGGTTTGAATTTTTTACCTCATTTCTAAAAAGTTAAGAGAATGAGCCCTTTTGTTTATTACTAAGTTGACTTTGAAATAGGCAAAGTAGGTCTTCTAAACTTCACGGCAAACAGTGAAAGCTGGCCATGGCTAAACCGCAAACCAGTTTATACGGGGGGTAAAAAGGAAGAAGAAGAAGGAGAAGAAAAAAGTAGTCAAGCAAATGAGAGAGAAAGAGAGAGAGAAAGAAACAATCCCATTTTGGTTTTTGTTAGCGGGCGGCTAACTACATAGATCAGAGACTTTTCAAAAAATAAAAACCCCCACTGTACACAAAGCACAGGAAAATGTAAGGAAAAAAGGAAAAAACTAAAAGCAGCTTAGAATGTGTTAACTCTGCCATTCTGTCAGCTTAAAGAGTATTTTATGCTTGATCAACAGCTCTCTTTTATTATGCTTTTCTTTCATTCATTCAAGACATCAAAGAATTGAACCACCAGTGTACCTGATCTGCTAGAAGAACTTGTAAGGGTGTTCTAAAGAAACGGGGGTAGTGGGAGCCAGACACCCCTGCGGACAAGGCAGTTCAAAGAGAATATTCCAACAATGATTACATTTTGTAAATCTTTTTACGAAAGACAGCTTACTTCCTGCTTTTTCATGAAAAATAGGTTCTATCCATTAAAGTGAGCCCACAGTATGAAAATTACTTGAGATCTGAGGTACAGCAAGGGGATTAAGGCGAGCTGAGATCTTTCAGAGACTTCCAGTGGGTTCTCTAATATTTTTTGCTACCATAAAGTTTTCTGATTGGAATACAAACAGTCTTGCTGGTGGCGGCAGTGCAGCTAAGACATTTGAACAAACTTTCAACACGTTATAAAAAATGATTTTGTAGTATTCCAAACAGTCCAGGCTAAAGTCATCTCAAATCTGCCAGACATCCCTAATCTAAAATACAGCACACAAAGCCAAGCCAGCTGTTTACTTTTCAAAGGCCGTGGTGGTTTCTGCATTGATAAACCTCAGACACATGGAAGGGGATTCTAGCCAGGCCACACCGCACTGCCCTGTCATCTTTACATACAGTCATAGAACAAAAAAGGTTATTAAAGCAAACACTGAAGTATCTTGCACCAAAAGACCCTCTATGTGGATATTTCCTGCATTATTGCCAAAAAGAAGCAGTTTTTTCATCCATCCAGTTCAAACTTTCATTAAAAACACTGATTTGACGACTAAACATGGTTTGGTTGTACTCAGAGATGACCACAGCATGACCCACCAGACAAATATAGCCTGCAAGGTTCTACAAAGTTGCCTGCAGCTGCCCTCATCTTTAATATAATTTGGCCCATTAATAATAGTTCACGTAAACAACACTCCACTTGAACTGAACAGAAACACTGCATGCTGGGTCCTGTAGATGGTGTCAACTGCACCTTTGTGTTAAACATGCCAGCAACCCTGGACTCCCTGCGTTACACTTCTATATCTTCTGTTGCAAGGAAAACCAAGAATCCAAAACACTAATTTTAGCAAAGAAGTGAATACATCATTAAAAAAACATTTTGGATTAAAATGTAAATGTTTTTTTTAAATTCTATCAGCTTTACCAGTTATCTATAAATTTCCACAAGGCTTATTCTACCACAGGTACAGTTGCAATTTATCAAAGGAGAATAGTAGTTTAACATTTATTTAATTAAATCCTACCTATTTCCTTCCCCTTTTGCTATAAAGCATATATCTAGATTTAGATCTACCCATATTCATATAGAACAAACTCACAAAGGAGCGCTATATATATACTGTGATTACGAAAAACAATATGATGTGATTTTATAACATTTCAATAGGAACAATTCCTGGTTCTAAGACCATTATGAGCTTATCAGCTTCTTAATCAAAATATCTTTGATTTTCCCCCTTAAAATTACTAAACACCCTCTTACACATTATACTAGGGATGTTCTGTAATCTTCTTCCAATTTGATGCAACAGGAATATATTTCCAAGTCACTTTGCACTCTACCCAAAATTAAATATGCAGGAAAGTTTGGGATAGAAATCTATTTCTCACTGGCCCCTCTCTCCCCTTCCCCACACCCCTTAGTGCTGGTACCATACTAGCAGCAACATGGTTTCCTGTTATACACAGCAATGCTTTCTGTCCACTTCTACGGGAACACATTTGCAAGTTCAAGTTCAGGTTTAAACTAAATAAAACGCTTCTCAGGAGTCTATAGCCAGCCCTCATTTACATGTGATCTCTCTGAACCTCTCCTGCCTTAGCTCGCTCTGTTTCCAGGGCCCACCGAAGGAATGTTTTACAGTTAGAGCCTGCAGTGCTTTCTCAGGCATTTTAGACCCAGAGGCCCAAGTTTCAAGCTGCAGTATTAAAAGTTTCCACAGAACTGCTGCAGAGAGAGGGAAGGAGGGAGGGAAAGAAGGAGAACAATATCTTCTTAATTATCTCTAGATAGATCTACAGTTAAAGTATTACTTTTTAAAGGGACATAATTTATTCTAGAGGTACAGTATTATAACAGCCAGCATGTACTTTCACCACACTGTAACCCTCTCTGTTCTTCATTGTACTCCCTGCTCTTGTTGTTTTTTTGCAAAATTCTTTGTTACCAAGCCCCCTATACTGTACTCACAGTTTTATTCAATTTAAGCCAGCCCCTGCCGTCCCGAGACACGCAAAGCTCCCATTGAAATCTGAGGAGTTTTGCCTATATCAGGACTACAGGAACAAAGTCCTTAAAATCCAAGATTTATCTAAACTTCTTTACTTTTATTGCTTTAGACAATTAGAGGAAAACACACACACACACAAACCCAGTCAGGGCCTCCCAAGTTATATTTGTGGCTTGGCAGCTTAGAAACACACACATACACACACACCAGATTTGCCTCTGGGACTCTCACTCCTTAGTTCAGTGTCAACTGGGAGCAATGATGGAGAATGAGATTATATTACTGAGCCAGGGAGAATGTGCAGAGTCCGGAGGTGGGGTGAGGAGGGAGAGACAGAGGTGTTTGAAGGGGCTGGCTCTCTGTCTGCCTGCAAGTTGCTACAAAGACTCAGCCTTTTGGCTCTGACAGTACTTAGGAGAAAGGCTAGTTATTGCCAATCTTCTCGAGAACAGGGAGAGTGTCATGTAAGAAACAATCCAAGAGCTGTATCTGAGGGGGAAAAAAAACATGTACTGTAAACTGGAAGGGAGGGTAAACCCCCTGCATCCGTATTAAAACCAGCACACAACTCAAACCCCTCTGAAAACCCTCTCTGGGACTGAATGTTCCAGGTGTGTGTGTGTGGTGTGCGTGTGATGAGAGGACAGGTCGGGGGTGTTTATGTCTGATGATTGGACTCCATAATTTTAGAATATTTTTATATTGCAGTAGCATCCCAAGACGCTGATCAGGATCAGGGCCGGCTCCAGGCACCAGCGCAGCAAGCAGGTGCTTGGGGTGGCCAACAGAGAGGGGCGGCACGTCTGGCTCTTCGGCGGCGGGTCCCTCAGTCCCTCTAGGAGGGAAGGACCTGCCGCCGAATTGCTGCCAAAGAATGAAGCAGCGGTAGCTCCAGTCGAGCCTTTTTTTTTTTGCCGCTTGGGGCGTCAAAAACGCTGGAGCCGGCCCTGATCAGGATCAGGGCCTCGTTGTGCGAGGTGCTGTACAAACACATAGAAAGACATGGCATGTGCCCTGAGGAGCTTACAATCTCATGGTTATATTACCTAGCTATGTGCACAACCAGAATGTTAAAAAAGTATTGGGGTATTTTTTGCCCTGGATCTAGGAATTACTGATTCCTTGCAGGCATCACAGCAGACGTGGGTCATGAGGAGGGATTTGAAGGAGGACAGGGCTTGCAGACTACTTTAAAGAAGGAGCTCCATGTGTAAGAGTAACACAGATGAGAGCACGAAGATGGTTGTAGGAAAAGCAAACAAATGAGCAGTCATGGTTGGCATCGCTGAGAGCAAAGGAGGCATGAACGTCACAATAAGAGACAAAGCAGATAAACACGGAAGAAGAGAGTTGTGAAGGGTTTTGAAAATAAGGATACGAAGTTTGAACTTGATGCAGTAGGAAAAGGGAAACTAGTGGATGGACTCAAAGAGGGGTGGCTGTGACAGGCAGGTCAGACAATCTTAGTTGTTTCATTTTATAAGGACTGGCAGAAGGACAATATGGGTATCAGGGCATCCAGGGGAAGGAGGTTAAGTAATCAAGACATGAGATAACCACTGTAGAAGTGTGTACAGAAAGAAAAGGTCGGGTATTAGAAATGTTAATGAGAGAAAATCACCAGGATTTTGACATGATGTGGGTGTACTGGGCAAGGGAGAGGGAGGAGACAAAGATGACCATAAAGCAATAGGCCTGAGCAACAGAGAGGATGGTGACGTTGTCAATAGTAATAAAGAATGTTTAGTCTTCTCCAGACTAAACAAACCCAATTTTTTCAGTCTTTCCTCATAGGTCATGTTTTCTAGATCTTTAATCATTTTTGTTGCTTTACTCTGGACTCTCTCCAATTTGTCCACATCTGTCCTGAAATGTGGTGCCCAGAACTGGACACAATACTTCAGCTGAAGCCTTATCAGTGCGAAGTAAAGCAGAAGAATTACTTCTCATGTCTTGCTTACAACACTCCTGATAGTACAGCCCAGAATGATGTTTGCTTTTTTTTGCAATAGTGTTACACTGTTGATTCATACTTAGCTTGTTAGTCATTATAACCCCCAGATCTCTTTCCACAGCACTCCTTCCTAGGCAGTCATTTCCCATTTTGTATGTGTGCAACTGATTGTTCCTTCCTAAATGGAGTACTTTGCATTTGTTCTTATTGAATTTCATCCTATTTACTTCAGACCATTTCTCCAGTCCAGATCATTTTGAATTTTAACCCTATCCTCCAAAGCACTTGCAACCCCTCCCAGCTTGGTATTGTCCGCAAACTTTGTAAGTGTACTCTATGCCATTATCTAAATCATTGATGACGATATTGAACAGAACCAGCCCCAAAACCAATCTCTGAAGGACCCCACTTGATATGCCCTTCCAGCTTGACTGTAAACCATTGATAACTATTCTTGGGGAACAGTTTTCAAACTATTTATGCACCTACCTTATAGTAGCTCCATCAGGGCTATATTTACCTAGTTTTTTTTACGAGGTTATGCAAAATAGTATCAAAAGCCTTACTAAAGTCAAGATATACCCCATCTACTGCTTCCCCTCATCCACAAGGCTTGTTACCCTGTCAAAGAAAATTATTAGGCTGTTTTGACATGATTTGTTCTTGACAAATCCATGTTGACTATTATTTACCACCTTATCTTCTAGTTGTTTTCACACTGCTTGATTATTTGCTCCATTATCTTTCCAGATACAGAAGTTAAGCTGACTGGTTTGTAATTCCCCGAGTTGTCCTTATTTCCTTTTTTATAGATTGGCACTATATTTGCCCTCTTTCGGTCCTCTGGAATCTCTCCTGCCGTCCACGAGTTTTCAAAGATAATCGCTAATGGCTCAGATATCTCCTCAGTAAGCTCCTTGAGTATTCTAGGATGTATTTCATCAGGCCCTGCCAACTAAAAGACATCTAACTTATCTAAGTAATTTTTAACTTGTTCTTTCCAAATTTTAGCCTTAGATTCTACCTCATTTTCACTGGTGTTCACTATGTTAGATATCTGATTGCTACTAACCTTTTTGGTGAAAATTGTAACAAAAAATTCATTTAACACTTCTGACATGCCCACATTTTCTGTTATTGTCTTTCCCCCTCATTGAGCAGTGGGCCTACCCTGTCCTTGGTCTTCCTGTTGCTTCTAATGTATTTGTAGAATGTTTTCTTGGTACCCTTTATGTCTCAAGTTAGTTTCATCTCATTTTGTGCCATGGCCTTTCTAATTTTGTCCCTACGTGCTTATGGTTTGTTTATATTCATCCTTCATAATTTGACCTAGTTTCCACTTTTTGTCGGATTCTTTTTTGAGTTTCAAATTTATAATGTTACTGTATTACAAAAGTGTATCAAATGAGGTTTTATGAAAGCCTAGGACACACCGGTGATTAATATCATTGTGAAATATATGTATTGACACTATATAAGGAATTATGAATACTCATTGATACTGTGTTTTACAGACTGTGACCGAACAAAGGGAGAATTAGATTTTACCCAGGCAGGAGGGAAGATAGCTCTCCACCTGTCTCCAATGAAATTACACAAGGTATGACCCAAAACAATAGAAGTCCCATTTACACAGAAATCAGGCGGGGACTGGGAAGACCACAGGGAGGGAAGAACAGCATAAGGTCATCCTGCCTTTTGAAGTAAGGTCATCGTTGGGGTTCATCACTAAACAGACACGAGGCAACAGAGCTCTTGCAAGCTGAGAAAGATGAGTCCTTCAACCAAGGGAGGGACTGAAGTCTCCGGGGATTGAATATAGATGAGAAATCTGCTTAGGCAAAGATCTTTCACCTTAGGAAGACAAGGGAACCCAGCACTTTTTACTTCTGTGGAAGGTCCTGACTGAGGGAAGATCAGACATGGCAGTAAGAAGGAAGATTGGCAAAAAAACCCATTTTGAACAAAGCCTGTTATCTTGCTAGATTAAGTTTTAGACTTTTAAATGCATATTTTTACTTTTATTTGCTTGTAACCACCTTGATTTTTATTTCTTTTACTTGGCATCACTTCGCCTATTTCTTACTGTTAATAAATTTGTTTTATTTTTACTATAAACCAACTCAGTGCCATGCTTGCAGGGAAGGGTGTACTTATCACAATTAAGTTAATAAGCTGTAATGTGTTTGGGTCTCTTTAACGGCACAAACAAACTTTATTATTTCTCTGAGTGGTCCAGGAGAGGGATGGACACTTCAGGAAAGACTTTTGGGGGAGTTTCGGGACAGGGGTGTGTTGGAGTCACCCTGCAAGTAGTAACCAAGACTGGTGGAAGCCAGAAGGCTGCCACTGTGCTATAGGAAGGCTGCTGGAGTCAAAGCTGCTGATCCAGGAATGTAGGGCTCCCAGGCACTCAGGGTCTGACATGAATGCTTATCTGCTGGCGGTCGCTGTCCAGGCTGAGCTACAGCAGCAGAGCATTTAAGGCACCCAGGGTTTCAGGGCAGACAGTGACACAACCACTCACTGGTCTGGATTCCATCCCAGAACTCGACAACTGTATCCTGCTAAACTGAACAAACTACTCTGAGAAAAGTTCAAGGCCATGCACAATACCTAGGTTTAATTCCTGGGATCAGTGTTTTGCTCCCTGGGTCTGCTGAAACAGTAATGGCAACATGCTCAGCCTTAGAGGATGGACCAAGGAACATCTCATATTACACTGCAGAGACCATCTGGCCCAGCTAGACATGGCCAAATAAAGTCCAATGCAGCTCTCATTGGCCAACAAAGGTCACAATGGTACAGGATCTTGGTGACTGAGATGAGCAAAAGAAACTATATTGAGGACTAAGGAGTAGGGAGTCTTCTATTAAAGAATATGAAAGACGTTCAGTACATCACCAGTCTTTGAATGAAGAAATACTGTATTAGATATGGCTGACTAATGGGGTTAGAGTTTTGGCCCATGATAAGCGATTTTCAAACATATTATGATTTGCCAATAAAACTGGTGGTAGATTTCAAGTCATTAAAAGTCAAAATATGAGAGTTTCCTGATTCATTATCATAGTTTCATAATATTTGTGTATATAGCAGGGGAAATGGATTAATACTAATTATCAAGTTTAGTAATAACTAACTAAACTATCTCAATTTACTTAATACTGTCAGAGGAAATAGACAAAATTACCGCTATAAATGCTGAACTTTAAATCAAAGGTTCCGCTTCGCTGTTTTATGAATCACTGTATGTGCTGCTCTACAATGAAAAGACCCTTTAACAGTAGCACCCTTGTACTCAATAACCAAGCTCCTCAGTTGTATTTGGAATCTTAGCTCCTTATTTTAAACATTTACTGCATTTACTCCTTACAGTTCTGAAAAAGTCAACAGTGCTGTGGGATAATGAACTGGATCCTAGTCTGGCTCATGCAACATCAACACAATTGTTAATATAGTTCCAACTGGAGACAATGGCATTACACAGGTGGCACAAAGTGCAGAACTTTAAGGTAGTGGAGCTATAGAAGTATAAGTGAGAAAATTTGGTCTGCAGAAGCTTTATTTTTTTGGAGGAACCAGAAAGAACATAGCTTGATTTACAGACCCCAGGTTGAGCTTACAAGTCTGGTAAGTTAGAATAAAACATCTCTGTACTTATAAACTGAATAAACGTTCTCTGGGATCACTCAGGGATAATAAATATGGAGCCACATGATGCAATTTTTACAGAGACACTTTTCAGAGTAAAGCTGCACTCTCAGTCTTTTCCTGCAAAGAAAATGGGAATTTTAACCTTTGTCTTAACTTCTCTGTGAAAGACGAAAGTTATCCAGTCTGCGTCACACAATTATTCATAAGCAGAATATAATCATAGATTTAAAAAAAAAAAAATCAAGGACTATTGTATAGCAGTTACCTAAACTAACTCCTACAGATGCATCTATTCCAGCTCCCACTACCATTGACTTCAATGAAGGAAAGACGGCCCGATATCTTAGATTTATACAGCAACCTTTAACCCAAAAGACCACAAAGTGCTTTATATAAATTTTAAAAAACCATAGGCCAAATTAGCATGCAAATAAAGACAAAAAAATATTGTGCGTGCACACTGGATACATAAGCACCTAACTCTATGCACTGCCTCTTATGTATGACATTCCTCTCTTCTGTCTTATTACAATGTTGTAGCTAAATTGAAGTACAGAATAATATATGTAAATTTGTATACAGGGGCTGCATTTCACTGACGGATGAAGTGATTTCCATTTATTACATGTAATGAACATGTGCTCTTAAAACATTTGGTCACATCCATTAGCATGTGCAAACAGTGGTATTTGTACACAGTGTCAAAGCTTGTTCATGAAAATGAATATACCTGAAGATTTTGCATTTATAGTTTTACATGGATTGTGGAAATTTGGATATTAATAATATTCATATTACATATTATAAAGTTAAGGTTACAAAATATTTTGGGTTATAGCCCCTTTATTTCTCATGATCAGAATTTTTCCCCAAAAATTCACCTTTTTGGGGGTAAATTTTTAAACTGTCCAAGAGTTGTCTCTGCACAATAGGGAATTTTGGGGGAAAGTTTGAGGAAAATCCTTTCAGCCGATTCTGAGTTAGGCGAGAGTGAAATAAAGGCATTTTTGTTATTTCAAAAACAAATTAACTACACTTTTTTTTTAACTGACTAGATCAAAACCAGCTGAAGTTTGAAAGCTGAATCTTAACAAAGTTTGAGTAGTCTACCCCAAGTATCACCTAGTTGTGAGTTAACTAGTTGATTTAACCTAGTTATGACTATTTGAAAAATGCATGCTGAATATGTGCATTACAAAATGTCTAAGTTTGCAGGCATCACTTTCAGACATGAACACAGAACATGCATGAAACACGTTTAGTGGTCCCAGCTACTGCCTCCTCCTCCTCCTTTACCCTCTTTACATTAACTTGGAATAATCTGGCTCTCTTGTCAGTAAAGTACAGGGGTTTGGGGGATGAGAAATTTACTGCCTTACCAAGGTGCCTCTTCTCTGGCTTATGTTTATAAAATATATACTAACGTATTGTTTTGGTCCATTCCTGTAGAATGCTATCTTGGTTGTTAAGGGCAGAGAATCTACCTGTAGAGGTGTCTACCTCAGTTCTTGGCCTCTCTGTTGAGACCACTAACAAAAGATGTCAGTTGCAGTAGTGATGGTTTTTGTGACGTTAACACATGTCCATTGAGAACTAGGCAGAGACCATGGCCTTTAATTTTTGAACTTTACTGTATTGTATAGTGTGGTCCTAATCCTTGACTGTAGAATATTTAGTGAGGAGTCGCTAATCTATATATATATATATATACAGTAGATGGCAAAAATGTTAATGCTCCAGTAAAAGGAAAAGCCATGTAAGTGTTGACCTTTTCCATCCAGGTCATATGTGACACCTATTTGGTTTTGTCAGATTGTGTGGAATTTATAGAGCACATATAGGTATCAAATGTGAAAGCTGAACTACCATAAAATGTCTTTCAAAGGCAGTCATTTCCAAAACCCCTTGTAAAAAATCAGTAGGTGTCTTTTTAATGACATTATATGCACACGTTCTGTATATAGATTTTAAAGGTCTCCATTAGCCCTCTTTGTAAATCCCAATCACTTATTAAACAGCAGATCTTAAACCACTGCAAAATGTATTTTACAGAAATCAGGCTAGGCATATAAATTGTTACCATTACATAGTTACAGTGACTTCTTGCCAAGGTTTTAGAATATTCTGAAGATCTCCTCACTTCTTTTTTCTCTTGTGTACTCCTCTCTGCCTGACTCCCAAATCAACAATATTGATAGCATATTGTCCATAAGGGAAATGTGATTTAGTAGTACCCTAAAGCAGTCATGAAATAAGAGAAGGAAGAGAAAACTTGCTCAAGTCCACACCACTGGTGTGAGATCAGTGTTTTCCATAATATGCTTGCCGTCATGTAGCACCCTAACTGTCACAATTAATAATGTAGGAGCTGATTAACTTAATAAAGTGCTCTCTGCTAGGTAAACACATAAAGAGCTATAGGGCAAAAAAAAGGAAAGAAACAACAAAACATTTTTTTTAATGTGGACACGTTCTTGCTTTCTATTCTGCTCTTGTAACAATTACTGTACTAGCCACTCTGACAGAGTCAATAAATCGATGTGGGACCTGATGCAGCAGTCAGGCAGACTAATCCAATGCACGGTTATCTGCAATGGAGGCTGGGGGCAGGGGGTGGGCAGGAAATCAGCTAAGACAAATAAAAGCAGTAAGAGGGACATAACTGGAGTCTCACCTTATGATTATGTGTGTGTGTGTGTGTGTGTGTGTGTGTGTGTGTGTGTGTCTGTCTGTCTGAAAAAATTTGCAACTTTGCAAGTGGAAAGAGTGTGAGCAGCACGCACTGTATTACCAAAGTCCCTGTAGTATTTCAGTCAGTCACAGGAATCTGCAATTCAATGAGGATCACCACCCCATTAAAGTTAACCGTGTCAGCTATGTATCTGATGAAACAAACAGTCACAAAGTGTGTTCTGAGGCATGGAACTTCTTTTGCACCAATTACTTTAAATTCTTTTGGATCATCTAACTGATTTGATGGCAATCCTCCCTACCCATCCTCCTCCTCAAAAAACAAATGAACAAATCAACCCCCCCACCACCCAAACGTTATTAGTTTTAAAAGTTGTTCTAGAAACCTGGGAGGCCTTCTCTATGCATTCTATGCCTAGTTCATATAGCATGCAACTATGAACACAGGAATTGTCATGCCCCATCAGACCAATGTTGACTCAGTATTATGTCTCTGACATTGGCTGGTATCTTATGCTTGCTCAGAGGAAGATGCAAGAATTCCCATAAAAGAGAATCATGTAATGACTCCTCCATATGGGGAAGGTTTTTTTTTCCAATTCCAGGCAATTTAAATCCATTTTAAATGGTTGGCTATTAAATCCATTTTACAGAGAGAAATATGAGATATTTTTAGAGGACATTTCCTGCTGAAGATAAGACAGAAAACTGTGCTGGCTCTTTGCAGAGGTTCTTAGAGGAGAACGCAGGCCATTGTTACTGTGAAGGCTCTTCAATGAAAATGCACAGAATTGTTGCCTTTTAGAGTAATTGTTTAACTAAAGAAAGTTTGCACAGCTTGTAGAGAATTATTCAGTAAGAAATTACATCTCCCCGTCTCATTCATCATATGTCTATATTTCCCGGCTCTCACCACCCCACACACTTACTCCCCTTCCTTTTCCTCTGCTGTGGAGCATAAGTCACACCCATAAAAGCCAAAAGAAAGGGGTGCTTTCCAAACAAGCTTCCTGTTTGTTATAAATGGGGAGAAGGGGCGAGGTGGGGGGCGGGGGGAGTATCGAGTTGAATGGCTTGGTTCGGGAAATCTGTCTATGTCTGTCGTAAATAATCATCCATAATGTTCATGGACACCAGAAGTGGAGTGCAGAGTACTGGACGCTGAAAGGGGTCAGCCTGGCAATCAAGGAGGAGGAAGAGGAGAAGGAAGAAAAGCACAGTAAAATATCCCCCTGCTTGGGAGTTACCCAATCATTTCTGGACTGGTTTGGCTCATACCTACTTTGAGAACAGGGCCACATGATGGCACTGACACATCTTTCAGAAATCTCTATCCTTTTGGGGTAACAAGTGCTTCCCTCTCTAGAGAGAGACCCTTCTGATCCTGTAGAGTGAAATGCCAATCCGTGCCTCTATGCAATTACATGGGTTTTGTGTGCTGAACTGACCAGGGAGGGTGCTGAAGGTGACGAAATTCACCCCCTATTCTGAGGCCACTTTTGCATCCCCCCTGTGTAAAGTGCTTGGGGCTAGCACAGCTGCTGTGAAGGCTTGCACACACACTACACTGGGGGCTTGGGGCCACACAGCATTTGTGTAATCGCAGACAGCAGCCACACTGAGACCACTACTGCAGCATGCATACACATCACCCTTCCAGCCTTTGCAGGAGGAAGATCAGCTTGCCATGGAGGGATTTTTACTGGCCCCAAAGAAAAGGACCCCTCCAGCCCAAGCAGTAATGGAGCACCTCTAATAAAGGAGAGCTCATGATTATGAAACAGCCTCTTCACACGGTCAGCAGTTCCCGGTCATAGCTTGTTCTCTCTTTCACTGGCTGGGCCTCATGGGAGTTCCAACAGAGCTATACCAGGAGTCCAGTGCTTGGGTCCACATCAGGGTATTGGGGCCCAACTTGCTTAAAAGCAATCTATGGTGTAGGTCTCTACACCCAGAGCTTCAGGAATGGTAGGTGAGCCTCACTCCCTGTCGCTGGTGTGGGGGAAGCTCCCAGATCATTGGTTTGGAAGAAGAGTGGGCTCTGGAGAGGAGCTTTCAAACAAGGGAATGTGTTTATGAGACCTGGATGCTTTAAAATTCTATTCTGTAACCAGAGGTGGCTCCACCCTTTCATTCAAATTCTCACTCAGTGCAACTTCCACATTCCCTGCAATGGGCAGCATTTAGGAAATGGCACTGGGGGGCAATGCAGCCCCTACTGAAAGGAGAAGGTGTCCCCCCCACTGTGGAATCAGGAAGCAGCCTCTATAATCAAGGAACTTTGTAGCCAACACTTTGTGGGCCAGCAGCTATAGAAGTTGCTTTGTGGTGTACGCAGCTCTCAGTGGGCTGACTGGTGTAGACAGTTTCATAAAATTAGGCTTCTCTCATCTCTCTCTGTGCGTCAACACAAGACCTACTTTCAGGCTGAAGGACAAGACTAACTTGGATATGAGAAGAGTCACCAGATATATAGGAGTGACGGGCAAACAAATCTGTGAATGCTACAAAGCTGTCCAAGCAGGGTAGGCTTGAATTCGTGATGGTTCAGCTCAGGACCCAGAAAACTAAAAACTGACATTTTTCCTGTTGCCTTTCATATCCTCTGAGTACCTCTTGCAATGTAAAATTCACACGCTGCTGCTACACTTTTTATGAACACAAACTGCTCTGTTAAGCAAAACCCTGGCGCAGCTGGTAGCACTTTGCAGTAATACGGTGGAATCCTGAGCTGGGGAGTCACCTTAAACTCCCTACTGCGAGGGCCAGCAGAAGCTGCGCACATTACTGAGGTAATGCATAGCCCCAGGGAATGGGGGAGAGGTGTGATGAAGGAAAGCTTGTATCTCATTAGAGCCCAAGAGGGTTGCTAATAAGCTTCATCAGCATCAGCCATAGATAAGACTAGTAGTTGTACTCTCCCTTTCTGTAAGGGCACATGAGTGAGGCTGAAGTAGGAATTATGTAAGTAGCAAAATGGCTACTCCCCACAACATAAGTTACATGTTTTACTTATTAAGAGAAACATTTTTGCAATGATTTCTTTTTCCATATCCTGCCAATGGAAATTGGATACAAAACAGCCAGGTGGCATCAGCTGCAGGAATAACAGCTCTCTAGGAACTGCACTAGCTTTCTATACCTCTGGGTCCATTTCACGGTGTTGACTTTGTTCTATAAAGTTCCATACAGTTAGGTCCTAGTTACCTGAAAGGCTGCCTTTCTGCTCCCAATGAGCTGCCAGGCAGCTGAAGTCAGTTGGGTCACCTGTGTGACATTCCCTAGAGTTAGATGACTGAATGTTATCACTGGAGAACCATCTACTCTAGAATTTCTTCTCTCGCTTGTCTGACAGAGTCCAACCTACAGGGCACAGTAAAAGGCACATCTCTTTTCTCAGGCCTTTGCTTGAAGATGGTGCCAGGGAAAAATTACAGGGAGGTTGTTTTTTTTGGGGGGGGGAGGGGAGGAAGAGAAGAGGGAAAAAGTCTTTCCTTTGTTTCTTAACAAGAAGAAAGCTATCATGCACTATGTTGTTAGATCTGCATATGCACTTGAGTTAGAAGATAGGCAATGTTATATAAAGATAAAATAAAGTTTTCTTAAAACAAAGAATACAAAGGTATTCCCAACTAGCATAGAAGAAACTGAGGATAATAGAAGACCTAAAGAAGCTATATGTTCTAGTAATATAGCACATATATACAACCCCTTCCCTGGGGGGGGGCAGACCCCACCCTTAATTATCTGTAGGGAAGGGTAGCCCTCTTATAGAATTTTCTTCCCAGCATGCCTTTCTAGCCCTTTAAATCTGGCAATATCAAGCAGCTCCAGCCTTAAAGTTGCCATTTTGTGAGTGTTTTATCTCTCTGCTTAGTAAGTATTCGTCTATGTTTTTTCTATCTTATTGCTGAGGAAAGGGTGCAACTTTCTTCTTTCAATAGCTTTTATTTCCATATGCCCCCTGCATTGCAGCAGTGGGTAAAAATGTGTTTTCTGCTACCATGACTATTATGCATATTCAATAGGCAAGATTTTGCTCTTGGTTACACCAGTTTAAATCCAAGGCAACTTCACTGTAGCTAATGGAGTTACTCTAGACTCATATCAGCAGAAGTGAGAGCAGAAACTTGGTTAATGTTTGTAGTATGATTCTACTTTGGGAATTAGATGGTGCAGTCAGAGAAACAGGAACAGATTTACCTTGATTCTATCCTCGAAGTGGTGTCCTCTTGAGTCAGTATCTGCTCATATGTTAACAAAGATCTGGAAGCTAACTAAGATGAATCAAATGTAAAATAGAGCATGGGGATATCAGGCAGTGACTTTAAATTTAACTGGCGTCTTTCTTTGAAGTATTTTCTTCAGAGGAAATTTGGTGGCATTCTCTTTCCATTAAACCAGCAAAGAAGCAGGGCATTTGAAATTCTGTCTTCTCAAAAGCTCCTTGACCAACTATGGCCAGTTGTCTGTTGTGTGAAGAACACTACTGTGTTTGCTGTACCAGGGCTCTTTACCAGTGTTTAAGCTGCAAGATTTATGCACTGCTACACTTAGCTAGAGGTTAAATGGACTAGAGGTGGTGTGGATCAAGAATTGATTCTGCCAACTGAAATGCAACTTCTAATGAGCTGTGGTGTGTGTGAGGTGGCTGAAAAAACTTTGCCTGGTAATCAAAGTTTGGTGGGCAAGGAGCTGTAGGAAACTGAATTTATATGGCTCCCAACCCATCAGAATGGAAAACAACTTATATTTTTTTCAGCCAGCCTTACAGATTGACAAACACTGGTTAAAAAATAATCTGCCTGAGTCCACATATTGGTCCCAAAAAAACAAGCTGCTAGGTTAGACTGATTATGTTGACCACATGCTCTTTGCTTCATTATTTTCTGCAGCAAGAGAGAGAGACATTATTTGTTTTATAGGAGTGTGGTAGCTTCCAGAAGGTTAGCCCCTGATTAATATGATGGTACTTTCCATTTCCTCTGCCACTTTTTTCTTTTTACAAGACTATGCCAACACAAGAAATGTATCTGTTACTTAGTCATGCGGTATCCGGACCAGCTTGCTTTTGAAATAGTAGACTGTGTATCCCAGGCATACTGTATTTCTGATTTGCATAAGGCAAAGGCAGCTAAGCTGAAGACCTTGTATTGCTTACAAGTCAGGCAGCTAAAGTAAATGATTTATCAAGCGAAGGTTACAACACCTGTGCCTTTTTGTCATCAAATAAGGCCCAGGCCAACTGAAGTGATTCTTCTAATAGCCCAAATAGTAATTCAGTTTTAAATAGCCCTAAAAATGGGACCATACTGAGGTGAGCTGCTGGTGCAGAACAGTGATAGGTGGGGGAAGTGGAGGGAGTGTATCTAGATTTGCACAATTGTTTGAACTGCTATAAAAACCTCTCCTTTTGAAACTTTAGTCTTCTCTGGGCTTCTACATGAACACTTACTAAACCAGTTATTTGTCTGGTTTTTCTGCCCCAGATCTGTCCTGGTGCAGTAGGTATATCTACAACAAACTATGATGATGAAATATTCACTTTTCTATTTAAAATGTCTTCCTTAATGACTCACATTTAAGGACTTTTGGAATTAATTAGAACCGAGTGTTAACAGAAATGTCCATTGCTGATTTTCGTAATGGCCACTAAAAACGGCCTGTTCCTACCTTCTATTGTTTAAGAACAGGAAAAATAATTCCTGCGCCTGGCCAACAATGTTGTTGTTGTTAGTTTGTCCACTATCTTACTTCACTGCTGTATGAGCCCCTTGCACATGCAGGTATGTGAAATGTACGTTCTACTAAATAGCACTTGCACATCATTGTGGACATGTTCAATTCTGTAGCAACTTTGAGATTGATGACTATGGGTATGCAGTCTATGACACAGTTTAACAGCTGCAAAATGGGAAGAAAATATGGTGCTTTTGAAAAGTTGTCTCTCAAATTTTGTCATTTCTCAAAGTTTCTATCTGGATCGGAACTTCCATGAAGGTCAGGAGTGTTCAAATCCAGGCTTTTGGTTTGGGCCCAGCTCTAGAATGGAGATGAACCATTAGAGTTACGTTAGGAGAAAATGGAGTTTCTAGAGTTCTGCTGAAGCAAAAGTAACATTAAAGTTACTAGCTTGACGCTCAGAAGTATTGAGTGTTCACCTCTCCCACTGAACTCTTGGAGTTGAGTGTTGGCATCTCTCAACATCAGGACATACAATTCTTAACCTGACTACTGAATGCACTGTAAAATTCCTGATGGGAAATAGCAACACCAGCCACTTTCAATATATTAGTGTTTCATTTGTTTTTATTTTTATATTTTGAAAATATCCTAAGGGACGGCTCTAATGTCTTGCAAAAATTTCATTATAACAGTGGATTTGTTTTGACAAGAAGAATGTTAACTAAGTCCCTAATCATTAACTTCTCGGTATTTTCAGCCCACTTCTCTGATTTAAAACATGGTTTACTTCAGAACTGCTACATTAATAATTTCAATTCGCAGTGGGTTTTTATGGCACACTATAAATCCAGTATCACAGTGGGTCATAATGGTTATTCTAATGTACCCTGAAGTACAGTAGCACAGAGGATGCAGCTGTAGTAAGAGAGACTGGCAGTCCCCTTATCTATAGCAGCATGTTTTGCCTTAATTTGGAGTTATGCAGGGGTATTGTCATTTGCTATCCAGTATTATATAGAAGCACATACAATAGGGCCAGAACACTTTCCAATGGCCTAAATCATAACTTGCAGGGTTCAAAATTCACAGTCGTCAAATGCAAAAAAACCTAGTTTAAAAATGCAAAGAAGTTTCATATCTTACAGATTCTGATTTTGTTTTATTTCACTATGTAACAATCTGCCAATCAGTATTGTCAGTCTTTTAGAAAAGCTATTGCAGCATTCTCCAAAGAGTTTCAAGTTTCTTGGACTCTGAAGAAAAAAGCCAAATGCTTGAAGACTTTAACAGCTCACCTTAACATTTTTGTATTTCCTTATTTCAGTGTATTTCTGTTTATTATGATCCTTTCCAAAACCACAAGAGAAATTCTATGACTTAAATGTAAAGGCACGTGAAAACTTGCCTTCTATATCGATTAAACAGGAGGTACTAAAAGGGAGGCCCAACAACTGAAAACTGGGACACAGGCTTCCCTTTACTAATGAACTAAAGAAATCAGAACTTGAAGAGTTAACCCCCCTCTCAGCTGCTAGTGTACTTTCTGTGACCCTGTTTAATGCAGGAAGGGTTTGAGATTCAATGTAGTTTAACCTGTGCTGTCGACACAGCTATAAACTAAAGCCCCTAACAAATGGTACAAAAGGAACAGATAGCAAGAAAACATTGTGCTCACAGGCATCTGGCCACAGCCCTATAAATGGACAATTTTCAGTAATAAGTTACACAGTCATATTACACTGATAGGGTAGGTGTTGATCACATCACAATGTGGATTCTGTCTTCATGCATGTACTAAAATTGTAGCATGTGACATCTATGTAGCTATATCCTTATTATACACATCTAAGATCTGTTTCAAATTGTACAGAAGGGGATAAAAAGTAAAACTTCACCCCAGCTAAATTATTATTTTTAAATAATCACAGCCATATTAAATCATCACAAACATATTAAAAATACTTCTTAATCTTAACCTTTAAAAGCATTGTAATGTAATCAGGCAATCATTTCAAACTACAAGCCGTACTTCTCCTAGAACTTTAGTTCCTCTCATTTTTATAGTGCTCCATGATAATGTGATATTAAGCACAGCTTTAATTTTTTTTCAACATCTGGCTAAAAAAACTGGCAAAAACTATTTTCTTAATCAATGCTAAGAATTTGATACAGCTCGGAAAAAGCGCATTTAAACCCTGTCCTTCTCCTGAAGAAATAAAAATATTTGCTTGAGCTTCTGACTCAACTATAGCAAATCTCTGAATAGTCACCCCAACATCACTGCAGTGAAATATGGTGTTGGCTGCAAACAAGATGCTACAGCTTTAAAGTGTTGGTTCTTTGGTTTAACTTGCATTTTGACATCTGAAGCCAAATTTTCAAAGGCCCTCCCTTAACTAGGCCTGCATAGTAGTTGTGAGCACATTGGTTTCCATATCTCCCGGGCCCCGCACCCAAAAAAAATCACCTGCATGCTCAAAATCTTGCATACAAATGGCAAATTAGGAACTGGCTCCTGTTCCCATTGAAATGACTTCAGTGGTGCAGGATTGGGCTGAAGTCCATGATTACCTGATTGGCCCAGCTGGGCTTTTGCATGTGCATGTGCAAATAGATGCACTTGCAAATATGTCAGATGCAATAAAGGAATTTGAAAATTTGGTCCTAGAGGAAAAATTGCACACTAGAAGCCAATGCCTTGGAAAGCAAGAGAGTTTGGAGGAATTATGGAAGAATTATTACCATATAAGCCAATAAAACACAACAGACAAACACAAATTGTGAGTGACATTTCACGGTTGTTACTGAGACCATGTGGGTGAATTGACAGTGGTGAAGAAATGTGGCCCACTTTGTAAGGAGACATTAAAATACACAGAAGAATAACAAGCAGCACTGCATACAGAGAAGTTGAAAGCTGCCCACCTGTGTCTGTTGAGGGATATTTACAAAGCTTGGATCCCGAGGTCCAACACTGACGAATCGGTTTGCGGGGGAGGTGCTGGGTGTCGAGTAGGCTGTGAAGGGAAGGGACACGTGCGTTGAGGAAGCAGCACTAGATCACACACAAACAACACCAAAACACACTGTCTCAGAGCCATCTAAGCAGATGTTTAACACAGAAATGTGCAAACGTTTTAGAGAGCAAGAGTTTGATTGTAGACACTGGAAAGGTTTGCTTTAATGATGAATATATAGGCATGTACATAACTGGACTAAATGAAAGTCATTCCTTTCAACATACTCAAATAAGATGATGTAATGCATCCAGAAGAAGATGTGCTCAGTTCATCTGAACCGTTTTTGTCTTTGAGAGGGGCAGGCCTCTCGGTACAAGGCTGTACAACATATACCATAGATCCTGATCCTGCAACTTTGTTCCCAGGTATCTTCACTCACATGAGTAATTCACATTGATCTCAATAAAGCTATTGATTTGAGTGAAGTTACTCATGTGTATGTTACCAGGATTGGGCCCTTATTTCATACCAGTATAGCACACTACAGGTCTGTCGCATCTTACGCGCATTTAACATGCGCGATTTCAACTTTACGCGGTCATCAAAAACAAAAAAAACCAAACAAACAAAAAAAGAGAAAAATAACAATTTTAATACTATACCTGTAGTGCGGGCGATTTCACCCGCCATTGAACTCAATGGGATTTTGGTTATACGCGGTTTTCGCTTTACGCGCTAACCGCGGAACGGAACCCCCGCGTAAGATGAGACAGACCTGTATACAGTTAAAGCCTTGATTTTCCCATTGCTGGAGTCTACACGCTCTTAAGTACTCATGTGATCTGTTTGACAAACTAAGATTCCCTTGGTAAAAAAATAATGGGTTGCAGTTTGGGGTAGTAAGTGCAATCAGTCTCAAGGCTGAAACTCTTTAAAAATTGGAATGGCTCCCATAAAATGTAAAGCTATTAAGAGCAATACAAGCCAAGAACCCAGAATACTTCCAAACTTGAAGTACTTTAATGATTTTATTGTTGCTCTACATCTCTCCATTGCAACTGTCCAGAACTCAGGGCAAATCCAACTTCAATGAACTTTCAGTATGCTAAGTGTTCTGCTGGTTTGACAACTGCACACACCATCTTCTTTTCTCAGTTTTCTGTGTTTGCAGATCTAAATATGTACCTTAATAGATATATATGTTTAAGGGCCAAGGAATGCACTGTGCAGAATAAAATCCATAACATGTGAAACAATCTAATTGGCAATCTAACTCCCTGATGAAGTCGTAAAAATGGCTGTTTAAAAAAAAGGAAATCCCTTGCCAAATTCCAGTGAAGCTAAGTTTTAAGGTTACATCTCATATTGAGGAAAAATAAGGATAATTAAATATAAATAAAGATACTGAGTTGTCAGTAAAGGTGAAATACTACTGCCTTTTTTATAAAAGCCAAGTGTTTGGTGAAAGATAGACCTTTGGTTTGGAGACTACAATATATGGCATCCTACTTGTAAAGTCATGTCTGGCTACAAGGATCAGATGTCAATAGAATGATCTTTGAGGATATGTTATCAAAGTGATGCTATTACTAACGCATGCTTGAGGAGGTCTTAAATATGGATTAGGTCCCCATCCTGTGAGAAACTGAACAATTTCAGTTCCCACTCCAATGGAATTTTAAGGTGCTCAGCACTTTTCAGAATGGTTGCTATGCTGAGTTTCTCCTCATCCCAAAACTACTGTAAAAGCTTTGCTAATATTTACACAAAACATGGTTGCCTTTCCATACTTTTCAGCAAAGATTTAATAGGAACTTAGCGCACTGTAGTGAGTTTCCGTATTTTTAAGATTATTTTTACAAGGTACTCCCTCCTGGCATGTTACCAAGTATTTCTGAGTAATTACAACTAAACTACAAATGCAGAAATAAATGAACAAAATAGAATTTGTGATGCATACTCCTTACTTTTTCATGTGTGTTCACTTGGTAATTAAAAAAAAAAAGCCAGTAATTCACAACATGTGCCTGTCAATAGCGTCAGCTATAGAGGTTCTTCTGAATGAGGCAATTTTTTTAGAAATCTATCAATTATCTTTGCTTTAACTTGCATAGCCTCTCTCCTTGTGATTTAACTGTAAGAGGCATTTAACCCAGTAGTTCTCAACCAGGTACGTGTACCCCTGGGGGTACACAGAGGTCTTCCAGGGGGTACATCAACACATCTACATGTTTGCCTAGTTTTACAATGGGCTACATAAAAAGCACTAGTAAAGTCAGTACAAACTAAAATTTCATACAGACAATGGCTTATTTATACTGCTCTATATACTATATGTTGAAATGTAACTACAATTTTTATATTCCAATTGATTTATTTTATAATTGTATGGTAAAAATAAGAAAGTCAGCAATTTTTCAGTAGCGTGCTGTGACACTTGTATTTTGATGTCTGATTTTGTAAGCAAGTCGTTTAAGTGAGGTGAAACTTGGGGTACACAAGACAAATCCGACTCCTGAAAGGGATACAGTAGTCTGGAAAGGTTGATCTAACCAACCTTACAATCCTACACATAACAAGAATGAAGATTCTTCCTGCAGCAGCAAGAGTTGTCTTAGAGCTCAAAACTGGGCACTTGCTATCTGGCTCTTCAGAGCTTCTTCATGAGGCAAAACGTACTCACTGCAACCTTCATGTGAGTGGGTCTTTGTCCAGCTAGCTGGAAGAAAAGGGGCACTGCCTCTTTAAAGGCTTCCTTACAGCAGGTCGGGGGAAGGAGAGAACTTAACAGGGATGCATAGGAAGGAAGGGAAGTAGCTGGGGTCAGATCAGGAGGTCACTGCCAGGCCCTTCCTAATGACTGGAAGAGTATTTATACCCCATGCAGGCCTGGAAAGGCCCTCTTTACCAGGATTGGGCTGGCAGCACCCATCTTGGCAAAAGGACTGGGTTTCCTTTTGACCCACAGTGGGTATTATGTTAGTTGCCCTTTTCCTGTGGGGCTGCGAAGGAATTTTCACCCCACCACCTAGGCGGGGTGGATTTTTTTTTGCTTTCCCTACAGCTGGACTGGGACCTGGTGGGGTGGAGTGTGGGAGGGATTAGGTTATAATGCTGCAAATTAAGTAACACTCCTGGCACATGTCCAGTGAAGGTACTTGGTATGGACGGGATATGGTTTTTGGATACAATGGACTGGAAAAGGATTTGAAGGAAAGCACCCCTTAAGGGATCTGAGTAAGCGGGTTTTGGGACTCCTACATCTTGTACAGCAGGGAGACGACCCCCTCCTTTTCGTAGCCCCCTTTAAGGGAGCTGAGGAAGCGGGGTTTAGGGCTCCTACATCTGGAACAGTGGAGAACTGACCCCCCCCCTTCCTGCGCTGTACAATTTGTTGCAAGGTGCTCCCAGACATTTTAAGTGAATAAAGTTGCAGCCTAATTAAACTACATCCATGGCCTCCTGTCTTTCTTCCAGCATGGATGGACAATGAGCAAATGGACCAATGGATTCTTTGGAGCAGGTGCCTCCAGGGAAACAAAGTTCATGGGTGAAGGGAAGAAACTCAGATTTACCTTCTATTTTTCAGCCATTGCATATCACTACATTGTTTTACTGTGGCAGAGCTCCACTGCAGAAAGACTTGGGTCTGCATTGTAATTCTCATGGTTTCAGGCATTGATGAACACAAGGTAAAGATTTAAGAGTGAGATGGGCATATAGCACAAGGAAAAAAAATCTGCTGCACTTCAGTAAACTACAGTGATGACTAGAGTGAATTCTGGCTTCAGGATTGCATGGCAGGCCATAGTACTATGTAGCATTATTTCCATTCCAAATAATGACTTAAGGCGAAGGAATGCAAGATTTTGTGATGGCTATAAAGTTAACGTCTGTAATGTTACAAATGCACTTGCTAAAAATTTAGACCAATGGGTAGCTACTGTGCACTTTATATAATGACCAATAAAGCTCCAAATTCTCACATTACTTGACTTACAAAAGTGTTCTAAAAGTTACTATATGTTGTTTAGGTACTGACAACCTCACATATATGCTTACTATATTTCACAGTATAGTATATATGCTAGCAGTGTTAGCCTTATCATGCTTTCCATATAATTCCCTATCTTAATTATTTTTTGTCAGTTCAAAGACCTTTCATGCCAAGGGATTCTAAGGCACTTCATAAACTATATGCTGTATGCAGGAGTCACTTCAGCTGACCACCTCCGGGGTGTAGCCCCTGCAACTACTTTTAACTCACTTCCTAAAAATGCTTAGATTTCAAGTTGGTGTCTCCTTAAGAGCAAACAGCCACAGTAAAAAAGTTTACAGCTGAAGAATACTGAAACTACAGGGCGCATCTATGCGGTGAGAAAGTAATTCCTTAAGATAGAATTTCACCAGGACACTGGAGCTAACGTCCATACTCTGGTGTGAAGTACCATAGGACTTTTGAGGACCACAAATGGTCAACCTCCATTTTGTGTCTCGTATAAAAAGCTGAATATTCAACAGCAGCAATCCCTATTACCATGCTGGAACACAGGGAAGGATATCGGGTACAAAAGTGCCAGCTACTGCCTCCCTGAACCACTTCCAACAATATTCTGGCTTTTCCTTAGAAACTGCCCATCCAAGTACAGTGTAGAGTTCTTCCTGCTTGATGCAGGAGGTTGGGTTGAGATATTCCTGGAGGTCCTATCATTTGGCACTTTTACTCTCCTCTTTTTAGGATAGAAACTAGGAAATCCCACCAGTTAAAGCTATATCAAATTATGTGTTTTAAGTAGCTTCCTTTATAGTAGGATTTTCATACTTCATTTTACAGAGGGGCAACCTGAGGCACAGAAAGGTAACAAGAACAGAATCTTAGTCTTCTGATGATCCTGTGCTTTAACCATAAGATCATCCTTTCCTCCCTTCTCGGCTCTTCGGGCTACATCCTGAACTAATGTATCTCTACAAACTTCCTCTGGAAGTGAATGGATCTATGCCAGTTTACACCAGCTGAAACTCTGGCCCTTTGTGTTTGAACAAGAACATTTTCATGCCTTGCCCGGCCTTTCTTCATCTGGAATCTGCTGTGGGGAATTTGCGACACCATAGTCTGTAGCCATGGAAATGAGCGTGATGCCACAAATTTGCTATGATGCTTCACTTTAGGAACAAGCAAGAGCGAAAGCACTGGCAGGGAAAGAACATTTGCTCACACAAGCCTCTGATATTTAGCCAAAATGGGAAGAAACAGCATGAAAGACCAGAGAAAACAACCAACAATGTTATGAGTGTGATGTATTATAAAGCAGCACTTTCCTACGGCAGAAACCTTTTACCTATACTTTGCTGAAAGAAGTGTTGTTACATGGAAGAGTGTGCAGTCTACCTTTTGGTTGTGAATTAACAAGGATGACTGCCTGCTGGCAAAGCAGAATTCCAGTCAGTGCTAGTCTAATACACTGTGAAGTTTCTCCTTTACAGGCCAGGAAGAAAAATGGGCACACGTGCCTGATATGAATAGCTACACCATTTTATAAGATATCTACTGCTAAAGTTTAAGACCATTGCACCCCTCTGGGGAGACGGACATGACGCCATGTATAAGAACATGCACACATACAATACTTTGCATTGCAGTAGCACTCTCCATCGGAGCATCTTAACGCACACTGCAACACTTACACAGGCAGCAATGTTGGTAAATGGTCATCATGATCCTCCTCCTTTCTGGGAAGGTACAGCACGGAGAGCTGAATGGGCTTGCTCAAGCAGCACACAGCAAATGTGCGGCAGAGTAAGAACTAGAACCCAAACTTCCTGATTGTCAGTCCTGTGCTTTAGCTACAAGATTACTCTTCTCCTCCTGCTACAATCACCATTTAACGTGAAAGCTTCTTTGTACAAAGGCACAAAAGCAATAATTCTCTTGCCCTACAAGTGGAACAGAAAAGGTTCTTCTCCCGGGGCTCAGTTATGGAGCATTAGGAAATAACTTTCACTAAAACAGTTGTTTTTTAAAAATAATGGGGTAACAAGATGGAAAAAACCTTAGACCCTGTATGGGAATGAAGGTTTCTGCTGAGTCACCCTGGGCTCAGATACTAATACCCTTGGGAATTATTGCTCGGTCAGTTGGCCCTACTGCCCTATTAAGCTCCAATCAGTACATAACGGAGGTGGTGTTTCTTTGGGCCACAGCAGGTCAATTCCAGGAACAGTCAGGCTTTGTAAAGCAGCTTAGGGTGATGGTTGTGTTGTGTTGGTTTTGAGTTACCAATAAAACCAAATCCCCAGAAGGGGGAAAGATTGGATGCTAACTAAGGGTCTGTGTGTTATGTTAAGGATAAGTTATTCTGCAGAAAAACCTGTGCTTGGAGGAAAAACTTACTCCAGAAATCCTATGAGCTCCCCTCTCCCCTGCATCTCCTCACTGACAGAGATACACCTCTTGCAAATGTGGTAGGACCTACAACTGGAAATTCTGAGCCCATGTCTTTGCATCTCAGACCACAGCACAAGAGGCAAATACTTCAGTAAATAAGATAAATAAATATAATATATGGAGATATCCTATCTCCTAGAACTGGAAGGGACCTTGAAAGGTCATCAAGTCCAGCCCCCTGCCTTCACTAACAGGACCAAGTAGTAATTTTGCCCCAGATCCCTAAGCAGCCCCCTCAAGGATTGAACTCACAACCCTGAGTTTAGCAAGCCAATGCTCAAACCACTGAGCTATCCCACCATAGGGTTTTCCTTCCTTAAGCAGTGTGATATGGACGTGCGTTCCACAGAAAGTTAATCCCACTGTTGGAGAGTTTTACTGCTGCTCTGAGAATCGTTGACCACCATGACGTTGTGTTGTGCTCTTAAGTTCTACTTCCCAGGAGAGCATGACATATTGAGCAGCTGCTCCTGGCCTCTTCACCCCCCCGGAGGGCCATATTCCAATGTCTAGTAGAGCCTCAAAATGCATGCTTCTGTAGAGGGCTTTCTACCAGATCAAAGGAGGGAAACAGCATGAAACAAATTCCAATCCCCTTCACCTATTTCCCTGGGGCCTTTATTCCCCTCCACACAGCAAAGGAGAGTCTGGCCAAATGCTAATATCACTCCCGTATAAGCACTTCCTCTTCTGTTCAGTAAATGACTTCCCTCATTATAATGCCATGGAGCGGAGACAGCCGTAAAAAAGGGATGCTTCCTGCACTGGTGCCTTGGAACTGTGTAACCATGGAAAACATCTTTTCATGTAGTTCTGGTGACTCTGTACTGACTATTCGTACTCTAATAAACAAACAACCCCTCCCCCACAATAGCAAAACACTTCTCAGCAAGGGCTTCTTTCTATGGTACATTACGTATTCTGAGCTCAAGATACTGCTTAAGGACACAGATACCAGTGCACTTTGACAGTTTTTACACTTAGTTAAGGACCCCAATAAGCAACAAAGTCCACAGTATAATGGGAGCAAGGAACAGAGTAGGATCCAGGAAATTGACTCTGAGTTGCAATGATGGACATTTTCTGATGTATGTCAGCAAAACTCCGTAGCTATAATCTGGAGAGAGCTGCTACCTGTCCTCCATTTTGAAGGACAGTTCTAAATTTGCAGAACGTTATGTGACAAGATTGTCCAGCAAGACAAACATATGGAGAGTGGCCCAGTGTATGTGTGTATTCTGGGCTACTATTCTGCGGAAAGCAATGACAATCAGAGGGTTGCTATGGATTAGAACAGTACCATTTGAACTCTCCTGAGACTGTTAAAAATGGGTGTTCCCTCGTGGAAAAGTCCTGGCAGTTTATTTTACTATACATGCTTCAACAGGCTCAGATATGTATGTGATATATTTTTCTTTGGAAATCATTCCTATAGTCCACATTTCCATAAAATGTGGACTGAAATTGTATTACACACATCTTTAAAACTCAATTCACTGTTCTATTTAACATTCATGACTCTTATCAAATGGAAGGTGCATGCTTGAAAATGTACAGAAGTGGATGTTTAGATATCAGATTGACTAATTACCAACGGTAATTATTTTTCCTAATCTTTTGTTTAAATACCATTAACTAGCTGCTTTTGAGAAAACCTGGATTATCTTGACAGCTCCTGGTTGAACATTCCTTGCCACAAGGGGCCAGATTGCCTGGTAGTGTAAATCAGTGTAGCTCCACTGATATCAATGTAGGTACGTCAATTTACATCAGCTGAGAATCTGGCCAAATACACGGTTACTGTTTATAGAATCCAAGGATCACATAAAATAAACATTAAGGTAACTGTTAAAATGGTTTTGGATATTTTTTCTTTTAAATACCACAAATTGCCCATAACTTATGAGCTATAATTATAAATGATGGCATGTATAGTATACTGACTTCATATTTTCCAACTCTAAAGACAGGGAAATACTGAGTTATTTCAAATACCACTCACCAGTGAGTAAATGTTAACCTTTTAGTGGCCCACTACTGACTCTTATTAAAGAGCCAGAAAGCATTAAGTTAACTGATACCTGACATCAAAAGTGCTAAGACAAACAGGTTCATGATATAAAAAGTGTTGGTCAGAAATGGCTAGAAAATTGGGGGGAGGGGGAATTTCATTCTGACAGAAATTTTCTGAGCAGTACGAGCAACCATGATCTTTCAACATTTCTAAGTTACGGGTTGGTTTTAGCTTAAATCTGTGTCTTAAATCCCACCTTCCCATCCTTTCTATCACAATTATAATTTCCAAGCAAGCCAAAGTATCCTCAGCCTGAAACGCAAACAATCCTGTCCAGTTAAAGAATGTCATGAAAACACAACAAATGTCAGGACTGTGCAATGCCCCATGGAACCCACCATGTCACAGCCACAATACTGGCCTCTGAGGTGTGAATCACCTGAGTTGTGCCTGAAACTTTAAGAACTTGGGCCTTATATTTGTTGAATAATACATGCCTCCTTGGACATCAAGCAGTGGCCACATGCAGCATTTAAATAATATAGATTTGAAAGCATACACAGGGATTTGCTCTTTAGAGTACATTGATTTTTGGGCACTCTCCATCTAATCTATCTAATGTGCTTCCTCAGTGGCCATTTCTGAAATTGTAAACTGTCAAGGAGGCATTTGAAATAAAAATGTTTATCACTCCAATAATGGCTTATTCTTGGACTTCATCTTGGATTCATTTAATTGGGGAACAAGTCCCCCTGCCATTAAAGTACTGAAAACTTCCCCTTTGTTTTTAAATGACAATTTGAGCATCGTTTCATTAAACCATTCGCAATTAACTCCCTGCACGCCCAAAGCGTTTAAAGCTTCAAACCCAGCTGACGCACATTTGCTTCCTAGCAGAGTGAATCCAAAATGGTGGCTCCAATGTGCATGCAGGAATTTGTATATTTGACTTGTGGCTACACAAAATACATGAGGGCTGTGTGGGTGGGGAAGAGAGCATTAATGCTCTCCCCCTCAGTAGAAGAAATACCACAAGCTAACTGCTCCAAATGCAGGGCCTGCCAGGGAGCTGGTCATAAGGGTAATGAGTCTGGGTTCATCTAGAAAGACTTATTCCCAAAGAAACTCTAAAAGGAGTGAGCTCCAGGGAGTCTGACAGTCTGGCCTGGTCTGGACAAGAAGCAAGACCCTCTGTGTGGGTTTGCCCCTGAGTTCAATGTAGAGCCGTCTAGGGTTGGTCGTGGGACACAAGTGGAAGGCCAGCAGCATAGCTTCTTCATGAAACTACAGAGCATCTTGAATATCCCAGCTCCACCCCCACACATTAGCTGCTGGCCCTGAGTTTTCCGGTGTGTAACTACGTTCAATGCCAGCAGTATTTTTGTTGTTAATCTTACGCAATTGACAACTGTGAAATGAACTTGGAGAGCACAGTCCACTCCTCCTGGTCGGTGAACAGAAGATACATGGTAGTTGCCACAGTGTGAACCTTATTGAACTCTCCTCTCCCTTGTTGCAGCCGTACTTACTTGGTGACGTAGGAGAGGCGGCACCTCCTTCTGTCGACGTGGTGGGAGGTTTTGTGTCTGGCACGGGCAGAGGCACGGGCCTGGCCATTGGCGGCGGCGGCGGCGGTGGCAACATTGGGGTAGGAAGGAATGGGTTGTGCACCTTGCCCTGGCTGCTACCATTGGGCTGCCAAAAACAAAAGACAAAAGTAGCGATTAGCAGCCTCCCGCAACAGGAGAGGCCAGTTTAAAATTTGGTGGGACCCACGCGTCATTTCTCATTGCTAAGTAAACAGGTTGGAATGAAAAACTGCCCTCTTCTGTGCTTCATTTCCTTCACGGGGCTTTGTGCCGCAACCCAGCTCAAAATCTTGCAATACCTGTCAAAGACCTTTAAACCCATCTTTCATTTTTAAGCAAGAAATTCACCCTATTTAGTGGGCCAAACTGTTCCTCCAAAGTTAGCCACGGGTCAGAATCACCCCGGACCAAATTATACTCTTGCACTGTGTAACCACTAAGTTACCTACAGTACAAGTTTAGGCAGAATTTTGTCTCCCATTACACTTGCTACATTCATGCCTCTACTGTTCCCTTAGGATATCTGTGCCTGGGACGCAAGTTTAAATTTCTTAAGAAACTCATTAGTAGGAAAAGAGATAATTTTGGGGTGGTTTAAAAGTCAAGCAGCTATCTTATTTCATGGAAAAAATAAGTTAATGTATTTTAAGCAACTTGCACTCCTATATTCCCATAAAATTACCAATAGCACAGCTCCCATTTCAGCTGCCATTAGGTATCTGCCTTAGAAACAATTGAGCTTACATCTGCTTTATTTTCAATATTAAAAAAGTACAAGTATTTTGTTCGGGATGTACATAATCAGAGGCAAGATGGTTCTGCATACTCAGCCATGCTATTTCAAGTGATTACTAGGAAAACTCCTGTCCATTAGTAAATAAGCTTTCAGCATCACAAAAATAAGGACTGGATATGGAAAATTTCAATCTTAATGTAAAACTAGACTATTGAGAACCATACCAATTGATGGCCGTACCATTATAAAGAAAACAGTAGGACAGTCTGTGAATCAGATATTCTGTTTTAGTGACAGAAATGACAAGATCAGTTTTGACAGCACTCCACAAATTGATCCTAACTGCAGTTCTTCTGGCACTGAATGTCCAATTTTCCATTGATAAAAGCTTAGTTTTAAATACAGATACATATTCTGAATACTGCTGAAGAAAAACTGTACTTAAATCTCTGCTTAGGTTTCCACTAACAGGAATTATTTAGGACTAAGGGCCCAATCCTACAGCCATTTACAGGCCTGAGTCTCATTTATGCTAAAGCCACTTTAACGGCTGTGGCAATGTAAACGGGCCTGAATGTGGGTGCAACTGTAATTTCCACTGACAGTGATGTAAAAGGGCCCTAGCGTAAATAAGAATTAGGCTTGTATAGGTATGTAACTTCACATGCGTGAGTAGTACTGTGGCCTTCAAGGAGTACAGTTACTCATGTTTGTTTGGTTGAGGCCTTACTCAAAAGTAACTTTTCAGAGATATTTTTCAACATACAGCACCTTTAATAAACTAATATATTCAGTAACACTTCTCAAATACTTTCTTGTCTTACAAGTAGGCCAATTTCCTACCAAGTCGACCTTTGCTGTATCTTCATTGTGAATGTGCTAACAGTTCATAATGCAGATGGTTTGGGCTAAACTAAGCAAATGAATACTCAGGGAAAACACTCTGTTGATTTGTTGTCTAGACATAAATGTAACTGCTAACATATTGCAGACATTATTCAAAGCCAGTATTGGCTGGGATATGTAGAATCGGGTATTTTGGTAGGAAAAAAGTATTGAAGACAACATAGCTTATTAAATAAAATTAATGCTAAGAATTACATTAATTCTGCAGGTTTAGTAACACTTTCAATGTTATGTATATAAGAAAAGTAATAACAATTTTCCAATTATTATTCTGCTGGTGGGACACAATTACATGCATTTTATTTCATGAAACGTTCACAGCATTATTGTAGATACGATGTAAATAAAGTTTCATTTCTGTATTTGACTGGAATGTTGTTTCAATAAAGTGAAGAGGATGATTCACTTTAGTTGATTAAAAAATGAAAATGCTTATTTGAAGCATTGGAACACTGCTTAATTCTTCATAGAGATAAGGGGAAAAGATAACCGCATACAGAAATAACAAACTATAATAAACTGTACTTTTAACATCTTGGGTTCAAGTACTGGTCAACTTGATCTAAAGTGCTGTATGACAGTATTTTTTTTTTTAAAATGAACTTAGCTGATCTGAAACATCTGTTTCTCACCCTCCCTTTTCTTGCTCTTCCCCCCAGCGCCAAAGGAATAATTAATAAAAATTATTTGGCCTTTGTATTTTGTTAAACCCAGTGGAACTAGGGTTCAAACGTCTGAAGCTGAAGCATGGGTACAGGGATCCCAGAAGGTCATTGAACCACCAGCCCTTTCTGACTATTAAAGTACATTAATTACACCACCGTGTACGTTTGTTTTCCTGTAGTTAATGCTTCTTTCTTTCTTGTAGCAACTATTTAAGGTGCTACGTTCACATGTGTGACACATTGTTAAGATAATTCCATAGTTATGTGACATAGGACAAACACTTCTGAAGAAATAAAAATGGCTTCCTTACATTTAGGAACCCCACCTGTCCAGCCTGCTGACCAGCATCCGGGCAGACAAGTTGGACAAACTCTTTCAGAGTCTCCTGAGGATGATAGCGGATTGCTGGGTGTGAGAAGTATGGCCCAGGCTGCTGAATAATGGGTGATGTTGGAAAATGAAGAGTCGATGGTGTTGCATGCGGACTTGCTAAAGGAAAGAAAACAAAGAAGTTATATGGAGCAGATTTTTGCATTAGATAACAGTTCAAATCTATGCAGTTGAATTATTTTATAGCTCTACTTTCTTTTTTTAAAATGTACACTATTATTTATACAGTTGATGTTCACAATTGCTATATCAGACCACACTGCGTCCTACAGTCACTTCAGAGACAATGTGAGGGCAAATGGAGCCAAATATTTTAAAACAACTTTCTGTGTTTTTAGTGCACATTTATAAAGGAACCAGCGGTCCTTGATAAAAGTGACAACTATTCATTACCTTAAGAGCCTTTCTAATGAATTGAGCAATAAAAACTGTATTTAGGAGATTAGAGTTGATTTAATTGACATTTCATATAACTGGTTTGCACATATGGATCTATTTTTATTTTTTACTATAAATTATGCTCTTATACCTCGAATAATGATGCTCTTGTACCTCGCCATTTTTTCCACACCAGTTTGGAAACATTTTTAAGTAACACATTTTCATGTGATGCTCACATAAAAAGGGGCAAGCTCATTTTGCAAATGACGTTCACAGCTCCCTTGTACAACTTTGAAATCAAATCTCAAACCAGCCCCTCAGCCACAATCAGGAATGATGTTTAAGGGAAGGTAAACTGGTGAACATACACGCCAAGGAGCCACACGAGAGAAAGGTAGCAAGAAAAGCTACTAACAAGAACAGTCAGGGTGTAAATTAAAGGAGCCCCTTTTGCAAATTTTGCTTTCAGTTTAATCCATGCAACAGGATTGTAGAGGTGTAACTGAGGACAGAAATATACCTCCTCTCCCCCATACTATGGGATACCTTTACCCAGCCCCTTGCTATGCAAAATAGATGCTCCTATGCTCATATCCACTTCCTCCCACTCATCATTGTGTAACTAAAACCACCATGTTACAGCACCTTGTGTTTTGCTCCTTTTCTCTAGAATGAGATTTTATCCTCTCTGCATAGAAACCTGTTGGCTTTGTTGGGTATAAGCTTTTCTCTCATACTCAGATTTATTTCTCACCAAAAACTAGTAATTATATCATTATAACTCCCTCACACACCAGTCCTAGTAAACTTCTATGGCCTTCTGTGGCCATGTACCTCATTTGTAAACCATGAAGAACTGATTTGCTAAAAGCCTTGGGAAGCATTCAGTATCTAGCTGAAATTCTTGCACTGGACTTGGAGTATGTTTAATACATGGGAATAACCAAAGCACAGGCTCACTTAACAGTATATGGGAAAGGTTGAAGGGAGGCAGAAGAATAAGCCTAAATCAAATAGGGCAGAAATAAACACTCGTTTCTCAATGATTGTTATAAAAGGACCTTAACAAAACAGAAGCTAATTTCTCTCCCTTCATGCGTTGGTAGTTTGATTGCATGTTACTTTTCTTTATTATTAAATCTTTACTGCTCATAAAAGTTCGTACAATCTTGGAGGCTTCAGCTGTTATCACTTACTGCTTGGGATTAGGAATAAAAGGTCCACAACAGGTTTGTTTTTGCAGCATCCTACTGGACTATATTAGTGTTTCTCAAAGGGTGGGATGTGGGTCTCAATGAAGTATTAGGAAGCGTTAGTTTATCAGAGCAAGGATCTAAACTAATGATAAAGGTGATGTGCCAAGTACTTCTGTTTTAGATGTGTTAAAGTTTGAGAACTACTGGACCAGAAAGGACCCAGGAATTAGAACCCAGTCCTGCAGAGCCTGAAGTGGCTGATATTCCCACAGTGCTACTAGGTGGTCATGCAGATGCGTGGCCAGGGAGCATTGTGGAGAGTAGGTGCTGCAGGAAGTACTGCCCACGAGACCCAGAATGACAGTACCCGCCCTCTACTTGGCCAAGTGCCCCTATTTAATCCCAGGAAGTTCATAGACTTTAATCATAGACTTTAAGGTCAGAAGGGACCATTATGATCATCTAGTCTGACCTCCACACAGATCTTGGCCTGCTGCCGATTTTGACCCTGCCTCCTCTCTCTCAATTCTAACCGGGTACTATCTATCTCTGGTCTCCGACCCCAGCCTGACTCTGACCTGACTCTTGCTTGCGGAACCTGGCCTTGCTCCAGTCTGGCAATTCCTGTCCCTGGGCAGGAGCGGCTCCAGGCACCAGCGCAGCAAGCACGTGCTTGGGGCGGCAAGCCGCGGGGGGCGGCCTGTCGGTCGCTGTGAGGGCGGCAGTCAGGCTGCCTTTGGTGGCATGCCTGCAGGAGGTCCGCCGGTCCCGCGGCTTCGGCGGCAATTTGGCTCTGGGTACGTTGAAGGCGCGGGACCGGCGGACCTCCCACAGGCATGCCGCCAAATCCACGTGACCAGAGGACCTCCCGCAGGCATGCCACTGAATCCGCGTGACCAGCAGACCTCCCGCAGGCATGCCGCCGAATCCGTGTGACCAGCGGACCTCCCGCAGGCATGCCACCGAAGGCTGCCTCACTGCCGTGCTTGGGGCGGCAAAATACATAGAGCCGCCCCTGTCCCTGGGGGCCAGACCTCAGCCCAGCTGTGACCTCTAGGCAATACCACCTAGGCCCCGACCCCTTACAAGACTACTGCTCTAATCCTCTATGGTTGTTCCTATACTCAGACTAATTCATGGGGGCAAAAACAGGGTCTATAATGGATATGCCAAGAGACCTACCTCAGTAAGGAAGCCATTATTATGGAATTCTGTGTGGTTGAATGTGTAAATCCTCGTGCACATTTTCAATCAATCAGAGGACATGAAGTAAAACAGACATGGACTGTTCAAATTCAAGCAGATTTTCCCCCTCCTTTGCTCTCTTAAGATATTTCAGAAAAGTCCATACTTTTCTCATTTCTAGTTATCCTCACTATTCCAGCTGACTCTTTATAAATTCATTTAGCACAATTTCTCCCTCCCCACCCTGCATTTTTCATTAAACAAAATTTTAGACAAGTGATAGGTACTCAGCTCTGCAACCTTGAAGTTAGTTAACTGCCTCTTCCCTTTTCATTGAGCCACTGCAGATTTACACAGGTTGGACAGAGACTTAGATTCTTTTCATTTTAGTTGTTACTTTTGGCATCGTCTCTTTAGACTGATTCCCAATTCTGTGGGAGGATCCCAAGAAAAGCTGTCAGTAGAGCTGTGCAAATAGTAAAAACTAATCTCCTCTCAGGTGTAGCATGCTCTTAGCCAATATTATATAAAATATTCCTTCCCCCAGACACATAAAACATCACAGCTTAGTCTAGATTTTGCAAAAATTTACCATCTCAGCTATTAAGCAGTAATAACCCAGTTGCAAAAACTGAACTTCTTAACTAGTATGTCTATTATATATATGTATATTACTATTGTGCACTGTTAAAAGAAAACGACGCTCATTTGTCCACGCAGCAACAAGAAACCAGCTAATAAACTGCACGTGAAGTGAGAGGCTGCATACAAAGTCTCAGGAATTTGTATTCCCAAGTAAGACTTTTAACAGGCCAAAGATGTATGAAAACTCTCCACCAAACTCAGTGTATTGTATCAGTTGACAGATTCCAGTAGATACACCCAGCATTCTCTAATAGCTAGAGTACAGGCCTGGGAATCGGGAGACCAGGTTTCCAGTCCCGCCTCTGAAAAACACTCACAGTGTGACCTTGGGCAAGCCATTTCAGCCAAGAGTTTCAAAAGTGTCCATTAAGGTGGTAAAAAAACCAGGCCTGGAGTGTCTGAAGTTAGTCACTCGTAATTAGTGGACACGTCTGAAAATGTTGGCCTTAAATTCTCTCTGCCTCAGTTTCCCCATCTGCAAAAGGGGCTACTACTACTTACTAACGTCACAGAGGGTACAGTGAAGTTTAATCAGTGGTTGTTTGTGATCTGAAATCCTTAAATGGAAGACAACACAGAAGTACTTCTATTTTATGTATTTATTATTCAGAAGCCCTAAACTGCTTATTCATGCTTCTCCTTTAAACCTGAGAAATTCATATTTTATTATGGACTTTACCTATTCACTATACAAAAAATAAAAAAGAACACTGGTTTGAAAGTCAGGGCTTCATTTCTACCTGCAGTAGGAATGCAGAGGTAGGAATCTTCAGTGTTAATAAATCTTTTGTCTGACTGTGGGGGAATAATCCTCCTATCTCAAGGCAAGCGTAAATATTTCAAAGCACACATGACTCTAATTCCATTGAAGCTCAACTGAATCATCCCAGTCTTTTTATTGAAGAAAATGAGATGATAATGTATGGTGGCCTGCAACAGATATACCAGTATTTTAAAACTACTACGGCTGGGCCAAGTAATTATGTGCTACAGCTGTTGCATGCTATGCTAGCTTTTTTAGTGTTTTATGGGTTCTTAGTGCTATGCAGCATAAAAGTTAGAGGATTTTTTTCAGAACGCTGAATTCAAATGTCTGATTATGAAGGCCAGTCTTGTCTGACTTCTCCCTCCTTGATTTGTAGTAGCCAATAACAAACTAAATTACGAATAAAACAAGTCAGACTCATTGATTAGATTAGCATTTCACATGTGTCGGGCAAATGAATAAAAGATTAAGTTGTAAATTGTATTCAGTTATATGATCAGATAATAAAGAATCAGTTAATTTGAAGCAGGATATAGTTTTATTTGGGCATACAGGGCCAGACTGGGGTCCTTTCTCACACTGGTGGGCACTTACTGCAGTAGTCCTAATGTAGTCAATGGGACTCCTCTGGTAATTGCTTGCCAGAGTGCAAAAGGACTTCATAATCTGACTGTTAGCAATTACATCGATTCCTCCCACCTCTCCCCTCAAGGAATGAATGGTTCCCAACATATGGGACACAGACATACTGATCCACTTATATTTTCCCCTACCATTCATCCTGACTTCTCACCAACCATCCTTCCAGCCAAGATGAATGGATGAAATGTCCTTCATAATGCTGCTCCTTAAGTCTCCAACAGGGTCACTGTTTGACATGCAACATCCCTCATCTCCTACCCAGCAAATGATTTCTACCCCTCTCCCCAGCTTCCAATCCAAGTAAGCAACAGACTGGGTACTCAAACCCAGTTCTTACGGATGGCAATACAAAGCCCAAAGCCCTAGACCATCCGACTAGACAGATGGAGTATTGGTTTCACTGGGGCACAATGCTAAGATAGCTATTGTATAAAGTGATAATTAAGTTTACTACTAGCTCATTAAACATTGATCATTCTTCCTAGAAATAGTAACAATATAATCATAATGAAAGAAGAAGTAGTTTGTATCAGCTTGTTTTTGACTTTATTACAATTAAGAAAGTATTTTTAAAAAGTCATTTATCTAGAAATGTTATATTGCGGTTTGTTCTCTGAGACATTTCCTTTCAGGCTTTTAAGATGCCTTAACTCCCTGCATGCTGTGAGCCTTCTCACAACATTACATTGGTGCAAGTGCCAGTTCAAATTATGCAAGATGTATCCCACCCTTTGTACCCCGAAGGTACTTATTCTCAAAATTGACCATATTAGAGTACTAATTGGCTAAGCCACCATGCTGGCTGATGTGAAATGCTTTCAAACACCATGAAACAGCTGTGTTTATCGGAAATATGAAGAGTGACTTTTTAATAAGGAAAGCTGGCAATAATCCAGATTTGTTGAAAAGAACTTGCACTTCTGTGGATAATACAATACAAGAGGTAAAGAAGAGAAGATTAAAACAATAACTTTAAAAAGCATGGATTTTTTTGTGATGAAAGCTCTTACCCAAAACAAGAAAATAAATTGAGAAACTTGGGCTGGAATTTTTAAAGGCACCTAAGGGAATTCATGAAGTCCCACTGAATGTCAATGGGAATTGCTTGCCTAACATCCTTTGAAGATCTCAACTTTTCTTACTACCTTTTGGAAATGGTCTTGGGTGGCCAAACGCAGGCTGCTGACTTTTTCAATGTGGCCTGGGGTTTCCCTCACCTAGGGTGACCAGATGTCCTGATTTTATAGGGACAGTCCTGATTTTTGGGTCTTTTTCTTATATAGGCTCCTATTACTCCCACCCCCGTTCCGATTTTTCACACTTGCTGTCTGGTCACCCTACCCTCACCTTTAATACAGAGATACTGACCACAGAAATTACAGGTCTGTGCATACAGGCTATTCACTGAACCAGGTGGAAAGCCACTCAAATCATGATGGAATATAGTATATTGCTGGGATCTGTCCTCCCCGTGGGTGGAATTCACCCCTATGCAGGCCAGCACAAGACCTACGCACTGCTGAAGTCCCACATCATTCTGCAAAATGGAGCTTAAGTGGAGGAATCCAATGGGCTCTTGGTGAGCTGTCGATCTGGCCTGAGGATGAGTAAAATCGGGTAATCCTTACAACAGACACTGCAAGCCCAATCTTGTTCTCAATGAAGCCATTGGGAGTTTTGCCTTCAGTCAGAACAGGAGCAGATCCTTAACTGATACTCATAAGAATGGCTGGGAGCTGTGTGTCACTGATATTTTACCCTTGCATTCAAGTAGGTAATTTTTAAGTGTACCTTCAAAATACAACAAAATAGAGTTCACCCAACATACTTAGGCTGCAAGATCTTTGGGGCAGGGAAGGAAGATAGTACAAATAATGATGCAAATGATATACAATCACCCAAGCATGATGGATGGAGGGTCTGATCCTGCTCCCATGGACATCAATAAGAGCAAGACTGGACACATAAGGGCTTATTTTCAGAGATGTTGAGTGCTTCCATTTCTATTACTGAAGTCACATGGAGTTTTGGGCATTCAGCACGTTTGAAAACCAGACCCATAATATCCTCAGTTCTGGGCTGGGTCCTGGTCCCTTTATGCTGGTCCTGCATAATAAAGTTTTGGAAACCATGTGGAACTTCCACTGGGAAATATTCATGGTGTAAGTAAGATTTCCCAGTGGCACAGTACAGGCAGAAGGGCCTTGTGCCAATGCCCCCTGAGGGCCACAGCTTAGGGTGTGTGCCTGGGGATTGCCTATGGGTGGGGCTGAAATATCCTGGGCTCTGGCTACTCTGAGCTGCTATATTTAAAGTCCTTAGTGACAAACTGGCCCCTAGCAAAGCCAGAAAGCAGGGCTAGACTGAAGTCCAGAATTGGGGCCAAGAATTAAGCTCTTGAAAACATAGTGACATTCTTCTACATATGCTAGATAAGAAATACTGAAGGAGTACTTAAAAAGGTATAAAAACTGAAGAATGCCTCTACTTTCTAAACAAAACAAACTGTAGGCCTTAGCCAAAGGTCTCTTCAATGGCCAAAAACTACCATGTAGTCTACTAGTGGGGTTTCCTACTTCAAAATCAAGCATTGGCAACTTTTGCATTTTTTTTATAATCAAGATGTGTTTTCATATACAAAAGGAAAAACTACCACTGGGGAAAGGTGTAGTGGTTATTTCATAATGAAATGCAGTTGCTAAGTTTACAAAAGAAATGTAAATTCTCTTTTCAAAAAAACCCTACAACCTTTATGTGTGTGATGATATAATTCTGCTTTGATACTAAAAAGGGCATGGTAATGGAATCTGTGACTTTGGAGTGATATATTGCTGTTAAGTTAATAGGACTCCACGTTCCCATTTCTAATATCAGTGTTTTTTACCCTCTTTCATTCTGTAGATGGTAAGCTGATACTACATAAACATTGTTAAAGCTATAGTTCCACGCTACAGTAATTCACTTAACTTTAACATGATTTATGGTTCTGTCAATAGGGGAGGTTGAAAATCCTAAGCTCTGATGCTTAAACATGGGTTCCATATTTAAAGTAATAATGTGCTTTTTGTGTGTGTCTGAGGTTACAGAATTTAGCATAAAGCAGAGATAAAAATATTACAGTTCAATGCACTGTTAAAAGCACAGAGTGTAACTTCATGGATACATCAAAGAAAGCAATGAACCCGAATATATAATCAGTGAGAGAGCAGGTAAAATACTTAGGTCCTTCAGCACTATATTTTTATATTATTTTTTAGATTTGCATGAAATCTTATAAGTATTTTTACACCCTCTCCCCTTTTTTAAATACTTTTGCTCAGTTAGATCAGCTCTCTTTGTCAGGATGAGTTTAAATCTAGGTCCACTTTGTTAATCACTCCCCATTATTCTCTCTGGCACTTCCCCCAAGGCATTTTGCCTCTTTAAGAGATTAAGCGACCAAGTCATCTTGTTGCTCTAACATGTCCTCACTGGAACAATGTATTAACACAATTCCTCTGCAAAAGAGCCCTCTTTAGAAGTTTGCTGCAGGGATGACAAATTAACCCAGCATGGTGTCCCACACATCTATCTCAGTACAAATTATTAGTGTAATAGAGCTTTTAGTTATGCATTTATCTGGTAATTATTGAACGGTTACACAAAACGAAGCTGAGCAATCATGGCCCTTTATGAGGCAATCTCAGTGGGTGGTCTTACAGTTAATTTAGGATAGTAGTCCTCTAAGCAGTTCACTCACACACAAATTAGCTAAACAGCCTGTTCCTTTAAATATTTCCTATGTCACAGGGTAACGCTTTACAATACAATAAAGGTAGAGTTTTAATTACACGGTTCCTGACTTTTGTTTAGTTGGAGTTTTAACCATTAGCAAGCCTCTCCCGTTTCAGCTGGGATGTTAGAGAAAGCAGTATTTGGGTGGTGAATGTAATCATTACTAAATCCTGCCTTTGAAGTTCTCTGTTAGGAAGCTGCTTTTCCTCTACCTTCATATTATCTGAAGTAGGGCCAAACTCAAACACTTGACACATATGGTTGGCTACACACAGGTATAACCCTATCTTTATTTTTAAATTGCCTCGGCAAGTTGGTATGTTGGTTAAGTGTCACTGTGTTAGCTAATCTGTGCTGGGCGTTCAGACTCTGCAAAATGTGTATGATTTTTTCACATTATGGCACAGTTGTTTGGCTTGTCTTTAACGTCTTACAGATCAACTATTGAAGTGTCTAGCTTTGGTATGTTTGTAGTTTCACCCAGGGTTCTAGGAAAGGGTTGGGTGATATATGAGTTAGCAGTGTGCCCTTGTTGCCAAGAAGGCTAACAGCATACTCGGCTGTATTAGTAGGAGCATTGCCAGCAGATCGAGGGAAATGATTATTCCCCTCTATTCGGCACTGGTGAGGCCACATCTGGAGTATTGTGTTCAGTTTTGGGGCCCCCCACTACAGAAAGGATGTGGAAAAATTGGAGAGAGTCCAGCGGAGGGCAACAAAAATGATCAGGGGGCTGGGGCACATGACTTATGAGGAGAGGCTGAGGGAACTGGGATTGTTTAGTCTGCAGAAGAGAAGAGTGAGGGGGGATTTGATAGGAGCCTTCAACTACCTGAAGTGGGGTTCCAAAGAGGATGGAGCTCGGCTGTTCTCAGTGGTGGCAGATGACAGAATAAGGAGCAATGGTCTCAAGTTGCAGTGGGGGAGGTCTAGGTTGGATATTAGGAAACACTATTTCACTAGGAGAGTGGTGAAGCACTGGAATGGGTTACCTAGGGAGGTGGTGGAATCTCCATCCTTAGAGGTTTTTAAGGCCCGGCTTGACAAAGCCCTGGCTGGGATGATTTAGTTGGTGTTGGTCCTGCTTTGAGCAGGGGGTTGGACTAGATGACCTCCTGAGGTCTCTTCTAACCCTGATATTCTATGATATAGCATACAATAACCAGCACTCTGAGGGAACCTCTAGGGGCAACTGGAGATATTCCTTTCTGGAATATATTATTTCACAATGGTATACGTCACTGTATAGCCCACTCCATTAAAGTCAGTCAGTACAAATTCACTAAGTGATTTGCTGCATGTTAGTTTAATGGGCAACCAACAGGCACACTTTTGAAGCACGACACACTTTGGTGACCATCCAAGTCTCAGTGGAAATACTGTACTATGTGGGAAAACCACATTAAGACAAAATTAGGCACTCCCCTAGTGCTTTTTTTCCTGCATGCCTCTCTTCTGCCCACATATCCATTGCTTTGGGTTCCTCACTTTCTGCCACATCCCCTGTTCTTTGTATTTGTGTGCCTTCTTCGTTTCTCTCCCTAATATATCTTTTTTTTCTTTCTTTCTTTCTTTCTGTCTGTCTGCCTGCCTGCCGGCTTGCAGGATCTACACAGTCATAGTGTGAGAACTGATGTACATGTCAAGATGGGCTGTTGTATGAACCTCTCTAGGATTTCATGATCATGGTTAGTTTAACTTTGTAGCCAGCTCCAGGTGGTAAAGTCACTAAAGTGTAGGCAGCTTTTCGGGCATTAGTACATTGCTACTATGTAAATATTGCCTATTATTTCAGTATTTTGCTGTCTGGTAAAGATTGCAAGCAGCCTGATGGCTGGGAAACAGGTTGGCTTTGCAATGCATAATCACTTTGTTGGAACACATTGACCACCAAAAATGTTACCCTCACGTAATGAGAGTATATTACTTAAGAAATAAAAATCTTGTTGCTTGAATTTTTAAGAATTTGCAATTTATTTTAAAGCTGATAGTCATGTCAAAACTTAAAACTAAGGCTCTAGGTAATGCTGCCAACTGCCAGACATAATACTTAGTTTGAGACCTATGTATCCTGCTTGAGAAGATCAAGGTTCATGGAGTTATGCCAAGAAAAACTGCCCTCGTTAAGTGAGGATCCATGAATCACTTTGGTAGCTTACCACTAAAGAAACCTGGAACTTGCCACCATCTGTTGGCAGTAGGGAACAGAAGAGACAGTCACTAAAGAACTAAGATCCTTGGGTCAGGACTCACTGCACAATCTGATTCTCTGGCCAGCCCCAGATTCTGTCAGCTGGCCACTGCATAGGTGAGTTAAGAGCTGGCACCAGCACAGAGGAGAAGCTGCCACACACGGCCCTCCATAGCACAGCACAGCTGCTTTCTTCAGTCCATTCCATGGGGTTTTCTAACTGTTTCATTCAGTGGAACACTTCATAACAGACACATCCACTTTTGGACCAGCTTCCTAACACTGACCCCCACAATGGCTTTGTTCTCACAATGTGTCATTCTGCAGACTGCTAGGAAAGGCTCTGTGCATCTTTAGTCATTTGCAATCTAGAATAGGGTTCCAAGGCATGGTTGGAAGGCTGTGAAAGCTGCGAGTGTGTGATGGAGAACGTAAAACAATGGACTGCCAACGGCATATCCCTTAAACATTCTACACACATTTCTTTGCTCTCCATTTTGCACAGTGTGTGCAAATAATTTGTATTAGTAGGAAGGTGAAATGTTTGCGGTGCACACACTCCCCCCTCAAAAGGAAAATAGATCCTTTTGTAATTGTTCGGCTGACTCAGGGGTTTATTCTGATTGTGACCTACTTATATACAACTTCTTTCTCATTGATTTTTCTCGGCAGCATGGAGACTGTTTAGTGCACTGTATTCACCCCAAAGAAGACCCAAAATATTGTACATGAATGACCTCTGGCCACTGACACATGATATAAGCGAACTCATGGAGCTTTCTCACCATACAAGGTGAACAGACAGTGTACACTACATTTTACTTGGCATGTTGCCACTAAATTGTGCAACCTCCAATAACTAGTAATATATAATAATTGTTTGGAGAATATATCAATTCATATAATGAGGTTATTGCTCCTTAAGTGTCATCTTCTCATGCTTGAAAAGCTTCTCTCCTTCCTCTTCTGCTGCTGATTCTAATGTACACTTTGGGGGATTGAACAAAGGTCACAGTCTGGATTTGCAGATGGTAATATAGTAATCCACCTCAGAACAGAATAATTGTTGGAGAAGAGGAATAAAGACAGCCAGTGATCAGTGGAAATAGAGTCCTGGAGAGGAGCCATCTATCCAATAAAGATTCCAGTTTGGAACAAGACCCTTCTGGGTGATACTCTTAAAAGGACCTCAAAGGAACTCAGATATTAACAGAGAGTGGGATTTCCTTGAAAATTCACAAAAAATATGTTAGTGAGTGAGCCTCAAGTGGAACAAGATCTCACTGACTGATGCTGAAAAAAGCAGATTTTTATTTAATACATTAGGAACTATGATACTCTTCTAAAGAGTTAGTGCACACATTTTCTTCCAGCATTTAAAAATAAAATTGTGAAAGAGAATCATTATAATTTGATCTTTCAAATTCTGTGCACCCTTGTGAACAGTCGCCTCACACAACTGGCAGATTTCCCCAACTGCACACCAAATTTCTCAATAGATAATGTATATAAATTTGAACAAGACTTGTATAGTGACATATTTTTGTTTAAACCACATAAAAATGCAAAATACACAGTCTCTAAATAAGGGCACAAATGGGTGCATAGTGTAGCGGGGTGGTCACCCACTCCTGCCCTGAAGGGCTTGAAATCAGCCCTGGGACAGGGCTGAGGCTGGGTGAGGGCTGCTACTAGGGAGAGCAGCAAGCCTCGGCTGATTGGGGAAACTTTATAAAGGCCAGGGAAGCCAGGAGCTGTAGGACTCTCCCTCTAGCTCTTGAGGGAGAAGGGCCTGGCTGCCTGGGAGCTGACAACGGTACCTAGAGTGGAGCAGGGGTGGGGAAAGGCTAGAGGAGCTGGGGAGCTCCAGCCTGGAGAACCCCCAGGCTGTAGGCCTTGATAAAGGCCAGAACAGGTACTGCGACTACAGAGGGGTAGCCTGGGGTAGGCAAAGGCAGCAGGTCCAAACCCCCCTTTGCCAATGATGAATGGCATCTGCAGTCCACCCCAGTGAGCGGGGGCTAGATCGTGACTGGCAGTAGCCATATACTGAGGCGAGGCGGGGATAGGGGGTTGGGGGCTCCCTGGGGAGGGGAGACCCAGATCTGCGGGGGTACTGCCAGGGGGCAGCACCCAAGGTAAAGGGGCACCGGGGTCCGGGAGGGACATGGGGGCCAGCAGCAAGTGGGACATCGGCCAGCAGAGGGCACTCCGGAGCTGGAAAAGTGAATTCCCTGGACAACCAGCAGGAGGTGCCGTGCCAGTGAGTCACTGCTCCGCTACAGTCTGGTATATCTTAAATTAAATAAACTGGGGGTAAGGTAAAATCTAACTAAATACTGAATAGGATTTGTTAACTAACTAGTCAATAGTACAGAACTAAAGGGCAGAAAGTTTAAGAGTATTACAAGGTAGGAATTTAGTGTCAGCTGATGTGCAGCACACTATGTTGTTAATGTAACCTTCATTTAATTCATGCCTTCTTATTATCACCAATTATCAAAGTTTTTTGAAGATATTACATGTTTGTTTGTTAGCTTAGTTCTCACAGGAAAATAATAATTCTTATATGATTAACAGCCAACAGCTTGACTCCACTGATTAATCCAGTATGTTTTAAATTTCTAAAACTATACAGAAACCTTAAGCCTGATTTTAAACTAATACCAATTACACTGGTGAAATTCCACAGACTTATGCACCATCCCCTTACAGTATACAGACAATAGAATTATTCCTGGTTACACTGATGTCAGTAATGACAATAAACCCAATAAAGACCTCTTATAAAAGGAAAGTACAAAATGTGGACTTTCTTTCATCCAGGTATGAGTTGCTAGTAAGTCTTCCACACCTCACCAATTGAACAATAATTATTCTGAATAAAGCAAAACCCATGGCAGAAAGAATTGTTACAATTATTTCATTCACGTTTTTATATACAGAAAATTTGCTAAACGATTCTTTCATTTGTGGACAGCACTGTGCACGAATGTGCTCTCTTTCTAATGTGAACTGTGTATCACATTTATTTTTTCTAGGTTAATGTGGATATATCTTTCTAACAAATGTATAAGTACATGGAGACCCGGAGGACATCTGTTTTATTTGAAAAGCCAGTCAGAAAATATTGTGAAGAAAACCAGCCAAAGTATTGTAGGAACCAATCTACAACTTCAAAGGAGTCCACTAATGAGGGCAGTTCTCCAGCACACTAATGCCAACAGCTTGAATACAAAATGACACGCAATGAAAACCGAGGATGTCGAAAGGAGATTAGCACAGTTTAGATGTTGAATGAGGAGTCCCCATCTTTAGCAGATAAATAACCTATCGTATATATTGACATGGAAAATAAAAACACACAGCAAGTAACCCGTTCTGTAATTTTTCTGATGAAAAATAATGACTTCTCCCCACAAAAAACTTTGGAAAATGTTGAATTGTTACCAGAAACTTTAACAAACAGAACCCAGTAAACAAACACAGTTCTCAATAACTGAAACCTTCAGGCTACCAGCTTTGAAATAGCAAAACCTCTTATCGTGTGTGTCACAGGCTGATGGTGACGTTCAGTAGAAAATAATGCTGATTCAGGGTGTGGAGGCTAAAGTTTAAGCTGATTTGGGGCTCTTGGGTAAGGCCTCACCTCTGGGTCCTGTAATGACAGGTCGATGATGCTGTGTGAATGCCGTTCCAAGGGAGGAGGTCTGCGAAGGCGAGGGACTGCTGAAACCAGACTTCTCTGACTTCTTTAATGTAGTTGGCGATGGCATTCCTGGCAAGAATGATTGATAAGTGCAATTTAATAATGCTAGGTCATGGAACGACAGCCTATGCATTGTGAAAGTGGGTGCAGAAGCAGCTAAATAAACTTAAAGGACAAATAAAATTGACAGGTTTCAGAGTAGCAGCCGTGTTAGTCTGTATCCGCAAAAAGAACAGGAGTACTTGTGGCACCTTAGAGACTAACAAATTTATTAGAGCATAAGCTTTCGTGGGCTACAACCCACTTCTTCGGATGCATCCGAAGAAGTGGGTTGTAGCCCACGAAAGCTTATGCTCTAATAAATTTGTTAGTCTCTAAGGTGCCACAAGTACTCCTGTTCTTTTTGCAAATAAAATTGAATACAACAAGCTGAAAGTTCACTTTTATTTATGATCTTTTTGGGGCAGGAGTGACCCTGGTTTGCTCTGAGTAATAAGTACTAAAATGCAGCCATATTTGTCTTTTAAATCTGAAGTACAGAGAAGATGCAGCTGTTTGTTATTATTAATTATTATTATTTATTATTAAATCCTAGCTATGCTTTATTTTTAGAAACCCGCAATAGTTACAGCACTTGGATTTTTACATGTTTTTAAATAGTTAACGCTGCTAGCTAGTCTGTCCTTAACTCACACTATTTTATTGGATTATTGCACATGGATACTTTAAGTGTGTTGCAAGATCAATACACAAGGAGAGAAAGAAGGAATCTCACTCCAAACTCTGAATTTCCTTATCCTTCCTTAGCTTAGTTAAGACTTGGTTATTTTAAAAGCATTTATTTGTGTGGTTATCTTTGCTTTATTTTTATTTTTTTTAAATGTGTGTGTATATATTAAAGTCATTATTAAAGAAATATACATTTCTATCGACATTATATTGACCTTCAGACTTAGTGCAGTGTTATTATGACAATTTGGATTTATTCTTCCATGTGAGCCATTTTTGTTGATATCATATCAACTCTGTGGGTCATTCAGCTCTGATGCAATATCAAAAATATTAGTAGAATGGATGTTTTGCAGTGGACTCACTAAAATATGGGATGTTTAGTATGCTGTCTATACTAGGATAGGTGGACATGCAGTATTATATATATATATATAGAGTGTGTGTGTATGGGTCAGTATCTATATTACGACAGACATAGATACACACACATTCAGATTGTCCACACTGTTTTTATAGTTCATTTTCAGTGTATCTATCTATTGACAGATATGCAGAAAAAATAGTGTCAAGTTCTCTGGGCTACAGCTGAAATAGCACAAAAGAAAAATGATTGTTCTTAATAATGGTAGCTTTATAGTCCCCAAGACATTAATTTACAACACAAGGCAGTGTGCTTGTGCATTGCAGGTCTGGAGTCTTAATGGTCCCAATTAAGTTTTGCAGCTCACATATCAGTAAGTTAACTAAAGTGGGGGGAGTAGGTGAAGTCCCATTTTGAAGCAACTAGTGTTTTTCTAGAAACTGTTTTCTATCAAGTGTTTCCCTGGTGGTGGCTATTTCTTCACAACAGGAAAAAGTTAACAACTAAATTTTATTTTAAAATACAAGTTTAGAATAGATGGACTGTGGCACAATGCAACAAAAATGGGAAAAACTCTTTTCTCATGATTTTCTCTAATCATGATAAAGTCTTTTTGATGGAGGAGGGGCATGTGAAGGTGGGCTGAACTGTGATGTGTTTGAATGAGTATTAACAATCTTTCAGATGCAATCTGTCCCATCGTAGCCTGCTAATCCACTGGTCAGATGGCAAGGAGAATGAATGTACATTGTGATGTCACAAAAAGGATGGAGCTTAATTAGGGTATGCTAAAAATTTTGGCAGATGCCATCTGGGCATGTTCGGAAGTGATGTTTCAATCGCTTTATTTTTTAATGTTTCCCTCCACAGCAAGCAAAGACTCTATTCCTCAATAAAAACAATGGCCATGTCATAGTCCAAGTAACAGTTTCAAGTATTTTTGCGGTATCTATGTGTGTGTCTGTCCATGTGCATCACATGTGCACACAGTATAAACATGTGTGCTCACTCAGTATACAGTGGGCCAGACTGCCCTTGAGATGTGCAGGAGGGAAGCGGGTGTGTAATGAGCCATCCTCTCCACAGTGGCTAGGGGCAGTCACAGTACTTATGCTAACGGGAGCACAGGAACAGCTCCCTTTGGGAAACTATTAAATCCAATCTGGGATTCCCTAAAGGGGACAGGACCATGACATCTCCTCTGCACTTGTCCACAGAGCTGGCTGGGTGCACCGGGGGAGCAAGCTGCATTACCTTACGGGAGGATGCAGCTCATGTACTTCCTTTGCATGTTGGGGAGCTGAAGGGTGGTACTGAATACAGAGAAAGGGCTGAAATTCATCCTTAATCCATACTACAATATTGCTGTTTAATTCAAAAACATAAGGGAAATAAGCCCTATTCATGCTCAGAAATTTTCAAGGTAAGGTAAGTTTAATTATTAAATGTTTATGTCCACATTAAGAGCACATCCTGTGTCTGCCTGCATGGGTGTACAAGGCCCCAGATGCAGTGGAAATGCTAAATTTCCTCTGTGTAGTGAGGGCCAGGAACTGCAGAGGCCCTCAGTGGCAGATCTCTGCACTGGAATTCAGAGGAGGGAATGAGTGTGTTAGGGTTGTGGCAAGAACATGAGCAGTGGGACTGCACACAGAGCAGTTCTTCTGGACCATAAACCCATGTTCAGGTAGGAGCAGTGTTCCTTGTATCTTCCACTTTTCCTCTAGCAATGTGGTTATGAGGAAGACACTAAAACATTTTAGACAGCCCATAAACTTTTTTCTGCTCTAGTGCTATAAAACTGCTTAATTGATTTAAGCCAACTTTTGTTTAAAACAAAAATCTCTTCTGGGCTGAGAACATATGCACCAATCCAAAGCAAATTCACATGACTGAGTTATAAACACCTAAAGCTGAGGATTTAGAATGAAAAGGCCAAATGATCTTGAACTATGGCAGAGCTGAGTGGCGTCATTATCATATGGGAAAGGTTTTTATGAGATCAAAACAGCTGTAACGTACAAACAGAGCTTCTACTATAAATTTAGTTATGAAATAACCAATGGATAGAAAAACAAATGTTGATGCTGGAATCATAATTAATTAATTATTATCATAATAATCATCATTTTAATTTATCATTGTTAAATGGTTTGGTTTTGAAACAACAGACAGTATTGAATTTTTTATCTTGTTTTACTTTTGATGCTAAATTATTAGTTTAATACAAGGGATTGTATCCATCAGATCTCAAGGAAAAAACAGCTGCTTCACAGTTCATTGGAATATGCAAACAAGATTTTAATTATTTAACTTAAACTTGACTAAGAACAGAGCAGGGGATGACCTGCCAGCTCACTTCTGAGCATATTTTGTCCTTTAAGATGGAAGGGGGACAGCAGTAAGTTAGGCAGTGCAAAGCAATTAGCATCATTCACATTTTATGGTGAGCTAGCATGGTGCTCTAGCAGCAAAATTCAAACATTCTATGAATGGGTTAATAAAAGGAGAAATACAGTTTGCATGCGAGAAAAAGGTTTCCAAGAACAAGCCAAAATATGTCCCATTCTTCTAAATTTATCACAGCCACGTGACATCATCCCTGAGACTGCCAGAAATGATATATATATATATATATTTTGCAATTTAAAAAAAACCCTCTCACTTAGCACCATATGTTTGGTTGATGTGCCTGATATATCCTGCATATTCTTTAGTCCATCTATTTCATATATTCTTATTTTATTCTTTCACTAAGTCATATTTTTCAGTCCTGGTCAATTCTACTTTAGCTTCTTTCAGGAAAGCAAAAGTACATGGGACTGAAGTTTAATCATCCAGAAAAAAATGGCCCAGGTACTGCAACTCTTACTCAGTCCCACTGACTTCAACTGGTGGTGTGGGTTCTTCACACCTCTAAAAATCAGGCCACTTATTTAATAGTACTTCCCTAACTCACAGGGATGCTGTGAAGATAATTAGATTAAAGACTGAGGTGTTTAATCATGCCATCTTTCAACCTAAGATAGATAGATGACTAAATATGGATTGAGATGCCCAACTTTTGGTACCCACATTTGAGAACCATGGCCTGTTTTAAATTTCTTCCACTATATTCCTGATAGCATGGTGGTTTCAGCACACTAAGGACTAGACTTCCACATCAGGCGCAGCTCTGAATAAGGGGTGGTGGAAAAGTCATACCATGCCAGGCGGTATTGTGATGAGGAGTGACAATTAGTTCCTCTTTCCTGTATGCCCGAGGGCAGCAGCAAATTATAATGTCCCCCAAACCAGCTCAGCTCTACTGGCCGGCCAGTGAATAGGGAGGGGAGCCAAGCTCCACCCATTCCTTGACCCTTTCTACCCACATGCTGTGAGGAAGACGTAAACAAGCACTGCCTGAGCCCAGGTCTGGGTAGCCCACATGGGGTCTAAGGGTGGTTCTTACTCTCCCCATAGCCATGAAGTCCAAATCACTGATGAGCCCGACATTTCTTGTTCAGAGTCACAGATTTCATAAAGACTGCGTCTGATTCTCCCTGACTGATATGAGTGTAATTGAGAAGAGAAATGGGCCAACAGCATTTAAATTTTTTTGACAATTTTAACTGCAGAATAAATGGAAAAGCTAACTGCTAAATAAATAAAGGAAAATTGAGGGATTTTGTACTATAAAACACAGGTGGAAATCTAAGTGGATACCTCAACTTACTGTACTTTTATTCTTGTGATTATATATATAAAAAGCCAAACATATGGGGCCTCACCCTGCGCCCATTTATTAAAGGTTTGTCACTCTCTTCAATGGGAGCAAGAGCAGGCCCATAATGGTGCTAAATGGAACAAGATGTGGTTTTTTGAAAGCAAATATTAATTTTTCATTGGTTTTTCAGTTAAAAAGATGTTTAAGAACAGTACACAATAAACAGAAAATTCAGACAACAGAAATCTTGAAACTGTCCGCAGCAATATTTCCTCCAAAGAATTTGTTTTCATTTTCAAAATTAAAGCGTTCTGAATTTTCATTAATTTGGCGATTCCTAAACACAAAGCTATTTTGTTCATTCCAGATCATGCATCACACCCTTCTGCTCAATGCACAAACGCAAGCGAAAATGGAACCCTGGTCCTTCAGTGCTTCTCGTTACTGGAGCCATTGAATTGATGATGAAGTCCCGCAGTAAGACCTTCCAAAACTCTGCACTTCGCAAACCTCCAACCCAAATTTAATCAATGAATGTACAGGAATATTTCACGTTCACCATCTTCTAAGGATCACTGGAGCATTGCGATATTTTTAATTCCTGTACCTCCTGATATTTGCCAGTACAAAAAGTGCACCAAAGGCTTCCTAAAGTACATCCAAAGAGTCTTAAAATTTCCATGTAAGAGATTGATGTTTATTAAATGAATTAGAGAAGGATGTATAAGAATTCAGTCCACAAAAACCATTCCCACAGTAAATAGATACCTAATAGCCTACTTTCCACACACTCTATGGGGTCATTCTCCTCTCACTTACACTGGTATAAATCAGGAGTAACTACAGTGAAGTGAATGGACTTACATTAGTGTAAGATGAGACTGATGCCCTCTCTCTTTCTAGATAGATAGATATCTAATGTGACACACATCTAATTTCACTTTAGTATTGTCTTTAGCCAGTACCTTCCTGATAATACACCACCACCATAACATATAATCTAAATCATAACACACAACTCAATAGCAAGTCAGTCATATTTGTGTTAACTGATTTCCATCTACCAAAACACTCCCACTGGAATGTCCTACGAAAAGATAAGTGTGCAATAGAGCCTTGAGCTTTAATAACACCTTGAGGTACTATAATGAGGAATATGGGAGGCTCAAATATTAATGGGGAGTGGACAAAACAAAACATTTGTCTCAAAATAAAAGGTGAGGCATGAAGGCAAGATGGCTGTTGAATGAAAGCTTGTTAGTATCTGATATGTTGGAGGAATCATGCAAGGACTGTTCATTCTATCATGAAAATGACCCCAGCAATGCCACTGAGATCAGTCAGAATTCTACAGAAGTGTTGGTCATGTAAATTGGTACGGGGAACCTTCAACTTGTCCTCCTGAGTTTCCTGTAATTTTGATGACCATGGTAATGTCGGTCATATTTGTTACACTTACTGCTAAACAAATTTTAGCAGTCATCAGCTGACACTTGATCACATTAAGTGCCGTACGTCAGTTTACTATAGCTGTAACTCCAGTATGCACACAGTACAAGATAGGTGGAAGTTTGCTCCTTTTCTAACAAGTGTACTTTCTATTTTCAATTGTCTGAATTTCTACTTGTATGTTTGGGATGCATCTTCTCCTGCGCTCCCCACAATCACTGCTCAATTCCTACCAATGAGTGTCACATTTCATAAAACAAAATCCAGCTCAATGAACAAAGATGAATAAAATGAAAGATCCGCATTCTGCCATTTATCAGTTTAGACTACTCTATATGAAAATCAGTTGATACCCAATATCAATCAGTTTCTTCTGGAGAGATCTATCTATCTATCTATCTATCTATGCACTCATCAGCATAGTACCAGAATGGCTTCCAAATATTTAAGATAATGAAACAATAGAGACATACTAGCTCTTCAAAGACATAACAACTTCAATATTCCAAATATAGCAGTAAAACCTTTGTGCCAGTAATTGTTCCAAAGAATTGTTAAAAAGGGATTGATTAAAAATAAGGACTAGGATTTTCAAAAGAGCGTAAGGGAGTTAGATGCCCAACTCACACTGAAATTCAATAGGATTCAGAAACTAAAGTCCTTTAGTCCCTTTGAAAATCTTAGCCAACGATGGTAATGAAAATCAAGACCAGATTCTTGTCCCACTAAAGATAATGAGGATAAAAATTTCTGCTGGTGTGAAATGATGCCGTTCCATTTACAATAGAGCGGCATCAGGTCATACCAGCAGAAAAGTTGGCCCAGAGAGTTATGCAATTTGCAGTAGGAGTCTTACCATCAGTTTTTAAGCAGACAAGTACCCACTAAAATCAATGAGGGGCTTTGCCTAAAAATCTGAGGTACAACAAGACTTACAGAAAGAAGAACAGGAACCTATTTGTTTGTGTGGACACATGTGTAACATCATCTGGATTGATTTACATCTGATATGCAAAGCTATCTTCCAACTATGTTATTGAAGTGATCAGCGAGGTCACTAATAAGATATACTTCACATACTATCAATTACTTTATAAAATAATTTCATGAGATTTTATATTTGAAAATTATTAGAAGTTTAATGTATAGCATGAAAAATTAAAATTTTCAACTAAATGTTAGATTCAATGTTAGCTTCAATGTCCTTTTCTATTGTACAGAAAAAAATATAAGAATCAAAAATGTCTTTTTAGATATCTAGCCGTTGAAATTCAAAATTAAGGTTGTTCTGCGGCAATGTTTTATGAGAGTTTTTCAATATATTTGGTAGATTAGATATAGAAGTAGGCACAAATTGCAGCCATCCGTATGAGAATATACCTTTATGTGAGTGCTTTAAAGATGGAACATCAATGGCTGTAAGGCAAAAAAGTGCCATTGTAAATTCAAATGGCATTTACAAAGCCTTCTTAAAAATCTTTGCATATGATCATAGCTGAGGTATGATATTTTTGCAAGTAAAAGACCAATAGATTTATGATTCAGCTATATCTTCCCCAGATGCATATGGATGCTACATTTCACGTGATACTAAAGGGAGTTTTAGTAACCAAAAACAATATGGAACAGAAAATCTGAATCTATTTTCTCAAACACCATTTGTTCCATATTTGTTGACTCTAATAGATCAAATCCATCCGTGGTCATATATTATAATGATGTCTACTAACCTCACAAACTATGAGATGGATAAGGGTAAAATATGCAGATTATTTAGACCTATGACCTTACCTATTACACGATAATGTTTTTAATTGACTTTTACAATGACAAGAATAAATTCAATGTTAATATAACTTTTGAAGACTCCAATTCTATATACAACCATTTAACATATTGTTCAATTAATAAATAGACTGTACTTAAACAGGATTAAATGTAAATCATAGCTATTTTAAAAGTCTTATTAAAACAGAGATATACTGGCAGGTCACATGATTTCTGCACAATGTGGGGGTGAAGAGTTTATTCACTATTTTAAAGAAAGAAGTTACAGCAATTTGAACATGTGCAGTATATCAAATTGTGAAAATGGATTTACAGTCATACAGGTCAAGAGTGCACCCAGGAAACTGTTATGTATTGGTATTCAGTGGTACTTGCAAAGTATGAAATAGATCGCACCTTTATAGTTTATCTTAAAAGTCAGAGGATGGCAACAGCCATCTTCAGCTACATAATAAAGAAGAAATTTGTTGCTGACTGACAGCTGGTGTGTTCTTTTATTTGAGAGACTAAGTTCCAAACTATACACTGGTGCTCCTGTGATGGGAAGGACAATTTCATCATGATGCTGGCATCATAGATAGAGCCACAGGAAGATTTGGCAGTTTATAATGAGGAAAAAACAAGCACACTACATTTTTAAAGTCCCCATTTCTCTGATGCAGAAGATTCTGCTAGGTGAAATAAAACAAATTTTTCTCTGTTTGCAAAGCCTCCAAAACACTGAAGAGGGAGAGAGGCGCTCCCTGGAAGGATACAAAAGTTTCCATGTAGAGGAGGTAGGAGTACAGAGGGTTTAATAAAAGAAGAAGCTGCACATTGTAAGGAGAGGCGAGTGCAAGGGAACCCAAGGTTTATGGCAGTGGAATGGGTCCTGAGAGAGAAGAGGCATTTTTGACAGTGAGTGCTTTTGAGTATCACTGAAGAGAACAATTTATGTGAAAGAAATTCCCACAATAGCAGCATACACAGATCATAGCAAAGAGAATGCAGAACATTTATGATAAATATTTTGAACTTAGTAGAAGACAGCAGCATACCCTGCGCATGATAGGAGTTTTCTCTTTCATCCTATGATGAAGTCTGCTGGAGCCAGACAGTAGGAATAAAATCGTATACAATGGTTGTGTAAGCACGCCCACTGCATTTTTCTCTGAAGCTACTGTGATTCCCAAGAGATTACAGTCTCATAAGGGAAATTAAAAAGAGATCGGATGGGGAAAAATAGTTTTTAAATTTATTGCAGCCTCCAAGATACTAGGTGAAGTCCTGGCCCTGCTGAAGACAGTGGGAGTTTTGTCACTGACGTCAATACGAACAGGATTTCATGCACCCTTAATGATTTGATGAGCTCCGGTCTATGTAGTGAGACAATATAAGAAACACTTATTACAATATCTCAGCCTGGTCTCACATAACAAATGACAGTGGCAACAGCGGTTTCTCTGGAAAGCACTATAAGAGAATCATGAGGGCTGAATGCATCCACAAAAGTGCACAAGTTACCACCTAAAATTCAAAGCAAACTGCCAGGTACTTGGGGATGTTCCCAATAGGCAAGATAGGCTATGCAAAAGTCACTGGAATTTTGCTCCACTCTGGATCACAGCATTTTGCCCTGCAACTGTTACATTTTATTTGCGAATCTGTTTAAACTTCACATGTAACAGGAAATACCCTTTTTTCCCCCTGTCCAGGTATTGCCAACAACTTCCTTTCATCTATTCTCCTGACGTGAATAAATCCCATTACCATGGTAAGGGCCTGAATGAACAGGGGTGGAGCGAGGGAAAGTTTCTGGGTTCCTTAAGAGAAAACTTGTGTAAAGCTGTAGAACCACAAAATGTTGGCTGCTGGTCAGGCTTCCACATCACAGAAGATGGATGCATTTAGGCTCCATCAAGCTGTAGCATAGAAGGCTGCAAAACAGCCCATATAGTGAGAGAAGGAGCTCTTTACAGTAACTTTTTTAAGTAGTTTATGTAGGACCATTAGTAGGATGCATCTTGCCATTTGACCAAGTTGTTGCCAGGTTTGGCATGGGACCGATTTATTTTTATTGTTAGACACTATGGCAGATAGGAATATGAAGCCCCAGAAAACTGCTCCTGAGGAGCTGCAAAATATGCCTATGCTGTTTTGGAGGGATTCTGTTTTATGGTCTTTATTTGAATATGCAGACTTGGGAACAGCCTTAGATTGGTTGACTTTGCCACTTTTTGGAGTTATTCCCCAAGATGTTTCCGTTAACCACATCAGAAAGAAGGTTTGACATCTTGGTGCTGGCAGGTCTGATGCCCCTGCCACTAAATGCAAATGTATTTTGCATTAGTGCTCAACACTGAAATATCCTGACTCTTGATGCCAGGGGGTTAATAGCTTTGAAACACAATGACTTTATGTACAAAAGAGAATTCTGCACCTTTTCCTGCATAAAGGAGGTGTCATCTGTGCTGAAGTGGTCTAAATTTATACACAGGTTGGGGTTTTTTTTGTTTTTAACAGGAATCTGGCTTCAGATGTCACAACGCAGTACAAGGCAGACAACACATTTGATAAGAATAAAAGATAAACTGACTCCAGAAGCCAGTGACAGTCAATGGGAGGCTTTAGAGCACTCTTTGGAGATCTGCATGCAACTATTACAGCATCCAAGGGTTTAGTGATTCTGCTTTTTCTGCCTAGAGTACGCAGAGTTCAAACACAGAGGCATTCCCTGTGTTATGAGAGTAGGAGGGGGGAGTGCTGAGCAAACAGATCAGAGCTACTCCCTACCTGTCCATCCAAGTAGCTAGGAAGGAATTGGGGGTAGAGGCAAGAGGGAAAGAAAGGAGAAACACCTACTTCCTCCTCTCTGCATCCCGGGATAGGGAAAGCAGGAAAATTAGACTAGCACGCACAAAGACCCACAACAGTATTGCAGTTAGGGTTCCTGAAATTCTTTTGTGATGTTGCATCGATAATCCGTGACAGCAATAGGTGGTCACTACACAAACACGGTGACGCAGTGTCAGAATGTCACACTGATTATTTTGTGCCTTGCTGCGATTTCCATTCGTGATTTGGCTCTCCAGATCTTTGTGATTCAATGCAAACACACAGGATGTTTCCTCATTAATATTAGTGGAAGTTATACACACAAATCCCATATGTACCAATGGCAGAAGACTCCTTAAACTTCATGCTTACATATTTTAATGTTCTTTTAAAGTTGGAATTTCTAATTTAAGTTGTTTTAAAATTTGTAATCAAGTTTGTGCTAGATGATCAATTTTACTTCATGTACAAAAAAAGAATAATCAGACATATGTTCTTGTATCATCTTGTAGTTTATTGATGGCATACTGTCTTTACAATTGTCAAAATGTACAACTGACATATTAAGGAGCCCCTGTAACTTTATTTAAAGCAAAAATTTAAAGAGCAATTGAGTTTTACAGAGGAGTGCAGAAATATAATTTTAAGCCTCTTAAAATGGTCTGAACTGTGAAATCAAGTAATGAACACTAGAAAATGTTCTGTCAGCTGGAATCAAAGCTGAGACCAGTCAGCATTTTCTTTCTAAACCTTATTATGGCAAAGCATTTGATTTTTCATCTCTGTACTCTGTTCATCCCAACAAATAAACCGGCTTGACCTCCACCTGTTACTTAGCGAAGTCTTGCTGTCATCTTTGACTAAACCCTATTCTTTCCCTTCAAAGCCTTCTGAGCCACTGAGAAGGTGGGAAGATACAGCTGTGCACTGATCCAAGTTGATACCAGTTCATAACAAGACGGCATTTCACAGCAGAAGTTACAAGCAATGAGGGGAGGAGGGGAATGTAGTGCCGACAAATTCTGGAAGGTGGCAACATTTTTCATCATTTTAACTTTGAGAGTTTTCATAGAAAGAGGCTCTCTTTTGTGTGATGTTATGAGCTACAATTCAAGGCAAGAAACTTTTTGTTTATTCCACAACAATGAAACTATTGTAGTGCCATATATAAAGAGTCGAAGATACATCAACCTGTCAGGCAGAACACAGTAAAGGCTTCTTTGATATTCCTTAGGCCGAATATGTTAAATAGTTCAATAGCTCAAATATGTGTAGCTTTCTAGGCCTAGAAACAACTAATGGTTATATAATGTAACATTTGCTAATAAGAATATACATGTAGGCTCATCAAACAGCAAGAGACGTAATCAGGGAAAACTATGCAGTTGTAGTCGTCATTTCTTCACAAAATAGCGTAAGAAGCTATCTAATACAATGACATATCAGAAAAAGCCATCTTGGATAAAGTTGGACTTTTCGTGATGATTAATGCTACATTCAACAAAGGAGACAGTGTCTGTCTAATTACGTTAAATACTTATCTTCTAGGGATTAGCAGGGTGTTTCTGCTCAATGTCACTCTTCATGACAATGTAATGATAGATCCGTTTACTTACAAGCGCAATTAGTAAAAATTGTACTGTTTTCTTAACTGCCCTCATATCATGAAAATGTTTGATTAACACACTGTAGCTTATCTAATACTCTAAGCAACATATTCTGCATATTTTTCTATCTCTCTGTTAAAAGAGCTAGATTACAGCTTTTAAAATTTTCACTCCACTCACACACATTCTAACTTGGCACAAATAAATAAAAATGTCATCCTGTGGTGCTTCCTTTTCACTTCAGCACAGCTTTTGGAACTTTTAATACCTAACAGAACCATTCAGGTTTTTTACTGAAAACTATACACAGCCATCTCCCAAGTCTTTCAAATACAGAGAATCATGTTATCGACTCTTGAAACTCATGCTACTATACCAACATACAAGGAACCCCAAACTTCTAGAAGAATGTAAATAGTGAGAAAGGTTTATATAGTGAACAATATAATCTTACAAACAAGAAAGAGCCATGATGTAACATTCTACCAATATATAATAGCTACCTGGCATTTACTAAACTATGGTCTCAGCATTCTTTGGAACACAGATTGAAATGAATGGACAAGAAAATTAAGTCAGCAATATATGGTACAGATCATGTTAAAAACAGGACACTATAACCTATAACTGTATATGTGTCAAAGCACCTCAAATCTTTAAATATGATCACATCAAAAGAATGGTTCCTGAGTTTAGTTCCCCTGAATATTCTTATGCCTATGTAGAAATGTGTACACTGGGGCATTAGTTCATTTAGAAATAAGGAGTTAACTGTAGACGCCATTTTGTTACAGCCCCTTACTTCCTCACAAAATGGCAGCAAGCATGTACTAAATACTGACTCGCATCAGACAACCCAATATAGCATACAGTAGAAGTAAACAATACTTTTTTCTAATCAATTATAAGTGACTGTTGTCTGCTCTAGTGAGGGAATGACAGTGCAGCACACTGCCACATTTGGCACTCCAGATTAGTAATGGATTTAGGATTCCTAGAGCTATGAGAGCATGTAGTATGCCCGCAATTGTCTAGATACAAGTTTGACACACACTATCCTTCTATCAATGTCATTTTCCTCAGTAGCCAGCAGATTATCAACAGCTTTGTGATATTCCAGGTGTCAAAGAAGAATTAAAACTGGAACAATTGTACAAACAAAAGGACAAAAGATGGAACGCATGTTTGTGAGCTCTGCATATCAATTTAATATGTGCAGCTGACAATGATGCAAATGTCCTCAAGAGAGGCAGTAAGATCTGTGCCCAAACATATACACCACAGTTAAAAAGATGGCAGAAAACAGAAGCAGTAGGATTCCCAGTCTAGGACACATGCTGAGTGTAGCAGACACAGCAGCCCAATGAAATGATCCACTAGTTGGGGAGAATTTTGGAAGCACCTGAGACAGGGTAAGGCCCCAAACAAGCCAGATGGTACTTTTAGCTGGCAGCAGAAAGTAGGAAACAGCCAAAAACATTACAGCATTTCCCCAAGAGTCTGGCAAATCAATTCTTAACCATTTTAAAGTGATGCAGTCAATCTAAAAAGCATGTCTGGTTTTTTTTAACCTACTAGTTTTTACAAGTAATACACCCAAGATTACAGCAGCTGAAAGAGACGAGAGAAAAAATATTTTCTCAGTCTTTTCAGGTTATTTACTTTGTGCATTAAAACAGCACTTTGTATACAGTCAATGTCACTGTTTAGCCTGCAGAGTCAGTGCTACTTTTGGTTCATGTGCGACTTTCACATAGCAACATAGAGAAAAACACTTTGAAAGTAGGAAAGTGATATTGTAAAATCACAACTGTTGGCAGAGGGACTCAGTGGCATGTGCAGTACTTAAGACTACTTTAAACTCCTAACTCCCCCTCACTCTCCCCAATTATGAGATTTCAAGATGATGGGTTTCTTTTCACAGGACATGAAATTTATTTAAAACTGTGCGTAAAGTTCACTGCTCGGTTGAGAACTTGCACAAGAAGTTTCAGCTGGAATTTTTGAAAAATATTTTTTTTTAATTCTCAAAATACCATACAAGCAGGGTGGCAGAACCCAGGACTCTGCACAAAGAAGCAGGATGCTTCCAATGAGTCATCTTGATGGCCAATGTCTGAACTCTGTATTGAGATTCAGAAGTACTTTCACGAAGTCCTAGGAAGTTTAGATCAGGTGTGCCCAATTAGTTCTCAATCTAAAAGGCTGTGGTGTGTCTCTGAAGAAGGGAGAACTAAGGATAGAGACAGAGAAAGCATGGAGTGGCCAACTACCACCACAAACCTACCACATGCACATCTAGGAACAGCCATGTTTAGGTGAAAGCTTAGGATGATGTTTGTATTCTCTTTGTTGTTCTTTAAGTTAACAATTAAGGCAAGACCCAGAATAGGGTTAAATTTGGACTACATCTAAAATACTTCTCTCTGTTCAGAGCAGGGTAATGCATTAATGATACAACTACAATCTGCTATGGACAAATGTGCACTTAGAACAGGATGTTTTATATGGAGTATAAATAAAAGGTATTCTATACATATATAATTTTTCAAAATGTCCATTGGTTGCAAGAGCTCCTTACTTTTAAAATAAAATATCATTCCTCCCCAGATTGCTCTTCACCTGCAACCCTTACTCACATGAGTAGTCCCACTGACTTCAGTGGTGCTATTCTTGTGAGTAAGGATTTCAGGTTCAGTCTGATTTGGGTGGGTTTCCAGTGTTCTGGTATGTGGGTGCAGTAACTGAATGCTGTGTGCATGTATCTGAGGGAAGAAAATACGCTTTTAATTTGTTAAATAATTACAGTTTCTGAGCAACAAGGGCCTCCGATGGCATGTTTTTTGGTGTGTCACACTAAAAATATGGCAAGTGGTTTGGTGTAACAGAATAAGAGAAGTACTATTACTTCTACGACCTATTACTAGGAGGTCCCGGATGACTGGAAAAAGGCTAATGTAGTGCCCATCTTTAAAAAAGGGAAGAAGGAGGATCCGGGGAACTACAGGCCAGTCAGCCTCACCTCAGTCCCTGGAAAAATCATGGAGCAGGTCCTCAAGGAATCAATTATGAAACACTTAGAGGAGAGGAAAGTGATCAGGAACAGTCAGCATGGATTCACCAAGGGGAAGTCATGCCTGACTAACCTAATTGCCTTCTATGATGAGATAACTGGCTCTGTGGATGAAGGGAAAGTAGTGGATGTGTTATTCCTTGACTTTAGCAAAGCTTTTGATACGGTCTCGCACAGTATTCTTGCCGCCAAGTTAAAGAAGTATGGGCTGGATGAATGGACTGTAAGGTGGATAGAAAGCTGGCTAGATCGTCGGGCTCAACGGGTAGTGATCAATGGCTCCATGTCTAGTTGGCAGCCGGTATCAAGCGGAGTGCCCCAAGGGTCGGTCCTGGGGCCGGTTTTGTTTAATATCTTTATTAATGATCTGGAGGATGGTGTGGACTGCACTCTCAGCAAGTTTGCAGATGACACTAAACTGGGAGGCGTGGTAGATACACGGGAGGGTAAGGATCGGATACAGAGGGACCTAGACAAATTAGAGGATTGGGCCAAAAAAAACCTGATGAGGTTCAACAAGGACAAATGCAGAGTCCTGCACTTCGGACGGAAGAATCCTATGCACTGCTACAGACTAGGGACCGAATGGCTAGGTAGCAGTTCTGCAGAAAAGGACGTAGGGGTCACAGTGGACGAGAAGCTGGATATAAGTCAACAGTGTGCTCTTGTTGCCAAGAAGGCTAACGGCATTTTGGGCTGTATAAGTAGGGGCATTGCCAGCAGATTGAGGAACGTGATCGTTCCCCTTTATTCGACATTGGTGAGGCCTCATCTGGAGTACTGTGTCCAGTTTTGGGCCCCACACTACAAGAAGGATGTGGAAAAATTGGAAAGAGTCCAGCAGAGGGCAACAAAAATGATTAGGGGTCTGGAGCACATGACTTATGAGGAGCGGCTGAGGGAACTGGGATTGTTTAGTCTCCAGAAGAGAAGAATGAGGGGGGATTTGATAGCTGCTTTCAACTACCTGAAGGGGGGTTCCAAAGAGAATGGAGCTCGGCTGTTCTCAGTGGTGGCAGATGACAGAACAAGGAGCAATGGTCTCAAGTTGCAGTGGGGGAGGTCTAGGCTGGATATTAGGAAACACTATTTCACTAGGAGGGTGGTGAAGCACTGGAATGCGTTACCTAGGGAGGTGGTGGAATCTCCTTCCTTGGAGGTTTTTAAGGCCCGGCTTGACAAAACCCTGGCTGGGATGATTTAGTTGGGGATTGGTCCTGCTTTGAGCAGGGGGTTGGACTAGATGACCTCCTGAGGTCCCTTCCAACCCTGATATTCTATGATTCTACTATTTTCATTATATATAAAAAAGGCGTGATTTCCAGAGCTGCTGAGCACCTATAACTCCTTCTGAAGTCAATAGAAGCTGTGGGTGCACTGAATCTTCTCTGTATTATTGTATGACAGAGATACCACTGTGATTGCAATAACATTCCAGCAGCTATGTGCTGCAGATCGGTGTCGAACACACCCATGTTGTATTGTGAGTTTGCATGGCGCTACAGGACAAAAGAAAATGAACAGTGTTTAAAGGCTAAATGCTGCCTCCCCTGCTCTTGTGACAGAAAGTCCTAAATACAGGGGAATGGCTGAAGAGGGACACTTGGCATTCCAGGGCTTGCACGGGTGCCCAGGCTTAAACCCCCAGGTAGGGGTGCAATTGTGCCTAGCTGCTACTACAGCCCGTATAATGGTAGTAGGCAGCTGTAGTAGTACTCCACACTAAGCTGCCAGGTTGATAGGGAGGATTCATTCCTTTCCTACTGCTCTTAGATCACATGGCCAAAGCCCATCAACCAGGTGGGCTGGGCAGCATTTAGGGCTATGGATAGATGTGTATATGAAGATTTGGGTGTATGTGGATGAAACGTATGGGTTGTAAATGCAGTGAGAGCTGAGGAAAAGAAAAAGGGCAACAGGCACCTGGATTGATTAATTCAAAAGGTCAGGGTTGGTTTAGTACATAAACAGCATAGGAGGAACCAATAGAGAGCTCAGAGAAGAAAAAAAGGGAGATGCTTCCTCTTCCCATTCTGGTATCCTTCCCTCTCTGTTCCCCCCAACCCCTTTGCACATTTTTATTTTGAAAACATGTTTACTTTAAAATAAGGCTTGTTTTTCCCCCTTTTAAGAAAAAGATGAAAGTCTATGTATGGGATACAGTAGCTGCACTGTGTGCCATGCCATATAGTGATGGTTGTCCTGGTAATGGTAATAAACAGTGCACAGAGCAGAACTTCTGCAAAAAAAGAAAGGATGTGTGTTACACCTCTCCAACTCTTCCCTGCCCCACACAATATTTACACAGCTGCGTTTTGTAAAATGTGTCATTTTTCTCTCTCTTTTTTTTTTTGGGGTAATCTATTTACCCAAGATAGCCCTACATCTGTTTTGTGGTGAGCTTCTTTCACAAAGTTTCACAGATGCCTTCACTGATGCAAAGGGAGGTCAAGAAACCTACCCAAGGATCCCACAGTCATTTGTTCTAACCACTAGGCTACCCTGTGTTTCCCTCCCCCACCTCTGTAAATAAGAATATTCAGGTCATTTGAGCTCTGCTCTGTTTTTTAGGTAGCTTCTCTGTTTGGACTTGTGTATCCCTAGGGAACAAACTGTGTGAATATTTTCGTTATCAATTCTATAAAATGCAGCAGCGCACAAAAAATTGAAGCAGCATGCACTACGTGTTGGCAACTAAGCTAACTAAGATTTGCCACCTGCTCCAAAATACACCTAGTTCAGTTCTCACAATCCTTCCATCCTAGTAACTGCATGAGCAAGTGACTAATACTTCCCCATGCCCTGACGGGCCAGAATACCTGAACTCTTTTGGACCAGCATTCCATAGTAGAATGCTCTCTACCAAAAAACACTCCCTCTGTCTCCTACCTATTCAGACCCAAAGACTGTTAGTAAAAAAGCAACCCAGCTGTCAAGACTACGCAATCGGTCACATTCTGCACAAGCTGTAGTTTTCAAATGGTCTTCAAGGGCAGATGCATTGCAGCGGTCCAATTTGGAGTTCACAAAGCAGCAACATCAGTGACAAGTTCTGAATCAGCAAGAAATGGCCACAAATGTTCAGCTAAATTCAGAGGGAAGAGGGTGCTTTTGCCTAGCGGTGATGCCTTTTCATGCCCCTTTCTCAACAGCCTCCTGTTCTGATAATAAGGAGTCTTGGGGCTGCAAACCATCCACACAGTAATGGAATTGCAGCCCAAACCATTCACTGTCTCCCCAACATCTGTTAAACAGAAGGGGGTGGCAGAATAAAACTCAGCCCTTAAAGAAATCTAAAGCCTAATTGGGTCCACAGACTGCTGAGGATGGATTTATGACACACAGGTCCTGCACCAAGATGGGAGCAAAGGTGAGTCTTGTTTTCATCCTGGAGGAGGTAATGATTTAACCCTGATTAAGGTATAATTTTCCACGAACCCATCTGAAAACAAGACTCAGAATATGCCACTTGCGTGTAGAGCCAGAAGGCATCTCAGATGGTCCTATGGCTGTCATGGTGCCCATGAGATCTATTGTCCACATGGATGATGAGGTCACCCAGCATAATATGTCTGAATGACCCAAACACCAGGCCAGTCAGGAGCTCAGTTTACATTGAAAATCTGAGGTGCAACCCCCTTACCAGAATCATTCCCACTGTAATCTTATCCTGGGATTTCTACACAGGTTGGCCATTCTCAAATGAACCCATGTTTGAAATGAAGCACCCCATACATTTTGGAATCAGATGTAAAAAGCAGAACTACAGCACTTCACTGATTGACCTTTCTTGGCTCATGGTGAACTGAGTATCTCTCTGAAGTGAATTAACAAAGGGCGGGTAAGCACTACCAGATCTATAGATGGACATTTCCATATAAGAGCAGTATTATTAAAACTGACCAGGCCCTATTTAGACTGAATATCACCTGACACAGGTTGACAACACTCCTTGGGGAGATATGGAAACCCAATAATTTACGACTCTTAAATATAAACTCAGGAATTCATTAAAAATATTACTGTACTGCAAAGAGATGGACTGGATGATCCAACAGGTTTTTCCATCTCTAACTGCCATGATTCTGGAGAGATAATTCCAACGGACTGGAATGTGGCCATAGGATAATGGTCTCTTGCTACATACATTTCAGGAGAAAAGCTGAGACATTGATCCAGTGATAATTCACTGTCACAACTACTGTTTATAATAGCAAACAAGTTAAACATTTTACCTGATGAATGTTACTGAAAAATATTGATGCTCAAAGCATCAATATTTCCATGCTGCATTTTTACTGGCTTACATTTAGTTCTGGATCTTTTGTTGGCCTCAGCCAATCAGACTCTAACTTATCCATAAAAGAGCAGACGTGGAAAGGTTGTATTTTTTTTTAACTTGTGTCAGGTAGTAACTCGGTAGTCATGCAGAAGTTTCATTCTGATTGCCTGGCACAGAAACACATACACTTATCTGATAAAAGATCTATAAAGTGCTAACACAATCCTGTATCATGTAGCACCTGTGAGTAATAGATTGTGATATAAAAGACTTGATGCTAAGTGCTCCTACAAACACATTAAACTTATAGCAGCAGGAACTGTAGACTGCTGATATGGTATTTCAGAAAAAAAGTTGATAAGTAGTATTGCTCTTAGAAGTAAAGAAAAATCTTACATTCTTGAAAGCAGTTGGGCAGCTTGTATTGGGATACTGTTATGCAAACTGCAAGGATAAGGAGGCATTCGGATCCAAACGATATGAAAGCAAAAACCATTTAGGAAAGAAAAATTATTTACCTCACAGAAACTGGAGTTCTTCATTATGTTCATATGTATTGCACTCTTGGTATGCACGTGCCCCATGCATTCAAGATTGGGATCTTTTGGCCAGTGGTGTGCATTGGGGCCATGCATGCACCGTGAATGTCATCATATTCTGTACCATGGGCATAAACGGCAGTGTGGGTCCAACAGCCATTCAGTTCCTTCGCCACCGTAAAATCCAGATGTTATAGGACTCCATAGTAGAGGGGAAGGAGGGCAGGTCAGAGAATATATATGGACAACACATCTTGAAGAATTCCAGTTAAAGTAAAGTAAGTAACTTTTCTTTCATCTTTGAGTACTTATTCATATTCTACTCTTAGTTATTTACAAGCGGTGACTTGATGTGGGTAGAGGCGGCCCAGAGGCAGACCCCCCTATTACATGGGTTCATCAAGTCTGTTCCAATGTTGGACTCTCAGGCCGTCAAGCCTTTGCGGTTGCGCAGGAACAGATCAAGTGGCGAACGATCGCTACGTCCGACTGTCTGGCTAAGCGTTGAAGAAGAAGAAGACCTGATGTGAACGTGTCTACTTCAACACAGATTGCAGCACAGCTCTGAAAAAAGAGGCTTCATACCTCGATGCTTCCATGAGGGAATAATGCTTAGTAAAAAATTTAAAAAAGCATGTCTGAGATGGAATCTGCAGAAGCTGCCTGAGCCCTAGAGGAATGAGCCCTAAACTGAGCTGGGGGATCTAAACTAGCTAAAACATCCTGATACTCACTTGGATAGTCTCTGTGCTGATATCGCTTGACCTTTCATTTTGTCAGCAAATGCTACAAATGGCCTTGAGAAAACTCTGGAGGGTTTGATCCTTTTAAAATAAAAGGATCAGGCTCTGAGAACATGTAAAGAGTGCTTAACGTGGCTTAAGGAAAAATATTGGTAAATGAATCATCTGGTTGAAGTGGAAATCCATGAGTACCTTAGGCAAGAGCTTGAGATGGAATGAGTAATACTTTATCCTTATAGAATACTACATAGGGAGGGTCTGCCATGAGAGCTTGCATTTCCCCAATTCTTCTGGCAGATGTGACTGCCATTAAAAGGATGTTTTCCTTTCCGTTGTGATTGCCATTAAAAGTAGAAGATAGGCACAACAGGGAACAGATTACCAGTGGTTCCAATGGGGGGCCCATTAAACTTGCCAGGAGCACATTAAGAAGAGGAGTTTCTTTGACTGATGGAAAAATGTGCATAAGGCCCTTAAGAAATGTAACTACAGTCAGGGAGAAATGTGTAGCTTCGAATGGGGATGGAGTTGGGAGTGTGATATGCAGATATGTCTGCCGGGTGTTCTTTACTAGGCATAATTAGAACTCTTTAGAGCGCACAAATAATCCAAATTAGCAGGGATCTGGGAGTCACTATGTTGTAATTGTTGTTGCTCACACCAAATCCCAAATGTCTTCCACTTAGCAGCCCAAGTTAGCCTGGTGGAATTCTTCTACTTTGAATGAAAATGATCTGGATATCTGAGGAACATGATCTTTCTGGGTCTGACATCTAATAGTTCAAGCTGCCAGGTAGAGGGAGACTGAATTTGTATGTAAAATATTCCTACTGTCCTGAGATATTAAGTCCGGTAGAAGAAGCAAGGGTTTTGGTGGACAAACTGATAGGAGCAGCTGATCTGGGTACCAAAATTACCTTAGCCAGGCAGGTGCTATCATGATGACTGTGAATGTCCTGTCTGAACTTTCTGAGCACACTGGAAGTCAGAGGGATTGGAGGGTAAGCACATCTCATCCCGGGGGACCACTGAGTGAGGAATGCATCCGACAATGATCATGGGCTTACACCTCCTTTTTTAAAGTAGAATTTGAGAAATGCCTTGGGTTTGCAAATATTGATGGACGATCCTACTTGAGGAAGATGCATCTGACAACACAATTCTTGATCATACTCATGGTATGACAAAAATTGTCTGGTCAGAGGGTCCGCTAGAGCCATCCGCTGACCTGGGAGATGTAGTTCTATGGGAAATACGTGATCCCGAACGAACCAGTTTCATCACTGAACTGCTTCCTAACATAAAGGAGACAATTGGGCTCCTCCCCTGCCTACTTGTAAAAAACATGACCACTGTCAGTCATAATTTGAATTGTCAGTCCTTGGATCATTGGTAGGAAAGCAACACAGGCTATGAGTCTAAAACTTTAGGTACTTTCTGTGTGCCCGCTGTATGGAGATGTGGAAGCTGGCATCTTGCAGATTGAGAGTCACAAAACAGTCCTATAGATCTAGTGATGGAATTATAGAAGCTACAGTTACCATTCTGAAGTGGAAATAGAAGAAGGTATTGAGACCTTCTGTGATTTTAGGAAGTAATCAGAATAAAAACTCTTCCCCCTAAACTGCAGAAAAACTTCTTCTCTTGTGCTGAGAGACAGAAGTTACTCCACCTCCTGAGGAAACAGTCTCTCATCAGAGGGGTCCCTGAAAAGTGGGAAGTAGGGATAGTAGCACAGAACTGCAGAGAATATCTGACTGAGACTATCTCTGAAACCTAGGGGTTGGATGTTCTTAGGTTCCATGACTCCTGGAAAAAATGAAGGCGATTCCCAAATGGCAGGGAGAACGCACTGTATATGGAGCAATTCTCAACCATTTTGATGTGGCTGTAGTGTGGGAGGAGAATGTTGCAGAGGCTGAAGCACACAGCCTCCTTCTTGGAGGCACTGAGGCTCTCTGGTGGTAAAAGGAACTTGATGACAGTCTGTCTGCTGGGTTCTTCTCTTTCCTTTTAGGAGCTGGTGCATAAACTCCAAGGGTTTCAATGGTGTCATGATGGACTGTTATATGGAAAAGGGCCTGGGGGTGAGGAAGAAAGGTACCAGGACATATGCCTACTCTGATACCCACTAGGCAAGTATGAAGTCCTCGATTCATTTCTGACTAATAAGAGTGGAATATATGTGGATGAGCACTCGAAGAAGAATTAATGTGATCTAGCATGGGCGTTGTCATTTATTATGGGCTTATGTAATGGTTTAATTCCACGAGGTATTATAACCGTACAATACATATTTCACTCATGCAATAAAAACATTATGCTTTAATACTGTGTTGGTGCTGCTTTGCACTGAATGAATTCCAATGCAATTTGGACTGCAATCCAATCGCTTGCTCTTTCTCACATTTGAGGCCTTTGCACAGAGTCCCTGGTGGCAGAAAAACCACTAGGGGAGAGAAGGAGAATGGGCTGCAGTGACACAAAACAGCACAAACATCCTTTCAACAGGAGGGAAGTAGAACGCAGGGTCAGCATGTGCTGTTTGAAGAGAGATTTCATGTTGATCCAGTGCATCCCCTGTGGAACTTAAAACTGCATTCTCCCCATCAGAACCCCAAAAGATTTCAGGCAGTGCAAACATCCTGACTCCCTTGGAGTCAATGCCCTTGTGGGGAAAACAAGGACCAGACTGACACAGGAAGGTGCAGATTGCTCTTCCGCGTGCTGGCAAGGTTGATTATTAGAATACTGTGAGGATTACACTTTAATCAGCATTCCCACCCCCAGTCTATAAATACAAGAAACTTGACTGAGAAATCTGAAACTGAAATTGCTAATATACAGTAAAGAACACCACAAAAATGCCTGATAAGGTACAGTGGATGTCACATCTGTATTGCATTAGAGAACGCACTAGAAAAATGCACAAGTGGAATACAGTTGTATGTGTTTCAGCCTTACAGGCAGGGCCGGCGCAACCCATTAGGCATCCTAGGCGGTCGCCTAGGGCGCTACAATTTGGGGGGCGGTGTCCGTGGCGGTATTTCGGCGGCGGGACCTTCCACCGCCTCTGTGGGGGGCGGCATTTCGGGGCGGGACCTTCCGCTGCCTAGGGACAGGTGAGCAAAGCCCACAGGTAAGTGGGGAACATGGAGACTTGGGAGATGGGTCAGAAATAAGAGGGAGTGTGGGCTATATTGGCAGAGAGAAAGGAGGGTCAGGACAAAACTGGGAGGCAAGATCAAATCAGTATCTTAGATGCCTATATACAAATGTGAGAAGTATGGGTAATAAGCAGGAAGAACTGCTAATAAAGTGCTAATAAATAAACACAACTATGACATTGTTGGCATCACTGAAACTTGGTGGGATAATACACATGATTGGAATGTTGGTGTGGATGGGTACAGCTTGCTCAGGAAGGATAGCCAGGGGTTAAAGGGAGGAGGTGTTGCCTTATATATTAAAAATGTACACACTTGGACTGAGGTGGAGATGGACATATGAGATGGAAGTGTTGAGAGTCTCTGGGTTAGGCTAAAAGGGGTAAAAAACAAGGGTGATATCATGCTAGGAATCTACTACAGGCCACCTAACCAGGTGGAAGAGGTGGATGAGGCTTTTTTTAAACAACTAACAAAATCATCCAAAGCCCAAGATTTGGTGGTGATGGGGGACTTCAACTATCCAAATATATGTTGGGAAAATAACACAGCGGGGCACAGACTATCCAACAAATTCTTGGACTGCACTGCAGACAACTTTTTATTTCAGAAGGTTGAAAAAGCTACTGGGGGGAAGCTGTTCTAGACTTGATTTTAACAAATACGGAGGAACTCGTTGAGAATTTGAAAGTAGAAGGCAGCTTGGGTGAAAGTGATCATGAAATCATAGAGTTTGCAATTCTAAGGAAGGGTAGAAGGGAGAACAGCAAAAGAGAGACAATGGATTTCAGGAAGGCGGATTTTGGTAAGCTCAGAGAGCTGATAGGTAAGGTCCCATGGGAATCAAGACTGAGGGGAAAAACAACTGAGGAGAGTTGGCAGTTTTTCAAAGGGACACTATTAAGGGCCCAAAAGCAAGCTATTCCACTGGTTAGGAAAGATAGAAAATGTGGCAAAAGACCACCTTGGCTTAACCACGAGATCTTGCATGATCTAAAAAATAAAAAGGAGTCACATAAAAAATGGAAACTAGGACGGATTACAAAGGATGAATATAGGCAAACAACACAGGAATGCAGAGGCAAGACTAGAAAGGCAAAGGCACAAAATGAGCTCAAACTAGCTATGGGAATAAAGGGAAACAAGAAGACTTTTTTATCAATACATTAGAAGCAAGAGGAAGACCAAAGACAGGGTAGCCCCACTGCTCAGTGAAGAGGGAGAAACAGTAACAGGAAACTTGGAAATGGCAGAGATGCTTAATGACTTCTTTGTTTCGGTCTTCACCGAGAAGTCTGAAGGAATGCCTAACCTAGTGAATGCTAATGGAAAGGGGGTAGGTTTAGCAGATAAAATAAAAAAAGAACAAGTTAAAAATCACTTAGAAAAGTTAGATGCCTGCAAGTCACCAGGGCCTGATGAAATGCATCCTAGAATACTCAAGGAGATAATAGAGGAGGTATCTGAGCCTCTAGCTATTATCTTTGGAAAATCATGGGAGATGGGAGAGATCCCAGAAGACTGGAAAAGGGCAAATATGTGCCCATCTATAAAAAGGGAAATAAAAACAACCCAGGAAACTACAGACCAGTTAGTTTAACTTCTGTGCCAGGGAAGATAATGGAGCAAGTAATTAAGGAAATCATCTGCAAACACTTGGAAGGTGGTAAGGTGATAGGGAATAGCCAGCATGGATTTGTAAAGAACAAATCATGTCAAACCAATCTGATAGCTTTTTTTGATAGGATAATGAGTCTTGTGGATAAGGGAGAAGCTGTGGATGTGGTATACCTAGACTTTAGTAAGGCATTTGACACGGTCTCGCATGATATTCTTATCGATAAACTAGGCAAATACAATTTAGATGGGGCTACTATAAGGTGGGTGCATAACAGGCTGGAGAACCGTACTCAGAGAGTTGTTATTAATGGTTCCCAATCCTGCTGGAAAGGCATAACAAGTGGGGTTCCGCAGGGGTCTGTTTTGGGACCGGCTCTGTTCAATATCTTCATTAACGACTTAGATATTGGCATAGAAAGTACGCTTATTAAGTTTGCGGATGATACCAAACTGGGAGGGATTGCAACTGCTTTGGAGGACAGGGTCATAATTCAAAATGATCTGGACAAATTGGAGAAATGGTCTGAGGTAAATAGGATGAAGTTTAACAAAGACAAATGCAAAGTGCTCCACTTAGGAAGGAAAAATCAGTTTCACACATACAGAATGGGAAGAGACTGTCTAGGAAGGAGTACAGCAGAAAGGGATCTAGGGGTTATAGTGGAGCACAAGCTAAATATGAGTCAACAGTGTGATGCTGTTGCAAAAAAAGCAAACGTGATTGTGGGATGTATTAACAGGTGTGTTGTGAGCAAGACACGAGAAGTCATTCTTCCGCTCTACTCTGCGCTGGTTAGGCCTCAACTGGAGTATTGTGTCCAGTTCTGGGCACCGCATTTCAAGAAAGATGTGGAGAAATTGGAGAGGGTCCAGAGAAGAGCAACAAGAATGATTAAAGGTCTTGAGAACATGACCTATGAAGGAAGGCTGAAAGAATTGGGTTTGGTTAGTTTGGAAAAGAGAAGACTGAGAGGGGACATGATAGCAGTTTTCAGGTATCTAAAAGGGTGTCATAAGGAGGAGGGAGAAAACTTGTTCACCTTAGCTTCTAAGGATAGAACAAGAAGCAATGGGCTTAAACTGCAGCAAGGGAGGTCTAGGTTGGACATTAGGAAAAAGTTCCTAACTGTCAGGGTGGTTAAACACTGGAATAAATTGCCTAGGGAGGTTGTGGAATCTCCATCTCTGGAGATATTTAAAAGTAGGTTAGATAAATGTCTATCAGGGATGGTCTAGACAGTATTTGGTCCTGCCATGCGGGCAGGGGACTGGACTCGATGACCTCTCGAGGTCCCTTCCAGTCCTAGAATCTATGAATCTATGAAAAAGCTGGCGGCACTCCTGCTTACAGGGTGCATTTTGATCAGGATGGAACCAAAAACAGAAGCTGTAAGCATTTACTAGGAATTAGGCCTTTAAACCAGTTTACAAAATACAGCTGAAACAGAACTGAACAAAAGTCAACGCCTGTACCCAAGTCCAAAGCCAGTTTGCTATTCCCTGGTTTTCTTACCTAACATCATCTTTATCTTCTCTCTTGCCTTTCTTCTCAGTTAACAAGAGTTATGTACTGAAAGTGCTGAGATAAAGTAACGGTAAGGAGAATACTGCAAAAGGTATTTGAAAACCAGAAGTAATTTACTACATGTCTGCTTTGTTTTACTTCCCAAGCCTTCCTGTTGTGAAAGGAAATTCATCTTTTCTGGCAGACTCCAGTCTTTTTAGGCCTCAGAGCTCCCCAGAAGCATTCAAGTGCAGGCAAATGGATGTGAGACTCGATGCGTACACTACAAGGAACATGGAATTAATGTTGGTTTTTGCTTTGGCTGTCATGTCTGAAGCATAAATAAAGCACCATACTCTTGTTTGTGAAAAGTACCCCAGATGCAATACACAGAGTGCTCTGTGCTCTGGACCTTTCCTTGGGTTCACGCAGACCAGAATGCAGTGGAAATGCCGTGCTGCCGAGGCGTGGCGGGTGCAGACCCTGTGTCTAGAGCTCCACACACAACTTACTTTTCAAGGAGCTGAGACCCAGCGCAGCCCTTTAAAGCAGGAGTGCAGGGGAGGGATTGTGGATGGGCAATACATGTGGCTGGTGGGTTGCACAGAGCATAGATGAAGTCATCCAAAGCCTTTGGAAAGCAGGGGGTACTATCCCTCCTCATAGTCTGGAGTAGCAGTCTCAGAGTAGCTTTGTGCTGTTTTCTGCAAGGTGGGAGCAAGGCTGTTCTGATCTCCAGCCATTTTTCAGGCACCCCTTGAGTCCACAGATCAATGGACCCACTCACAGGTCCAACCACAGAAAAACAAGTCAGAAGGGACCACAAACAGCACCAACATAAAAAGAGCAAATGGGGAGAGAGGCAGGATAGCCAGCCATGGCTAGCCCTAGGCAAACTTCTGTCCCCAGCATGCACTGCTTTCAGAAACGTTGTTAATTTAGTTATTTATTGCATCCTTTTCAATCTTCCCTTTCCAAGTAAAAACTTTTAACCATTTACTTTCTCACCCTTGTATTTGTTCTTTTCTTTCTCTGGTCACTACACTATTTTTCCTTTCTTCTAATACATATCTCATTATTTTTGCCTGTCTTTTTTCACTATCATGTTTTCTATATGATGTAATAATTGTTCTCTCCTTTCCCCCTCCATCTTTCTTTTTCCACATTGTGTTCTCTTCCTCCTTCCAAGTTTCAATCCTCTTGCTATCATTTCTTTCCTCTCTCGTGACCCCCATTCCAAATCTCTGTGAAATCTCTCATTCTTCATCTTCTGCCTCCTCTGCCAAAAACTCTTTCTCTCCATGCACCAGATCACACACACATACACTGTCTCTCTCTCTCTTTCATGCTTTGCATCCCCCAAATCTCTCTCATGCACATGCTGCTCCCTTCTCCTCAAAACTAATCAAATGCCCAAACACATGCAGATTCCCCCAGAATCTGCACATACATGCAGGCTCCTTCTACTCCTAGATACAGGATAAGAAGCTGTGCCTAGATGGGTCTCCTTGTTCAGTTCAATTTATGTGGGTCCTCTGGGGAACTGGGTGTGGCTGGTGGTGGCTGCTGTCTTCAACACCTGTCTTTTCCCCAAAGGCACATTCAGGGAGATAGTCCCACACAGCCATCCAACCTTCCCCTTTCCTCAAGGGAAGTAATCAACATGTTCCCATGTTGATCATGGACAGATCATCCAATAGGACATGTTTTGATGGGATGTAAGAAAATCTTGCTGAACAAATCACTCCTATGCTATTGTCTGGCAACACATGCTAAACTCTCAACAGTGACCAGCCTGAGTTAATAGTATCAGAAATATTCACAGTAGCAACGGGCTCTGTTGTAAACATATTTTACCATTGTATACAGTATAATTGCTCTGGGCTTTGATGGGCTACATCAACTATTAAGATGGTTTCAGTGTTTAAGCTCCCTTTGCAGATGTCAGTCAGATGAATTAAACATTAAAACCCAAAGTGATTATTATATGTTAAAAATGTAGAATTTTTTAATGTCATTTGTGGGATTAAATAAACAGTAAGGGTCTTACTTGGACAATATAGAGAGCAGAAAGGATGTAACTGAAACAGGGAAAGGCAACAATGAAACAGGGCAAGGTTACTATTCTTTCAGGAGCAATACTCTGGCAATATACAAAGTAATAAGGGATGTTGATCCCATTTCTATATTTTTCAGTGGGCCAATACATTTTCTAGGCAGTTGCCCTGTTGGAGACTCATAAAGCATTCTGTAGTGGTTGAGACGAAAGCATCCATGTCAAACATGAAGGACCAAATGTTGATTTCAGAGCCACATGTGACTTACTATATATTATATATTAAAACAAAATATGATGTAAACTGTTGCTTTCTGTTATACAGAGCTCTGATGGTGACTCTTGTTCTGCTGGCAGACCACTCTTTTGATGCGTTTGTAGGACATGATTATAGGTTTTTGTCCTCCACTATTGAAGAGGTGGCCCCTAAGTGCTCTCTTTGCTGGCTTCGTTCTCAGAGGTCAGCCTGGTTTATAGATGGTCTGAAACAAATGAAGCGAGAGGGAGATGGCTAGAGAACCAGTGGTGGAAATCTTGTGCTGAGGCTGACCAGCTGTAGCGTAAATATTTCTTTTTAACTCCTATGCTATTGCTGCGCAGGAGGCAAAGTGACAATTATTTTTCTCCTCCACAGCATCCGCAACATCTCAGACAGCAGATTTGATCTGGGTGACAGAGAGTCTGGTACATCTGGATAGTTTCAGCTCGATAGCTGGTCTGAGTCCCTCCTGTTGTGAAGAAATTGTTTGCTATTCTGCAGACAAGACTGATCAGATTAGGGATGGGCTGTTTGCTTCTGTGGTGATTGAGCCTGGTCTTGAGGGAACAAAGGCCTTCTCTTCTCTGCTGGAGTTTCAGCCAGTGATACTCCCTGAGGTACTGGAAGTGTTGGGAGACCTTTGTCCTGCAACCTGTCCTTTGGATTCACATCCTTCTTTGCTGGGGAAGGCCAGTGGGGAAGTGCTGGTCTCCTTATTTGTGGACACTGTCAGCATCTCTTTTAGAGGGGGCAGGTTGCCTATTGTTTTGGAGGAAACAGGAGTGCAGCCTTTGCTCAAGAAGTCATCACGGGGTGCTGACAATCTTGCTAATTATCAACAAGTATCACATCTTCCCTTTCTAGGTAGGATTGTGGGAAGGTTGTGACAAGACAATTATCACCGTGTCTAGATGCCTGTGATCTCCTTGACCCTTGTCAATCTGGGTATTGACCTAGCTATGACACAAAGATTGCCCTGGTGCATTGGTCAGTGGTCGCCTCCTGGCGACGGATGAAAACCAGGATTCCATGCTGGTATTATTAGATCTATCAGCTGCCTTTAATATGCTTGATCACGAAATGCTACTGACTTGCCTGAGAACCTGTTGGGAATGGACCAGGCCACTTTTCAGTGTTTTGTTCTCTTCTCTCAGCAGGTAGCTGTGGACAATTGCTCCTCTTCCTGTGGAGCTCTGTGGGGTGCTGCAGGGTGGCATTCTGTCATCCCTCTTGTTCAACAGGCATAAAAGGCCATTAGGAACATTTGTAAGGGGGCATGGGGGTCAGTGTTTTCAGCATGCTGGTAACTCCCAACTGTATGTCACTATCTTCTCTCATTTGGAACTATGCTGTTCAGCACCTCAACCACAGTTTGAAAGCAAGCTGGCTGGAGCTCAGACCAGATCATACTGAGGTGATGAAGGTGGGTTGGGGGATGTTGCAGGAGAACAGGGAGGAGGTAATATCAACCCCTTCCATTGAAGGAGTATGTCTGCCATTAGTTGATAGTACAGTATTCACAATTTAGGAGTGAGTCTACAGCCCATGCTGCTGTTTGACGATCATATTACAGCAGTGACCCAGTTTGTGTCTAGCTAGGAGGTTGCAGTCCTTTCAGACACAGACCTTGCCACTGTTTCTGGGCTTTCTGTCACCTCAAGATCAGACTACGCCAATGCACTCTACATGGGGCTACACCTTAAAACTATTTGGAGACTGAAGCTGGTGCAGAATGCAGTGGCTTGCTTACTGAACAGGACATTTCACTGGGGGCACATGACCAGAGTGATCCAGGATCTGTGCTGGCTGCCCTTGTGTCTCTGGGTGGATTTTAAGGTGTTGGTTATGACGTATAAAACCCTACATGGCTTGGAGCTGGCCTACCTGAGGGACTGCCTTTCTCTCCATGCTATACTGCCACAGCTGTGGTCAGCAGGAGCACTTAGACTGGATCCAGCTCATTATAAAAGAGAGGGGGGCTGTTGGCAGGATGTTCTGTCAGCTCTGAGACTCTGAAACTTGCTCCCTCCCCGGTCTGAAATAGCTAAATTTGGTGGCTTTCCAGGCATGCTGCAAAAGACATCTGTTTGATGTGCTTCTGGAGAAGGCTATGGATATGCTTCAGAGATGATGAAGGTAGTAGGTGGCTGGCTGGCCAGCCAAGTTCCTGCAGAACTGATTTTAATGGTGCTGAGGTATAATATAATTGTACAGCTGTATCATTAATTATATTAGGGTGCCTAGACCATTGGTTAGACATCTTTATTATTTTAAATCTAAGTAAAATTATATTAAAATATATAAAACACAAAGGACTAATCCCTTAGGACCATATATTGATGACCTGGTAAAATGTTGGAAGGTGAAAGACGAAAAACACTTTGTTGATATTCAATAAATTAGTATTAATAATAATTAGTAATAAAATCCCTATCTAGAACAGAGATCTGTGGCATTATTTTGCCTACTAACTGCCATCATGCCAGGAAAATGTTTTCATTACTATTGAGTACCCAGATGATACCAAGCTAGGTGATCAAGAGACATTAAGTAAATAACACAAGCCAAGGAAAATTCATCAGGAAAAGGCATGGCTTCCCCCTTAAAGTTCTTAACTCCAACATCCAATGATATGTACACCTCTACCCCGATATAACGCAACCCAATATAACACAAATTTGGATATAACGCGGTAAAGCAGCGCTCCAGGGGGGCGGGGCTGCGCGCTCCGGCGGATCAAAGCAAGTTTGATATAACGCGGTTTCACCTATAACGCAGTAAGATTTTTTTGGCTCCCAAGGACAACGTTATATCAGGGTAGAGGTGTATTTCAGCATAGAGTCTCCTATCAAACTTCACACCATTATGGATGAATACAACAGCAACTCATACTGAGTCTCTTAAAAACCCATTGCAGAGTAAACAAATGTTATATAACCCTTCAAAAATCTTTCCATCTGATAGAGGTATGTTTTTATATATATATATATATATATATAATGGCATTTTACAACAGAATGAAATGTGCTCCACAGCTGGGACAGGTGCTGTGTTTTGCCAAGCTGTTATCAGTGATATTCCATGATTGGATATGGACAATTTGACAGAGAAGGAGAGCATATCTTTTGCTGCCTTATTCAAATACTTCAGATGCTTGTCCCAAATACAAAAGTGACACACTACGAAAACATTTGCAGCTGCAGGAGCAATCAAACTTGCAATATTTTCATTAGACTGACCATTTCAGCACAAATCATAGGGGTTTTATTTATAGCCTTTCTATACGATATTCTCTTATGATAACGAAACTGAAAAACTGGAGAAAATTTCCTATGACTCCTGAAAGCCGTGGCTTACCTGGCTCCACTTCATGCCATCCACTTGACTGACTGCCACTTCCTGGAGAGCGTCCTTGGCTTGTATAAAATGGCTCTTCACCAGGACTGTCCATTTCATCCTCCACAGATTTGAGGCGTTTTGTAGAGCTGAAACAGCAAAACATACAATACTGTATATGCTGAAAGGATACAAAGATATTTCTGTATTGGTATATTTCTCGGTAGCATGGGAAGAGACCAACTGGGTTAAGTTTAGTGACATTGACGGCATTGACTCGGGAGAGATTCCCGTTCTCTTCACTCTTCCCCACAAAGCTGAATCAATGTTCCTCAGTCCTGATCTACTTTTTTCAGACTTGAGGCTGCCTTATGCCTTTCTGAACTGTGCCAAGCTCCATGCTGATTTTGTGACACAGAACAACCTCCAATAAAGACTAAGCTGAGATCACCAAACTCATTCCAAACTGGAACCAAAGCTATTTTAAAATTCAGATTTTCACAGCTGTAAGGCTAGGACCTTATGTAAAGCATGCTGAAGTCAACAGAAAGACTCCCATTGACTTCAATGGGTTTTGTATCATTAACTTACTGTGTCACCAGCTATCAAATAGTTAATATTGAACAGATATGGTACTGACAGGTAGACCCTCATTTAAACTACCTTGTCTTCTCCTTATCTTATTGTGAATTCCATATACCCCCTTTGTATGCATTTTTTTAATATTTTCAATGCTTTCTTTTCCTAAAGAAAAATTCAGTGGCAGCAATCCCAGCTTTATGGCAACCCTACAATAATAAACACACGAGTGATGGCAAAAGATGGGAAAGATATTTCAGTTTTACATTGTCACAGGTTATTTTAAACAAGTATAAAAATTTTACCCTGTACCTAATTTGTTCAATGCCTGATGTAGGACATAGTCTCTGGATGCCGCCACACATTTAAAAAAAAGAACAAAAAGCTTGCTGACTAATGTCAACATTGAAAGACTCCCACACAACACTCACCATATACAATACCTCCTCCAAAATCCAACCCGGGCAAAAGGCTGAGAGAAGGGAGAACCTTACACTGTGCTCTGAAGGTCAACTGACTCAAAGTGTGGCAGAGCGGTGGGGGAATGAATTTCAGTGCCAAGGGTCTACAATCTTGGCTAAGTTTGGAATAATGAGATGTACAGAATGCTCTAGGATATTATTGTCAATTTGTCCTAACACATTTTTCCAGATCTTATGTCTATTGCCAACTCTTTATTCTGTGGGATCAATTCCACCAGCAGTGTGTAAGGGATTCAAGAAAAGCCCTACCTGCCTAAATGTTCCATAGAGTAAACAAGAATAGACTCCTTTGTGTATCAGGGATGTACTGGATGGATATAAAACATTCCATTGGCATAATTCCCATTGAGCTAAATCTTCCAGCCTTTACTCAGGCAAGACTCACTTTAATTTCTGCCTGAGAAAGAGCTGCAGGATTTGGGAGTTCTGTATGCAAAGCTGAAGGGAGACAATGTTTTATGGTATGTATGGAATGCAGGTTCTGCCATAACTTATTTTAAAGAATCAGTATATGTCGGTAGGGAAAATTCTATGTGTACAATATAATTACTGCCTGATAGTGCCGCTGAGTCTGTGTATTTAAGGAATATTTTTTTTCTAACTGGGAATAACCTAATGAGAGAAAAACAAACATATTACCAAGTTATTAACTACTGGTGATGTTTATAATTAGCTCCTTATCAGTGCTAGCTATTTGCAGAAGAATAGAAGAGTGACAACTGAGCTTTTAAGTAACACTAATAACCTGCCTTTTTCACTCCTGGAGTCACAACAAAACTCTTGCTGGGAGTAAGTCTAATGATGAGCACTGCACATACAGTATGCCAAACACATGTGAAAAAACTAACAGCACAAACTTTTAAATTGATTACTGCCACATGTAATGAGAACTGTATTTGCTAAGCTTCAGAATGCTGACTGAGCTCATGTGTACAGAATGTTCTTTCAATCACTGTGAACTATAAGCTAAAAGTTATTGCTAGGAGACTCTACATACTTTTGTAGAAAATAAAAACAGCTACAGTGAAAAGATATGTTTTTTTTTTTATGGTGTGCTTGCTTTTTGCAAAGCTGGTGGCGCTGCAGACTGAGATCAGAACCTAAAAGAACTCCAAGCTGAAGTTAGAATTTCTTGTCATGTCTTTGAAATAACTGATCATTTTGGCTGGTGGACAAACAAAAATCAATCTGGTTCCTTAATAGTGTTCAAGATGGCAATGGTGACTAGGCTTATTTATAAATTCAATCTCATGGATGGTTAAAGTAAAAAGACAGTAAAAAAATATCCTTGTCTGCATCTAAGATATGCAATCGGACTTGATAGTAGCCTCCATCAAAAATTCAGTTGCTTCATTAAATCACAAAATTCTTAAAGCCACACCAAAATATGAATGGATTAAAAGCCAAATCTTCAACACTATGTTAGTTTCACAGTTAACACTTTTATGTATACACAATACATGTAAGTTTTATCTGAAGTCTGGTGTCCAGTCTCTTTTCCTTCAATGCAATGCAAGCTATGATACCTACAAGAAATATCTCCATGAAAAATACTCAGTGACATTATCATAGGAGGACATTATGTTTCATTATGATCCTGATTCTCCTTATACCAGTGTGACTCCACTGATTTCAATGGAATTACCCCTGATTCTAAACAATGTACGTGAGAAAAGAATCAGGACCTGTATGTGTCTCTGTAGCTTTTTTCAAAGCTGGACTTTAAGTATAGAGCTTTAATATAGATTGAGACAGACACTCAAATTTGTGATTCTGAAAAGACACACCATCCCGTCCCCACCAGAACACATCAAACAATGTAAATACTAAACAATAACTTCCATATGAGCATTAATCGTAATCTGGGTTTCACAAGTAACCCAATAGCATACACATATCAAATTACCTGGTAGAGGATGTGCTAGGTAAAGACCTCCTCATTGCTCCTGGGCTCATGCTATAGTATGAAGAACTTTCCAAATCTGAGAGGGAGAAATTTGGGCCTGTTCCTGCAGCTATTGGTGCTAGGGAAACAAAAGAAATTCAAGTCAGTAAGTCATGTAAATAAGGACTCAATTATGTGAATTGACACTGTAATCAGGAACATTTTACCACTATACGATTCCCTCTGGGGCAGGGAGTGTCTTTTTTGGTCTGTTTGTACAATGCCTAGCACAATGAAGTCCAGGTCCCCACCTAGGGCTCCTAGGTACTACGATAATACAAATAAATAATAATAATGATATGATATAATAAAGATGTTCTTATTTTCTTTTCAGGTCAGTCTTTTCTGTACCGTCAATTCTAATAATTTGCACCAAGAATCTTGGATTCCTTTAAGAAACTGCTGCCATATTGTAATCTTCTTAATAACATCTCTTGAAACTTCCTTCCTTAATAGGCACAGCCTGAGTAGTGGACGTGTTGCACCATCCCGTGTATGCCTGGCCCAGTCTGTGAGCTCTGGTAGACAGGGAAGGGGCACTGGTGCCACCTCTTCCCAAGACCTTTGGGAATGCTGTGTGTACCCAGATGTACATAGAGGCTACAGTCTCTATACCCCTGGAGCATAGCAGCTATGACTATCCAAAGCCCCTGCGGGAAGTATGCAAGGGGCTGAGACTCCTTGTGTTCCTTTCTGCCTCTGTGCACCTGTGCGGGAGCCAGAGACAATTTGCCTCATTATATTATTATCCAACAACTGTTTTCTATTGTTCTTTATTCCCACCAGCATGCATGGTTTTCTGTAAGGACTATCACTGCTATGACTCACCTGACTCTAATAACTTGCCTAGAGTACTGGTTTTACACTAAGGTATTATGAGAGTTCCTTTTCCAAAAGTTTACAGGCATAGATAGGACTGTGAACTCCCATGTGTTGAGCAATATGGAACAAATGAGAATGTTGTAACCAAATATAAAACTGAGCCGGCAAGGTCTTCCTCAATGAAATCAAACTGCATGTGATATGATACCATTCCCACTGTCACCATTCCAGTGCCCTGACCTTTATAGGACATTCTGCTTTATGGACCATGATTGATTGTCTGTCCCATTCCACAATCTGATGAAAATTACCCCATTGCCCAAGATATATCTGTTTGGCACAGGATATATTATGTGAAAACTCTGATTCACAGGGATTTTCCTGGTGCCACACAATGATACTGAGCCAAATTTACTCTTGTGTCAGTTGGAACAACTGTACTGAAATCAATAGACCTATGCTTGCTCCTACCGGGGAGGAATTGAGCCCAACTGAAATATTTCACTCTGGTGGGCATAAGTGAGGAAATCAAGATTGGATGGTTCAGGTATCTTGCACCAGTAACCTAGCACACCAAGGGTGAAATATGGGCCCAAATGAAGCCACTGGGAGTTCTGCCTTTGCTTTCAATAGAGTCAGGATTTCACCCCAAGTCTTAGGGAACAAGCACTGCTGGATTTGACAGATGAAGAATATAGCTTTGCAGCTGCCTCATCCTCCTCAGAGTTAAACTGGCAATCTAGGGCAAAGATCTTTTAAGAAAGTCGATCAACATTGAGACAGACTGGGAATGGCATGGACAGCAAGCAACAGATTTTAAAAGGATGGGATGGAAAGCACACAATGCTATTAAAACTTAAGAAAATCTGGAATGATCATTAAAAGGGATTAATTTGGGAAGTAATTTATGGCAAGAACACCAAACTCCTTTGTTGTCTTCCTTTAACTAAAATATTCATGAAGTTGATGGATTTCCACTCCATACGGCTACTCTGAAACCTAACTAAAATATGTTTCCTGTGCACTGGTTGTATGAGAGGGCAGGGTTTTTTTTAAGAAAAATTAAATATAGTAAAACGAACTCATTTTATTAAATTGTGCTTTCTGCTAGAGTTTCCTGACAGCAGCTACAAGAGGCTGTAAAACTGACAAATTTGCATGGAAAAAGAAACCAGTGTAAGTAATTTGTGTAAAAGGTAACATGGACATGGACTGCTATAATTCAGACACCCTGCAGATAGCAGACTGCTGCAGTGTGAGCAGTTATGGGTTAGAAAAATGACCACACTGCAGTCAGTCTGACGTGAATGGAAATCAATCATAAAGGTACTCTCTGCAGCATCTACTCCACAGTTTTCAGCAACTCCTTTGCCAAGCAGATTTGTGCTTTGTAAACCCCTTTGTTGATCAATTCCCCTGCACCCCAGACCTAACAAAGCCTAACTTAGAAGTTAATAGTAATATTTTCCAAACAGGCACATAAAAAGGCAGGCACTAAATTAAAGCACCATTTCCTTCCAAGGGGCAATGAATTTCCCAGCTATTGTAAGTTTTACTAAGCAGTTTTATTTCAGATACAGATGGAAGAAAATTTTGTGTTCATAAACTGACTCCGCTCCCGTTCATCACCCCCCAAAATCTAGGGAATTACTGGCCAAATTTGCCTTATGTGAAACTAAAATATACTTCCACTTCTCAACAGGGTGCACATAGCCTGAAAAGATGTGGAGTGGGATGGGGTAAAGCTAGTAACTTAAAAACTAATCATAAGATAGAAAGGGTTAAAAAGGTAACTTCTAGCTTCCTCCATATTTAACAATAATGGAGTTTTCCTGCCAGGTCCTTGGACACTCTGCAGTACTCAAGGAGCTGAGCTGAGAGGATGCAGGATGAAGGGTAAAAAGACAAGATCCATTCCTCTTAAACAATAAAATGGTGAAAGGACAGAACATTTATTAAAGCAGTTGAGTGTTAAAAGCATTTAAAGGGTTCATGGCAGTTGCTTATTTAAAAGGCCTATGGCGGTTCTAACAATGACATTCATACTAGAGACAGACCAAGGTCACTAAACTTAGTAATGCTATAGGGGTAAACTTTCCATAAAGGGGAACTGTTCTGGAATCATATTCTGTGTATTAGGAAGTTATCTTTCAATAAAGGGTATCTATGTTTTCTTTTCCCAGTTAGTTTGCTCTTCAAACAACATTTTACTGTAGACAAAGTGAGGAAAATGTCAGTGTATAGACCCCATCCAAAGGCTGGCAGGGAAGGGGTTAACTCTCTTTCTCTGGGTAGGGGGGAATCGGTCTCTTCCTCTTTGGAATTTGGTTGAAGTGACTCATGTTTTATATCACTGTTATAGACTTGGCTGACTCGAGTCACACTTCATAACACTTTACATTGGACTTTGGCTGAGGGAACCTGGTTGTGTTCTATTTGGACCTTATATTTACTTTTCTGTTTTGCAACACAACATGTTGCAAAGGTGCATAAACTTCATCTAGCTTAGCCATGCAAAACCTTACCTGCTCCAAATGGCCCCTCACGCTGCCTGAATAGACTATCCCTCTTCTATTAGCACTGAATTCTGATGGAAAGACAGAGTCACACTTCTGTCTGTCTGTAGGATTCCCCATCAACACTCCAGCACCAGAGAGCAAACAGAAGGATTAAAGTGATCTAAATTGTGGCACAACTTTGGCTAAATTGAGTTTCCTCATTTTAGCATATGATCATCCAACATGTGATCACCCTCCTCGCCTGCACCCAATGTCCCAAGAACATGCTTTGGCATTGTCCAGAGCATTAGCATAGGTGTGGAGATCATTCTGTTCTATAATACAAAGCCAGCCCTTTATTACACTGAAGTATACATAAATTGAAGGTTAAGATTATACCAGCCACACTGAAAATATGCTGCTTTCTCCGCCTAAGAGATGCTCCTCAGAAAAATGACACCAAAATAGCTCAAGAACACATCCCAAGCAGGAGATATAGGTTGAAAATTTCAACTGAGCTTCAACACAATACACACCCCACCCACATGGCTGCATCAAGATGTCATTTGACACAGAGCTCTGACCCCGATGAGGGAGGACTAAAATGGTTTATTGGATAGAAATCTGGCCTTTCATTTAAAACTTCGTTTGATTGATGTGTGCGGCACGTGTAAGTGAACTAACTGATGCAGCCTCAGCTGATTTCAGCTGACAGGGTGGTCTCCATCACAAAACTCCTATGCACACAGGATACATTTCAATTACTCTGAAGGGGCAGAATGAGAGAGTTTGCCTGAAAGACTGGACCAACCCTCATCGTAGGCCGATCATTCCATGTTAAACTGGGGAGGTGAGCAAGGAGCTGCTTCTCTTTGACCGCCTGCAGGGTAGCTCCGCTCTGGATAAAAGGCACCTCTGAGGAAAACTCCCACTGATGCCAGGTTATTAGACCCGAAATGTCAAGAAAAATAAGAGAAAAATTAGCAAAAAACCCTGTGACTTAATTCAATTTGAATATTTATTTTGGAAATTTACTGAACTAGAGTACAGGAAACCCACTAAATAAAACCAGCCAAGCTGGCATCTGTCTTCCTTAAAAAATGGCACTGTCTTTTAGTTGTTAAGATATATTTAATTTCTCTTTTTTCATTTTTTGTTTATTTGTTTTTACAAAGATATTTGAGTAAAACTAGGATCAGGACACGTCTAACACTGCAGCAAAGTGACAATGTACATAAGGCTAAACGTATTATAAGAAACATGATGTTTGACTAATACACTTTTTCAAATACTGTGGCTTAACAACCAGAGGAAAACAAACTATCTTTCTGACTCAGCGAGGAAAGGGTCGCTCGAATTTGTTGCATAACCTTTGTCTCCTATGTACTGTATTGTTAGGTTCAAAGAGGTTTTGCCGAATACAACTGATATGAAATGTGTGATGTTCATTTTAAAATTACTAGTACAGCTTGCTATTGACCATCTAATTATGCTGAGTTCCATTTATAAACATAGCTAACCACTAAGTTTATGGAGACTTTTTGTGCTGCTTTAATAGGATATTGATCGAGAGCAAGGTTTGAGTGGACTGCCATTGAATTGTGTAATGGCATACAAAAAGCAAGGTCACGGCAACTGTTCATTCTATGCCTGCAGTCTATTTTTTATTATAATCTTTTTTTCTCTCCCTCTTATATACCCAAGCCCAAATGCTATGTTTGGAATAGCAGTCAGTCCTTGGCTAAGGAATACAGAGTTATCTTTTAAATGTTATTTTTCATGCTGCTGACTTCTAACTATCTCAGCTACAGTATTGCTTAGTATAGCAGAAAACATACAGGCTATATAAAAGCCTTAGTAAGTGTGCTCTGCACTAGGGAGTTCTATGGATCCTTCCCACTCTCCTCCAGACTGCAGAAAAGCAGTGGAGCCACTCTGCAGTTTCAGAGCTGCAGCAGCACCAACTCCTGCTTTTTTGCAAGGCGACTGAGTGTAGGGCAATCTCCAGCAGATCCAGGTGGATCTGAAGGCCCCGCTACCTCAAAACCATTTTGTGGCGGCACGAAAGAAGCTCTGTGTCATACAGAGAAAGTAGACCCCTCTGGTGGGCTGTGGACTACAGCTATTGATACTCACTCTACCTTCGGGGGAATTACACTGCGGGTTGGCCCTCTACCTCCAGAGGTGGGTGCAACAGGACTTCCCCTATAATTTGTTTACATTATACCTCTTCTTTTGAGTGGATAAGGACTGCTTGATAAAAGCAGACTGGAAAGCTATATTCATTCGGTTAGACCCATCTGTTCCCTGCCCCACCCCCTGCCCGCTCAGAGTAGTGGCAATGAATTTAATTTCTCCTTCACATTCCTCCCACAGTAACTACAGTGTCAGTTCTATATCTTTCAACCGAGATGATTCTGCTTCAGTACTTCTAATCATCTGAGTCGGAATGTTACAAACAGCTTTATTCAGCCTCTCGGGTGAGCGTGAGGAGTCACACACACAAACAGTATACGCAAGAGATTATTTCCCTTTTATTGCCTTAAACAGCAATGATTATTTCATACAGTTACAGAATTATTGCACATTTCAAACACTAGGGCTGCCACTTCATGCTAATCTGAGACCTCTTACATTCTGTTCCAGTTTCCCATTGCTAGAGCCCCCCAAAATTCTATGCCACAGCAGCACCCATCTATGCAGCAAGAGTAAGGAGAATTCTGCAGCTGGTTTCAATAGATACCGAAGCACTGCTACAGCAACCCCGAATCACAAAGAATGACTGCTTGAAAGTCTCACACTTTGAGTATCCACTCCTAAACTGCATTATTCCAGGATCTCTGCCTTTTCAAAATTCCATGACCATAAAATCATTCACAGCCTGTGGAATTTATTTAATCCTTTCACGGGATCTAAAGTGTCTAACACAGGAGAGAGAGAGAGAGAGAGTGTGTGTGTGTGGTTTAACTGGCATATTAAAAGGGTTAAAAATCATCCCACTAACTCCATGAAAAACTGAACTAGCATTTTACAACTTTAAGTGTGGCATTCTCAATCCAGTGAGCAGGCAGGGTGCTTCGTACATCAGCACCGGGAATTATATAATTTCAACCAACAATGCAGTGCGAAACATGTGTAAATTTGATCTGCTTTTAGGGACTGCTCATTAAGCCCCAAATCCTTCCTTCACAGCTCAGCCTGTATATTTCAGCTGTCTGTGGGGGATATCCACACAGGAAGGAATCCAGATCAGGAGCATATGCAGGTTACTCAAATCTAATGGCTGCATTAGCCTCCTCTCCATGCACCTTCCCTGGCCCCAAGCTCCCAGCCTGTCAGTGTCTCCCATTCGCACTTCCAGGGTCCTGCTGAACAGGGAAATCCCGTGGAGCAGGACTTTGTGCCAAATGGGGTGAACAAATTCTGCTCTGCCTCCCACATCTTGCCACCCTTTCACAGCAGGCACATTCTACTGCCTTGGGGACCTCTGCACACATGAGCTGGGGACAGAATTTAGGTCCAAATCCTCAAAGGTATTTAGGAGCCTAGCTTCTATGGATTTCAATGGAAGTTAGACACCTACACACCTCTGAGGACCTCCTCATAAAGGATGGTTGGAGGTGAGGGGTTTGTTTCGCTTGTGCAACAGCTGGCTGTTCAATCAACAAATCCTGCATATTGTCTGGGATCTACAGGAGCTTAGGGCCCCCTGTGGCTCTCACCAGCAACATAGGAGTCAACAGAGGTGCACTGGAGCCACACTTGTATGGCTTCCCTTCATCACTGTCCCTAGGATATTCTTTAAGGGGAGTTTCCCCAGTGCTGAAGGGGCCAATGGATGGTTAAATATAGCCTCAGGCTTGAGGAACAATAACATGCATCTGCTCTGACACTCCTGCCTTTAGCCCTCAGCCCAATCCTTCCCAGTCATGGATGAACTTCTCTATGGAGAAGTCCCAGCAGAGTCTGGGGTATGTGGGTCAATGCTGATTTTCCCCAACCACAATACAGGAATATTGGGGATCTGATCTGGCCTACTCACATTGGACTATGAGTGGAGAACGACCTCATACCTAGTTTTAGCATACACAGAGTCACAGAAATGTAGGGCTGGAAGGGACCTCGAGAGGTCATGTAGTCCAGCCCCCTTCACTGAGGCTAGATCATCCCTGACAGGTGTTTGTCTAACCTGTTCTGAAAAACCTCCAATGATGGGGGATTCCATGTTTAGTTTCTTAAAATTGGCAACATCTTTGTAGTAGCCTTTTTCATGCCCCTAAACTTCCAGCCTGCCAGTGCCTCCCAATCTCACCTCCTATGCCCAAGCACCCCTGCTTTCTTTCTCATGGTTTGTTTTTCCTATTTACCCAGCCTCTGGAAGATTGAGCAGCAGGCTAGTGAGTCAGTGGTAAAGCCCATTGCTGTGGAACAGAAGAAAGCTACAGGTGTGCCTGTCACCAAGAGGGTCTATAATTCTTGTTCAGTGGCTCAGATAGCTCAGTGGTTTGAGCATTGGCCTGCTAAACCCAAGGTTGTGAGCTCAATCCTTGAGGGGGCCACTTAGGGATCTGGGGCAAAATCAGTACTTGGTCCTGGCAGGGGGCTGGACTCGATGACCTTTCAGGGTCCCTTCCAGTTCTATGAGATAGGTATATCTCCATATATTATTAAATAAATACTATGATGACTAGGACCTATACAAATGATAGATAGATTAAAGATATCAGTGGTTCTCAAACTTTTGTATTGGTGACCCCTTTCACACAGCAAACCTCTGAGTGCAACTCCCCTTATAAACACTTTTTTATATTTAACACTATTATAAATGCTGGAGGCGACGTGGAGTTTGGGAGTGGAGGCTGCAGCTCATGACTCCCTAACAAATCACAACCCCCAGTTTGAGAACCCATGGATTAGAAAAAGGTATAATGTTAATACTAAATATTTGTTCCCAGGAAGCTGACTTTTTGCTTAGCTTTCTCACCCCCCTACCCAGACTTGTATGGCTGATATAACAGCATTTTATTTGAGTCTCTCTGTCACGCTGACCTCTGACAACCTTATTCAATAAATATGGCATATTATTATTACCCAACAATACCTAATGAGGAAATGCTGGAAACACTTTGTGCCTCATGTTAATTTTAGATGACAGAAGCTAACAACAGACAACTACTTAAAACTCAGGGAAACCATGTGTTTCTATTATCAAATTTTAAAAAATCATGAAAACTACAGGCCATACAGAGCTACAGTTGACGCAGACGCCAAAATCTGCTTCTTCTTACTTAGGTGTAAATCTAGAATAACCCCATTGACCTCAGTGCAATTATGCTGATGTAACAAAAAGCAAAATTTGGTCTTTCCGTCTCAGCATGAGAATTCCTGTAGCATACACACTGCACAGCAAGAGGGTCAGTGACAGAGAAGCAGTCTGTCCTTGAAAATTCACACACATTTAAACACATTTAGAAAATTAATATTATTGAAATGTTTTTTAAGCAAACATTGCTTTGATTTAGAGCTGTATACAAAATGTGGGCAGAACTGCTGCACTGCATCATTCATCCCCAAAACAGCATTCGCCACAACAGGGATTCGGGCCCAGAATCACACAACTTTCTTCCAAGAACATGCTCCTGGATCTCTCTGCAGCCTCATGATCGTATGTGGAATATGACCTTTTGTGAAGCTGTCATAGCGCATGCTCAGGAAATCAAAGAAGGGCCTCACCACAGAGGATGAGCATATGGGCTGCTTCCCCAAGCAGGGTGGCGTTTAAAGTTGCGGTGGCTTTTTAGAGAACTAAATATATAGACTGGATTGAGTGTATCTTGATAATTCAAGCTGCCAAGTTCTAATAAAAAAATCCTGGTGAATCTGGATTAGTGCTCTGCAGGGGTTGAGCTCTCCAGTGCCAAAGCAATCTGTGGACTAGTCTGGAGTAAAGCCACAAGTATATTTAAACAGCCCAGCCAGGTTTATTCTGAATAGCGCAATATATCAAGCAACCTTACATGTCAGTTTAGGCACAACTCACAGCAGTTAATCATGGATCCTTTATGCTAAATCATTCCTGAATGTTGGCATGCAAATTCACACTGACATCAATGGGATTTTGTTGGTAGAATCCACACTAGACATATCCTAGTGTGTGGGCTTGTCAGATCTCATAAACGAAACAGGGTCAGGCCCGGTCAGCATGTGTATGGGGCACCTCCACAGAAAATCCAAGGTGCTACCGGAAGTAGTGTTGCTAAGCCAGCAGTTGGTATTCTTTCTTCTCAGTCAGTACTGAAGGGAGATCCTAGTAAGTGCTGGGGCACTGTTTTTCGCGGAGGTACTATCTTGCAGACAGGATATAAAACTGAGGTCCTGATTGCATAGGGTCCTTAAAGAAACCATAGTACTTTTTGCATGAGCAAGGAGTGCAAGCCCTTGTGTCCTGGATAAATAACAGTTGGAAATTTTATTTTACCTCCCAAAATTTCCTTGGTAACTCCAATAGAAAAATGCTATATTTTCTACTCTACCCTCCTGTATGTTTCCAAGCAATTTTTAAAGGCTGCTGTGTACATTCCAGCGACAGGGACCATGAGCCTCATAAATACAATTCATAATATGTTTGTAAAATTTGTTAGACACTGGGATCTTTGGTAAAAGATTTGTTGTTGTTGTTGTTATGATAAAATGTAATGGAAGATTAATAAGCATGAAATATGCTGGCTCATAAACTCAGTCCCAAACTCTCTGCTATGGAGATCGGAAGTCAGGAGTGGTGAACCTAGTTACTTTCTAACAACTGCATCTTGCAAACACATGAACCAGGGTTGAGAGAAACCAGAGACAGCTATGATGACTAGTGCTCCTCCAGTGAAGATAAGATTATTTTAATGTGGGATGTCTTAGAGGGAGAAAGGGTGGATTCCCTTAGGACTTCAAGAGCCTTTACCCTTTGCAACAAATTAAAACATCATAAAATGGAGCTATTCACATACAGGAGGAGATAACTTAGCTATTCCCAACACTGTTTATGTTAAACATCAATTTAGTGCACTACAATAAAATAATAAAGCCAGGATTTTAAAAAATTGGTGCCAAACATTAGGCTCCCAAGTCCATATTTGGGCACCTAAATAAAGTGGACTGGTTTTCAAACATACTGTGCACCCAGAACTTCCTCTGGCTTCACATGTCCTTGAAACAGCCTTTCCACAGGTCATCTGGGAAGGAGAGCGAGGAGAATTGCTTGGCTAAGGTCAGGGTACCCTTTTCTTTCTCACTCTCCCATGCATACCTCTCTGATGCCTACATAGCTCCTCCCCAACCCCCACTTCTAGTTTTTCAAAAGGAAGCCAATTTAGTGCTCTGACTAGTGCTCTGGTGTGTGTGTGTGGGGAGGGAGATAAAGTAGGAAAATAGGGTGACCTTTCCTACAGAAACCCCATGGTTTGATTCAAAAACATGGGTTCTCTCCTAAAGCTGTCCCTGCCAGGCAGGGCCCCTGGAAGGCCAAAAGTTGGACTTGCAGTGCATATAAACAAACTTTTAAACTTTCATGCTGAGAACCTGCATGCCATGTTTCATTTCTGAGCATATTAAAGCAGATAAGCTGCAAGGTTTATATTGTAAACACAGTACAACTGTTAACTACTGCAGTACTAACTGGTGCTACTGTAATGTTGCAACATAGTTTGGCCCTAGCTACAGAAATCCACAGCACCCTAGCAACGAGGGGCTGGTCTAGCTGTAATCGAAACAGAGGCACAGCTTCGAGAGGGGCTGTCCATGCTCTCTCCTTGGACTGTCTGGGTTATGTCATAGAAAAATACAATCAATGCACCTTTGATCAATGGAACGGGGTGGTGACAGGTACTCTTAATTCACTGTTGTTAGTGAGTATTGACAAGCTGGTAATGATCATGCTGCAGCGTGTCACTCATGCTGTGGGTATTAGCATTCTTTAAAGGTCAAAAAACAAATCCTTTTAAAAGGCAGAATTCCATACAATGGAGGTAGAATGCAGGCCTCACAAAGTTAAAGCTTTACGGGTCTGAGTAAGTGAGCCTCTTAGGGCTAACACCGGTATAGCTGTCCACATTATTTGCAAGTTCACCAATCTAAGGGTGTTAAAACAGCAGCCACTTCTATGCATACACATACACGTATATACAAAACTGGTGTATACGTAATTCCTGGCTCATGGGCACAGATGATGTCATTTTAAAAGGTCTGGTTAAAATTCATCCCTTAAGCTTTGAACCTACAAACTGATCCACATGGGCACCTACACAGAGTCTTAATATCTTCAGTAGGGTGCCACATTGGTGTAAGGATCCATCGGTTTGCAAAATCAGGAACTTATCATTTATTTTTAAAATATTCTATTATTTAACTTTCCCACTTAATTTAAAATGTGGAACACAGTTAATCATGTGTGGAGTGCAGGTAGAAGAGGGGACAGTCAGTTTCTGGGGTGGGGGGGAAAGGGGAGGAAATGAGAGTTATAATAAACACAGGAAACAACAACAAAAGGATACTTACTCTGTGAGACTCTGACTAGCTCAGTCACACTGAAAACACCTGATGTGACAAAACTGTCCTGGAAGCCCAAATGTCCTACAAAACAAATAGAATGAAAGAATTTTGATGAGCATTAAGCATTTAATGACAGTATTCTCAAATACTTTAGTTTCATTTAGATCTCAAATGTGACACCAAATTTCCCACTTAGCACTAATTATTATTTATGGAGGTGGGTAACTAGTCATACAGCTATGTAGGCTATTTTGTGGTTTGTATCTGGAGGTTAAGAAAGCTAACGTGACACATCAGCAGGGAGTTTTCTAGATGTTAAAGCATCTCAACAGGAAATCTGAAACAAAAGAGGACTATTTTAATATACGGTTACCTTAGATGACCCCTAACGACTTAACAACTGAAATTAAAATACTGTACCTAGGAATCAGACAGGACAGCTAAATTCTATAATCGTTTTAAACATTATTCTCTAAAGAAACATCTGATCAGGATTATCTACCATTCATTCAAACAAAACAAGATTTAAAGATGTACTCTTCATTTTCTGAGGTTACACTAGGGAAATCTTAAAATAGCAGCTGTTTTAAAAAAAAACCCAAACCTTTAAAATAAATGCCTTTCCCATAAAAAAGAAAAATTCTAGTATTTAAAACAAGCTTTGCAAAAGACAAAATAAATCTCTGCATAAGAAAAGCATTAACTTTAAGCCTTGGAATTTCTTTGAGACAGGGTGTATGTTTCCCTGCCTGTTTCATTTGTGTAAGAGATGACTCTACATTTTATATCAAAATGTTGTTACACTTCACATAATGGTATTTTCCTATTTCTCTGAAAACATGTCTATCACCAAATGTTAATTCAATTTCACGGGCATAATCAATTACAAAGCAAGCAGCTTTCAAACTCAAAACCAAGTGCAAGTAAGTGTACATAGCTGGATTTACAGTTCATACAGTACATATCAGGACTTCAATTAGAGGTCTGGAGCTAGCAGGCCAGCCTGACCTCTTGCTTTTGAAATCAGGGTCAAAAGAGAAATCTCAGGATAAAGGGATTATTAAAAGAACTGTAAAGTCGTACTTGTCCACAGGATAAGTGGCATACCTTTTAAGGTTGTCCTACTTAAAGTCACTGATTCCAATGCACGCACACACATATTATTGAATGTTTTATAGGGGCACCATCTGCCCTACATAGTTAACTGTCTGTCAGATACAGTGTTATATTATTATATTCAGTACAGTATACTATACACTACTGAAATTATAATTTGGTGTCAATAGGTCCCTCTATGTGTGTGTTTGTACTACATATGCACACAAATATATTCACAAATCTGTCACGATCCAATAGTTTACAGCTAAATTACTCAAATGTATTTGATGTTAAAACTTAACCCAAATAAATCTCTCATTCTACTAGCATGAATTTTTACTATGTTTTTGAGGGGGAAAAAACTTTGAATATTTTAAGTGCATAAAATGCCAACGTAGAAATTGAGTGTTTTTTCCATTTTCTCAACTCAAAAGTAGATTTCAGAAATTTTAGGTGATTGTGCCTGGCCCAGTTTGCATTTTTCAATAATAAAGTTCATGATTGCATCATTTTTCTTTTTAAAAGTGGGTAATTAGTCAAATCGAATATGTTCATTGGCAATTTCCTGAGTATTTTTAATATGAGAATCTACTTTTCATATACTGCAGCAGATTTGTTTATTGGATTAAAAGATCTATGAATTAAAAATAATTCTCTTAGGTCTTCACTTCAATGGAACAACTCAGACGCCTAAAGTTAAGCACATGCTTAAGTGCTTTACTGGATAAGGGCCAGAACGCTCAGTACATGGCACCATCAAGCACCATCATGGCACCTACCCTTGGTAGGTCTGATAACAATAGACTATACTGGTTCTGCCTGTTGTGTCCACTGGCACCTTTGTTTGCCTGACAGGCTGTAACAAAGGAGATCCTATTGCAATAATGTTGAGGGTGTGATTTCAAATACACAAAAGCAAGAACATTCACAGTGAAGGTAAAACATTGGGCTCATTCTCAAAGTGTTAGTGTTAGTGTTAGTGTGTGTGTGTGTGTGTGTGTGTGTGTGTGTTTTAGAGGGTTGTAGTTGCGATTGAACAATAGTGCAAAGCATGACAAGCTTTTCAGTCTTAATTAGTGAAAATAAACATTTATTGGCTGAGATTTTTTAACTGAATTATACATTCATAAATGGTTAGGAAATCGGGCCCTTACTCACACCATTCACATCCTGACTCATATGAGCTGCCCTCTTGAATAGGCCCTGATCCTTCAATCTGATCCATGCATGCATAGATACATGGTGCCCCATTGAGTTTAGTGGACTCTCTGTAGGCCTAAAGTTCTGCCTACATGATTCAGATTGCAGAACTAGAGCTTAGGTTTGTAGCCTTTGCTGAGGAATCTTTCTAAAATTGAAAGTGGAAAAAATGAAGGGAACCCACCAAACAAATGACAAAGGAATGGCCAGGACACAGCCTAATTAACAAGAAAAGCTGTAAAAATGTAATTTTTTTGTGCCTGCTAAAAAAGGCCAAAATGGAAAAATGTCTTTCAGAGAAACTGTATCAATTTGGCTGTTCCACTTAATTGTGAATGAGAAAAAAAACATTAGGTAAAGTTGTTAAGTAATTCCAAAAGCAGATGTTAGCATTAAAAAATCCTTAATTGAAAAGAGGATTAAACATCCTAAAGTCTGCAAGATTTACTTCCAATACAGCACTTTTCTGAAATATATGCAAAATTATACTTTTGTTAAATACCCCTAAGATAGGAAGTTGAAATTGCTGTTCATGAACTGGTTATCTCTCCAGTTTTGTACCTCAATCATATTTGGGTAGTAAAGCTGGTGTTTAAAATGAGAATTAGATGATCCTTATTGAATTTATCAAAAACTATTCATTCCCTGAAGTTCTATGCATAAACTAGGGCACTTGGACACCTAAGATAGGCCCTGATTCAGCAAAGCACTAGAGCATAAGCTTAATTTAATGCTTTGCCAAATAGGGATGGGCTTACTCACACGCTTAAACTTAAACAGGTGCTTAAGTGCTTTCCTGAATCAAGGCTTTATGTCCAAAGAAACTCCCACTAAAATAAGTGGGAGTCTTTCCGTTGATTTCAATAGGAGTTGGATCTGGACATGAAAGAACAAGCCCTGGGTTTCAGTACTTCGCTGTAAGTCATATTTATGGGGATGATAATTTTTTTTCTGGAGGAAGTAAGAAAATAATAAAGTTAGCTGAATAAGGTATATAGTAATACTAATCAGTAAATAGTACCTTAGTACCTAGTACACTCTTGGTATTATACAAATAATATGCATATATAACACCACCACCACAGTAAAAGTAATTCACTTTAGCTTGATGGTGACAGTGTAATTATGTAAAATGTGATCCTATAAATTACATTTTCTTCATTCTGGGATCAAACGTTACCCCAATAATGAAGGAGCAAAAACAAGTCTACGTTTAAGGAACCTAATTCTGATGTTGCACTATGTGATGGGGCGTCTGCCCCACACAGGGTTGAAAGGGGTTAAGTTGGCCAGGCAGGCTAATTAACTCCACCAGGTGCACCTGAAGGAGGAGCCAGGGAGCACACCACTAATTAGAAGTAGGCTCAGCGAGGCAGGAACAGGCAGGGCCAGTATAATGCCCTGGAGCTGTTAGCAGCAAGGAGGCTGCATGAAGGCAGGGAAGCAGGCTGCAGTTACTCCCTGGGAGCCTGGCCAGCCCAGAGAGGGAAGAAGCCCAGGAAAACAGCAACAAGGGGTCAGATTGTGTAGAGACCATGGCTGCTTGTTATAGGGTCCCTGAACTGGAACCCAGTGTAGAGAGCGGGTTTGGGTTCCCCTACCAGCCAATGGGGAGTGGCAAGGGCATTGGAGATGCCAGCCATCCAGCGGGTCTGGAAGGACTTTGAATTCTCAAGAAGGGGAGGACCTTAGTGACCTGGCCAGAGGGCCAAGCCATGAACAGGAGATGGCAGATCTGAGAGTGAGCAGGGCCACACGTCGAGACAGGATGGGGCAAGACACCACCGGAGGGAGAGCACAAGCCTGGCGGAGCTAATTCCCAGGACGGCCAGCAGGAGGCACTGCTAGCGATGCGTGAACCCTGTGACACACCAGTTATGTGCAAGTCAATTTCCACAGACCTTAACAGAGTTTCTCCTGTTTTACACTAGTGAATGTGAGATCAGAATTAGGCCTCAAGGTCTCATTCCATTTGCTCTGTGTTATTAAGTGAATTCATATAAAGACTGAGTCAATGGAGGCCTTGTGTGTACAAAAGCCAACTAAATTGCCTCCGAATATTTAGTGTCCATGGAGAGTCACCTTTGTATTCGTAATTCGTGCCCAGGAAGGGAGTCTCAGATGTAGGAAGATTACAGATCAAGCACTTGCATTGAAGTTTGAGAAAATCACAACTGAAGCATTTACTTTTATCTGGAAAGCCTGTATACAGTAAGCTCATCAAGTCACGGTTCCTTAATTACATATCAAAAAATGTTTTCATTGTACCAGTGTACAAAGTGTTACTGTTGTTTTAAAAGTTTTCCTTATATTAATTATTATTATTATTATTTATTAAATAATTATATCGTGCATAAGTGTATGTGGTACTTTGCAAACAAAGCATGTTCTCTGTAATTTGAACAATAATATACTGTGAAAGAGTTAATCTTTTGAAGAGGAAAAAGTCCAAATTCAGTTATTTCATTTGCACTGGACAGTCTGACGATGTATTATAGTATTAAGCTTGGAGAAACAGCTTTCTGGGAAACTTTGATTCACTTTCAGTATTTTGAAATTACGAGACAAGCTCCTATACTAGGACTGAAACAATTTATAAACCCCTATTCATGTCAAGCATCTTACTGTACATAACCATCTTAAAACCTTAAAATAGTAATAATCAATTAGGACTTCAAGCCTATTATCTTAACCAAATGCCTGATTAAAAAGAAAAGCCCTCTCCACTCAAAGTGCAATTTGATTCCTCTTGGTTCTATCCTCCACCTAGATAATCCTCTGTTTCACAAAGTGTTGAGTAACTAATTAATATTGCTTAGAATATACACGTCAGTACACCAATGCAAGGAGCCTCGGTAACAAAATGGAGGAACAGGAACTACCGGTGCAGGAAGTGAAACCAGATATCCTAGGGATAACAGAAACATGGTGGAATAGTGGTCATGACTGGAGTACAGGTATTGAAGGTTATGTGCTGTTCAGGAAAGACGGAAATAAAGGTAAAGGTGATACAGTAGCATTGTATATTAATGATGAGGTAGTAGACTGTAAAGAAATTAGAAGTGATGGAATGGATAAAACAGAATCTATATGGGTCAAAATCACTTTGGGGGAAGAAAGCTAGCACTGGTTCCACTGGGACTGTCCCTGGGTTATGCTACAGACCCCCAGGATCTGATGGATATGGATAGACATCTCTTTAATATTTTAATGAATTGAATACTACTGGGAATTGTGTGATTATGAGATACTTTAATTTCCCATATATAGATTGGAGAACAAGTGCTACTTATAATAGTTGGGCCCAGATATTCCTGGATGTGATAGCTGACAGATTTCTTCACCAAATAATCACCGAACCAACAAGAGATGATGCAATTTTAGATTGACTATTGGTGAGTAATGAAGACCTCATAGAAGTAGTTGTAGAAGACAACCTTGATTCGAGTGATCATGAGGGAATTCAGTATAAACTAAATGGAAGGATAAACAAAAATAGATCTGCAACTAGGATCCTTGATTTCAAAAGGGCAAACTTAAAAAAATTAAGGGAATTAGTTAGGGAAGTCCACTGGAGAGAAGAACTCAAGGATCTGAATTTGGAGGAGACTTGAAATTACTTTAAGTCAAAGTTGCAGACACCATCTGAAGCCTGCATCCCAAACAAGGGGAAAATTTTCAAGGAAGGATTGCAGACCAAACTGGATGGGCAAGCATCTAGGTTATTAAGAGAAAGCAGAAAGCCTACAAGATATGGAAGATGGGATGGATCGGCTACGTCTTGGAAGTCAGAAGGGTAGGGAAAAAATGAGAACTGACAAAAGCCAAGCAGAATTAAGCCTCGCAAAGGAAATTAAAACCAACAGCAAAAGATTCTATAGCCATATAAATTTTAAAAAAACAAGGAAATAAAAAGTGGGACTACTAAACACTGAATATGCGGTGGAAATGGCCCAAAATGAATACATTGCCTCAGTTTTTAAAAAGGGTAATGAGGAGCTTAGGGGCAGTGTTAGGGTGGCTAATGAAAATGAGGATATAGAAGTAGAAATTACCATATCTGAGGTGGAAGTCAAACTCAAAACAGCTTAATGGGACCAAGTCGGAGGGCCTGGAATATCTCCAGCCAAGAATATTAAAGGAACTGGCACATGAAATTACAAACCCAATTTTTAATGAATCTGTAAACTCGCGGGTCGTGCCCTATGGCTGGAGAATTGCTGATATAGCACTTATTTTTAAGAAAGGGAAAATAAGTGATCCAGGAAATTACAGGCCCATTAGTTTGACCTCCATTGTATGCAAGGTCTTGGAACAAATTTTGAAAGAGAAAGTAGTTAAGGACATAGAGCAGGGGTGGCCGAGCTGCATGCAGCTCTTTTACAGTTAAAGTGCAGCTCACGGACTGCCCCCCATTCTCCACCTACCAGACTGGGGTGCGGGGGAGCTCAGGGATTGTGTCCTGTAGCAGGGTGGTGGGGCTAGAGGCTTCAGCCCCACAGGAGGCCCCTGCCAGGGCTCGGGGGTTTCATCAGGAGTGGGGCTGAAGCCGTAAGCCCTGGCAGGCATACCCGGCTCTCAAACTTCTAAGAATTATCGTATGCACCTGCGGCTCAGAGGTCAGTAAGTTTGGCCACCCCCGACATGGCGGTAAACAGTAAACTGGGATAAAATACAACATGATTTTACAAAAGGTAAATTGTGCCAGACTAACCCGATCTCTTTCTTTGAGCAGATAATTGATTTTTTTTTAATGCAATAGATCTAATCTACATGGATAAGGCATTTGATACAGTTCCACATGGAAAATTATTAGTTAAATTGGCGAAGATGGGGATTAATGTGAAAACTGAAAGATGGATAAAGAACTGATTAAAGAGGACACTACAACAGATCATACCGAAAGGTGAAATGTCAGGCTGGAAGGAGTTTACTAGTGGAATTCCTCAGGGATCAGTCTTGGGACCAATCTTATTTATCATTTTCTTTAATGACCTTGGCCCAAAAGGTGGGAGTATGCCAATAAAATTTTGAGGTGACACAAAGTTGGGAAGTATTGCCAATACTGAGGAGGACCGGAATATCATAAAAGATCTGGACAACTTGAAAACTGGAATAACAGAAATGGGATGAAATTTAATAGTGCAAAATGCAAGGTCATAAATTTAGGGACTAACAATAATTTTTTCCCCTATATCTGAGGACGTATCAGATGGAAGTGACAGGAGAAGAAAGACCTGGGTGTATTGGTTGATCACAGGCTGATTATGAGCAGCCAATGTGATGTGGCTGTGAAAAAAGCTAATGCACTCCTAGGATTTATCAGGTGAGATATTTCCAGTAGAGATAGGGAAGTGTTATTACCATTATAAAAGGCCTGGTGAACCCTCATCTGCAATTCTGTGTGTAATTCTGGTCTCTCCTGTTTAAGAAAGATGACTTCAAACTGGAATGGGGCAGAGAAAAGTTACCAGGATGATCAGAGGACACTCAAGAAGCTTGGCTTGTTTAGCCTAATCAAACGAAGGCTATGGGGAGATAAGATTGCTCTCTATAAATACATACGAGGGATAACGACCAGGGAGGGAGAGCAGTTATTTAAGTTAAGCGCCAATGTTGACACAAGAACAAACAGATAAAAACTAGCCATCGGCAAGTTCAGGTTCAAAATTAGAGAAGGTTTCTAACCATCAGAAGAGTGAAGTTCTGGAACAGCCTTCCAAGGAGAGCAGTCAGGTGAAAAAACCTAACTGGTTTTAAGAGTGAGTTTGATAATTTTCTGGAGGGGACGGTTTTATGAGATTGCCTGCAATGGCATGTGGTCCATCTGGGACTGCTAGTAGTAAATATCCCCAACAACCAGAGATGGAAGTATAGACAGGGAGGTCTCTGAGTTACTGCAGAGAATTCTTCCCCACATGTCTGGCTGGTGGGTTGACATGCTCAGGATCCAACTGATCACCATACTTGGGGTCGGGAAGGAATTTCCACCCAGGTCAGATTGGCAGAGACTCAAGTTTTTTCACCTTCCTCTGCAGTGTGGGGCACAGGTCCCTTGCAGGTTTAAACTGGAGTAAATGGTGGATTCTGTGTAACTTGACATCTTTAAATCATGATTTGAGGACTTCAGTAACTCAGCCAGAGGTTAGAGGTGGGTGGGTGAGGTTCTGTGGCCTGCTATGTACAGACTAGATGATCACAATGATCCCTTATGGCCTTAAAGTCTATGAGTTTATGAGTCCGTATCACCAACCACTGACACCTTGAGAGACAAAATAATTGAGAACTCTCCTCACCAGACTGCTCAGTGGATTAACTTTTATCTAACTGTATTGTGGTGTCAGGATAGGTGTGGTAGAACTTCGGCTTGATCCTCAGTCATGTTCTTTCCCCCAGCAAAAGCAAACAAATAAAAGGAAGGATAGAACATATGTGCATCACGTGATATCTTCATATAAGGTGTTTATACTCTGCAAGTCTTGTGTAGACTACACATCCCAGCAAGCAATTCTCCATCGTCACCTGAATACCCTCTACAATCAAGATGGACCACTGCATTCTGGGACCTGTAGTCTATATGGACCACAGTACTCTATTAAAACTAAAGGTGACTATGATCTATTTTATTTTTTAACTCTGTAGTGTGCACTGGGCCACTGCATGCAACTCTGGTTAACGCTAACCCAAGGGATCCATTTTATTTTTCTTCATACAAAATATGTTCTGTAAACCCATAAATTATAAGCTTTAAAAGATGGGCTCAATTAAATCTTTAAAATAAGTGACTTTTTAAAAAAGAGTTCAAACTAGAAATTAACCATTATTTTAATTCTGATACAGAAATCTCATTTCCCCCCTTTTTCTACTTGCACCCTTCCTGCCCCAGCCTTGTTTTGGCTACAGTTACTTCTAGCTTAATTTTATTGTCATAGCAATAATTAACCATGGTTATTTTATTACACAGTCAAATGACATATTTCCTTACAAAATAAATGCTAGGCCACAAGTCCCATATATCATTATTCTTTGAAGCTTGCCTGCTCAGCTTTAGCACAGAGTTTTTAAGAAGCACCAGAAAATTCTTTGTGGAATGTAACAGAATGAATTAGACCGTCCAGGGCATGTCGTGTTAGTACAATAGAGGAACACTTTTAAGACTTTAAAGTCATGTAATACAATTCTAGGCTGGATCTTTCTTGTTGAAAAAAGTAGAATGGGAGTGATTGAAAGAGAAAAGGGCCAATATTTGACAACAGAAATCAGCATAACCTTTTAACAGCAGCAGTCATGGATGACTGCCCTTTGACCCGGAGAGATTATGTGGGATTTCAATGACAACAGCTGGAAGTGAGCATGTGTGAATAGAGAACACAGATCTGAGGCCTAATACAAAAGACTGCACAATCCCTGCCCAGATCAGAGTGTTGATTAGAAATTGTTTCCTGGTCCTGGCTTAATAGAGTGTGATAATGAAAGTTTTGTTAACCCTTCACACCATGCAAAATCATTGATGAATTGTGGGGGGGTTTGAACTCCAAAATTCCTGAACTGAACGGAAGAGAACAGTATGGTTCCAGAAAACTTCTTGATATTGTGGGCCAAGCTGCAACACCCATACTCAAACTGAATAGGAACTTCGTCTGTGCGGAGTCCCACTGGTTTAATGGGATTGAGGGCTTGATCCAGCATCCACTGATGTCAGTGGAAGGATTCTCATGATGTTAATGGGCCCTACACGTGACACAAGGTCCTATCCAATGTAAGGGTATGAGAATTGAGTAATAATGGGGTTTCCTCACTGAGGCCTGTGAATTCAGCAACTCTGGTTGCAGCCAGTTTCATAATCCATTAGAGGTACAGGGGAGTTCATGGTGCTTGTAGTCTCTAGGAGCTCCAGTCACAGATCGAGACTTCTGGTGCTAAGCATTGTACAAATACAGAACAAAAAGACAGTCCCTGCCCCAAAGAGCTTACAGTCTCCCTGTAGAATGTGCTTCGCATTTCACAGGATCGGGGCCCAATGAAAGACCCGCAAGTCTACGTTTAAGAACCTGTGAAGCCGTGCACCATGGAAACCAGACAGTCTGTCCTGGTGTTTTGTTGCCTAAAATTACTACAGAGGTTGTAGACACTTTTTCTCTACCTATTTAACACAGAGACCTTTTAAAAATATATAAAATTTTTGCGATAATGAAAACTATTAAGAAAAATCACAATTTCAGTAAACAAATTCTCAGCAGTTACTACTGTCTAGGGCCCTACATCTCGGAAAACAACAGATGTCTTAAATTAGCATATTTATCTGTTTCAGGTCTTCAATCCAAAAAGGAAATGTTAAAAAAAAAGAGGAAATGTCATAAATGGTCATATTCATTTGGCAGCTTATGAGATAATATGCTCCTCAAACCCTTTCAAAGTAAATGAGATGAAATCTACATAAGGATAATCATTTTGGAATATTTATGGCACCTGACAATAAAGAGAGTAATAAAAAGAAAAGCAACAGAGGGTCCTGTGGCACCTTTAAGACTAACAGAAGTATTGGGAGCATAAGCTTTCGTGGGTAAGAACCTCACTTCTTCAGATGCATCTGAAGTGAGGTTCTTACCCACGAAAGCTTATGCTCCCAATACTTCTGTTAGTCTTAAAGGTGCCACAGGACCCTCTGTTGCTTTTTACAGATTCAGACTAACACGGCTACCCCTCTGATACTTGACAAAAAGAAAAGCCTTTCCCATGCAAATAATAATAGTAAGGAGTTATTTATCTTCCTTTCTTATCTAGGTTGGTTACAACAATTGTGATCTCCTAGGTCTCTGCAGCGATATTACATATTCAGCTTTATCGTCCTGAGACTGGCTCAGTGACTGAGTGAACACAGAAAGGAACTATGAGGTAATCCTGGGCAGACTGATGGATACTGCTTTCCTAATGTAGTTGGCGATGCCATGTGATGCTACAGACTACCCAGTAGGCTTGGCACAGGTAAAATGGTACCTGTGTGCTGGTGGGGGAAATGAAAGAGGAGGGGTACTGTCATGTTCAGGCTGATTTCCGTGGCATGAAGAAATATGGCAAGGGGACTTTAAACCCATAGTCTCAAAAGAAGCTGCCGTTCTCTTTCAAGATGGGAAATGTCACTTAGTCTGTAACTCATGATATCATGTTTCATGTCAATTGATCATATTTTGGTTTTATGTTTATATTCCAGATGCGGTTTGAAAACACTGGTTTCCACAAGGAACACCAGATCCTGCCAATTATTACTCATGTGAGTATTCCTTACTCACCATGGGCCCAATCTTGTTCTTACTAAAGTCAATGAGAATTTTGCCATTGACATCCACAGGTGCAGGGTTGGGCCCTCATGATGTCCTACTGACTTCAGTGTAACTACTCACTTCCATGAAATAAGAGTTTGCAGGATAAGGATCTGGGAATGTAGGCCATAAGAACAATAGAAGGCCAAATTCTGGTTATATTTAAACTGATGTTAATTCAGAGTAACTCCACTGATTTCATTATACCAACTCAGATCAGAATTGGACCTATATTATCGTTTGCATCAATATTACTGGGGGATATGCTGTAGGCATTGGGTGTACAAGACCAACATGCAAATAAACTGAAAGTTATTTAAAAATGGTTTGGAACATTTACATATTCAAAATAATCAAGAAGTGAAATAGGCACATTTGTTTCAACTCCTTGTTTATAGCACTGCAGCCCCTCCCTCCTTTAAATCTTCCTCTAACCATAGTGATGTTTATTGAATACCTGTCATTTCTCCAGCAGCATGTGCCAACAGCAGCTCACCAGTGCCAGGCTGCATGAAAACCCTTCTGTTTCCTATTCTCCAAGGGGCTCCGTTAGATCAACTACTCACCATACCCAATACACTGAAACCCATAAATTTGCAAATACTGCAGTCAAAATTCTTAACAGAAAACTGCACCCATTTTGCCAAGCTTTGCATACTGAAAAATCGCATGGTGAGAAGCATTTCTCACCATGTGTAAACCGTCAATTTGATTTGAAATTAAAATTTTTGATTAACACGAGCATTTCTGAGCCTCCTGCTGGCAGCAGCCCTATTGCTGAAAAGTGACATGATTTGTGACACACATGCTGTACAGAAGCCCCATGCCAGCGATTGTTAAACCCATTTTCATTCTGCTTTAATACTGGTATGGCACTCAGGAAAAGAATATAAATATTCAGGGGGAAATGGGACGGTTGTTAAATGCTAACGCTCTTTTTCTGGGTGGCAAAGCAGTATTAAAGCAGCATGGAAAATGGCATGGGGCTCCTATAAGCCACAAGTCCTGTCTCTTTTCAGCAATAGGGCCCATCAGCAAGAGGCTAAGAAAAGTCCATATTAAGTACAAAACCTAACTCTCCTTGACATTTCATTTCAGTGGGAGATGCTTTTTGCTAATAAATGCTGATGAGCTATACACAGAGAAATGGATGTAGCTTCATCCTAATCCCACTGGCAACTCCAGCCTCAAAACCATGATCTCTCGTGCCATAGGTATGATATTGTAGCTTCCATACTGGCCTATGCTATTTTCTCCTGTTTAGCTTGTTCCCCAATGATACAAATGTTTGATAGATTAATACTTAATTGTAAAGGATGGAAAGCAGAAGAAACTTTTGTGATTTTTAAGATTTTTAAGCCCTGGATTCTGATTCTTGTAACCACTGCAAATTGCTGAGGAAGATTTTCCTGAGTGTAACAATCTGTAAATCCCTTTTGTGTTGACCTTTTTTTCAGGTCTGTGAAATTCTCATATAAAAGATAAAAGTACATCGGGGATTTTTGCAGATGTATGGCAGTGTTGCTACCGCTAGCGTCTGACTCATCTGTGATACCTGCATATTTCTCAAGGTGGAGGATTTTTTTCCAGCAATGTAGTGCTCTGAAGAAGTTTATCACTAAGCAAGTGTCAATACGATTCATTTTTGAGCAAAAAAACAGCGTTGACAATTTCTACCCTCATTTCTCAACTCCAAACAATGTCTCACATCGAACGCTCAGCTTCACTGGACTGTTTATTCCTGGTAAACACAAAGCAAATTCTACTTGGTAAAGTAACACAACTATTAGAAACGTCTTATAATTATTAAAAATAACAAACACTTTGACTGATGAATGAAATACTGGGATATTTCAGAAGTCCTGGGGAAAAGTTCCAGGGGCACTAGAAAACCATGGATGAAACCCTGACTCCATTTAAGACAACGGCAAAGCTCAGGATTTCACCCCATATGAAAAAACAGCACAGTAAAGTCTTGATGAAACCATCATGTATGGTCTCTATAGACATCTAGGTTCTTTTAAATAAAACCTGTTTCTAAATATCTAGGTTACTATGTTGCCTAAATATACAAATAAACCCAGGAATAGTGTAATTATTTTAGGACCTATAAAAAACACCAAGTTTTATACTCCCTCTGCTGGTGGTAGCTAACTATATTCCCATAGTTTATATCATCATAAACAATATGCTGCAGAGCTATATTGACACAACTGATAAGGCTTGGAGTTGGGTTAAGGGAGTTTGAGGCACTGAGATCAGAAAAAATTAAGAAAAAATTAAAGCTGGCCCAAGATTTTTTTAAATTAACAGTGAAGGAAACATACGAATAACCCATTTGTTTATAGGTGGCAGAATTTTATTAGATAAATACAACGCAAGTGAGCAATCACCATACTTCAGGTGAAGCCAGGGAGGGAAACTCCTTCTGCTCCCAATTAGTTTTATAATATTGGTACATACCCTTGGGTCTCCATGAACTATTCCCTCTCCCCTTCCCTGCCTTAAACCTGTCTCCCTCACCACTACTACAGTGAAATAAATGCTACTGTGAAACCACAATAATAGATGTTTTAGAAATACCTGCAGTAGATTCAATAAAATTAAAAAGGACCTCTGGAAGATGGGCATTTGAAATGGAAACTAGGTCACATGGTCAGCCAGCCCCACATCTCCCATGGGCTTTTCCACTTTATTCAACATGATTATTTATGTGTTATGTGCTGACATTGTGCTCCACAATGTACAAAAGTGTCAAAACATTCACTGATGATAAAATCTATGTGAAATATAGTGCTGAATTTACCTGCAGTCATCACCAGTCCAGTCTTCAGAGTTGCCTTTCCAAAAGGCTAACATTACTGTCAGACTCTCTACACTGACGATAATTATTCGCTATACTATGAGAAGGGTGTCCTAAGGAACAATAGATTGCCTGTAGTAAACCACTTACACCAGGATAATATACTCATCTTCCTTGGACTAGAACAAAAGCCTTTCCAGTATAAGAATGACACACTCAACATTAAGGCTTAGTTCTACCCCTAAATCCTTACCAACTACCCCAAAATATAGGAACTTAATAAAATAAAAAAACAAAAACCCTTCCCCAAGCCAAGTTCTGACCCTGGAAAAGGAGACGTACCAGAGATTCCATGAATTCCACTATGGACTTTGCTATTGATATTGATTTTACATGGAAGGCAGATAGTATGGTGCTGGGTGGCAATATAAAACAGCCAGACCTCTATAAGCAAACAAAAAGGGACTTCATTCACAAGGCTCTTTACATTTACCCCAGTGAGTTCAGTTTAAAACAGAATCTCTCCATTAAACTTTATAATGCAAAAATATCAGAATTTTTCTGGTCTTCCTTTGCCTGCATTATTGGAACCCAGAAATAAAAGGGAAAAATAATGATTGGTGAATTTTGGATGATTTGGAATTAAATTCTGAATGGATGAGATCCCAGCATTGCAGATTCTTATCTCAACTGTAACTGGAAAAACGGAACCTCTTAGGTCTGCAACACTGGACAAGATATCTCATGAGAATGGGCTCTCTCAAACTATTTTGGATCCGAGACACAAAAAAGAATTAAAAAAATTAACTGACTTTTTGTTAAATTTTCAATACTGGATTGGTTTGGGTACAGTTTTGGATTTTTGGCCAAGAGTCATTTGAGGCGTAAAGGAGAAAGTTCTTATTGTATCCAAGCCAGCTTGCCCATCCCTAGAAAAACATTCTTCCAAAAAATATGAGGATATGAATGGTTCTTTTTCTTGGAAGCTAAATTATCTAAAATGAAGATTCTTCCTATATGAGAGAAGGGGAAAATGGAATAGGAGAAAGAACAAGGCAGATTTTCTGCCCTCTTTCCCATCCCAAAACAATTCATTCATCCAAGTCACACCTCTCCTAGCAAGTAAATGCATAGCTTTTTCCTTTCAGGATAGGCCACTTAACTTTAAATCCTATTTTAAGCACAAGAGAGTGGATGGGAGAGAGCTTGCCCTGGCTGTAGGGACTTAGAAGCCAATGTTAGGGACTATCATTTAATATATACCCTTGCTTAGGAGAGAATTTTTCTTTCCTCCACGCACCTTGTCACTCACATCATTCCTAGAGAGCTGATCGATATTCTTATATTAATACCTGGCTGGTTCTTTATTTGAAACTTTAAAGGTTGTAAAAGCCAAATACTGCCGGATTATCCTTGGGTTCCTGTTCTTCATCCGGTTCAGTCATGGGGTGGGATAATGATCTGTCACTGAGGTAAAATCATTACCCAGAAAATAATGCCGCAATGTTTCTGCTGCCCATTTCACAGGAAGATATTCTTTCTCAACGATGCTGTGTCTCCGTTCTTGTGGGAACGGTTTATGGATTGCATCATAATGGTAATAATAATAACTTACATTTATATAGTGTATGGGATATTCTATATTTCTGCCTCCTGTCAAAGGACTGGTCCCAGTCCCCCAAATGCATCACTCAGCACCATGACAGGCAAAGAGAAGTCTGGACTCTAATATAGAGCCTGGACAGAGGTATGCTATACATCCTTAATGTCAGAAGCAGGTGACCAAGTGACCTCATTTTTCCTAGTCTTTTCATGAGATTAGTTAAGGGGCCCTGCAATCTCAGAGAAATGGGGAATGAATCTCTGATGATAATCTGCCAGCAATAAGGAGCGCACCTCTTTTCTGGTCCCAGGGATGGAAGCTGCCTGACTTCTTCTGCCTTGTTGACTTCCCGATGGATTAATCAATTCCCCGGGTCTCACTATTGGCTAGTGCACAGTTACCACAGTTAACTCTGCCTTGGCAATCTCAGAAGCCCGTGTGCAGATGTTCCCCCAACTGGCACTGTTCACACCATCCTGTTGTCTGAATAAACAGCACTATAGGCTATATACTTCTGAACTTTGTGGTGTTCCCCTACCTCACTCCCTTTCCGTACATTCAAATTGCCACTGCAAAACCATGTTCTCCTGTGGCTTTCATGCAATTATTTTTAAGAGTAAGGAACAAAAGAAGAGAAATATCAAGAACCTGTGATTTTGGGCTAAATTCTCTATGGGTGTAACTGCTATCAACTGTTCACAATAAAAATATCCCTCTCTCCTTGGCTTCAGCGGAGTAATGCAAGGAAATAATTTGGCCCATTGATTCCAAATGGATGGTGTCGACACTCACCCACAAGCCCCTTTGCAGGAACAGGAAGCCCATATGAAGGGAAAACTACACATAGGCACAGGCTGTAATTCTAAATGCCCACAGTAAATTTTTTTAGAGAGTGGTGTGGTTTTCTCAGCCCCTACACCTCCTCTGCCTGACTGAAGGCTGGTTCTAGAAGCACCTTGCTGACTATGCAGGGCAGAGGGCTGACAGGCAGCGTCCTAGGTGATCTAATGAGACACTGCACCATGAAAGTGTAATTTCTCCCAGAGAGAGGCAGAAGGGAGGCCTGGGGCTAGGGCTGACGGGGGGTGAGGTGGGCAACATGACTGCAGGGGTGTTGCAAGGTGAGAGTGCCAGTGAGCTCAGTGGGAAAGAATGGAGCAGCTGAAAGGTCGGGCTGCTGACCATGTGTTTGTAAAGAGGAGAGAGACAGAGGGGAAAATCTTTTGATTCCACTCAGCAGTCCTCTTTCCTATCCCATGCCTCCTTTCGCTGGTGACAGGAGCATGGGCTAGAATCCCCACACCGCAGCATGTCTTTAGCAGAACACCTGTTTCCGGGAGAGGTGTGTCTGTGTGTGCATATAAGTGGGAGCACACAATGACCGGAGAAAGAGTGAGTCTCTCATTTGAAAATTAAAATATTACTTGGATCCTATGAAAATGGAATACAGAGGTGCTGTATATGAAAAATTGTAATCACATAATCACCTGTTTACTAACAAGTACATCAGCGATTAAAGATTTACCCTAGCAAGTCACCGTGGGAAACTTTTCTCCTTTTAAATTTAATCTCTCCTGGTTTTGTTCTTCCACAGAAATATACCAGTTATCCAATCCGTGTTTCCGATCCACTTCTGTGATTCCTTACTACACTGCCTGGAGGTGATAGTGTGAATTCTCTCAAGAATGCTAAGGCATTTTATAAATCATTTGGCATCAGCAGGATGGGGAGGAGGAAGGGGAATGGGGTAGCATAGTTTACAGCACATACTCAGCAGTAACTCCCAACTGTCAAACTTCCACATTTTTTCAGGCGCTACAGTGGTTAAAAAAATTTAAGACACAAGAAGTGAAACATACACAGTAAGTAGCACATTTAATCAACCAGCACCTGTCGACCACCACTAAATTTGCAAAAATTTGTCAGGAGACTATCACAACTCACAAGATGTTATAGGGCTGAAAACACTGCATTGAAAAAAGAGAGAAAGTGAATAGCACTAATTGCTGTAAACAACTTGTAGTGCCATTTTCAAGTTAGGTAAAAATGGCATAATAAAGAAATTGTGTTTACAAATGTGACGATCACCTAAACCTAACCTCACTGCCCTCCATTGGCTGTTACTTTGTTCCTGGGAAAATATTTGTGAACCATTGCAAATAAAAGTCTCTCTCTTTTTCTAAGAAATGGATCTGGTATTTTTCTATTTCAGTTACATTACAGTCAGGCTTCAGAGAGGACTTTCCTCCTAGATCTGCAGGAAGCAATCACCCTAAACTTTCTCCATGTTACTTGCCTAGCATCTTCCATGTTAAGATTTCATTTCCAGAAGCTGGACTGGGGGTTAAGTTGTCTTCCTTGGAAAAGATCCAACACTAATGTCTGCCTTCAGTAAAAAGGAATAAAGTTTATGGCCCCATTTTCAAAAAAAACCTCTGAAGTTGCACTTAAGTAGTTGCAGCCACAGTTTTTCACACTCAAGTTTTTGCTTGTGCAAAAACTCAGACTTGCAGGCTCAGACTCTGTTTGTGCCCTATCTGATTAATCCATGCTAATGCAGTTTGTGCAATCAAATCCAATATTTTGAATGTGCAAAAATTTGGGCACAAAATTTGGGTCTCCTTTGAAAATTCATCTTTTCTTTCCTACTGGGCAATACAATACAATCACACAGTCATGGTACATGAGCCAATCTTTACAATATGTTATCAAAATAATTGAATAAAAGCAGATTCCACTTATAAAAGCAGGTTTAATCCATTCTCTTACTTCACCACATACCCAAACCATCTGGATATGTGAGATAATGACTTACATTTATATAGTGAATACATTGATTTAGGGTCCAATAGAATAACTCCCATTTACATTACTGGAGTTGGAGCAGACCCTTAGCATGTGAGTGATCATGGCTCCCTTTAGCGGCTGGCCCAGCAGCCACAACAGCTTGCTATTTACAGCTAATCAATTATCCTTTAGCTCAAGTGGTAGAAGTCTGTATTTTTGATGTTGAAGATTCCAGGTTTGATTTCCTAATAAGGATCATGGAGTATGTAGGGGAAAAAAGGTACAGTTCATTACAAAGTAACAGCCCTGGAGGGACTTGAATTTCGGAGGACATCAGATGGCAAGAACAAGCTTGTTTTAACAGAGGGAACGCATTCCCTAGTGGCTGCCTGAGAGACTGACAGCCTGCTACTCTCAGCTAAATGAATTCTCCTCTAGCCTTAGTGTTATGGGCCTCTGTTTGTCAAGCTGAAGGCCCCATGTTCAATCTCCCCACTATCAACCCTGGCATCTGTACGTTTGAGGCCTTGGTCTGTTATGGACAGCTCCTCTCTTCCAGAAGGATGCCGCACTTTATTAAATGATTTACAAACAGAGTCTCGGATATGCACTTTTTACATCCACTGACTTCAGGGTATATATGAGGACATTATTTGTCCCATAATGTGTTTCGTATGTGTATAATAGAGGCATTGGGAGTTATGTGCACATATCTGGGAGCAGAATTCTAGTCTGACATCCACAGGGTGGATCTTGCTTCTGGTATTCTGATCTTTGAGTGTAGAAACTCCCATTGACCTCAACAATAGATGTGCATTGCTGTAAGGAGGAATAGTATCGGTCAAGCTTTGCTGTATGTGTCTAAAAGCAGGGTATAACCATGCATGGCAGCCATTCAACAGTGCATGATAACAGTATAGATCATTTTGGGACAGGATGAAAATACCCAGAGTTCAGAGCCCCAGAAGAACAGACGATGACTCACAGAAGATTGGAAGGGAGAACAAAAGAAAGAAAGAACAGGCGGAAGGCCGGAAAAATCACACAAACACCAGGAAGAGGCAGGTCTACATGATAGGTGACTCCCTACTAAGAAGAACAAACAGGCCTGCCACCTGAGCTGATCCGGAGAATAGAAGGGTGTCCTGTCTGCCAGGAGCTAAGATACAGGATGTAGACCTTTGGCTGAAGAGTATCCTAATGGAAACACGAAAGAATCCATTGATTATCCTTCGTGTGGGAATAAATGATACTGCTAGATTCTCTCTGGAACACATCAAGGGAGACTATGCCAGGCAGGGGAAGACACTTAAAGAAATGGAGGTTCAGGTGATCTTCAGTGCGATTCTACCTGTCCCTGAGGAGAATGAAGATGAGACAAGATTATGATGATGAACAGATGGCTCAGGCAGTCGTGCTATAAGGAAGGCTTTGGGATGTTCAACCACTGAGAGGCATTCTTGGACAGACGACTGTTCTCACGGGATGGACTCCACTTGAGTAGGGAAGAAAATAGACTTCTGGGATGGAGGTTGGCAGAACTGATTAAAAGAGCTTTAAACTAGGAACCTGGGTGAGACGGTTGGAAGATGCTCATGTAATCTCCATGCTTAATTCTGATATTAACCAGGAAGAAAATGAGGAAAGAGAGAATACAACAATGGAGAAAGGCACAGCAGTGGGTAGCAGAATAAGAGGAAAGATAGTGCCAATACTAATGAAGCTAACAGTCAGCTAGGCAATACTGGAAATAGAATGACCGTACCTAATCAGGTGAGGAATCTGGGCAAAGCCAAGCAGAAACAACTAGCATGTTAGTACAACAATGCAAGGAGCTTGGTTAACAATGTGGAGGAACTAGAATTACTGGTGCAGGAAGTGAAACCAGATATTATAGGGATAATGGAAACATTGTGGAATAGTAGTCATGACTGGAGTACAGGTATTGAAGGGTATGTACTACTCAGGAAAGACAGAAATAAAGGTAAAGGTGGTTGAATAGCATTGTACATTAATGATGAGGCAGACTGTAAAGAAATTAGAAGTGATGGAATGGATAAAACAGAGTCTGTTTGGGTCAAACTCACTTTGGGAAAGAAAGTAACCAGAGGTTCGACTGGGATAGTCCCTGGGTTATGCTACAGATCCCCAGGATCCGATATGGATATGGACAGACACCTCTTTAACGTTTTTAATGAAATAAATATTTCCGGGAATTGTGTGATTATGGGAGACTTTAATTGTATGCAAGGTAAATGGTGGATTCTCTGTAACTTAAAGTCTATAAATCATGAACTGAGGTCTTCAGTAACTCAGCCAGACGTTATGAGTCTATTACAGGAGTAGGTAGGTGAGGTTCTGTGTCTTGCATTGTTCAGGAGATCAGACTAGATGGTCATGATGGTCCCTTCTGGCCTTAAAGCCTATGAGAATGTGAGGAACACGTTATTCTATTCAAATTGTAATTAGCAAAACATCATATATTCTTATTTACATAAGAATTGGAGTCTACAAAAGAACTAGGCTGAGTGTGAAGAGATGAATCTAAAGGAAGAGATAATTTCCAAAGCCCTCCAACTATAAGTGGATAACCTATGCACTTTTTAAAGGTGGTTGTGACCCACTAAGCAGTTCCAGTGGATGACCAGAAGCACAAGCATTAACAGTAATGTAGCTTCTTAACATAGGGTGTACTGCAAAGGACGAGTCAGATAATAGCACGTTGCAATGTTTAAATCAAAGCTGCGGCTCTGATTTTTCATGGCAAACCATCCTGCACCTTCCCAGTGTCCCAGGAACAGACTAAATGATTATTCATATACCCAGCTTAGAAAATAAAGGACCTTTAGGAACCACTGGCTTAAGTACTGTAATGTAAGACTTGGATCAGTGGCTTCCTTTATGACAAGGTTGCTCACACGACAATCACCCTCTTAGCACTTCTGAAGTCAATCACAAGGCTTTTTATAAGAGGAAGTGTAAAAAAGGATGATAGGGAAGAAAGCAGTATAAACATTTACACACACCTCTGTTAGTGGAATCCGGCTAAATGAATGTCAATTAATGAATACTTCTGATAAATGACTGATTTCAGAGTCTGCTTTTATCTACAGATCCTGTATTTATAGTTCAAGCCTTTTAAATTAATACATGAAAAAGGAATTAAACTGCTAATTATCATATTTCATTGCGGTTCATAACACTTTCATCAGACCTGTTAAATGAAGGAGTCAGTTCAATGGAGGAAGCTAAACTACACAAATTTATGTCAAGGGTATATCAGGCTGACAGGTTGGTAGCACAACTCAGGAGATTTGTGAGGAGTAAAAAGTTCACATTTTGGGCCAAACGGCTCTGGCTTGCAGGGTTTATTTATTTTTGTTATTGTATAAATATAAAGTAATTTTGCAGCAACCAAAACTTGCTCTTTGTCTTAAGTTACAGGCATATGGAAATTCTAACACCCAAAGACAAGCTGGAGGGATTTTTCTTTTTGTGGGTTTCCCCCCTTGTTTTCAAACATTCTAGCCTTTTCCCTTAATAAGCCCTCCTCTTCACTTGGCAGAAAGTTTATATGAAAGCCAGAACCACAAATTAAACCCTCTTCCTAGTTGCCCGGCTTCTTGGTGGGCTAGTGTGGTATCCTAGAGCATCACTCAACTTGTGGTCTGCCCAAGTTATGGCTGTTACATTGATTAAATAAAACTCTCAGCTGTGAATTGAATAACAAGCGTTTCATGAAAATTTTTTGTGTTCCGCATACATGTTTTTTAGTGGTGAAAACTGGGAAATTTTCACAGCTCTAGCTTAGTTCTGAGGCCATTGAGTACTGGGAGCACTAAGGGGCGAGAATAGGCTGGGGTTAGAGTGAAAATACCTCTTATAGATGAGCTACAACAAAGCGGAAGAGCTGAAAGTCCTGGTACTTCTCCCTGTATGCATGTGGCTGGGGAGGAAACAGAGAACGAGTGGAGACTTGGCTTTGCTCTGACTCTCTGGTCAGCAGAGTTGGGCTGGTGAGGAAGTGAGGGGGCTATGGTCCAGCAGCAGATCTCACACACTCTGGGAACAAGTTGGGGAGCAAGGGAGGAATCCTGACACTTTGAGGCAAGATTCCTTGTCAGGAGGTGCTTCTGGGGCATCACGCCTACAAGCTGCCCTCTACCCAGGGCGAGTGCTATCTTAATGCTATCTGGGTCTGTATAATACATGCAGAACGGTATGGAAAACAGAAACTGAATATAAACAAGTTTTGAAATGAGTTAGAGTAATTGCAACTTTATTTATACACCTTGCCCAATGGAAAGGTTCACCACCTTTTTGCTGTACACACATATGGTGAAATAAAAACATGCAGTCCAGACACATTTTCATTGCTCCTTTTCTTTGCAGCATTGAGACAAAGTGTAATGAACGTTTCGTGTCTTTCAAGCACTGCTTTGTTATGCTATAAGCATTCATTTCATGCTTTGAATATTTCCTGTCAGACTTTCCTCGGATGATTTGGGGGGTGCGGGGTGGGGGGTTGGTCAGAATGCTTTGGTTGTGAAGGTTAATGGTTATAAGCAGTGAAAACTGAAGTCCTCTGTCTGAAATACTGCAGGTCACTGATGAGGCAAGATTCCCTACTTGGCCCCTGTAGTGGCTTCAGAACTGATCCTTACTGACTATCCCATATCATGTTGGTTGACTATCAACATTCTTCAAAGCTGCCAAAACAGGGTGTCCTCGATAGAGTGCCAGCTAATGATAAGTAGGCTAAATTGTGAGCAGAGAGTGTACCTATTAACACTGGAAATTAAAAAAGCTGTGCAATAAAATCTGGACCACAAACTCATTTGACTTTGGACATGAATCTCACTGAAAGTATGGCAATACAGAAGAAAGACAAGTGCTTTCTTTACTAGACTGTTTAGATACTTTTTGTATAAGGGCCATGAAACCGGCTGGGAAATGGAGTTAGATGCATCAAGAGTTTTGGTTCTAGAGTGTTACAATTAAAATTCTATTCATTTTGTTTTGTGTTAGAAATGAGAATCTGGGCTGCAATCTACTTGAAATGAAACAGGATGAAAAAATGCAGAAAAAACACAGCACACTTTTATAAATTTTGTGGACAGGTATGCCCACATATGTTTCTTTGGAACCATATGAAACATGGACTCTAAGGCTCACTACAGACAACTGATTCCATCTTTCCCATAAATAAATAATAGTGTAAGCTGTAATGGACATAAAATAGAATTTGCCTCAAATCAAACTTTCATTAGCTAATGTCTACTTCTAGACTGAAATGTCCTACTATAGTCACTTTGTAGAAAGGCACACTGAACGACTGCACTAAATCTCCACTTTACAGAACAAATTCTGCCATAACTTTACAACCTGGCTTAAAGTCACCTGTGTAACCTCACTGGAGCCAATGGGATTTTAAGGGGTGTGAGTCTGTGGACAATTTGGCCCAGAGTCTATACGCAGGTCTGTTCAAACAAGGTGAAATTATCACTGATCTTCTACTTTACCCCCAAGCTAGCAAATTCATTGTTGCAAGTGCTAAGCTTCTTTTGAAGTACTTATTGATGAGAAGTTAATTTCAGTTTGATCTCTGAGCTTGGGATGATTTCTCACATGCTACTTTATAGCAAGAGAAAAGCAGCTTTCCATATTCATACAAATCCAACCCAAATGAGTCTCTAAACAACAACAACAACAACAACAACAAAGCTGGTTCTATTGTATCATGCCAAATGCAACTATCACTGAAAGAAAAACTTTCTCTGCAGCCTCTGCAGGTTATCCTGGAAATGAGGTGCTTTAAGAATGTTAGTAGGCTGACATGAAGCACTTTTTAACTGTATTAGTTTTCATTTCAACATGTGTTCAACTGAATTAGAGTAAAGTGGTATGAGACTGGGTTCAACATGTAAATGCCATAAGAGTGGCTCTTTGATTTCATCAGTGTCTCTTTGGGATATTGATCTGTGTTCTACGACACAAAAAGGAAAAAAAGATGATAATCGTGCACAGCAATGAAATTACTGCAGGTTTCATGAGAGGAGAGAAAAAGAGATGAAATACTGGAACAAGTATATCAAGAGGCAGCGCTTTTAAGAACACCTTTACCTCACTCAGTTAAAAAGAACAAAACATTTTTCTTCCATGTATTATACTGTAGCTAGAGTAAGGTCCTTCTAACAACATAACAGGTAAAAATGGAAGATGTTAGGTAACATTTTCAAGAGTGCCTAAGTGATGTAGGAGCCTATTAGGAGCCTCAGAATCTATCTCATTGAATGTCAATTACACTTAGGCTCCTAAGTGCTTATGTCACTTTTAACAATGGGACTTAGGCCAGGTCTACACTACAGACCTATATCAGTATAACTACATTGCTCAGGGGTGTGAAAAATCCACACCCATGAGCGACACAATTATACTGACATAAATTCCCCCCCACCTCCATGGAGGCAGCGCTATGTTGTTGGGAGAGCATCTCCTGCTGGCATATCTACCGCTTTTCGGGGAGGTGAATTAACTACACTGATGGGAGAAGCTCTCCCCCCATTGGCGTAGGAGCGACTTCACTAAAGCACTACGGCGGCTGTAGTGCTGTACATGAAGACAAGCCCTTCGGTTCCTAAGGCACTTTTGAAAATTTTATCCATCCAGATAAACTAGAGAGTAACAAACTCCAGATTCTTCTTGTACTCCCTGAATTCAGTACACTTTGGGCTCAGCTGTGCGCTTGCCGAGGCAAACTGCTCATGCAGACCCTTTGAATGGTATAATGCAGGGGTAGGCAACCTATGGCACACGTGCCAAAGGCGGCACGCGAGCTGATTTTCAGTGGCACTCACACTGCCCGGGTCCTGGCCGGGGCTCTGCATTTTAATTTAATTTTAAATGAAGCTTCCTAAACATTTTAAAAACCTTATTTACTTTACATACAACAATAGTTTAGTTATATATTATAGACTTATAGAAAGAGACCTTCTAAAAATGTTAAAATGTATTACTGGCACGCGAAACCTTAAATTAGAGTGAATAAATGAAGACTCAGCACACTACTTCTGAAAGGTTGCCGACCCCGGTATAATGCCTCCAGGACCATGCAGGAAGCAGTGTGAGGTGCTTCTTCCTATACCTGCTCTATGGATGCCAGTGAACCCTGGCTGCTGCATACAGAGACCCTTCCCTCACCCAGTCATGGACCTTCCACATAGCACTGCACTCTCTTGCACCTACAGACATACCGTATTATGTCTGTCCTGAGCAGCCTTGCTCAGGGAAGGGGGAAGGGAGTGCAGAGAGTTCCCTACATCCATCCCATCCCCACTTCAACCACGCACATTATGAGGGGCCACAATTTGTTCCATTGTGGTTTTAAGCACTGAAAAGTTGTTGGTATTTTTTTAAAAACGCGTTTCTTTCATGTTTAATACCCAAGACCAGCGCTACTTAAATGGCAATGTTTACAAGTTCAGTCCAATTACTGCAGGGTTGAAAAACATGTTCGGTGAGTTGCTTCACATCATTGTTTGGTCTTTTTTAATGCAATGAAGAACAAGGTGCCTTTCATTACCTGTGGTGATATGAAGATACTTGCAGCTCAAAGCAGGAAGAATGTATTAGAATGAAAACATTTGATTTGGGCATTAAATATTTTATTTGTTAGATAAAAATCTCCCCTCTACGGATTTTGTATGAGCAATGTATTCGGCATATGTTGGTAATCAGATGCCAGATTTTTTTTTCTTTTCTTCTTTTTGTTTTTGTTTTTTTTTAAAGGCACGGCCAAATAAAAGTCAGAAGAAAGCTAAAAATTAACAGATGAAAAGGAGAGTTAATGATCTGCTAATGGACAGCTATAGGCTCCATCTCTAGCCAGGGGCGGTTGAGAAGGAACTGAGGATGGTTAGCCCACGTGTGCTGGCTAGCCTCGTGGCCAAGCACAAGGACAGTGACAGTGCATGTTGTTGACCCAACAGACACTGCTACCAACGTTCTCCAATCAGCAGGGCAGGGACGCACACACATCTACAGTGGAACACCCACAGGGACACTACTCGAAGAATAAACTGTTTTCCTCTTTAACAAGTCCAGTCTCTTCATGAGTACCTTGCTGCTGAGAGCTATTCCAACCTCCTTTTCCAAAGGCAATTGAAGGACATGGTCAGAAGAAGTCAATCCACTGTTTGAGTTTTCTACTGGACAGACTCTACACCCATCGCTTTTTCTTATTCATGTGTGGAGAGTCTGTCTAATGTTGGAGAGACCTCTTTCTGCTCCAACTAGTCAGGCTGCGATGTATGCCTGGATGAAGATATCAACCAGCTCTGAATACAAACAGGAGGGAGCCAAGGACTAAATTTGGTATTGGGAGACTCATGATGGTTTTTTCTGCTCTCCTTCATACACTTTGCCTTTTACCCATCTGAAGATGAGACACATGATTTTCCCTTCTCTCCATTTTAAGCTCTCAATTTCCTTCTTTATCTGGTTAGGATTTAATCTGGGGATTTCCAGTGAAGACCAGGAAGAGGGTCCTGTGATGGCTACAATACACTTGTTCATCTCTTTGCTGGATCTCTTGAAAAAAATTTCTTTCTTTGGGATTCTGTTAGTTGTAGCAGGGCTAATAGGGTAAGCAGTTGCCTGAAGCTGTGTCTTAGCAAAGGCTAAAGAAAAGAAATGAGTGGCAGGGGCCGTTTTGGGAGCAGTTGGCACCAAATATTTTTCTGTCTGCTGGCTCTGTCTGAGTGATAGCAACCATGAAACCCACTGGAGAAAATGGATGGCTCTAAATACAAGAGTAATTATTTGCATTAGCTTTAGTTTAGTGAAACTTAAATGGATGATTCTTCCTAAAGCAACCTACAGAATTTTAAACAATGAATTAAAACTTACTGTAGAAGACCTTGTTTTTCAGGGCTATATAGCTGACCCTTTTGAACCTACATTACTCAAGCTATGCAAAATATATATGTATAATAAATAACTTTAGAATTTATGGAGTGGAACAGAAAGGATATTAACAGGCAAGCAGAGGGGCTGTGCAACCCTCAGAAGGCTTTTAAAGATTTATTTTTTTAAATGAAGGAATGTGTGCATGTGAGGGGTAGTACTCTTAATTGATACGCTTGTAGACTCCTTACAGAAATCCATGCAATATGATCCAAAATCTGTCCTCAATCTGGTTGCTCTGCTGTTGACTTCAGTGGGAGCAGAATTATCCCACTGCTATTTTCTTTGATTTTTACAACATTTCCCTCTCTGTGGGCACAATCCAACTGCCACTAAAATTAGTGGTGAGACTCCCCTTGACTCCAGAGGTATTTGGATCGGGGTCTATAGTAGTGGTCTATGGCAAGTGTGGAACAACACAGTGAATATGATTTCTGTATGCACTTTTGTGTGTGCAGTTTTTTATTTTCTAAAGCCTGCAGTTTGGCTTTCATCCTGGCGTTCAGCAGATCAGAACTGCAGGGCTATGTTGATCTCCATGCTGGGTCAGGTACACTGCAAGCTGTGGACTGTGTGTGCACTGAGAATGAACTCAACATCAACCTGGAGGGATCAGGCCTTTTAGACCCAACTGCATGTGTTAGTTTAGGGATTCTCCCACACAGATACTGCAAACTGCAACTAATCAGATACAAGGATTCTGTTATAGTGGGGAAAAATACCCATTACTAAAACTGAGAATAAGAATAATTTTCCTGATTATTTTTTAAGGAAAAAAGTACTATTGACAAGTCACCAGTGACATTCCAATAATTCATTAAAGTTTGATTTACAAGAAGCATTAAGGCTCCAGAACTGACATATTTAGTGTTACTGGGGTTTGACACATTTTATATTATTCACTGTCATTGCTGCTTTTTGGGTGGCAGTTGTGAAATGTGCTTCCTTAAGACTGAGCACTGCACAGTAAGGAGAACAGTTGTTGAGAAGCTGCAAAAGAATATCAACCAGACACAAATAATAACAACAGAACACCAGAGTCAGAAGGATTCGGGGTGCCTAGCAAAGTCTAAATTAAAATGTGACCTAATAAACAGAGGCAACATATTAAAAAAAAAAATTCAGAACTGGCAGAACAGATTTCACAGTTTAGCCAATTCATCTCCAAACCTGGCAATCCTTTTGCAATAAATTATAATTGTTGTAAAACAGCACTGATAAGAGAAGCTAGACACCGTCATTCAATAGTCAGAAAAATATTTTTCTGTGGCTAGAGATGAGCAGAATAAAGGCCCTCAAATCTGAAACCTTTCAAATTTCAGAGGGAGAGAAATAGTGATCCAGAATGCTAGACATCTCACCACATCACCTGACACCATGAGATTTTTAGAGTGTGATGCTGAAATTTCCTGAGAAAAGCTCTTAAGATTTTGATATTATTGAATATAAACACTAGCTCTATTCTGCCTTGAACCCTAAACTCTAACTCTGAACTCTAATCCAAATGGAATCCAGATCTGAGCACCACCATTTTTGTCTCATCCCTATTTGTGACTTGTTTATTTACTAGTCAAGTATTCAATATAAACATTCAAAACATACAAGGAAACAGTGACGTACGATAAAGAAGAGAGGCAGCAATAAAAGCACACCAAATCAAAAATCAATCTGGTGGATTTGTTAAAGGGATATGAGAATTCTCTCTTGTATATATAGAAATCCTATATGAGAGAGATTTTTAATGCTCCCATAAGTGTGAAAGGGGCTTTAGATTGTAAGCCCTACAGGGCAGACGTTACAAGCCTCTTTTCTGTGTTTAGATAGCATCCAGCACAATGGGGCCCCACTCTCAACTGGGGCCTCTCGATGCTACTACAATATGTACACTTACTACTAATAATTATAAGTACAATTTTTAAAAACATCAGAAAAAAAATTCAGAATAACCAGGGATTGTCTCAGTTTCAATTATCTCCAATGTTGGATGTCATCATTTTTTGATTCCAAGCACTAATGAAAATAATTATCTGTAGTAACAGAAGGTACAGAATTTCAATTGTCAAAGGGGGGCCATAAGAGATGTTGGGCTGGGTTTTTTTTGTTTTTTTGGGGGGGGGGAAGGGAAGAGAAGGGTATTGTTTTTACCTCAAGCTCTTCCCTTTGTATCTTCATCTATTTTTTCACATACAATCCCCTAGCTCAATTACTGACAGCAAATGCTTCTCTGGGCCCTTTTACAATGGAAGCCAGCTGTGATGGCCCTTCCATGGGTTCAATTCCACACAGCCATTACTTCTACTTAGAAACTGTCCCACCTCAGAAAATACTAGTACCTGCTCACAGTAGTGACTTTATGGCTTAGCCTTTTTCAATGGAACTTCTGTGCCTACGACTCCCTATTAAAACAATGCAGCAGTCTCACTGCAGTATTCTTAAAATTCACAGCCATGGGGCTGCTTTCTAATAAGGTCGAATAGCTGTCTTCAGAAACAAGCTTTAGAAATAAAAGTAGAAAAAGAAGCAGCAAATTAAGATTTGAGTTCTACTGCATCTCTTCTCTCCATGTAATACTACCACCTTCTCAGAAGCATGCCAATGAAAATATAGACAACTCTGAAAAAACTTTTATCACTCAAGAAGTGGTTAATAGTTTGAGTGGCTGCTGTGTTCATAGATTTCCAGTCCTGCTTCGAGAGCTTCAGGAGAACTGCCTGTCAGTTTTATTGTGTGTACTTTTTAGGGGCAGAGAGAAGTGGTTGCAGAAAAATGATAATACTTCAAAGCGACTGTTTTGTTTTGCAGGATGATTTGAAATCCCACAATCTAAAATGATGAACTGGACAGACACTGTGAGTCAGGTACTTCAGAGTGTTCCGTTATCATGAAAACATCAATAAACAAAACGACGTTAAAAGCACACAGATAAAAATGAAAGTAATGTTGTAGGCACCCCCAAGAGGGTCATGACTCATGACCCATGGATTGAAAGCCTCTGCTATAGTGAAATGAACCCCAGTGCTGCATGCAGCAGGCTCTATTACAGCATCCCCCAAATTAAAACAATTTTTAACGGAATAAAGATCTCCCTCCAGGATTGTAAAGACAAATGCTACTCTAATTTTGTGAAACCATGGCATTTAACTATGAAGAAGATGCACCATTCATTTGCAGAGATCTCCAGTCAATTGTTCAAAGACTGAGTCTTTTTATACTAGATATATGCACTTATTACTTGAAAATGAAAATCCTTGTAAACATGGACTATTGTAATATTCCAAAGTAGCAGCAGGTAAGAACTTACCATTTTCTGGCTGGTCCTTAATATCAGCTTCACTTGGCTGGCTGGGACTTTCAGATTGACTTGAATCTGAAAAACATAAAATACAGCCAAAAATTACAGGGTCTGCTGTGGAAAGTAGATCACAGGCGCCAGACTTCCTTAAAAGGTTGAAAGTACAAGCTAAGGACAGGAATGTTGCACTAGGACATGACAATGCTAGGAGGCCAGTGCCCTGGTCATATTTATGCTAGGAAGAAACTGTATCTTGTTTACATCATTGCATGGGGTGTTCAGTCTGTGTATTAGCATAAATTAGGCTTAGAGAAATCTTCTCTTTAGAGGAAGCCTGATTTAAACTGCTTTTCTACATTTTTTTATAATGCAGTTTGTATGTTGCATACAAACCTGAGACTTAATCTAGAGTCAAAACATATTTTTAAACTGGCATATAGCAGTAACTAACTATAAAAGTAATGCTAACTAACATGTTCTGATTACTGTCTATATGTTACAGCAACAGAAATTCACAATACAGATAGAAGACCTGATTCTCATCATGCTTTCCCTGCGGGTACAGTGGTGTAGCACACTGAAATAAATGGCATTACTCCTCATTTACATGGTGTAAAGCGAGATCAGATGCTGAACCAACGGCTTCAGGACATGCACCAATAATGAATTCTACAGGTTCCCAGTTAGAAGTCTCCAACTAACCTACTAATATATTTGCCTGAAACAATCAAACGACCCGTAAGATCATCTCTGTTGATGTAGGTTTGTTAATCTACATTCACTTTCTTTTGTACTAAAAAAGGTGCTTTTAGTTAAAAAATAAGGATTTTTAAGAGAAGCTTTGGGTAAACAAGATTTTTGTTTCATAATTATTTTTAACTGTCTGCTCTTCAAATTGGAAAAAATGCTTTATATGTGTAAAAAAATATTTTCTAAAGAAAAACTCAACCTCTTAACTAGGTTTTCTTAAGACTAACAGAAACATTACAGAGTTAAAAGAAATCACACTTTATCAGTTTTGGGTAAAAGAACAATTTGGGATAAATTTAAACTTTTAAAAAAGCTTTAACTCAAAACACACTTAAGAAATGAAACCATTTGTTACTGTATTAAAAAAAAATCTACATTTGTGGTAAACCTATTTCCTCACGTCACCTTGACTGTGCAAGGTTTAGAATTAGCTGTCTGAAATTGGACTACATTTCAGTCAGAAGTCAATGCAAGATCAAAAGGTCATGACACTTAACTGTGATTAAATTGAAAATCTTACTTCTATTGCAATAGAGTGATAACACCACCCCTTCTATTTCTTTGAGGTATTAATAGCACTGAAAGAAGCAGCACTTCTAGAGACCTTGGGTCAAGCAATGCTAATTTATTGCTTTAAAAAGGCCCCTTGCTTTTAAGCAAATGAAGCTTTTAATTACCACTGAGTACTATAAAGAAAATGCCTATTTTAAATATTTTTTAAAAATTTACCTGCTACTGTATCCATTAACTATTGTGAAAAAGCTTAAAGGACAATTCCGTATAAATTAAACACTAAATCTAATAAAAGGTGCACACATTATATTAGAAACTTTATGAAAATTAAAATTAAAAATGTTTAGTAAAGAAAGCTCCAGGGTAGATATCTGTAGTTAAAATCAACGTGAAGTTCAGCTAAAAAAACTGACAATGTGCTATCCCACAACACTATTATCTACCTCTAAGAACTATCTTCTCCTCCAGCTTCTAAATGTATTATTTTAATCATTTCCTAAAGGAAGCTTGGCAAAGATTTTAAATTTAAACTTTGTCGCTAACATTTTATTTTAAATATCAACTTTGTGGGTTAGCATTATCTCTAAACTCAGATCCTGGATAGCAGATAGTCCATATAAGCCTATCCGCAGCGTTGCCATATTCTGGACACCATATTTTGACAGAAGTTTTATGTTTTTGGTACCACAAAGGTTAAAAATTCAGTCAGCATTCAAGGACTAATTCAACATATTTCATTGCATAGGACATGCATTATGTTTCTTTTTTCCCCACCAAGTCATTGTTCAATCACTGTTTGACCGTTACAACTAAAATAATGTTAAAATGTAGTAAAAATATTTATTTTTTAAAACAGATAGTGAAGAAATATGGAAATAAGATGAATAACTAAAAAAATATTTTAAAAGTCATTTAGACGGCAGCGGGAATGGCCGATCACTGGTACATGCAAGGATGCCAAGCTACGAGCTGGCACACTTCTGATACCTAGTGTGGCACCTTCGCTCTTCATCGATGCTCCATATCCTGTATTCGGCACAGAAACTTAGACTTTCTCTCTGGATGCTGAGATACAAAGAATGCATTTTTGTATATGTTTAGCGCCGCGCTCCAGACACCAGAATTAGTGGCAAGACAGACAGTGAGCCCAGAACGTTTGTTAGCATATTGAGACTTGCCTTTTTTTTTTTTCACATCTAGCTACAAATCCTATTTTTCTGCAACCCTCTCCTCATGTAAAAAATACCCCCAAAAACTATAGTGTTTGCAAACGGGCAAAGGAAAATAAAATGCAGTAAAATGTGTTTTTAAAAATACGATGATACAGATCATCTAAGGCTCCCAAAAATACTAACTGGGCAAAAGTCTGCTCAGAATTGTCATGCAAGGTACCGTCTCATGGAAACCCCTGATAAGAACACTGAAGAAGGCACTTAGCCAAAATGTTTCTATGCAGAATTTTGTTTCCCTGGTTTTATTCAGATGCTGCAGATGATCTGGCACATATAAATGTGCCACCACACAATTAAAGGATTGGCAAAATTCAGTGCCATTGTATTTTATAACCCTGTCGAGGACTACATAGTTTTTGTTCACAGCCCACCTCACTTTTTCCTGAGTTGGCAATAGCTTGCACAATTTTTCATTTTGATTAAGGAAACTTTAAAACCCCAGCTTTCTGAATGTTTCATGTTTTGTGGGTTCTGATATTGTGGGTGGGATATCAGTCCTACTGAGTCCGTTAGCCAAACAGGTGACTAGAGAAATAAATTAATTTTTGTCCATACATAATAGATATAAATGAAAGACTGTTTTCTAAGTATTTGCATGAAATCAATAAAATCACTTATTATAAAGCAGTTTAACAATGCATTTGATATTCTCTTCTCTATGTATTTGATAGCTGCTTCACACAATACACTATAGACACTTTATGCCTATTTTCTTTAGCAGCGACATTGCCAGCTAAATTCTACCACCTGCAATAATTAGAGCCAGTGAAAAACATACAAAACAAAATATACAGTAGATGGGAGCCCCTCTTGAATCCAGGGCCCCCTGCGGCAACGAGTTTCATTGGTGCCTGAAGCTAGGGCTGGTAGGAAGCCAAAGAATCTGTATATTACAATAAAGTGCATGTTATTAAGGGGTGTATTTAAATGATTTCAGATGGAGTTGGAAACATTATAGTGAGGAAGCACTATTAGGGATTGCTGATTTTTTTTAAAATCCAGGAGTTTAGTTTTATGTTTAAGGAAGCTTAACCTTGAATAGCGCAGCATTTTTTAGTTTAAAAAAAGCCCTCCGATAGAATTTTAACCCTAAAGTAGCAAGAGTTAGCACGCATGAGAGTACACTTGGTTTACTGGACTATCGGGGCTCAGATGGGGCTGATATCAATAATCATTATAAGGAAACAGAATAAAAGGAATTTTGAAGCTATATTATTCTGTATCTCCTGGAGCCAACTATTAGTGGGGGTGAAAAAAGACAAAATGGGCCAGATTTTCTGAAGCAGCCTCTGATATTGTGGATCAGGCCCTTAAAAACATGCTATCCCAATGCAACAGTGGGCGTTATATGGAAGAGCTGAGTCTGATCTTGAACTTGACCTCAAACTGTGGACAGGCACGGTCCTTTAGCTCAAGCAGGAGGGATTTGTGCTTTCTGACGCTGATGGTCCTGGGTTTCATTCCCACTGTAAATTGTGGTGCCTTGTATGTGTGTGACCACAGATTCACTACACTGTAGAAAAAGGGCTCGTGATGATGTGTGCCGTTGAATAGACGTGATCCATTGTTTGGCAACAATAAAAAGGAAAGATGAAAGGTTCAGTGAAAACTCTGGGTTCTAGGTGGTAGCAACATCAACAGACTAACACCGCGGTCCTTACTTGTAGACAAAGAAGAAACAGACCTGAAACAGAGACACAGAGATATCCTACTTCCTCACAGAAAATGACCATAGTTTTACCAACTGCTTATGCAGTTTGATAATCAAAATACACTTATCCACTTACCACTACTACACTACTTATAATTATGCTACCTTGAGAGGCAAGACATTTTCTTGGAGAGGTACTGTATGGTAAACAGAAAATCTCCTCTAACATTTTCATTCAGGACATGCAATGTTCTTCCTCTCAGCGTTTCCTGTTTGAATCTAGGCCGAAGTGATCTTAAGCAACCTATCTTGGCTATCTGGTGTTCTATGTTAAATGAATTAGTGGGTGTCAGATTAATTCCTACCAAACCAGTGTCCCCATCATAACTGAACCCTTGTTATTGGTTTCATCAGAGAAGCCAGTGTGTGAATGGGCATGGAAATGTATCTACCCTCTAACTGGGAGAGGTGGTCCCTTCAGGATAGAGGAAAAGCATGTTGGTGGGGATCAATGAGGAAGACTGTATTAACACTGCCCATGCTGACCCTGTTCTGTGGATAAGTAAATAGAGAGCTCCTTTCTTCAGTACTGTCAGTCCACATCTTTCACAAGCACTAGAAAAGTGCACAAGTAAAATTTTGCATTCATGTCATGTTTTATTGGGAAAATATTATATAATGGTCTGACATTTTATTCAAGTTTCAGAGTCCTATTTGTAATAAAATATTTATACATCTGGGTTGTGTTCATGCAATACAGTTTTCATCTATAATTTGGGGTACAGATTCCACCAAAGATTTATATATATAAAAAAAATCTAAATCATATCCCTTTATACAGAAACCTGTATGCTGAGTTTAAGGGACGAGTGATTTACAAGCAGAAACCAGCACAGGTACTGAGACTTTTTATACTTACTTTTACTAAATTTACTACAATTGTTATTTATAGATAGATTTGGAAGGATTAGATATTTCAGCAAATATCGATAAATGTAAATTTCACCTAACACACACAAACTGACGAAAAAATATTTCCACCAATAATAATTAAAATTTGCAGATAAGCAAAGTAAGAAAAATGCTGCTTGAGAATTCATTAGAGTTTCATTTCAGAATATTTATTTTGACATGTGGTGTTGGCAATTTGTGTTTTAACAGTTTATAAGGCTTTCGTTTTTGAATCTAAATGTCTACCGTCATCAAATAGTTATTTTCTGACCACTCTATTGTTTGACAACCTCGCAGCACAGTGAAAATTGGAAAAATAAAAACTGAGAAAAAAAGCTTAAAACCCATCATTTTGTGCAACTGTGAAAATTTAAATGGATAAATATTTTTAAAATGCTTAAAAATAAACATTGATCCATTGAAATTATAAAAAAATAAAAATCAAATTCTGCCACGCCTATTTATAGTTATAGGGGTGTGTACTATTATTTATTTATTTTAAATAAGACACTGATCTACATTTAAATTCTAGCCATCACCTTCAAGTCAACTATTTTATAAGGTGTTCCAAGTGCCCATGTGTCATTATCATACATGTCTGCCTCACACATGTATATATCCATACCAGCCGTCTAGTTCTTATTTTATGCACCCCATATACAGTATGTTACATCCTTTCAACTCATGAACAAGGGTTCTGCGGTGGTAAAATCACAGCAATGCCAGTCTGGTTTTTATTAGGAGAGGACTCTTAATTCCTGTACACTGGGAAAGAGATTATCTTTGATAATGGAAATGTAAATCAAAGCTTGCTGTTGTTTATTCCAGACAGACATTTGTGTGTTAAGTCTGTTTATCAGGCAACACTTTGTCTAAGCCAGGAAGTAGTCAGCCTTTGTAACAAGATGTATGCAAATGATTTTCCCATGAGCCCTTGCCACAAAACTTTTGTGGCAAAAAACTCCTTATTACTTCACCAGTAAGACGTTACTAAGCTACCCTGTAAGTAGACTAGCGACAAAACAGCTAGCTAGACTATGCTGATGAGTTTGAATGAGACCAAAACATGTGCCCACAGTCTGTTGCTCTTTATTCTAAGCAGACTTTGTGTATTACATCTGTTTATCAAGCAACACTTTGTCTGAATAATCAGGCTTTGTAACAAGGTAGATGGAAGCAGAGATCCCAGAAACTCCAGAGCTAACTTGTCTGAGGCAAAAACTCCTCATTACTTCCTTAGTCATAAGAAATGGGAGCAGCGTGTATAACTTGACTATAATGATAATAGTACTCCAAAGCGGTATCAAAATAGTTTTCATTTTAAATCAACTTTGTTTGTTTTCACGAGTCCATCCATGAATGATTTACTGGTATCATGCGATAGCCCTAGAATGTGGGAAATCTGTGTATTCCCGTATTTGCTGCTTGATATTACAAACAAGCATTTGATTCACGTCTAACTGTTTGTTTTTAAAACAGTTTACAGCCTTTGATTCCTGCTTATTGATTTATTTCTGGAACATTTTCTATGTATTTCTTTGCAGCAGCAAACATTAATTTTGACTTAATTCAAATTGTCATCAAAGGATTCCTTAAGGAATCCCATAGCACACATTTTATTTGTTATAATAAGATATTCTTAAAGTAAACAACATGCAACTGTTTTTTTTTAATTCCAAGAGACACAAAAATCTGTTACCCGAACCCAAAGGATTCAAATTTGTTCAGCCCTTTTTCCTAGACAAAATAAACACTTTAGGACTTTACTTGTTTGTATTCTCCTCAGTGGTGCTGTATGCATCAGCAGCTAAAAACAAAGAAACTTTTAGCTGCTCAGACAAAATGCAGAAGCTCCCCAAACAACGAAGCGGGGCTGGGGGTGGGGAAGCATTCAGAAAGTCTGACAGTCCATTCAATATAGGGATGATGGCCATAATGCACCCAGGGTCCCCTTGCTAATTAAATATGCATTGGCACAGTTTTGATCGATGCAAGCCATGGATCAGATGACACACCTGCAAAATCTTGAGCCCAGTGCTCCCAGGAAAGGGAAAATACAGCCTGTCTCCTTATCTTTGTTTTCAAAGGCTCTCAATTTCTGTGCTTAGATATCTAATTTAATTCTCTCACCCCTCAGCAAACTGGATTAGGAAAGTCAATACTGCCTTTGTGCATCGACAGGAACACACAGCTTTCCTTTTATTCAATTTAGCCATGACCTTTAGACAAAGATAATGACAACTGTCTAAAAGTAAGGTAAGGCCTTAAAAAGGCCATACAGAGGGGGCCCCTTTGCTTTTTGTCATTCCACAGCTCTGGAACTCCCCGTCAGTCCTGGAGCAAGCTGGAAACAATTTTTTGCAAATGTCAGCTACTAACCGGTCCTTAAAAACCAAGTGGGGCTCGTACTCCATCCAGGAAACCATTTGGTTGGCGTCCCACATCAGTGTCAGGACAGACACTCACCAGTCATTTGCCAAGAGGCAGAAATTACCCTGAAGTAAACAATCACCCCAATAATACATTGAGCTGCTGTATGAAGAAGGAAGCGATGGTACTATTTATTCAATAGAGTTTAGGGAAAAAAGTGAAATGGAATAATCAAGTAAATTCCATGGGTAACAAATAAATTTCTGGCTATGATATTTGGAAGATAATTTGGAATTTTAGACCTAACAGTATATTGTGGAGAGAGTTGTACATATCTACCAAAACCGTGCCTTGAAGTGCTAGAGATCTGAGAAGAACCTGTCCATATATCTTCATAAGCCTGATCCAAAGTCAGTAGATCCCACTGATTTCACTGGGTTTGGATCAGGCCCTCTATTACTTGTGAGACTGTCTTTTTAACCTGGACCCCTGTCTACAAGAACTGGACTGAGACCACAAATTCATTTTGCATAGGCCTCCAAAAAGCCATCAGCTTGTAATTAATTTTGATAACTACTGACATGGGTCATATTTTAATTGATGATTTAGAGGTGAAAAAATCCATATTCCCTAAGTAATCCAGCCCGACAAGAAAAATGAGCTTTTATGAGGTAAAATATTTAATTTTGCAGTATTTTTCAGCTGCACTTAAAAATATACTTGGCATTTCCTAGGTATGGACCATTATTTGTCTTATATACCTTTTTTACATAGGTTTGGAGAAAGGTATTTGTAATGGGGAAAAAATCTGGGCAAAGTTGGATTTCTGAGCCTCTACAATCTTGGGAAATAAAAAAATCAGAATAAATAAGAGCCAGGATAAACCACTGGGAAATATAAATTAACCTATTTTTCATCATCATGAACCCCAAAATAAAAAATCTAATTTGAGCCTTAACCCTTGGATTCCTTTCTACAAAATTTGCCTAAGTCCCTCACAAACTGATTTACACTATTCATTTCTATGACTTTAAAGTGATTTAAATGTATTGGATCATTTCAGTTTTTTAGAGCGCGTCCATTTGGATCTATATGGGTTTCTAGACAGATGCAGTGCTCACTTATTTAAAATTAATTGCAGTACAATAATTTTAAATTGCTTCACACTGTACTAATCTCTAGTGCTTTGAAATATTTGAACCACTCTATTTAGAAGCCATCAACGTTCTGAATATGCGCACCAATGAAGAGTTTAAAACACAGAAGGGCTTCATTGATGATCCTAAAGTGTCAGTGAGCAGGGTTCGGGCACGCTCAGTATATAGGTCTTTAAAACTATAGAGTAATTCTACAGCATTTGTCTGAACTTCAATCTGTAATTAATTAAAGCTCATTTGAGCTATAACATTTCAAAATATGTGAACTGATGAAACTAGAAAAACACCATTATAAATAATGACACACTGAAACTATTACTATTAATAATAAAATAATGTGCACTCATATAACATCTTTCATCTGAGGAATTCAAAGCATTTTATTAGGATTAAGTTAAACCTCACAATACTTCTGTAAGGAAGATGAATATTATACCCATTTTATAGATGAATGACCTGAGGCATGGAGAGATTAAGTGATTTATCTCCAGAGCTACAGTGTCTAAAAGATGGGAATAGAAGGCAAGAGGCCTGGCCCATAATCTCTTGCTCTAAACACCAGATATCGTTCCCTCTTATACATAGGCACCATAACTACGGTGTTGTCATGGTTAAACTAGAAAACTTCCAACTGTACTGCATGGAAAAAGTGTGGCTTAAAAGCCTGGTACTAATGCCAGTCAGACTGAATCCTTTTAGTCTCCCTTAGGGCATGTCTACACTGCAATAAAACACCCACAAGTGGCCCATGTGAGATGACTCAGGCTCATGGGATTCGGGCTGCAGGGCTATAAAAATACAATGTAGACGTTCAGGCTCGGGCCCAAAACCAGGTTCTGGGACCCTCCCCTCTCATGGGGTCCCAGAGTCTGGGCTCCAGTGAGAGCCTGAATGTCTACAATGCAATTTTATAGCCCTGCAGCCCGAGCCTGCTGACATGGGCCAGCTAGGGGTGTTTTACTGCAGTGCAAACATACCCCTAGGATCCCTGTCGTCTGCCATCTTTTCGTTCATTTTTTGGAGGCAACTTCAAATCACTTCCACAAGAATCTTTGAACTGAAGCACCTTCCATATCGGTACCTAATTAAATTATTAATTGTAATAGTACATTTCTTTGCACTATATTATATTATAGCGCAGACGATGTTTTTCCATGATGGCTTGGAGCAGATCTTGTAGGTTTGGTACAACTCTCTGGGCCTACACAGGTTTTACACCAGTGTAAACCGCACTGACTTCAATGGAGTCTACCCCAGTGTATCTGAGAGGAGAACTGTGTCCACCATTTTCAGTATATACGGAGACTCCACTGGGCTGCAGCACATTCACACACATCAATCTCTCCCCACCCTCACACCTCCTTTTGCTATATATTTATTGTGACAGACCCACCCCTAAGGGATCCAAGCATGTGGCATTTGCTAGGCTATTCATTCTGGTGCTTGTTCTCATCCCTTATCCTCCCCCAACCACGTAATCACTTGCAACGAGGCACATTTCCTCTAGCCAAGATGCACAGCATTACAAGGTCATCTCAAGGTTGCTCTCTGGATTGCCCTAAAGGGGTGGCAGTAAGAGCAGTGCAGTTCTGCCCTCTATTTATAAAACAAACAAAAGCATGTACCGACCCCGGAGTTAGAATCTTTAGGCGACTTCCAAAAGTTGGTCTTTTTTCCACTCACAGCTGCTGTTGCTAGGCTTGCCAACCCTCCAGGATTGTCCTGGAGTCTCCAGGAATTAAAGATTAATTTTTAATTAAAGATTATGTCATGTGAAGAAACCTCCAGGAATATGTCCAACCAAAATTGGCAAACCTAGCTGTGGCACCAATACCAGTCCAGCTGTTTCCCGGCACCAGCAACATAATGTATTTTTCAATCTAGGCATTTTGCTAAATTCATTCTTTTCCTAGACTTCACCCAAGACTTGACTGCTCTACACAAAAGCAAGCAAACGAATAAAAAAACCAACTACAAGAGAAAAGTTTTCAAAGAATATTCAAAAAAAACCCTATATACTAACATTTACAAAAGGAGGAATCTGCTGGGGAATGGGCCCATTTGATATACTAAGGATTAGTATTTCAAACAAAGAAGAATAATGTCACAAATAAAAACAGGTGAGATTAGTTAAGAATAAAAAGAAAGGTGACATAAATTGATATTTCCAGACGTTTTGGTCAATAGCAGCTCAGTACTGAGTTACAGTCAGCACCAATGTGAGCAAAGTTTAAGCCTAATTTTTTATTATGGATTCATAGTGGAAACTTAGTTTTCAAAGCTCTCTTTTAATGGGGTGTACCTGACACCTTGCCTCTTAGCTCTCATCTCAACTCCTTTTAAGTACATATTTGGTTGTAGTGCCAACTTTCCCCCCCTGGTGGATGTCTTTTCCTTGTTCTTTGCATTTGAGGAGTTCAACGTGGCATCTGAAAAATTTCCATTTCAGATTTTCGTTAGCCTCATGTGAACTACGCCTCTTGAGAAAATACGGAAATGTATGTAACTGAAAAACCTGCTTGCCACTTCTAAGCTCTCCTTCTTGCCAGACACCAGCTCTGCACCCCAAAGCCCGTCTTCCTCTCTTCTAACCTGCCTGCTTTTTGCAAATAATTTCAGAAATACTGCAGTCAGTCTGAAGCAATCTCCCAAAGTTAGGAGATTCTGTCTACAGAGAATACCCACCAATCGCTGCTTTGCAGATACGTTCCTGCTCCCACAATATTGCAGATTGCCGCTTAAAAGAAAACTAAATTACCATAAAAATCAGGATGTGTTTTGCTGCATCAGTATCATGTTGGCATCGACAAGACAGATTCAGTCAGAAGAGAAAGAGGCTTTTTGTTAGGCAGTCTAGCTGTACTGCGCTTCTGCAGAGTATATAAGCCACACAGGCAGAAGACAAAGTTAAAACTAATAGAGAAGTGATATCCTGCAGAGTCTATACAGAACCATTGTGCCAAATTACACCCAAATCCAACGTCTGAGGGCTATAAGCAAGGAAAGAATAAAGCAATATTTAAAATGAACATCTTGGGGAACAACAGATCCTTGGAGATATGTGGAATACTAGGGTGCGCTATGGGGAAAAAAATAAAGACAGGGAACTGAAAAAACACAGCATGAAAAAAAGAGTAAGCTTAAAGTGTTCACTCTGAAAATATTAATTACAATTCATTTTAACTTGCTTCCATTGCTGAGAAACTAAAATTTGAGGAGGGAAAAAAAGAAAAGCCCCAAACTCCTAAAACAGAGCACTGGACCGAGTAGACAAAATTTCAATCAAACTTTTAAAGATGCAGGTTTGGTCTGTTGAACAGACAGCTTGACTTGATTACAATTTTAAGTTTAAGTTTCTATTTCTGTTTTTAGATTAAAAGAATCCTAGTGTCAGAAATTTAAATATCGAATAGCAAAATCTCTTGTAGGTTTAGAAAGCATTCAGAAAAGCTGTCAAAAGAAAACGCTATTCTGTTGCCACCATCTGCTTTCTGGCACACTGAGGAAACTTTATTAACAGCAACATTTTCTTGCGTTAGACTATTCACTAATCAGTTTTGTTGTAAAATACAAAAAATAAAAAATTACCCTTTGTTTAGAAGGCAAATACCCACTTTTTGGGGGCTGGCTATACCTTATGCTGTGTCTGATAACATTTTCACATTAAGTTAAGGTTACCTTGCGTTTTTTCTCCCAAACTCATATCTTTAGTGTATTCAAAGCCGGCAAAAACTTTGCCTTGCTGAGACTAAAGAAAAAAACATCAAACATATGAAGTGTTAAAAATCGCTGAATAACTCAAAGGGAAAAAGATAATTTTGAAGGCGTTTTGGCTGAAATCTATTTGCCTTTGAATTGCATGAGTGTTTTAAAATGTTAAAAACACTACAGAGTGACTAATGAATGTAAAAGAATGATAAAGAGTATGGCTCCAGTTATCAGTGGTATGCCTAAAACAAAATAATTTTGACCATTCTGTCATGCAAATATTGACTAAAATGTCATAAATAATGTCTGCGACAAAGATGATGGGAATCCTACAAGGGAGTATTTTGTGCAGCAGTACTTAATGTGCTACAGCATATGCCTCTTAGCATATATTACAGAGGTCGGGAACCTTCAGTTCGGGTAGTCGATAAATTAGCTAAGAGCAGCTAAAACTTCCCAGAGAAAATATCGTACAAATGCTTTTGGAAAATTAAATCCTTGACAAATTTAAAGTTGCAGTGTTAGTTTGGAAACATCTTTGAAGTCGTATTTGTAGGCTGGCTAGTCATGAAAAATCCAAAGCCTTCTCCAAAGAAACCAAGACAAACCATATAAAGTGTAAATGATCCATTGGTCTATGATAAATACCTTCCTGGGCTATTGGTAACAACATTTTCATATAGATTCACCTATTGCCAGGGCAAATGCCATTTGGGTGTCTTTACCACAGTGCAGTTAAAATAAACTAATCACAACAGAACACTTCCATCATTGTTCGTTGTATGAACTAAAATATTAAAAGGACTTGGTCAAATATTTCTTAGTACCAATTTGGCCTCCGCTCCATATGTGTAAAAGGCCAGTAACTTCTGAAGGTAGAAATATAATTAAAGGCAGAATCATGTCAGAATAATCATATAATACACATCTTTATCGAAAGCAGTGCAGGGCTGGGCTACTTTCAAAATCTTAATATTTATGCCATTTTAATACTTTTGTTTACAATAACATAAAAATATCTGGTCCCTGTTATGGATTCAATGCTTGCAAAATGTTTGCAATACTAACTTTTTAAAAGTTACATGCCCATAAAAAAAGGTCTGAAACTGGTAAACTATATTAGGTGCAATCCTGCTTATACAGCAATAAATCAATTTTTTTTTTAAATCTCTGAAATACCAAACTAAGGCATGCAGTTCAGACTACAGAGGTGTGAATAGCTCTGCACACCAAAGTGCTGCACTGTAACTTCCCTATGTGGATCCTGTGGGAGCAAACTAAAAAGTTCCTTGTTCTCACTATAGTCCTGTTTGAAAAGGACTATGTTAACGCAAAGTAGGAACCTTTTAGTTTATGCCCACAGCGTCCACACGGAGGAGTTACAGAGTAGCACTTTGGTGCACATCCCTGTTCATACCCTTGTAATCCCAATTGCAGGGTAGTGTAGACAAGCCCTAAGGCCCAGATGAAACCTTGTGCCCGAGGTTTCAAAAATTTAATTTCTGAGCAAATTTTCACAAAGAGATGACAAATAATTATATTTTATATTTCTAATATGCCTTTCATGCAACATCAAAGAACTTTACCAACATGAATTCGCAAAATACTTCAGTGAGGTAGAAATTCTCTGAAATCTATTTAATCTCTCTCTAATCTGATCTATCACATTTGTAAAATATCTGTCACTATGCAATCTAATTATAGTGAAACTCGGTAGGTTATGTGACTTGACCAAGGCCACTCACCAGATTTGTGGCAGAATTGATAATTGTGCTTGGGAGTCAAGAAACCCAATCCCCTCTTCTCACCGCTAGACAAGTTGCTTCCTAATAATAAACTTATAAATATGGGTTTATATACTAAAAAGACCAGCAAACCCTTTACCATCATGAGATTTGTACAGTAAGGTGGTGCTAGGATGTTGTGGGACTTACAGAGATATCTGGGAACAGAGATAAGATACAACAGCTGATCACTGTGATGGAAAGTACTCAGACACTACAGTGATGGTCACAGGATGGATAGATAGATCAATAGATAGACTGATAGATCCATCTGTGTGTGAGCGTGTGAAATAAAACATTTCTAAATAGTTTATATGAGCTGAGTACTCTTCATTTTTAAAATTTCTTATGACAAGTTTTAATAAAACTTCATTAACAAAGATTAAAAGGCTGAACACACATAGACACAGACACACAGACACAAGTCAAAGAGGAAAAAGTAGTAATAGAGTTGCTGTGTCAACTTTTTTTCCTGTAGAGGCAGAAATAGTGTGGAGGAGTTTCTTGCAGGAACTCGAAAAGTACAAGTTTCTACTGGTTATGGCTATGGGTCAATCACAAAAGGACTGGAAGGACTGAGGATGAAGAATCTATTGGTTTCCAACATTAAGTTCTCAAAGCATGTTAATACATTATAGACTAGTATGCACCACAATTCACTCTTTGGACCAAGGTTGGACTGATTTCAATGGAATAACACCAGGGATGAATTTAGCCCAGTATTTGCATAAAATTCCTTTTCTTATCACTCTTGCAATCAAGTCCTACATATATATTTTTCGGTGCTGTTCTGCTTTATCTACTGGAAGAAATGTCATCTTTATTTCTACATCCTGCTTTCTTTTTCATTTTAAAAAGGTATATACTGTAGGAGTGTGCACAGTACACATATTTTTGATAAAGCTAAACCTTGTTTTGAGATGTGTACTTTATAATCCTTTGTGGTTTTGCACCAGACAAACTATTGGACAGTGAAGAAAAACATTTTAGTTCCCCTGAAAGTTTAACTGTTCCTTTTCAAACAATACAAAGCACAAGATTTGGGACATATTGCCGACACAGCAACATCACTGACTCAAAGAAACTGTGGGAAATGTCAAATTTATGGTCCTATGGGTGACTGGCGGAAGGTCCCCCCTCCTACCTTCAGCAAGCCTCTGTCAAAAACAGAGCCTCTAGAAACTTTTTGGCTACATCCCAGGGAAACAGAAGGAAGCTGTATCCCACACTTCCCTTGGGACCTAATGAAATATACAGCCTCTGGGCTTCTTTCAATTTGGTCTTTCAGATTGCTAAACCAGTGAAAGAAGGATCCTAGCTGTCACAAACCTCACATGTTTGGGGTCACCTGCTGCTCAGGGGTTCTCATGCCAGTTGTTGACATAATAAGAACCCCTTATACTTTAATTACAATTCACAGTGTGCAAACTCTGCAAGCTGCTTTAAGGCAGACTGTCTTTTAAATCAACACTAAATTATACTACTGTTCGAGCAGAAATGGGATGGAAAATGTGTCCAGCTGATGGAATAATTGTATTCAAATATTTGTAATCATGGGGAAAAGTAAGCAATATCTACTGAAAAGTGCCACTGCATTGTCTATAACTCTTCAGAAACCGAAGCTAAATTAGATCCACTTATCTGGTATTCAAACATTCATATAGACAATGCAAGCTAGACATTTTCATGTGATGGGATCCTACAATCTGTAACGCTCACAAGTAACAACTTTATGATCAGCTGGGGTTTCTCCCTCAGTCTGAAGTGAGATAAGATCTATGAATGAAGCTGAGATTTTCAAAGGAGCCTATGCGAGACAGGTGCCCGTGTCCCACTGAATTTTAATTTTAATAAGACTTGAGCATCTAACTCCCTTGGGCTTTTTGAAAATCCTACCTCAAATAAACAACATGAACACAGATTGGATTTAATCTAGAACTGGTAACTTATTCCTGTATAAAAATACATGGAATCTATTTTAAAATATCATTTTATTAGCTTGAGAAAGAGACCAGGTCCCTTCAGTTTCCCTGGCAGCTATCTCTATCCTAACAGTTATTCTTAATAAAGAGACAAGGTGGGTGAGGTAATATCTTTTATTGGATTGACTTCGGTTGGTGAGAGAGACAAGCTTTCAAGCCAGACAGAAAGAGACAAGCTTTCGAGTTTGTCTCTCACCAACAGAAGCTGGTCCAATAATAGATATCATCTCCCCCACCTTGCCTCTCTAATATCCTGGGACCTACACAGCTACATCTACACTACATTCTTAATAAAGACATGGTAAAACAACTGAACCTAAATAAACTGTAATATCTAGGGGAGGAGTAAAGCAGTTTTCTTCTTACATATGAGAAATTAGGATCATCTATTTTAGAATTAACCCATCTAAAAACATTCCCAGCTCATTGTATTATTTAAACTGTCTTGGTCCATAAAAAATCCCATGGGAGGGGACAAAATCTGCTGGGAACTCGGCAAACAGAACTTCGGCATCCTCTCTCCAAAAGGCGTCTGATCTCAGGAAAGGGGTAGCAGGTGTGGGTTAGAAACCTCATTGACTTCAGATCCATGTGTGTGGATCCAAAAATACCCCTGCAGGGAGCGAGACTCTCTATGGTACCTCTCCTCCTCTGACAGCATAGCTTCTAATGGCCGTGTCTCCTACTCCTCTCTCAAGGACACAAAGAGAAGGTAAATAGCAGCATTAAGAGCATGACCCAAAACCCACTTAAATCAATAAGGGTTCATCCACATGGTAAGCACTAGTTACTCTGCACTAACTCCTCGTGTGGACACTCTTACTGTGCACTGAGTGCCTTTGTTTGCATTAGCTCAATACATTTTAGAAGTGTCCAAAGCTAAACTGCCTCAGGATACTCTTAGTGCGCAGTAAGGGAGTTAGTGCAGAGTAAGTAGTGTGCTTTAAATTCACATCCTAGCCTACTGCACACAACTCTGCCATACAGACAAGCTCAAAGAGTCTTTCCATTGACTTAAGAAGTGGATCAGGACCCAAATGCTGAACTGACTTCCACTAGAAAATCTGCTGGGTCTCCAGCATGGTCCACTGGCTCCCCCCTGGCATGTCCCCTCCCAAGCAGCACTGCCATGACCTCCCCAGTATACCCACTGTGCCCTCCTTCACTTCTCCTGGTTCCTGCTAGGTTTAACTCTCCATCACCCCAACCATCATGCCTGAGTTATTCAGTGGCCTCAGATAAACTTGCAACATTTTACAATTAGCATTAGACTGTGCAGCAATTCAATGAAAATCTATAAAACAAATTTACAGGGTGCAGTCATATGTATTATATATACACTTAGAACTGGATTTACAATTTAACCGACCTCTGTTGCACTGATATTTTAGAACCAAAAAAAATGTGTGTTATTTCAACCTAGTACACCCTACAATGTATTGTATCCTTGATATCTTACTATAGAAAAAATAGTTGCCTTTCATTTTTATATTCTAGCGCATGAAAAGATAGTATTAGACGGTATGAGCACAAAGAAAACTGGAATGCATGAAACATAAGGATCTGAAAGTTATAGTTGTACCAAATGTTACAGATCAAACTATTTTAAACCATCTATGGCCAAAGTCTGGTCCCACTGAAGATGATGGCAAGATTCCCATCAATTTCAGAAGGACCAGGATTGGCCTTTACTTAATGAATTATAGCCATAGATTGTAAAGTCCCTTATTCATTGTATTATCATTTCCAATAGTACCTACAGGCCCCAGTCATGATCAGGACTCCACTGTGTTATGTGCTGTACAGACTCACCACAAAAAACAGTCCCAGCACCGAAGAGTTTATTATAACTTGCAGCCCCCGTCCTGCAAAGACTTACGCATGTTCCTAACTTTTCAAAGTGTGAGCAGAACCGCTGGCTATAAACAGACTACTCACAGTATGGAAAGTTAATCTCATGTTCCTCTTTAATGATGCTTCTCAAGTTTAGTTCATGTGATGCTCTCAGACAACCACAGAGCTCCAGTAGTAAGACTGGTTGCAATCTCAGACAAATGTATGTGAAATTTTGGGATTTTTTTTGTTTTGTTTTGCAGTTGGTGTCCCTCACATTTATGTCATCATTTGTTTTTTTCCCCTCAGAATGCTGGTGCTTGGCTTGCCTGGTGACTCAGTGAGGATCTAATCATATTTGTATTTACATATTATTTTTCTTTCTTCCCCCTCCAACTAGGTTGGCACCAATGGGAGCTTTTCCAATGGGAGAAATTAATGTGTCGTGATACTGCAGCACAATGTGATTACATTTTATGGAACCCAAGAGTTGTTTATTTTGCTGCAAATTATTAAAGCCCCCTAATGAACACCACAGATTTATGGGACACAGGACCCCCGTCAAACATGGGGAAATTATGTGGGGGGGAAATGGGACAGGTGGCAACATACTTACATACAGTGTATGAAAGCACAAACCTAAAAAAGCAGCTGAAGAGCAAGGAAATATATCTAAAAAGCTACACAAAGTGTGGCGTGATTGATTAAACTATGCACTACAGACAACAGACAACCACTGCCAGCTAAATGGCACAGGTGCAACTTTGGGAATAGAAACTACTGCCTCTGGTTCCAAACAACACCAGCCTAGATCACAGGAGTTAATAAAGAATGTCCTCGTGAAAGTTGTCCCAGCAGCAGCCTAACTCTAGTAGCCACCTGATCTGGATAGGCAGTGAGACTGTATCTCAGTAGTACAAAGGCAAAGAACTTGGCTAATATTAGCTTATATGCCCCCTGAGCATGCCCAGAAATGATTCTTCAATCGTGGTATAATCTTATTTTCTATTTTTCCTCCCAAACTTATAAAGACACTGTGCCTCACAAAGGACTATTCTTTTTAAAAGTTTTGAATTTCAGCTTCTTTTGCTGTAGTCCTGTACAAAAGTGTGGTTAGAATTTTTTTGACAAGAGAAAAGTGTATTTTTTCTGCTATAAAATTACTAAAAACATATGGTTAAAGGAATATTGCTCAAACTTTTCACAATGGTGTACTTTCCAGCAAAGACCAGGCAGAGAAAATTGCACACTTGAAATATGATGATGGTAAAAGAAGGGGTTATAATGTAAACTATTTTGCAAACTTAACTATATCTGTCACTATAGTAAACATAAAGAAACACACACGATTACATGTATATTAAATCAAACTCTCTCTCTCTCTGTGTGGGTGCACACAATGTTTGGTTAAACCCATTTCATGTTCAAAAGAAAATTAAACCAAAGAATAAGTTATTAAAAAGAGCCTTTGAAGCAAAAAGCAATGATGTGTGAAAGACAGAACCAGAAGAGTTTATTTAAACACAGAGCAGAGAAAACAGGGAAAACAGAAATTAGGAAATCAGAAGAACAGTCATGAAGGCACCCAGCAGCCTTTTCCTGGTACTAGAAATTCTTGTATCTATGAATATTTTATCCAGATTCAACTACCTTTTTTAAGTTCTTCCTATCACAATCCCAGACTCCTTCTTCAATAAATTCAAAAAAGTCATTACAAAATTTATCGGTGCTGGTGGAAGATATAAAATTAGTTGCATGTGGCTATAACAAACAAAGAATCAGAAAACCTTGTACCCTTCCATTTTTATTTATTTATTTTTATCTGTTTAGCAGCACAATTTCAATCTGCACGTGACCCACAGCAATATTTGAGGGAGATGGAACAATCTGATTTCTCTCTGATGAATCACAAGGTTTTTTTATTTACCACTCAAAAATATACACCAGACTCTGCTCTTAAAATTCACATATTTCCCTTAATGTATCAATCTAGAAAAATACAGCCAGAGTTTTAAAATATTTTGTATTTCTTTCTCCTCTGACACCTATCCATAGCACCTCATTTTTTGAACTTGCTAAGAAATCAGAGATTTTTCAAACTGGTTCAAATGAGGATTTTCTCCATTTCTCCAATATCTAATAAGTCAACCCTAACACTGAAAAACATTGTTTAAAAATATAAAACTAGATTCACCGTTTACATTCTAGCAAAGCAGCTGTGAACCTTGCTTAATCCGGCAAAGCAGCCATGTGCACCAGTGACTCTGGCCCAACATTTTAACCAATTTTCTCTGTTCCAACACATTTAGATGATGAAAATTATCCCTATGATTAATCAGTCCCCCATACAGACTCAGACTCTTATTCTAAAATTTTCAAGACACCAAAAACAACTACTAAACTTTATGAATAACTCATCTCTACCATTACTTCGTCTAAACGCCTAATCCTGGTAGAGTATTATTCCTATTTATAAACCAGGTATCTTCTGGCCTAAATTAGCAAACACATTTAAGATCTCTGTTTCACCACCCATCTGTCAGACACTGAGGGTAAATCAAATGGGGAGATTGATTCATCCTACGTGTTGGAGAAATTGTAATCTTATATGTTTACTTGATCATTTTTGATGCGTCTGTCCCAAAATTGAAACCTCATGGTCGGATAGAATCACACACTCTGGAAATTATGTCTGAATCAAATGTATTTACCCCCAATTCTTGGGTGTAGACTCCAAGTCTAAGGATGAAATTTAAACTGGCGTGCAGGGCTCTTACTGGACAACTTACTGATCAGAGGGATACATTGAGGACAGGCCAGAGAAAGGACAATGGATCCCCCCATTACACAGATCCAGTGGCCCTCTCTCCTCATACAGGTGGCTTGGAGAAACAGCAGCCATTGTGATAAAGACTAAAGTGGGCACACAGTCTGGTCCTGGGTAGCACATGATGGATTTTGTCCCCATGACCTTCATTCATTTTACTCACAAAAACCTGTCCAATAAAAGAAGAATGTCTGTTATCTATATATATAACTGTCTATTGGCCCAGGTAGGAGACTGATGCTGAAGGAGAATAGCAGATTGCAGTGGAACAACTCAGTTAGTAAGGGTTAAATTTATAACTCACAACTGGCAAATCCACAATAAATTAAGAGAGTCTTACTCTCTTCCAATGGGCCAAATCCTGAATTCCTCACTTGTTTTTTCCTCAATCCTTACTCAGGGACACCCATTTTATTCTATTACAACCCACTGTGTACACCTGAGCTCAGGGAATGAGGACGCGGAGTGGGTGGAAAGTAGTGGATGTATGACGATGCAGGTGCACTAGTCGCACGCCCTAACATAAGGTGGCATAATCCAAGCAGAAGCTATTCACACACCTGAGGCTGCAGGATTCCTAGCCAATGATTCCTTTTCCACCAAATCTTACGTGACCACCCCACTGACGGGTTCAGTTATTATTCCAATTATTATTATTTATTATTATTTGCATTGCGTTAGCACCAAGGAGTCCCAGTCCCGGGACAGGACCCAACTGTGCTGTATAAACACAAAACTAAAAGACGATCCCTGCCCCAAAGATATTACAATTTAGTAGTCATGCCTGGACAGGAACGGTGTCTCATTCCCTGACCACATATAAATCTCCAGTGTTCGAGATTGAACTCATAAATGAAAATGGAAAAATATAAAATGGCTCAATTTATTTCCATTCAATGGCATGAAGGAAAGAATGAATATATATATATATATAAAATCAGCCCAAAATATAAATGTTAATGAATGTATAAACCACTGAAAAATAGGATTTAGAATGGAAATACCAGCTCACCTTTAACTACAGTGTCAATCCTGCAACACTTTGATAAGGCATGTAATTTATTAACCCCCTTTTAGACATGGACAATGGAGGAGGCTTCAGTGACATTTCTGAAGAGTGCCCAGCACTAAAGCTGAAAATAAAGAGCTATAAGGGAGTTATCTGTAGATAAGTGTATATTTACTCTGTACAGATGGGAGTGAAATCTCACAATGAATTCAATGGTAGCAGGATTGAACCCTTATTGCTTTTTACGGACAGACTCCAATTGATTCCAATGCACTATGGAGCAAGTTTGCAGTACCTGTGGCATTCACTAAACAGCAGAAAATCTAACCATGACATCTCAAAGTATAATTCTGTTTCCTATGCTTCTGGGGCAAAATTCTCCTTTCAGACCTGAATGGTGGATTGGGACCCAGCTATCCTTCTCCCCCTATATGCATGGGACTCCCAAAAGAGTTCCAGACACGTAGGGAGAGAACAGTTGAGTTGAGATCTGCTGTGAAGACTGGAGAGTAGAAATCTGCCCAGGGAGAATAACTTCTTTAAAGAGCACAGAAAACAATATATCCTGTGAACACTGGCATGCTTTAGCACACACACACACACAGACTGGCAGACAAAGGATCAGCTTTTACAAATATTTTCTAATTAATCAGACCCGGGATCTTGAAGATGGAATTTTCTTTCCCTTCTTTTTACAGTTAATTTCTTTATCTATTATGCACTTGAGGAGACTCCATTGTACAATTATTTTATTATTTGTTATACAGAAAAATATATTTGTGAATGGCTCTATTATTTGGGGAATTGGCCTTCTGGTGCACAGAAAGTTTCCTTTCTAAACAGGCATTCATTCATTCTGCTGTACCATTGTACATTTTATGGCTTGGCATACAGAAAAAAATTCTTTTCTTTTTATTTCCGTCAGTGGTTCTATTATTTTAATAGTTTTTAAAGTAGCTTCCATTTTATTTATACTACATCAATTGCAATGTATCCACAATAAATCCAGACATGTTCCAAAATAGACCTCTCATTAAATATTTTATATAAAAATCTTTTCAGATTTGGAACAATCCCCCAAAATATTTTTCACATCTCTTTCTACTTAAATAAATAATTGATTGAAATCATGAACATGAACTGCATACTGTGCTTATAAGGTTGAATTAATAAAGAATTGAACTTTATATAAGCCTCTGCTACAGTACCTGACTTCAGTGAAGAGTTTCAAGTGCAAATAATCAGACGTTACTGCATATCAGTGAATTCGCCATCAGTCATTAATGCCTTCACTTTACTTCTATAAGGTAAGCAATGTATTTTTCACAAGATGATATAGCTTCAGTACTATAATCATGCGTTAAAAGTTTTTACTCATCTGAAAGTTTTTTTCCTGTTCTATTAGTACTGTTGGGTATAAATACAGAAATTCTCTCTCAACTAGTAAAAATTTTCAGACCATTAGAAATATTTTCAGTGTGACCACTGTGCATAACAGAGGATATTATGTTGTGTTAAAATTCTCTGTCTCTAACTTGAGAATTATTAGTACAATACCTAGTAGGTAGTTTAAATCAGTATAACTGTGCAAATATATAAATATATAGGACATTTTTAATTCTTCCATAGCTGAAATCTTTCTGGACATTGCTAACAAATCCAGATGCAAAAGCAGTAAAAGAAAGGGCCTAAATTCAACTTTATGGTAAATCCGGAGCTTACCATTTGGTTATATTGGTTTCTTTGTGTGAAAAGTGCTGTGGTGCAATCTCTTTGTCATGAAGGTTGAACTTACAAATGTGGAATTTTGTGCAAAAAATAAAACAATGTAAAATTTTAGAGCCTGCAAGTCCACTCAGTCCTACCTTGAAGTCTTTAAACCACGAGTTGAGGACTTCAATAGCTCAGACATAGGTTAGGGCAGGGGTCAGCAACCTTTCAGAAGTGGTGTGCCGAGTCTTCATTTATTCACTGTAATTTAAGGTTTTGCATGCCAGTAATACATTGTAACGTTTTTAGAAGGTCTCTTTCTATAAGTCTATCATATATAACTTGTATGTATGTATGTATATGTGTGTGTGTGTGTGTGTGTGTGTGTATATATATATATATATATATATATATATATATATATATATATATATAAAGTAAACAAGGTTTTTAAAATGTTTAAGAAGCTTCATTTAAAATTAAATTAAAATGCCGAGCCCCCTGGACTGGTGGCCAGGACCCAGGCAGTGTGAGTGCCACTGAAAATCAGCTCGCGTGCCGACTTTGGCATGCGTGCCATAGGTTGCCTACCCCTGGGTTAGGGGTTTGATACAGGAGTGTCTGGGTGAGATTCTGTGGCCTGCGTTGTGCAGGAGGTCAGACTAGACGATCATAATGGTCCCTTCTGACTTTAAAGTCTATGATTCTATGATTCTATGATTCTATGATTAATCCTTTGAACTGCATCTGGTGACTTTAGGTACCAGAGTAGCTGGAAACTTTTGTACAATGTTACTTAAATTCAAGTTGCAAGATTCTGTACTATGGGCCAGATCTTCAGCTAGTATAAACTGGTGTAGCTCCATCAAAAGTCAATGGAGCTATGCTGATTTTCACCGACAAAGAATCTGATTCTATATTGATACAGGCGTCTTTTAAGTACAGCAGGTGTTCTTACTTCTACCAACAGTGATACAAGCAATAGCACAGAGGTATTCTAGGTACATTTATGGGTGAAGCTGTCCATGAAACTGAATTCAGTCATAATGGCTTAGATTTTGAGTAAAGCTGAGCATTTACCTCATTGGAGAACTTAATTTCTTTTCTTAAGAAAAAGGCATGAAGCTCAATAAAAGAAAACTATAGCTGCTGGAAATTCTCACAAGAATTATGTTAAAAGCAAGAATTTGCTTAAATGTACAGAAAGATAGCAAACCTATCCCAGATATGAAATAGAGAATTACGCATATAATGTGCTCTTCACATTCAAATTCTGACATAGGAATATGAAGTAGGCACTAGAACAGTATAACAACATTTAAATAATCTGAAAGGAGTAATACTGAGGTTCTCAAACTTTTCAAGGTGTAAAGCATATTTCAATACAGAGATTGTACTGTGGACCAATCTGCCTGTATTCTAATTTTCATAGGCCGCTATTCTTCCCCTTTGCAATCCTCCAACATCTCTGTGGAAACTGCAAATTAACATGGGAAATTAATGTTTACAGTGTTGTGCTGTAGTTGTGTTGGCCCCCGGATATTAGAGAGACAAGGTGGGTGAGGTAGTATTTTTTAATAGACCAATTGCTGTTGGTGAGAGAGACAAGCTTTCGAGTTTATACTGAACCCTTTTTAAGGTCTGGGAAAGGTACTCAGAAGTGTTACAAATAAATACAAGGTGGAACAGACTTTTAGCATAAGTAGTTAACACATATTTTAACGCATATTTTAAGAGACCACTGAAGGTGAAGTGGCCAAGGGCTTATTTAATATCTTTTAATGCTACTACCAGGTGACTAATCTGTCAACTGCTAGTCTAATTTAAATTTACAAAAATAAGATAATTCCTTTTTTGAAATTAAAATTTCATTTTGAAACCTACAAAGCCAAATTAATTCCTCAGGAAACTCCAACAAAGTCACTGAAGTTACACCAGGGAGCCATTTAACCCCTAGTCTCCAAATTATGGATGATTTTATCAGCTGTTCTCAGACTGTGGGCAGTGAGTACCCAGCTTGAATGTCCACCAGTAGCTGACAATGACAAAATGGTAGGACGAAGAATGTGCTCCTGAGCAGAAACAGGTTACCTGCATGGGCTGCTGCGATGTGAAATTGACTAGGACTATATGATTTTTTATCAGTTACACTCCTACAAGACACTTCAGGTAAAGTGCTTCATTGCAGGAGCGACTCTGCTAAATTGTGCCTGGTAGAAGGACAATCAGAAAGATGATAAGCAGGAAAGCTTAGCAAGAGAGGACAAAAATTATGGACAAACACAAAAAAGAGGAATATAGAGGGGCAAATGGACACACAAAGAAATAAAAGGGTGCCAACTGGCAGAGAAAGGGGGGAGGGGGAAAGCAAGACACTGAGAAAAAAGACAAGAGGGAGGGAAAAGAGGTGAGCATGCAGGGTTAAATTCATCCCTGTGCCAAGCTAACACAACACAAGGCTTATGCACCACTTAAATCCCAGTGAACCCCTATGAGCCTATGCTGTTTTATTCTTTCTGTGTGAAACTCACCCCTGTGCAGAGCACAGGCTTCAATGAAACTCCACTGATACATAGGCCTTGTGCTGATCCTCTGCACAGGGAACAATTTCACCCCAAAAGAGCAAAACAGCATAACAAGTAGAAGCTGACACAGAAAGAAGAAATGAGGAAAGACAACTGATCTCCCAAAGTATTTCCCCCTATCTGACATCCCCCGTAATTATTCCAAAGTTTGCATTGGCTCACAACATTTTTATTTTCTTAAATTTGTATTTTTACATGTGTATTTAATTACTCATTTGGGACAATTTTGTTTGATAGTGAGCCCTGAGAACTGGTTCTGGTTCTCAGGTGAGTCCTGACCAGAAATGTCTTGAGAATCACAGAGCAACATGGGGGATATTAAGAGTCCTTCAGGAGCATGTGACATGTATGTGTTGCAATATGTAGTATTCTAGGGTGGAGTTTTGGGGAGTTGGGTGCTAACTCCCTTAGACTCCTTTAAAAATACCAGCATTAGTAAGTCAGTACTAAGCTGTCTAACTGCCTAGATCACATAGCATGAGTGTTTTGCTGATAAGGAAGGGAGAATCCATTTGAATAGCTAATGCTACAGTTATTTTTTGGGTACCAGACACATTTTTTCACTCTAATTTTTCTTAACTGTTTATAGAAATTGCCTCATTACTTTCCTTATTGATACCAAAACACTGCAGTAATAAGAAAACCACAGATACTGTAATAAGTCATCTACCCACATGTCTCATCTCATCCAACATCACCCTCTAGTAGTTACACACTTTACCTCCAGGATATCTGGGCCATCTCTACTTCTAGCATTTTATCTAGAATGAGGCAGAAACATCTCTCCTTCTATAGCCAGCAGAAGGAAGTTCTTGTGGTTAAAGCAAAGGCCAGTGAGTCAGATGAGTGGGTTCTGTTCCCAGCCCTGCTGCAGATTTACTACATGAATCTGGCCAAACCACTTCACCTCTCCGTGTCTCAGTTTTCACATTCGCAGAAGCGGTGTCAGGAGGCTTAACTAATTCTTGCTTGCAGAGCGCGTTGAGGTATTTGGGTGGGAGGTACAAAGTGTTGTTATAACTCCTGTGCATTTGGGAACACAGAAAGCTTTGTCACTCCGTTGCCGAGAGAATGATTCCCTGCTTCTGGGGGCAGGAGAAAGTCGTAAATAAGCTGAGCAACAGGCCAAAAAATGAGAGTAAACTCAACAGGAACAACTCATCCCTAATGCGACTAGTACGATGATTAAAAGAATGCACTATCACAGTGCCATTGAGAAGTGAACACTGGGAAACTTCTGAATTCCCCTGACCTTACTCCACCTTACTGAGCTGCACTATATTAGCTAGAGCCGTCCTTTTATTTATAATTCATAGATGTATAATTAAATCTTGCACATTCATTTAAGAAAGCACAGTAGCTAAACCGCTAACCCTTAAGCATCGTCTAGCAGTGGCATTGGGGGAGTTAGCCACACTCTCTCACCTATGCTGGCAAACACATTACTCTGGCTGTGAAGAAAACCACAATGTGGGAAGGAAAGCCTACAAAAGAATGAAAACAGAAAGTGTCTAAGGCCTTGGCAGAAGGACACTAAATAAAATAGAGAGTGGTGACTCATTTTGGCAGTGAATCTACCTCAACCCCTTCAAAGGCTTTGGCAAGAGTCCTCGGAGGAGACCCCAGGCTTTTGCCAAGCCACAAAACACCACAATTATTATCACAGCAGTCATCAACAAAACAGATTTTGTAAACTGACTTGTTGGCACATAGATTAAAGAAGCTATAAAAAGGAGGAACAGCTGTTTGGGTTGCCCTATGCAGAAGGTTACTATATAAAAAGTAATTTTATACATATCATATAGACGTACGCGTGCGCGCACACACATACAGAGTGTGTACGTGTAGAATATACAAACAAGTATCACCAGTTCAAATTACAAAAAAGCAAAACAGACTCACTTTACAAAGCATAATATTAATTAGTGCCAAAAGTTTCTGAAGGATTTCATTCCATGACAGATAAATTGACAGGTTTGTAAACTAAGGACCTGATTCCCCTCTCACTAATACCAGTTTTACAACACTGTAATTTTGTTGGCTACAATGAAGTTATTCCCCACGTACAACATGGTGAGATCAGAATCTAGAACTAAGAATGGCTATTTTAAGCCATGCACAATGGACCGACTTCTTCCCTCATTTACATTTGTGTAAATCATTGGTGAAAAAATGATATTAAGTGAGAAGAGAATCAGGCCCAATGGTCATTTAATGTAAATAATGACACATAGGAAGGAGTACCTGGAAAATCCTCCAATGGCCTATACATTCATAATATTGAAATGTAATGGTTAACTTGTTAGGTATTTCCTTAATATAGGTAGGCTTGAAAAGGTGATATAAAAAAACAAAAATTTAGCAACGGAAATTTAAAATCAAGCTCATCGCCAGTTATGCTTATCTAAAATGTAAACACAAATTCAACAAACATATAGCAGAATAAACCCCAAAGTTGGTCAACAAAAAGATGATGCACAGTTTTATACTAGCGTGTACATAGCTTTTAAATGTCTCATTACTTGTCTTCTAATTTAAAGCAGCTGAAGTACTGTTCTTTAAATTTATACTTTTCTATTAGATTTCAGGGGGAATGGAAAGAGGGATAAGAGAGAGTGTTTTAATCTTGCTTTAATAAACGCTTCAGTAAAGATTGTGATATTCACTTATAGAATTCGATTGTGATTTGTTTTTTTATGTTAGCAGGGAAGATACAAAATGCTGTTCCTGAATTTGTATCACTCCACATTTTTGACAGTGTATAACATTAGAACAGACTGAAAACATGTATGAAAGAATGTGTTATATAACTCAGAACATTCACCTCCGCAACTAACTTCTATGTGCTCTTGTTGCTATCTGTTGGTCTTTTAGAGGCCAAATATCTTAATGTGCATTGATGTTTTACACTGAAGGATTCAGAGTTCAAATTCCATCATTGTCAATAACACTTGGTTCCCCAGATGTACCGTTTGGACTTCGGGTAGTGATTGCTTTCAGAAAGAGAGCATAAATTTGAACTGAAGGTTGTTTACAAACTCCAGGAAAATGTAAAAATACAAGGCTTTGGGAAACGTCCTGGCCTTAAACACCCCAGTACAAACAGTTATAGCTGAAAGAACATTTGCAGCTCTATCAGTTCCCTCCCCAACTGGATCAGCCATAGAGCAAAATGCATTTCAGGTGCTTTACAGTTTCTATAGGAGAAATGACATGGCCTATTGACTTGTAGGTCAGTGCTGGCAGAGAATAGACAGTTACAGTGATGAGGTATTTGAGCTTACCAAAAAGTGCTAATTATTTTACTAGTTTAATACCTTCTAGCTAGCTGATGCAAGGACTTGTTGCATCAGCAATGGAGGATGATGCTTGCCTCTCAGGGTTTTTTATTAACTTTGTTTTCTTAATAGATGAAAATGTGCGGCGGTAACCCTGGTTGTTGAGAAGGGGGAAGCTATTTAGGAGGGAAGGGTAACTAAGGGATATAGGATCAGCCGGAAGCTGTAAACAGAGAGCTTACAAATACAGTCCTTCTGAATACAGGTATTTTATAGAAGGAAACACTGCACTGGCAACCTATGATTTTAAGTTAAAACCGTTGCAGCTGTATAAATAAATAATGATAATCTATGACTTTTCAAAATGACACGTCCTTCAATTTTTTTTTATATTTATAAGTACAATTCAAACATTCCAAACTAGTGTTGTATTTACAGCTTGTATGCGCAGGCAAGCCCTTAGCCCAGAATGCCTGGGATTTAAATAAAATCCAGATTTTCAATTTTTTTAGATCATAATATTTTGCCTTATTATCTTATTCTTTTTTTTACAGCTATTTTAGGGCCATATAATGTATAACACAGCCATAAAATTAACTCACATGCCAGCAGAAGTAGTAAGTTTCACCTATCCAAGTATTCAAAAACCATCCAAGCACACACTGTCTCCTGTGTAGCCTGGAGATCCCTGTTGAGTCGATGCCAAGTCCCTGAAAAGTTGGACACTACATCCGGTATTTACACTAAGCTAAAATTCTAATCAGCACTAACAGCAGTGTGTTTTAATTCACCCTTATGATTTTATTTCAATCTGCTAAGAAGCACAACTGCCAGAAAGCAACTGCTATAAACTTAAGTAAACAAATGCAAAAATAAAATAAATCTTAAACCTGTTGTATAAAGTTTGCACCACTTTAGACACATTACAAAAGAACATAGTCTGAAGTGTCAGTTAAAGCTGCTCTCTTCAGAGTTCTTTTAAAGTACTGTACTTTCCATTTCGTATTTTCAACATGTTTGGTGCATTTTAGCCAAGGAAGGAAAACTCTTATGTTATTTTACACTGGCTATTTCACCCACGTCCTCCCCTAAACAGCTTTCTGCCAAGTACTGTGAAACAAGAACACAGTGACTACTTGAATCTTTGGATGACACTATAAATCGTAGTGCCAAAGGGGCTGGAGCCAAGTCCTGCATCTTCCTCATTTTGGGGGGGAAAGAAATCGACAGGAAAATTCTGAGAAGTTGGTCACCATTTTGGACCTGTTCTGTGTGTTCAGACCTTGGCAGCCATCTTACAGCTTGGCAACCATTTTGAGAATTTGTCTGGCAAGCTCTCAGAACTCGCTGACACTGTTTAAACAGAATGCTGGTTAAATATAGCCCAAATTAAACAATACAATGTGATACCAGGTAAAATCACCCTTAATAAATCCATCCGACAAAACAGTTTACTAGTAGATCTTTAAATAGTGAGTGACATTCTGATTTCCTTAGCAGAGAACACATTCCACTAAGGAAGTTCAGACTGCATGCTCCTTAACCCTTTAACAGGCTTTTCACTCAAAAACAAAGGCTCCAAGAGCAATTAGGAAACTAAACCTACAGGACACAAAAAACAGAACCATGCTGACTATCCAAGAACTAATATATAGTACAGTAGGCAATGCTGTTATTGTGGCTGTACAATAATATGGGACAGATCAAGAATTACAAAATACAGAATACATTCTCCCTTTTGTTAATGTTTAATGAGGCTATGGAAACTCTAGCTGGAATCAAAGTACAGGATCCTTCTTTTTTTGGATTAAAAAAAATCTATCTACAGAAAAATAAAGATTTGCAACAAGTCTATATAAAATACCTACAAGTAATCAAACAGCTTTATATGAAAGAAACTACTTTCAAGGAGCAACAGTTTCTGTTTTCTTGTGAACTTTTTCATGTGCTTCTCTCCTGGAAAAAAATTGTTTGAAGTGGAAATGTATATTCAAGCAGCTGGTTATTTTGAAATAGGCATACTTTATTAACAGATTCTAATTTTGGTGAGACAAGGTGGGTGAGGTAACATCTTTCATTTTGGTGTCTAATTTTGGTGTCATGTGTAAATAAAGACCTTTCTTCTCTTCACACCCCACAAAATCAGTGTGTTTTCAGACCAATTGCCTCTCTCTTCGGCAGCGCCAAAATCTGTTCTGTGCCCATGTGAGGAAAGGCACAGTTGTTACCACACACTTTAGCCCAGAATTAGGAAAATAATTTAACAGATAGATGCTTAAGTCAAGAGCAGAATAGATTACCCCACAGGGATTCATGTTAGTATTGCTAGTGGGGAAGGGAGGGATAGAGCAAGGAATTTTCACTGCAATTCTCTCTATGTTTTAAACAATCCTCTTATTGAACAAGTTCATTTTTCATAGTTAATGTACTGTAAATACATTTAATAACTTCATGAGGAATTTGCAATGAGTGTTTTTACAGAACAAACAATACGAACTCCAGGACTGTTTTACACAAGTATAGTCTGCATGAGCTCTAACTCCGTAAGCCTATTTGAATAAAACTTAAAAGATAAGACACAGGTAAAATCCAACACTTGGAAAACTGAATGCGTGAAAAGGCAAATATTTGAAGATACTAAACAGTATCCATGTATTAAAATGACATTTTGGGGAAGTATTCAATATCGAAAGACAAATGCCCATTGGAAATGCTTACCACACACATTACAGTCTGCTTCTTATCTTGAAATAATTTACAGTGGCATAGAAAAGATCAAGTTTACGCTCTATTAATATAAACTTTAAAGTTTAAGGGTTTTTTAACTTGAAGTCTGAATTAAATAGTAACTGGAATTTTTATCCTCACTCTTTTTCTTGCCCTTTTGAAATTTTAATTTAAGGGGGGAAAAGTTTAAAAAGCCAATTAATTAAATATAATTGTATAGCAAATGAAATAAATTAATTAAACCATAATTGAAATGACAACATTAAATATTAAAATATGCTGAAATGGATCAGAATAAAGTCTTGACACTGCTGGATATTTTTTATATTGAAGGACAGTATCTGCAGTTGCATGACGTCAGTTGTGCTAGAATAGTTTGGAATGCATTGATAAATTGCTCCATCGATTCTGTTCTGCTTCACTTACCATAATTATAGCACAGTAATGGATGACATGAGTGATATATTTTTTCTTTAAAGGCAAAGCCAAGAGTTTGCCTGTTTCTTTATGAGATTAGACCAAATCCTTTCAATTAATATAGCATGATTGATATCTAAAAGTGTACTGGGGTAAGATACTTGCTTCAAATGCACGTATTTAAAGATTATTGGCTAAATATTGAAATACAATTCAAACAGAATTTTCAAGGCTTTAAATAACAGTGTCATTTTGGTACTGTGAAAGATGTTGTATCGTCACAATTTTCTAAGATCTTCCATTTTAAGTCTTCCGTTCTCTCTTCCATCTAAGACCTAATTCTGCAATTATTATTCAAGCAAAAGTCCCACCATAGTCAAGGGGACTACTCACTTGAATGAGGGTTTACAAGATCATGTACTCCCATGGAAGTCACTGGCAAAACTACTACTGACTTCAGTAGGAGAAGGACTGGGAGGCCTAAATAATGCTTTCTAAATATTTAAAGGCCATGTTATGCCCTTAGCTATTCAGGTGCAACTCCCATTGAAATCAATTCATGAGCTGTATGCATGGATCTGAGGAAAGAATTTGCTTCTGACAACGACTTTCGAGTCCAATCCTGCAAACCATTATTCATTGGATTACAGCAACGAGTAAACAGTTGGCAGGAATGCGTCCTTCATTTTGCACAGCATAAGAACATAGCAACTATCATGCTGGATCAAACTAGTGATCTACCTAGATCAGAATCCTGTCTCCAAAACTGGCCAGCACCAAAGGAAGCACCAGAGGAAGCTGCAAGAACCTGAAAGTGGCCAGATGAGTGGTTAGCTACATACCCCTCCCCCATGAAGGTCTCATCCTAATCAGTAATAGTTCAAGATTAGTTTAGCCCTGAAATATGAAGTTTTCTCTCCCTTCCAGTACTTTTTTATTTGCATTAACAACTATAACTCTAGATATCCTTGTTATCTATATAAACATCCAACCTCTTTGAATCTTACGGATTCTTTCATACAAACTGTATTTTAACATGCTTTAGGGAGATATTGAATGTGGTTACTTGGGCCTAGTCTACACTAACCCCCCAATTCGAACTAAGGTACGCAAATTCAGCTACGTTAATAACGTAGCTGAATTCAACATACCTTAGTTCGAACTTACCGCGGTTCAGACGCGGTCCACACGCGGCAGGCAGGCTCCCCGTCGACTCCGTGGTACTCCTCTCGCTGAGCTGGAGTACCGCAGTCGACGGCGAGCACTTCCTGGTTCGACTTATCGCGTCCAGACCAGACGCGATAAGTCGAACCCGGAACTTCGATCCCCAGACGCCGAACTAGCGGCTGGGTGTAGACCAGCCCTTAGTTATGTTATAAAAATAGCAGAAGGAGAGAGAAATTAATAGGTAAAAGCAAGAGAGAAAATACATGTTTGCAGATTAAATGAGATGAGAATAGATGAGGCAGAAAGATACAGGACTACTATTCCAGAAGGCAAAGCCATATGAAGGAACTACAAAGGAGAAGACTCTTGCACCAATAATAGTCAGATTGTGTGAATGGACATAGAAAAGATTTGCATACTGTAGTACCTCTGTCAACTCAAATTGTCCTTAAACTTGTTAGAGAGACAATGAGGGTGAGGTAATAGCTTTTATTGGACCAGCTTCTGTCCAGAGTTCTTCTTCAGGTCAGCCCAGATCTGAAGAAAAGCTCTGTGTAAGCTTGAAAGCTTGTCTCTCTCACCAACAGAAGTTGGTCCAATAAAAGATATTACCTCACCTACCTTCTCTCTCTAATATCCTGGGACCAACATGGCTACACCAACTTAAGCTTGTTAGACACATACTTAATAAAAAAAGAAAATGTATGTTATATGTCTACACACAAGTAACAAAAATTCTATCACATACTTATTAGTTTAGCTACTCCTGACACACTTCTAGTGATGGAAAGAAACAATAATGTTTTCCTGAATGGATTATTTAATTAATAAGACTATTGTTCTACATACATAACTATATTCTAAATATCTTTTACAAGGAAATTAGGAAAATAAATGTTTTGTGAAGTCTCACACTGGCTAGTTCACACAAACTTTGGAATGTTTATTGAAAACCGAATTCTATTGGATTTAACACTGCCTCAAGTGCATTTTTTTCAATGTAGGTTTTAAAAAAGAATATGATCCATTTCTGAAAAACTTTTCACCCACAAAAAAACTGTAAATGGTGTAAAAATGATCTATACTTATAACTGCTGAACTCCTTTTCTTCTCATATTACAAAGGCTGTCACTGGAAATAAAATGTAACTTGGGACAATTGTGGCAGCTATCAAACCTCCTTTGACACCTTATAATGTCTGAAACCCAGACACCCAAGGTTTACATCAGAAAAAACTCCATTATGTAGTGAACAACTCAAAACCTACTATCGACCACATTATTGATTTTTAGTGGGGAAACCAAGAAGGGAAAAGCACCAGAAAAGATAGGATTTCTTTTTCCCCCTCATCTCTAACTTAGTGGCTGCCAAACTCAGGTCTTCTCAGGCTTAAGCCATCAGACATTTGTGTTGCAGCTAGCCAGGATGTCTGCCTAAGATAATTCAAGCTGAAGGCAGACAATCTGCAGTGGGAGCTGATTAGCCACTGACTTCCAACGTGACCTGTCTCAGTCCCAAAAGAAGCTTCTTGACAGTAAGATATGGAGGCTACACAACAGCTGAAAAAAAATATGGTTATCTTTTCAGATGGTATTTGAGGCCATCTGACTTTCATACTTCAGCAATTAAGACTGTCTTTTTCCAACTGGCAAGTTCTAACCCTGGCCTTCAGAAATATTTCAGCATGTATTGCAATAACATGTTTAAAATAGATTATTTTTAAAAAACATTAATATAGCTAATATGAAACAGTTGAAGATTTAAACATACCCTAATAACACAAAGTATGCAAACAGACTCAATTATTTAAAAAGGCCAAACACTTTTTCATCCCCATTTCTTCATCAATAAAGTAAATTCACCCCATTGTCAATCCAAGCAATCCCTCTGACGTTACTCCTGATTTACACCAGCGTAACCAATGGCAGCTTTGGCCAAATACTTTATGTGAAAACTGGAAAAGTAAAACCTTTAAGCTTGATTTTGTCCCTTCATAATTTAAGAACAAATATCTTAAGGTTTGCTGAGGCTTATTATACTCAGATCCTATGTAGCACATTGGGTATTTAATTTGGAAATTGTATGGCCCCCATTCAAAATCCAGGAAGGCTTCAGCCCCATGCATTTGACTGCTGAATCTCAGCCCCAGGGAAACACTTATTTTTCCACTTATAAAGAGTATGGTCAGGGTGTAAATCCTAATGCATATTTTACACTGGAAGTCACAATGTTAGCAAAGCACTTTAATAAACCTCAAAAGGTCTTGTGTAAAAATGTGAGAAGTTTGTTGTCAAAAATCAGAAGGGTCCTCTCCTGTTAAAAATGTGAATACACTGAATTACTGGTGCAGGGACCATAATTTGCTATATTCAATCCGCAATGTTAATGGATTGTGAGGTCAAATCTATTTTATGTATTTCATGCATGTATTCCAGTGTCTTTTGTGTCTCAAATGGTTGGATCCAATCTAATGTGTGTTTTAACTTTCTTTTGTATATATTACATTTTTTACAACTTTTCATTTTACACTCACTTTACAGCTGTATTTTCTTGTTAACATAGAGCAGGGGTCTGCAACATTTGGCACGCGGCTCGCCAGGGTAAGCACCCTAGCGGGCCGGGCCAGTTTATTTACCTGCTGACGCAGCAGGTTCGGCCGATCGCGGCCCCCACTGGCCAGCTGCTTTTCAACTGAAGGGGGGGGGAGAGTGTGTGACAGGGAATGTGTGTGTGTATGCGGGGGGGAGACAGTGTGTTTTGGGGATCAGAGAGTGTCAACATGCTGTCTTGTAAGTGCAGACAGTGGCAGGAAGCAACCAGTCCTGAGGCAGGGGGAGGGGGAAACCCCAACATCAGCCCCCACCTCCCTTCCTGGGCTCTCTGCACAGCAATCTCTCTCTCTCTCTCTCTCTCTCTCTCACACACACACACACACACACACACACACCTGCCTCTTTGTTCAACAGCACCATCATTCCACGTTAATGGTTTGCTTTGTGTCCTGGAGCAGATCAGCACAGCTCGCAAGGACTGTCAGAAACGGTGCTTTGAAAGGGGAGGGGCACATGTCTCCAGGGCAGATGAGTTCAAAACAATGAGCAGAGCGGTCACTTGAGGCATTATGGGACAGCTCTGGAGGCCAATTAAAGCGCAGAAAGCAATCAAGTGTCTACACTGGCAATAGAGCGCTGGAGCCTCTGCGCCAATAGCCTTACGACTCTCGTCGAGGTGGATTTTTTTGCAGCGCTGCAACTGAGGAGTTCCCGCGCACACAGTGGCTTGGCAGTGTGTACACGGCTGCAGTTTGAGCGCAAAAAGCTGCTTTACTGCACAGAAACTTGCTAGTGTAGACAAGCCCTGAGTTGCCAACCTCCAGCAGCAGAAATTCTGTCCCAAAGGGGAGCTGCCCACAAGACACCCACAATTCTCACTCTAATAGAGGATACCAAGTTGATGAGTGCATCTCAGAAAGTGGGTGGCAGGGACGGCATCCATGAGGTGAGCATCTTTCACTGAAACACTGGATATTCCCAAGAAGTGCAATAGGGAAAACAATGCTTGCTCTCTTCAGGGAATGAATTGATCCTGGGGAATAGCTGCCTCTGGTGATACAAGAGAGTCAGATTGCACTCCACTTCACCAATGAATCAAGCCCTAGGTCTTTACTGAGATTTTTAACAACAAATACAATATACAACCATATATTTTTTAAACGAGATGACATCATTACATAAACACGGCACACTGGAGTGGGTATTTTAGTATATGATGGGACAGCAGGTGCAAGCACATAAATCTGAGGGCCAGGGTCAGTGCTTAAGCAGAGATTACTTCTAAGCTTCACTTACATGTTCTATTTTGGCCCAACAAATTACAGTGTACTTTTGGAAAAGAGAATGGACTCCGTTCACTCCTGCTGGCACAGAAGGGGAGCAAGATGTGACTTCCTGAGCCAGCCGGGCCCACTGCACAAGGAGGGAAATTCAGTCCCAGGTGGAGACAGGCACTCCACCCTCCCTTAGGGGTTCCACTGGGGCAATTAAGTTGCAGTTGAAGCTTCATAGAAGTCCAACTGATAGAGGCTGCCCTGGGGACACACACTGACTCATTCAGTCTCCTGGGTCCTTGGCCATGCACCCTACCCACCCAATGCTGGACTATTTCATGGCCTTCCAGAGAAGGGGGAGGTCCAACCACCTTGTACCACAACAGCTTTGTCCTGAACCATGCTCTATGTGGGCTTCTGCTGGAATAACCAGGGCGAAATATCCTTTTAATATAATAGATTGCTGTAGCAAGATCCAACTCTCTTTCCATTCTCTCACCTCCCCCAGTGTGATGATTTGTTTACTGAGGAATCCTAACTGTGTGCGGAAGAGAGAAATGACCAAATTATGTCAAAAATCTACCCTCATGGTCCAAAATATCCCAGTGCCAAACTATAGTCCAACCGCTTAGATTCAAGAGACGAAAATATGTAGGGCTAAATTTTCACAGGGGCCTCAACCTAGCAAGTAAAACTACTTGTAAGTTCGCATTTTCAGATCTTTTGCATGGACAATCTTTTGCATGGACAAAAGCTGCACATGCAATTTTAGAAGCCACTTTCTAATATCTGGCCCATAAAATACTAACAAAAACATAACGCTAATATAGACTAATAGAAGGGCCCACTGTGATCATAGACTCATAGACTATGAGCCTGACCTTCTGTATAACACAGGCCATAGGACTTCCCAGAATTAATTAACAAAGTCTTGTTTGTAAAATCAGAATGATGTTATTAACAAGTTAACATAATGTCGTTACTGTAGGAATGAGATTTTACCTTAATATACAGAATTGATTATGGTTAGGAACATGAAAACACTATGATATGGGTTTAATTGTAATCCTATTAAGATGTTAATTACCTTGTAATTATTATATAGGCAACATATGGTATTTAAAATACTTCTGTTAAAGATCACAAAATCATTTTACTGACAGACAGACACTCAGTAAAATTAGGAAGTTATATCTGTACTCAGTAGACATTGAAAATTGTATTAAATTATCATCTAGGAAAACATAATGGTGTTAATGCCCAATAAATATGTATATTCTTATTATCTTTGTTTGCCATTGGCAAAAGAAGATAAAATAACCTGTTTATGCAGTGGAATCGTATTGTTCATAATTAAAAAAGACAATGGGATTATACCAGTCGGACAGCATCACAGTTGACCATAATTCAGAGATAACAATTAACCAGGTTATCTGAAAATATCTGAAAAGGAGGCATTTAGGGCTTGATGCAAAGCCCACTGAAGTCAATGGAAAGATTCTCATGCTTTCATTGAACAGAAAATAACTTAACATGATCAAAATCATAAGTATATGTTAATATTTTCCTTTTGGGAAATGGACATGTAACACAAGAAGCATTCCTTATATACCAGGGGATTCCAGACTATTTTCCTCAAAGGGCAGAAGATAAAGTTTGTCATGAAACCACCTGTCAGAATACAGACGCTCCCCGACTTACGCAAGCGTTCCGTTCCGGAATGCCGTGCGTAACTCAAATTTTGTGTACGTCGGAAACGTATACCCAACCATTACGCAAAAAACAAAAACAAAAAAACAAAAACAACTATTTCTAGCTTACGGAACTTTTTCCGTAAGTGCAGATTTGCGTAAATCAGGTTTGCGTAAGCTGGTGGGTGTCTGTATTCATCAAAGAAGGAGCATGAACATAGTTACTTCCTTCTCTTCATCGTGGGTTGATGGACACTTGGATGAAAAACTGGAGAGAACCAAGTCTAAAGAAGGGCCCCCTTTAAGACTATGCCATGTGATAACACCAGCAAGACTTTCCTACATAGGCAGACATTAATGATCTTTTTGTCATGTAGAAGTCTGTGGTGTTAAAAATATCATTATAATACCACTTTAAGCTGAAGCTTTTTATTTCTTGAAATTATATACTCCCACCATGAACCATACCCAGAGCGGGACTTGCATGTTTGAACAACATACTGGTGCCACTGATAACTAATCCAACAGACAGCTGTATGTTCATATCTCAAAGACTGACCAATATTCCTCTGAAAGAACTAACCACTGCTTAGAAAGGGTGTCTCTTACTGTAAAAAAATTACCCTATAGTTTATGATTAGCACTCCTAGTATGTCAGTTAGGTTTTGTTAAGACTAACGAGAACTTGAAAACTCAGTATATTATCAAGAAATTCATTGTTTTCCTGGGTAACTTCACTAATCATTGTATAAAAACATAACTAAAAGCAGCCATGTGTGTAAAGTGACTTGAAGCTAGAAATTACTTAAATATCACGAGTCTGATATTGTCCGTCAACACTGTGGGCATAATTCATCTGTGGTTTGCCAAGGCAAAAGCAAAGTGCTCCACACATCACCTAAGGCCTGTACAGGAACTGTGTTGAAGGGTGACAGTCACCTAGTGGCCACAGAATGGGGGGCTGGAGTTCTCCAATTGACTTCAATAGGCTTTGGATCAGGCACACACTGCCTTGAAGATGGAGTGTATTTTACCCAGAAAAAACACATTACTGAAGATAAGGGTGAGAGGTATTTTACGTAATACATCTATATGTATAGTTGGCTTGTAAACTAAGGGTACTGCGCAAATATCTAATATGGAAAGATTAGAACAGTTTAAATAGTTCAAATCGTGAATACAGTGAATGTGGGGGTTGAAATTTGGATATATATTAAGAAATCTTTTGTGTGTGACAATGTCTATGTTAGTAATAACAGCTTGGAAAGATTAATTTCATACCAAACGGGGCTTTGATCCTGCAAACACATACAGACATAAGTACTTCTATGCTCAGTAGTGGTCCCAGCTACCCATGTGAAAGTGTTTGCAGGATTGGACGCAGGCCCTGATTCAGCAAAGCACTTAAGCTCCAGTTTACATGCTTTACTGAAACAAGGCCCTAATATTTAAAAGCCTGAGAGTGCATTCTGCTGAGCACTTTCCACTCCCATCATCATCAGGAGGTACTCAGCACTTTGTAGTACTGAAGCCTATTAGTATGAGTCAAATTATATTTGTCTTAATGTTCCAATAATGTATTCAATATATTTTTCCATCCATTAATTAAACAATTATTCACAAATGCATTTTTAATTATTCAACCAGCTCTATGGAGTTCAAATAATTTATTCATTTTTTCAATCATGAATCAATTATTTGTCAAATATTTTTAATTATTTGGGCAGCTCTAGAAATTATATAGTTTGTTAATTATAGTTAGGTTGTTATATACGTTAGAAATAACTTTGATTGGGTCGTTATACTGACGGTCATAGAATTTTAATTGGCATTAATATAGTCCTATGTGAAAGTGACTGAAAGCTAAAACAGAAAATATTGCCTTCCCAGAACAAAATTTTTAGTTTTTGTATTACATGAAACTATTTGATTAGCACTTTTGACACATTTTCACATTCGGCATTAAATTAATATTCATTTCTGTTTGCACTAGCTGTCCTGCTTTATTTTTTCTTTTCCATAGTTTTCATTTTTAATTCCTTCATTTATCTTGGAATATTATTTAATTTAACACATTTATAAAAGTCAGAAAGAGCCACACTGAAGACCAAGTCTCAAGGCAACACATTCAAAAGGAGCCACCATTAAATAATAATTGTTGAGACTAATCCTATATTAGTGTTTTTAATAACATCCCTGCTCTTACCTTAGGATGGTATCATAACAATTATAGTTATAACACTGACTCCTATTTTGAACATAAACACCACACACCCTCTTCTAGAGCCAGATCCTCAGCTGACATAAACCAGCCTAGCTCTACTCAGTGGAGCCATGCCAATTTACACCAGCTCAGAGCTGATCAAGGCCTCAATCCTGGATTGAGCTCGACATGGGCATACCCCTAAGCTCATACAGAGATCAGTTCTGGATCGGAGCCCAAGTAATGCATGATCCAGGTGATTTGGGATTTCGTCATTTCTTAAACCTCAGTGCCCAATAACTACAGCAGAGGTGCTGCAGTAAAGTTCACTCATTCAAGCAAAGCACAAAACCTCTTGTTAAAAATGTCATAGGAGCTGCTGAGTCTATGCTCAGTGACACTGGTATCACACCAGCCAGTGGATCTACTCCTGAATTACTCCAGCATAAACAAAGTCAGAATCAGGTCCACTGTCCGCTTTATGCAAAGACAGATTGTACCATATGTTTGGCGCTCAGCTAACCAGCCTCCTTTCAGAGATTCCCTGAAGTAACAATCTGAATTTCACACCTGTTTATCAAGACTACGCCCCTTAATCAACTCTTCTGTTTATCTGTCCTCACTAGTATATATGGTAGCAGTGAAGGGGAAATTACCTCTTCCCACACACAAGGGAAGAGTTGAAGTTTTGAACCACTGTGATGTAGCGCATCAACCAGATATGATTAACTGTTCCATGTCAGTTCATGTCACAATGCTCTGAGGATGTGTTGTGGTGGGGTGAAATTCAACACAACAGGACACATCCTCAGTGCACAGTTGCCTGGATTGAAACAGTCATGCCTGAAGGCAGTTCACTTCCCACTGATCTACTGTTGTATGCTGTAAAATACTGGAAAAATAACTGAAGGGAGGATCAAAAAAAGAAAAGGGTAACACTATTCATTAGGAGAATTCCTATGATGTTAATCTGAAGTGAGTCAGTTATTAAATGGGATGTCTAAAATCTAGTGTCAAAACTTCTGGGTTGAAATCCTGGCCCCCTGGAGTTCAACAGTGCAGGATTCATCCCCCTTTACTATGTGATTTTCACCTAGAATCAGAAATGTTTTCTGAGAGGGGCCATACTCTTAGGTCCCTCCCTCTTTACAGCTTGCAGTGTGTTCTTCACATGCTAGTACAAGCAGGCTGTGAGCACATCTTTGTCTGTTTTGCCTTTCAGAGGCAACTTTTGCTTTCTTCCTGTATGGGCTAAATTTTCAAGACTGCCTCAATTTGGCCTCTTAAAGTGGCAATGTCAACATGAGTTTTTTAATTGTTAATAACTGAATAGTTAAATCAATTTTCTGATGAACAGTATGTTCTAACTTTTTTTTAAACAAAAGAAAAAATAAGGGTTTCTCTGCTCCTCGGTTTATATTAGTAAGGATCTAAAGCACACCACCACCCAACCTGTTGGGTGGTCCCAACTCTACTCCCCAGTCCCTCTCTTTTTGTGCACACTCCTACCAACTGTAGCTGTAACTGGTAAAAATCCTTGCCGAGCGTATGCCAGGGTGTACACCATCAACATCACCGTGAAACCGACTGATGCACAAGCGCACAAAATAAACAATTTGCAAACCCAGGAAAAATGTTCTTCAGCCTCTTTCTGTTCTTGTCTTAAAGGTCACTTCTAGATACAGAACTTTCAGGGCTGTTATTCCAAGCTGACAGTGTCTGTTTAAAGTCTTTACAAAGTGGAGTGAAGGGGGCACTGGATCCAGACTTACATCTATGCTCTCACCAGGAGACCCCATATGGGGAAGGCGGAGGAGCAAGCGCTACAAGACTGGAACAGAAGTTGCTGAGGAGCTGCATAGGACCTGCTGGACATGGAGAGGTGAGTGGACCGGAATCCACCTGCAAGGTGGGAGGGTCCCAGAGCTCAGGCTCCACCCTGAGTCAAGAAGTTTACACAGCAATGAAACAGCCCCGCAGCCCGAGTCCTGTGAGCCCGAGTCGGCTAGCACAGGCCAGCCGTGGGTGTTTCTTTGCTTTGTATTCACACCCATAGTTCCCCTGACAAAGACTGGAAATAGGAATGCATATCATCCTTAAAGAGGGGAGTCTGAGGTCACTTTGTGACTGTATCTGTCATCAAACAAAGGAAATCCGTTCCTTTTGTTTGTACTTGTGCCCAGTTGGGGGGGGGGCAGGGAAGGGAGTAAAAAAGGAGAGTGGATTCAATTTTTCAACCAAAGCCATGTGAATGAGTGCTTTATTATCACCTGTAAGAAAGATTTCAGGTCCCATTTCCCCCCTGAGACAAGTGTGGAACATTAACACTACTGGGAGTCCCATGTGTGCATGAAGCGGGAAACTGAGCCTATGTTCTTCCTAATATACAGATGGGAGTGCAGCTGACATGTAACAGACCCCTCCCTTTTGTAAATATGGATGGATGAGGGAGGGGGAATTTGGTCAGAAGAAGGGGAAAGCATAGGCAGAAATGACAGCAGAATGAAGAATATGTTCCGTTCAGGATAGTATTGTATATTGCACCACTTTGGCATGGCCATATTCTTCTCAGTCCTTTTAAATAGAAAATCTTCAGTGTGGGCTAGTCAAACTAGTGTTTAGATATTTAACATCTTAAATATTATTCAGAGGGTATTATGATTCCTGTTTAAACAACTTCATTATGAGCAACCTTTAAAACTTCATTGCTTTGAGATCCTTGAATGAAAGAATTGTTATTTATTACCAAACTTTTTATCTGAAAATAAAATCAGGTTCAAATAAATAAAATGAAGGAATAACATGGTAACAACATAGAGAGGATAGACAGACAGATAAATAGATTATCTCTCTCTCATACACACACACCACAGAAAAATATTAGATAATAAACACTGATTGATAGAAGAACCATATGATTCAGGCAAGGTATTAGAGTGGTGACTTAAACCTATTATTAAGATTAAATGTCACAGGAAGATCACTGTAGACCGATACAATGTGGCTCACTGACTAAACAAATACTGTAGTAAAAAATGTGGTGTATATATTTATCTGGGCATAGATGTAAGCAAATATACATTAGCACATCAGGCACAGAAGGGATCAATGAATATTTAAAGGCAAAACTTGTGAATTGTAAGTGTACCCTAAATACCTATATGGTATCAGCCCTTTTAAACCTTTAGTTTAATCACCTGTCTCCATTTCTGCTCTTGCTTTCTCCATCCTAGCCACAGTTACCTACGCTGACAGCCACACCAGGCCAGGGTAGCAAAGATGGGGTTGGCTTCAGCTGCATCTCACCTGACAGACTGTAAAACCCAATGGGACACTTTCCCTATCACTGTATGTCTGTCTTTGTGCATTTGCAACAATGTCTTTCTCTACTAATAAACCATAAATCTGCAACATGTATCTTACAAGGAGAAGACAAATACGAGTCCCAAAAATCTGTATCAGCCTCCAAGGTTTTAATTTTCACCAAAAATTACAATGCCACCCGCTCACCCCAAAAGCAATGTGACTCAACCCCTTTAGGGAGGAAGAGTGGGTCACTCAGCTCAACAGTAAGCTTTGGTGGATTACACAGCAGAGCAGATGGGCTCCATGTGATCTCAGCCAGTTTTCATCAGGATGTTGGGAACAAAGCAAGGGTACAAGTATTAGAGGGGACTAGAATAGCTTCTTGCGGCAATGACAGCAGCGTGCAGTAGAACAGTGAAAAAGTTTCATCCTGAAACCCTGATACATGTACAGTTGCCTAGTTTGAGTTTAGCTACAGCTTCATTAAAGGCCTGATTTTTAAAGGGGCCTTAACCTCGGCTCCTTATCGAACCTACAGTTTTATGCAAATAAGCAACAGTTCCGTTTTTCCACTGGCAGATGATCTGTGGTGCAATCAGGTAGCTAGATGTCTACCCTGCTCTTATTTACTTCCACAAATAAAATATTTGCATGTCTCTCTCTAAACTGAAACAGATATGTAACACATAGGCTTGATCGCACCCCCAACCCTCAAAATATAATAACAATTATAAATGCATTTATTAAAAGCTATACAGAGAAGGAAAGTCTCCATGCTAAACTGTCAGAGCTGCTTTTTATTCAAGTAAAGGACAATTAATCTGTGGTGCATGCCTATCACCTCAGAGAGGACTCATTTAAAATTTTGCTGTCACTTACACTAAAACTTCCCATGCTGTGTTTACCGAGCTGAACATAATCTTTTTTCTACATTAGTTTCAAAATTTAGAATAGCTTCACTATATCTAATATCTACTAGATGTTACAATATTGCCACAGATACTGCACTCGTTTCAGGCTTTGTCCATGACACAGAATTTAACTAAAGGTTAATAGAATACTGAAGTACTTTTGGCTGCAAGTGAAATTTAATGAATAAACATTTAAATAAATTACCTCATATAATGCAACCATGTGCTATTAATGCCTGAGTTACAATAAATGCTTCAGTTCTTTCAAAATTCGTGAAAATATTCAGTAAAGAAAGTTACTGTGGCAAACTATGTTAAACATAATCTTGATAAACTATACTTATAAAACAGTGTTTCTACAGACTTGGGAATAAAACTGTGGCTTGTCAGTCAGAGTGTCTGTCTATGGCATATGGGTAAAGGTTTCAGTCTGCTATCTCCAGACTCATCTTATGGCCCTGGTTCAACACTATTAAACTGCTCTCTAGACAAAAGAAGAGCTCATTCAAAATGGGTGCTGTGAGCTGTCTGGTCAGTGTACCTGTACAGCCTGTCCAGATGCACATAAACTACTGGCATGGGAGAAATGGAATGCACTCTGGAGATCTTTAGAGTTTCATAAGAGCGGAAAAAACAGCAGTCTGAAGGTTAAAGCTGGCTAGTCAGAATGGCATAGTTGGCTGCATATATAGCCAGGTGGCCTGGGCATATTGGCAAACAACTGGCAATCTGCCCAATACATATGGCTTAGATTGCTTTGCTCTTCCCATGAAGCCTTCATAAACTCTTGAGCAAGCATTCCTTTTAGAGTAAAGTGCATCCAAGTGTTAAATGCAATTTCCCCCCAAATTCAACCAACTTCACCTTTTTTTATTTTAAAGAAAGAAATGTTAAAATAAACCATTTCTCTTTTTTAAAATTTATTTTTAAATAAATTTTTCCTTCCAGGGCCTTTTCCTTCTTGAGTTGATCTGCCCTTACTTTTTAAACTCCTGAAAGTACCAAACATGCTAGCTTTTATTCACATACAAAACTAAAACCACTTCCAGGGAGAAACACACATCACAATATGCAAGAAGTAACCACAGCACAATTCCTATTTACATAAAGGATCCAGGCATTTGAGGTGCATATTAACAAGTGTCTTCTGCCACTACCATCACCTATGAGCTAAGCTTAGGCAATGTCCAGCCTTCATTCCAGCTTTCCTCATTAGTGTAGTTTTAAGCAGACACTTGGCTTTACTGACTATAATTTTATTTTTGAATATTCCCTTCACTTACAATTTAAAAAAGAAGTTCTATTGGAAATGAGAGTTCAAAAACTTCACTTGAGTGATCCATTAACACAAAAGCACCTGGTATGCATTACAACGCAAATATCTGTTTAATCATTGGTGTTGAAGCACAGGTGCCCATACTATTCATGGTGTAAATACTTCATTAAACATTCACAACAGCTTTGGGGAAAGCCCTAAAGTACATGCTTAATTCTAGCATGTGCTTACGTCTCATAGGTCAATGAGCAAAAGTCCACAGCAAAGGTAAATTCCAGTCAAACTGAAGTCAATGGGACTTAAACATATATTTAAAGTTAGGTATATGCTCAAGTGCTTTGCTGAACTTGGGTCTCAAATAGTAAAAACCAAGTTGGACATGAAGAAACACCCTCCTCGGTTATAAAAAAACATGAATTCTGACTATAACTTGCTTGCCCATTTTCTATTAAAAATGCTTTTTGTGTCAAAAATAGGACACTGGAATATCTGAACAGTGATCTAATCTAAATCACAAAATTAATTTTACTTTGATGGACTTTAACCGGGGTTGCTCAGAATTAAAATACTGTTCTAAAAAGGGAGCAAGCGTAACTCAGTTACATCCGGTTGATTGGATTGTTTTTTTGTTTTTTTTTAAGGAGGTCCTTGCCATCTTGGAAAATCTTACCCTAATCTAATCTCTCTCTGGTACATTTTTCTATAGCGTCCATCACTGTAATATCTAAAATGATATTTTAATGTTTTCATTCAACAGGATGTCTTAATAAGAAGCCTTTGAAAGGCAAATGTGTGGTCTAATAGTGTTAGCATGGTCTAGTGATCTGAGCCTTATGCTATTAATCTGTGAGAGAATGGATGATGATTTTATAGCTAAAGCATTGGAATAGGACTCAGGAGATTTGGGTTTTAAATCCACAATTTGACACAGACTTTGTGTGTGACCTTGGGTAAATCACTTAACCTCTCTGTGCCTTAGTTCTGTAATATGGGGCTAATAATACTTCCTGTCTCCTATTCTTTGACTGTCTTGTCTGTTTAGATTATAAAATCTTCAGGGCAGGAAATGTCTCTTACTGTGTATTTTTACAGTGCCAAGGCACAGTGCAGCCCTCATCTCAGCCAGGGCCCCTAAGAGCTACCATAATATCGATAATGTATATTGATAGAACCTCTCTGCCTCAGTTTCTCTAACTGTGATGTGGCGATAGTTGCCTGTTACACATGTATGTTGTGAAGATTAATTAATTACTTAGTGTTTGTAAAAGAACCTGGAAGATGAAAAGTGCTGTATAAATGCCAAGTTTTATTATTATGATCATTAGCAGTCAAGAGTAAGAATTAGGGGGAGAAAAATGACTTTCCCAAAAAGTGCATGCTGTGGGACAGAATGAGATGACCTTGGTGCCATCCTTTCCTTCAACTTCCTCATCCCCTTCCTCATTGGCAAGGAGAATCACTTAGCGTTTTATTAGAACATCCCTACGCCAAGTTGGATAAGCTCCAGACAACTCTGTCCTCCTCCAAGGGCAACATTTGAAGTACTCTCAGCAAACTAGGATGGCCTATGGATGAAGGAAGGAGGTGGGACAAGCAGATCAATGATTGCTGTTTGTAAGATGCACTATTAGACAAGTCTTTTGGCAGATGGAAAATTAAGAACTTTATTTGGTAGAGTGGATTGCAGATTATGGAGAATCAAGTGAAGGCCAAACTTCTGTGTCTTGGATTTCTCTGCTGAGAAGCAAGGTGCATATACCACTGTATTTTGAAATAAAGCCTTGGCAAGAGTCCTCAATATTAATATGGAGGACAAATCCTTTTCTCTTTATGTATCTTTATGATACAGGTAAAAAGGAACAGTGGTATGGATGAACCTGGAGGTACTCTGATGTGCTTTCAGCTAATACAAAATAGATATGGGCCCAAACCAAACCCCAAATCAAATCACACCCAACCTTTGAGAATATTAAAAATCTGAATTCAGATCTGATTGGAATTTGCAAACAACCCCTGGACCAGATCCTCACTGAAGTCAATGGAGCTACACCAATTTACATCTTAAGGATCCAGCTGTCTATCTTTAGAGTGGGTCAAATCAAACTCCTCCTCACAGCACTGAGTTTTGAGTTTTTTGAAATCTGGATCTACATCTGAATTTTGCACCTTGAACACAGGTGAGAGAGAGAGAGAGAGAGAGAGACTGCTGAGTGTTGCAAGGAAAAATCCAAAGATTCTCTTGATTCTCTAAGAAGGGAATAGAATTACCTGTTCCTAGCAGTTGACAGGTTTCAAAGTGGGTAGCCGTGTTAGTCTGTATCAGCAAAAACAACAAGGAGTCCTTGCAGCACCTTAGAGACTAACACATTTATTTGGGTATAAGCTTTTGTGGTCTAAAACCCACTTCATCAGATGCATGGAGTGGAAAATACAGTAGGCAGGTATAAATACTCAGCACATGAAAAGTTGGGAGTTACCTTATTAAGTGTGTGTGGGTCAACTCCCATCTTTTCATGTGCTGTGTATTTATACCTGCCTACTGTATTTTCCACTCTATGCATCTGATGAAGTGGGTTTTAGCCCACGAAAGCTTATGCCCAAATAAAATTGTTAGTCTCTAAGGTGCCGCAAGGACTCCTTGTTGTTTTTGCTGTTCCTAGATGTAAACACTAGTGGTCTGGTGAAACTCAGTGATTTAGCCTGACTTTTGTTTTCGTTTGGGGATTTGTTTAAACTGAAAACTCAATGTGAAATTCAAGGTGTACAAGCCACACAAATCAAAATGAAAGAAAAGGTTTGAATGAGACAGTGCAAATCAAAATCACAGAGCTGCACAGAGTTTAGGTCTTTTGCTAAAGAAAACTGATATAGCCAGGTTATACCCTACCAAACTGAGGCTCAGATAACTGACACCCAATATATTCTGAGACAATATGGGGAAATTTTCCTAGAGATAAGACTGGTTGTCACTAAGAGGACCCAGGTAGTGAAGATTCAAATGAGCCATTCTTGTTAGTAACTGTGAAAATGTCTTGAAAACAGTCTCTCAATTAATGTACTCCTTCTGTGGCTAAATTGCCTGTTCACCCCGAACTCCCAGTGAACTCAAAGGAAGCTGACGGCACCCAGGCCCTGGAAGCAGCCACTCAGCTTCTAACAGCAGCTCAATCTGTGTCTATTTAATGTTGTTGGCAGATCAGTCATATAGTTGTATCAATGTTCATTTCTGAATTGTATTAGAGCAGCTGTTTCCATTAGAATGTAGTGTGAATAACAAACTTCACCCTTCACTAGAGTTGCAAGTGTATGCCTTGGAATGTGGAACATTTTTGCTGTTAACCATCACCCTCTGTCTTCTTTTCCCTTTGGACTCTACAAGCTCCCTGCTTGGGCCCCAATGCTGCAAACACTACACACATGCTTAGCTTTACTCCCATGACCAGGGCTACTCAAGGTAGTAAAGTTAAGCGTGTCCATGTTTGCAGGATTGGGGCCTTGGAGACCATGGTGAATTGCACTTCATCCTTTTTTTAACAACACTCCTGGTGTTCAACTTCTCCACGTACTGTGAGCCAGAAGAGCTAAACCAATTTATACCAGCTGAGGACCTAGCCCTGTGTTTTTAAAATCTTTTACTATATATAGAACTTTGTAAAAAAAAATTAATAATAAAAAAGATATTTTTAAAATGTTCTAAAATAAACAAAATCTAGTTCAGTAAATACACAGATTTAAAACATATGGATCCAAATGATTGTTACTGTAAACACACAACACAATTTTTTACAGAATGCTTAGAACTAAAACTTTTTTAAAGATATATTTTGATTTAAATTTTGAAGTTATTTATTATAAATATTTTTCTCAAGGAAAAAACCACACATTTGTATAGCCGTTAGAAGTATGTTTCATTTTATCCTTTGTGTAAAAGTGCACATGAAAAGTGTATTTACAAAGGAAATACCAGGCCTGGAATTATTTACGTCATCACAGAGATGATAATAAATTAATGCACGGTTGTGTGTGTATACACGTCATATGCACAAAATAAAGGGCCAGTTCCTCCATCTCTTACTCACACAAGCTGTCATATTGGATTCACTGGCATTTCTCATAGGAGTAATTAAGGAGAGCAGGATTTGGCCAAATGTTCTCACATCACAGCGTTGTTTGCTAAAATTGGGCTTTTTCCTAAAAACCAAATGAAAAAAGCCTTTAAACACATTTATTTAAAACCATTACCTAAAGGCAATGGAAATTGCAAGTTCTCAATTCCTACCAGGGTTGGGCCTTAAATGTTTTAGGGGCTGCTCCAGCACGTACTGAAATCAATGGAAGTTTGACCATTGACTGTTAAAAGCAGAATCTGGCCCTCGGAGCTCATCTACCTTTTCCTCTGAAATGAAGCAGTGTTCAGGAGGCCAAGGCTCCAGGCTTTTGGTAACATTCCCAAACATATGGGAAAGTATGGCTTTATAAAGCTGCATTTAACAGATGTTTAAAGAAAGACAACTAACAGATCCAAAATGTACTAATGAGGAAAAAAGACAATGTACATAAATTCAACTGCATGACTCTTTATAGCACTATCGATGCCCTGGAGACAAAATGCAAATTAGTCCACTTATTTGCAATATGACACTCTCAATTTTATATTTAATATTTTAGGTCATTACTAAAACTGATTTTCTTTTGAGATGATTTCTTCTGGCAACTAAATGGAAGAAGATTTACGCAGTATGAAGCACATTATACTTTGTCAGCTCATAGAGTAATAAAAAAGAAAATCATGACTATCAATTACAGCTGAAAAAAAGTAACTGGAACAAACAAAACGGAACTGATTTTTGATACAAGTGTCCCAGAAATAATCTTTTTTTGTGAATTTTAAAACTTTTTAGTATAAAATGTTTAGTATAGATGGTTTTTTGGAGCCCAAAGACAAACTGTTCAGGTTAGCAAATCAACAATGTCTGCTCATTTTGTCCCAATCTTTTCAGCTTAAATATCCACAATGTGCCATTATTACTGAATCATTATCTGCCTTTAGCTCTGACAACAGCATCATACGGGCTATGAAAGGCTCCTTTCTTCTCATGATTAGTCTGTAAAACATTTCCTCATCTTACAGTGCTTTTCAGCTTCCCAGAATGCATTGCTCAATTACAGTGCTGAAATTAACTGTATGCCACTCTTATTTATTGATAAAAGAATAATCAAGTGCTCCAGCACATTGCTTACTTTGGCCACAATTTTTATATCAAGTTTCAAGTGATGCATTTTTTAACTCTTTAAAGTCTTTTATAAACTGGTAACATTTACTGGGGCCCCATGTCAATATTTTGTTGCTGTCTGCCTCAATATACCATAAAATATCATCATTTTTCTCTATGTAACCTTGTTGTAAACCAGCTCCGTGATATTTGACGCTTTTAAATGAGTCTCAGAAAGGAAGGATTTCATTTGCTTTATATATAATCAGGGCCAACAGGGATCTACAGAAATCAAGTGCCGATAACTGTTATTCACTGAAAAAAACACATATGCCTAACTTTTTTTTCTCACTTGTCTTTTGAAAGGTTATAAATCCCATACACATTTTGACAAATATAAATGGTTATGCTAAATAAAGGTATTTCAATAAATATTTTAATTAGATTATTTTAGCTTCATAAGTACAATTAGAATGTTCTTTTTACACTTACAAAGGAGACCTATACTTAGTGTCTGTAGCATTTAGCGCAAAACACCCAATATGAGTTTATGATATTTATATGGAGAATATTTTGAAATCAGGATATGAAATGTTTTAATAGGTGAAACAACCACAGAAAAAATGTTTTAAAAATGATGGGCCTGCTTCTATGGAAGTTGATGGTAAATTTCCCGTGGACTTCAATGAAAACAGAATCAGGCCCTGAGCTTATTTCTCAGTTTTACTGAAAGAAAAAGAAATTTCTACCCGAACATTTAATTGTTCCATATGCTTAGTCGAACAGAAGAATGAAAGTAAATACACTTTTTAAACCTCAAAGATACTTGTTAATCCATGCATACATTAATCATTTATACCACATGATTATTGTTCAGTATTTGCGTAATAACAAATGGAAGGGTGTGGGGGTTATTGTTGGTTTCAGCAAACCACATTCTATTCAGGCAAAGCCAACTATTAAAGAAAGGCCTAACTTGCCAAACCAAGATAAATACATGCCATTATTATGATTACATAAAAGCCACTGCTCTCAGCATTACAATTTCTCTTATAATTGGCACTATTATAATTAAATGAATGCATATGTTTACAGTTCTTCTTTGAATGGTAAAGTGATTTAGCAATGATGGTGTCTCTAATTTCTTTTAACTGTACTGGCAGACAATCAGTGGTCTAAATACCACATTGCCACAATAAATTAGTTAAGCATCTAGTAAAATCTCCATTGCTATTGAGTTTAAATGTATTATAATAAAATAGCTAGTAACCACTTAATATGTACAGGTAGGAAAATATACAGTTATTCATATTATATAAGCAAATCAACTGCAAAAGGCTTTGCTGTAAAATACATATATTTAAAAATATTAAAATGTGAGTAGTCAAAGGTACACAAGTCCTGATTAGTGTTGCAACTTTGGTCAAATGTATAAGAGCATTGTTCCCAGGGAGGATTGCATAATTTTGCATGAAACTAGGGTGACCAGATGTCCCGATTTTATAGGGACTGTCCCGATTTTTTGGTCTTTTTCTTATATAGGTTCCTATTACCCCCTCACCCCCGTCTTGATTTTTCACACTTGCTGTCTGGTCACCCTACATGAAACAGTCTAATTCAATGCAGTATTTGTAAACTCTCAGTGTACACAAAAAGGTGTGACATAGGATATGTATGTGGCCTAAGTATTCCAAGCATTCGCCTGTACTGACGGCCTATACATTATAGTAAACTTGGGCTAGGAAAGTGAACAATAAGCTTTTTTGGATAATGAATTTCTGTTTCTATCTACTTTGGCTTCTGTATTCACCAGAATATCCAAGAACCTGGTTATAAAAGTGAGAGTGAACAAGGAGTCAAATTGTTTTAAAGCACCTTGCGCTAGCAACACATATCATTCATGGCAAATGAGAGGACAAGTGCTTCTGAAACTCTGTTATTATGATTAGACTCTCACAGTTGGAAACTTGAAACAGTTCTGTCATTTTCTAACTCCTTCAAAGTATTGTTGGGATTTCCTTGTGCTTTGTGAAGTAGCTTACCTGGAGTGGTGTATAGAAGCCCTGTAATTAAATTTCTCTCAGTAGGTTGACCAAACAGACCATAAATACACTGGACAATTTGAATTCAATCACGACTGTTTCCTGATAGTTCTCTAATTCTTGACACTCAAGCTGGCATAAGAACAACACATTTAAGAACCCACAGATGTGCTGGTTTTGGTTCAAGATTTTGATTTTGACACAAAAGTTCTGTGAAAAATCTAAATGTGCAGAACCAGGACAAGAGATGATTGAAGGAAAAGATGAATGCAATTACAGACTAGTTGAGATGTGTGTTGCAAGCAAGATGGAGGATTTTTCATGGTTGCATACCAGCATATGGACAAACAGATCAGGGGAACAAAAAAATGCTAGTTTTCCTATAAAATCAAAGGGACCATATCACTGTAGCCTATGTAAAATGTACTGAGATTTCTGACCATTAAGTGTAGACCACCTCTCAGGGGTTCTTTGTGGAAGGTTAGGGGTTTTTTTTATTCTCTCTACTAAGCTTGGTCAGTAATTCTATTAAGAAAAATAAGACAATCGATTTATAAGGTTTGGGTTTAATAAATAAAACATTGAAAATATTTGGGTAGACCTTGACTCAGATTATTTTTTTACCAGATGATTTATAAAGTATATGTTGCCTGTATTGTTATTCTGGCTGTTGCCATGTACGTGGCAACATTTTCAGGTCCAGATTTTTCCAGCTATAGTAGTGATACAGTGAGGGATACAAGTCTGGACCCTGTCAGCACTGTGCCCAAATTACTCTCTCCCATAATAAAACACCCTACCATAAAGCCAATGAGTAAGAAGGTGGAGCTAATCCTTCTGGCAAAGGAAGAATCTACAGGCTTTTAAAAATGGATATGGTCATTTCGCTATATTGTGTTTTATGAACGACATATTAACCATGCTACCAATTAGTTCACCCTTAGAAACATCTAATTTGTACAGATCTCCTGTCTTTCCTACACTTGAACTGACCTTTTCATACTTTTTTTTGCCATGATGATAAAACACATCTATAAGCTATGAAAGAGGGTAGCACTGAACATCTATTCAAATGTTGTAAATTTAAAAACAGACAAAAATCTAAACTACCTGCTCAACCACATTTAGAAAAATGTGGACAATAAGCACACAACCCTGACTGGACACACAGGACCAGAGCCCCAGCAGATGTAACCCTCAGCTTAGCTCCATTCACTTCAGTGGACTACATCATTTTACAACAGCTGTGGATCCGGGTTAGACTATGTACACAGTATTAGCCCAGTGGAGGTCAATGCTCCAGTTTGTAGCTTGATCCTGTAAGGTGCTGAGTGACTTCAGTTCCTATTGACTTCAACACTTGGCAGGAGGCACTCAGCACCATGCAGGTTCAGGCTCTTTCTGAATTGCCCAATAAGGTATATAGGCTGATATTTCTACCTATACCTAAATGGTCTGTGTTTTCTTCAGGTACCAGAATGGGAAAGTTAGTTCTAAGAAAAATAATAACCTATTTGGTCATAAGATCCCAGGACTACGGCTCACAGGAATTAAAGATGTAGGCAGCTACAACAGCAGACTGGGCAGGCACAGAAGTCGAGCTCTTACAAAGCATATGCAGGTAGAATTACAGGGTCAGATTTTCAAAAGCACCGTCCAAAACAGATTCTACAATATTTTGCATTTAAAATTTGATATATGCAAAAATTTGGCTAAAGACAAATCTATACGCAAAAGCTTAGATGCATGCACAATTTTAGAGGCTGGGTGGAGTTTACTTTGAAAATGTGTCCAGCAAAAGTTTAAGGTGTTTGCTTGATTACTAACATTGTCTCCTCTTATACCAATCAGTTACAAGGTATGAAATCACTAGGTATTTTTGGTGGCCTCTCAATCATGTCAAAGATCATAAGACAAGCAGATGGTGTACATCTGGGCTTACCCAGCAGCAAGGAGGCACAGGTAGATAATAAAGATTGAAATAAATATACATCATTCATTTAGGACCTGTGGAACTGGATTATTCCCATTGTTCTATTTACTTCTCTGAACCAGAATGATCTAGCCAGGAAAACAAACAGGAAACTGGGCTGAGAAGCCTTGCAACATCTCGTGCACAAAGCTAACTTACTCCAATCCACTTTGCTGCCTAGGTTGATTCAGTGAGGAGTCGAGAACCAAGACGTTAATTAACCTGTTTTGCAGGAAGGCAGACATGAGGCACTTTTCTGGGATTTCAGTGGGAAACAGGACAAGCGGCCAGGTTCTCAGAGGGCGTAAATCAGTGTAACTCTATTCACTTACATGGAGCTGCATCAATTTACATCAGCTGAGCACCTGCCCCAACCTCTTTAACAACATTTAGATTTGTAAACATTTAGATTTTGTATAAACAAAAAATTATGGGCCAAATTCTGCCTTCAAATACAGGTCTACAACTCTCACTGGCTTCAAGAGCTGTCCTGCACACTTATGTAAGAGCAAAAGCTAGCCCTCGGTTTGGACTTTCAAAAAACCATTGAAGTGTTTATCACTGTTAGGTTGGTTTTTGTTTGCTTGTTTTTTGTAGTAGTGTCACAAACTTGTAGGAGATTAGAAATATCAATAGCAAGTACTTTCTGCTAGCTTGCTATGAAAATGGAAGGGCTTGACTATACTGGATGAAATTCTGTTGATTTATTATTAATGCATATTTTAATTATGTTAGACAAGAAACGGGTCTAACTTTAACCTTTCTTTTAGTAGAAGAAGATCATCCTGGGACAAAGCAAGGGTCAGCTCCTGCTCCCGCTGCTGTCTACAGGGATTGTGACATTGACTTCAGTGGCAGGAGAACTGAGCTCTGAGCTAACACTGATAATACTGCACAAGCAGTGATTGCATGGAAACTTTCTCCATTTAAATTTTCCATGGATGGTAGCTGTGCTATGAATTCTTTTAAGTGCTATGTGCTATGAACATTTTCACATTTCCTTGTAAGATATTTAGGTTCTGTCACAAAAAAATTGAAAAGACACAAATATTCTCACAAATATTCTTTCATCAATACATATTATAACACTTTAAAAATATTGTGTGAAAAGGGTTTTCACAGAGTTAAGAAACTGAAGAATTCCTCGATTCACAAGTACAGGAACTTTAGTGAAAATGCCAGTTCCTGTGAACCGAGGATGCCAGACATGTTGTAGTATTGCCTAGTGTTAACCAAAAATATTTGCTAGATCTTTTACAGGCATTGGAAAGCATTATGTTATTATTAATTATTATTATTATTGTTTATTATTGAAGTTGTTATTATAAGCTCTAAGATTAAGCCAGTTTTGCAGTTAGTAATATCTTTAGGTAATAAATAAAAGAGCCCACACCACATTTACTACACAATACCAAATATCTAGGTGCCACATAGTGTAATCTTTCTTTCTTTCTGAAATGCCAAAATATCAGAGTGTTGATGACAGAGAAGAAATGTGAGTACTGTAATCATAAAAATTTTAACCCTTACCTTTCATCATCTAACAGTCATTTAATCTCAGGTCCCCCGTTTTCCTTCTACAAATATCTCCTCTACATACCAAGGTGATGAACACAGTATAAATTCCTGAATAGACTGATAAGATTTAATAAGATAGATACTTTTGTTCTACTATACTTCCAATGATAGGATTATGCTACTTAAATAACCAGATCTGTGAAAAGAACAGAAAACTCAAGACCTTTACATATGCTTTCCAAAACCATGAATGTTTAACAAATTTTACTTCACGTGAAAAATAAAATAACAAAAGGCTTGAATATACACATCTGCTTTATCAGTACATTAAAAAAAACACTCGTAGTATGTATGCTTTCATTTTTTTTACAATTATGGGTTACTTCCTCCCCAGTATTTTACTACCATATTTTTATAGGCCACATTCAGCTACCCACTGAGTTAATACCTTACTCTGGAAACAGTTTTATTCATTTTAATGGGACTACTTGCAGCGTAAGGTACTATTCAGGGGGCCAGATCCTGAGTTGTGTAAATTGGCATAATTCCTTTGCAGCTACACTGACTTACGCAGTTTGGGATCTGGCCTAATTAGGGTACGGGTGGTAGAACTGAAGTGTTTGGCAACAACCCTTTTCTGGGTGTAAATAATAATAATGCTGAGAGTGAAAGTAAATCTTTACACATCCTGTCACTACTACACGCTAGGTAAGACATACACGAAGATTCTGGGGGTTTCAAAAAACTTCACTGTACAATAGGAATGGCCAAACTTTGCTCCCATTGATATCAACAGGAGTTTTACTATTGACATCATTTAGAGCCAGTGCAATCTCTACATGCAATTACTTAATTTAAGAGGGACAGGTGTACACTAGAAACGGCTTGCTAGTATAGTTATATCAGTACAGCTATATCAGCAAACCCTCTTTGCATAGATGAGGCTTATACCAGCAAACAAGTGCTTATACCAGTTCCCTGAGTGAAATAAACTTTACCAGCAAAAGCTCTTTCAAGCTGGTATAACTTAGTCTGCACTAGGGCTTTTGCCGGTACAGAAATGTTGCCAAAAAAAAATCACACCCCCTAACCAAATTGCTTTACCTCCAAAGGTTTCTTGTGCAGACCTTGCCTCAGCTGAAGTGCTAATCTACAAGATGCCGCTTTTTTTACTTTTTCTTTGGAGTTATATTATTTTTTCTTCACTTGTTAATTATAAACTCTACTTCAAAATGTTACACTTTCATAACTACAGTAAACTGAAGTCAATTGGAAAACCTTAGTTTTAAGCTGATCTTTAAAGTCCTGTGTGATATCACTTTTAAAAGATAACTCCACATAATAATTATTATAATCTCAGGGATATCCAGAGCTCAGCTCCCTATAGTCAATAACTAGTGAAACTGTGGCTTAATACAATTTTCAATTTTCCCCAAAGCAACATACAATCTTTTCAGATCAATTTGTAGATTACTACCCTAGAGCAAGATTACAATGTAAACAAACATTTTTTCATATCACATTAACTCACTTAATTTGCACACAGATAAAAGGACTTATATTTTTATTTAATTTTACCAATGTAGGGCCAGATCCCCAGCAGTTGTTAATTTACTCCAACTGAGGATCAGGCCTGAAATCTTTACAGTCTTCTCATAAAAAAAGAAACCAAAAAAACGACAACAAAACAGTCCTACTGTCATCTGCTGATATGATAGTGGAAGTTATTTATCCATCTAAGGCCCCGATTCTTAGCTGCACTGCAGCTGTTTTATGCCTCGTCAGAGTTAAGCAGCCTTAACCTGGCAGATCCCAGGAAAGGGGAATCCCTGCATGGCATAGAGCCATTACTTCTCCTCCTGGCTGACAGATGGTGGGCATGGCCAAGGGAAAGGTCCCAGTGCCCTGGCAAATCTAGGCTGCCAGAACAGTCCTTTGGAAACATTGGCAGCCAAAGGAGATTAGAACAGTCTCTTACAAACTCATCCCTATTTTTGAGAAACCTCTTTAAGGTCTGGCCAATCCAGCGGGAACTCTTCTGGGCCCTGATCCATTTATATTCCCATACTCTGGTATTTCACTGGTCAGAGATTCCCCAGAATGGCAGCGCTTGCCAGACCACACGAGATTTTGAAAGAACCTTCACAGGGGGTCCAGCAGAGTGGCTGACACAATTACTAGACCTTAAATCAGGATCTTCAACATGAAACAGGGCTTGGAGAAAACGGGAGGCAGGGAGGAACAGGATGAAACCAGAGACTGAATGAGAAGGATGGTATTGAAGACCCCTTATCCAAGCCTTTAAAAAGGCTGGGTTTTGATTCACAGAAGGGCAGTCTTACTATGAGTGAGAATGTGTTCATTCATTGCTAGGAACAGCAACATATATGAGGCCAATCACTGCTTGCCTTACTCATGAGTGCAGCCCCATTTACGTCACTGGGCAACATTTAGACCAAAGCCCCTTTTCACCACTCTTAACAGTGTAAAGGGCCCTAAAAGCAGGCATATATTCCAGATGCACCTACTTTAAGGTCTCTTCACACAGCAAGAGCTGTGTAAAAGGGACTTAGTGTAAATGAGAATCCAGGCCACCAATGCCATTAGAAGCATGAATAAAATGAGCTAATTTAATGATGCTCCTATGATACAAAAAAATTCTAGCACCATGAATGAGATAGGACATTACTGTAATTTTAAAAAAAGTGTTGAATAAACAGATTTCCCAGCCCTACACTTTTAAATATATAATTTGTAGAATATTGCTATTTTTTCTGGGAAAAATAGCCCTTTTATTATTGAGTGTTTATAACCAAACATTTTTGTGACAGAAGAGGGAGAAAGAATGGGACCTTTGAAAATACATGAGAACCATGAATACAAAGGATAGCAAGTCAGTGCCACAAAAATTTAATTTAACTGAAGAAGGATTCATATAAGTATCATCAGGGAAACACCTAAAGAGCCCTTCTGTGGACTGAATAGGGAGTTTATATACATGTGTTTCCTTAGACTCCTTGCATACGACAGTACTTTGAACTATGCCGTAGGTGTGAAATAGGAACATAAATTTGTTGATAACAAAATTATGGGACAGCTTGCACTGTATCCTGTTTTAAAAGTACACTTGGTATTCAAGGACCTTTCAGGAAGAAAATATTCATCAGTCAACTGAAGCACATCATTTTAAATCATGAATATCTCCGTAACCAGCGAATAGCCCCAAAGTGTTATGTGGCTACAAGTCACTAGCTATTAGATCAACAGTTAAATACAGTCAGGTGGGTAGTGACCATCTGATGACTGTTCAGTGGCCAAAGTGAAATGAATTTGATGTTTGCAGTCTAGTGCCCAGTAGAGAGGTTTCACAACAACAATAACAACAAAACCCCTACCTTCATGAACAGCACTAACTTACACCTTTGGTGGCAATTTCAGTAAAGACCAAGCAATGAATGAGCATGAAGACTCATATACACAATGGGCACGACATGAGGCCCCTCCAATGCAAGTGTGAGGCATGTTTGGAGGTCTCTATATGGATACTTTTAGGATACATCCATTTTTAGTCTTAATAAATCATGTTGGTTACCCTTCAAATACATATTAATATGCTGTAGTTTGTTATAAGAGCCTCTTTCACTGTTTGCTACTGTGGAGTGGACATCTGATAACATGAGGAGACAAATCTCTCAACATCAACACACTGAGATGAGCTGATGCTTGGAAATAAAAAGCAAATTGCTTGCTCATGTGAGTGGCAGATTGTTTCATCAGCACAATTTTAGGTGCTTCCAGGAAATCTTGATGTTGTTTCATCTCCATTTCACCCATCACAAAATTTGCTAAAATTCAGATTAAGCGACATGCCAGGATTGCATGGAAGATCAATTTTTGTTGTTTACATAGTTTATACACAAATGTGTACTATTTATGATTTGCAGAACAATTTTTATAAATGACTTGACAGCACTTACAATGAACTTTATTGTTATGTAGCCAAAAATTAAACTATTTTTCTTATTTCCCCCCCAATTTTAGTATGTTCTCTGGATTGTGCAAGTTGATTTACCATGTTAATTTTACGCCTATCCAAATACTGGATTTCCAGTTTTTGAATATTCATATGATAAAGTTATACAGCATATTTTTCTTAAATGTTAACATTACCAAAAAGTCACCATTATTGCTAATTAATAAACTTCAGATTGATTATTTCATGAATATTTTTATCTTAACCATTTTTAAAACCTAGGCACACAACAGATCCTAAGGCCCTAATTCACCACTGAATTACTACAGTGTTATGCCACTTTAACTCCAGAGTTACACTGGTGTAAAACTGGAGTAGCAGAAGTGGTGAATCAGGCCCTAACACAAAAAATACAGTTCACGCATTTTATTGTATTATTTATTTTTTTCCCCACTGAGCTAGCTATATTGTTTTATCCATTTGCGTGACAGGATACCTAGGAAACAGCTGAAAGAATTATTTGCAATGAATCTAAAACACACTGGATTAGAAATATGCAGACACAAAACATTTTGTTAAGCAAATAACAGAGTAGCTATCCCTTAGTCAGTGTTCAGAAACTTAACCCCTTCATGTTAATCTACTGTGCATCTAATAATTCACTGAATCAAACATTATGTATTCTGACCAATTCTTAATTTGCAGCCTTTATCTTGTGTGACCTCACATCCACTTTGTCAGTGTTCTACCCTCCTCCCTCATTCTGTCTCTATTTAATTGCATTTGTTATTACTACAAAAAATCAAAAAAGAGAACGAAATCACAAACATGCACTTGAAACCCACAAAACCCAGGAAATTCAGAGTTGAGGCAGAAGCTCTGTACAAAATGCAATCCTTGTGCTGATGCACACACGGGGTATCAAAATAGCGTGCTCTCACATATCACACTGTTTATGCTGCAAATAAGCATTGCCGAGTGAGCTACAGGCTGTCTTAGCCTTCACTTTGAATTTCTAAGCATTCATGAGTTTAAATAAAACAATGGACATTATTTATATATGTTTTTGTGGCTTATTATTAATAAGTGAGGTACAAAACTGATGTCTTGGCTGTCTTATTAGTTACTCCTTTTCAGCTGAAATTGCCATTTGCAGCCACTCAACATTTACTGTTTCTGAGAAGCTTTTCTGTCCAACCAACTACAATCAGCAATATGTGAGACACAGCCAATAAAAGTTCAATGTGCAAACAGAAAGGGTCCAATACAGTAAAGAGGGAATTTCAAAATCACCTAGGGGAATTTAGTGCCTAGCACAAAATGAAAATCAATGGGACCTGTACACCTAAGTCCCTCGGGTGATTTCTTTTTTAAAATCCTACCCTAAATGCTTTTAGGAAAGGAATAAACAACATGCATTGTCTTTCTCCTTGTCTGCCATGCCAAATGACCTCTCATAAATCCTTGCTGGCTGTTTCTAATCATATTGTGCTTCTCTAAGTGCAATTCTGCATTATTATTATTATTATTATTAATTATCATTATTACATTGTATTTGGTAATGCCAAGAATGTACAAACACAAAAGAAAGCACTGCTCCGGTTGTAGCTCTCTTACTACATATGGCCTTCATCACTATAGCATATGAGCACCACACAATAATTCATTAATTTATCCTCACAACATTCCTCTGAGAAAGGGTAGGGTTACTATTTCCATTTTGTAGGTGGGGAATTAAGGGATTTGCCTGAAGTCACGCAGGGAGTCTATAGCAGAGCTGGAAAGTGAACCCAGATCTCCCCAGTCCAGTGCCTTAACAACAGTGAGATGGAGGGTTGAGGAACAACAAGCAATGACGGTGATAAGGTGGTGACTGGCCTCATCCACTTAATAAGAATAGGTGGGTAGAAGAGTGGGCAGATGTATACATAGATAGACAGATAGATGGATAATCCCAAATTCCCCTACAACCATGCTGCTGAAGTTACTTGTAGGCATCCAGTAGAGGTTGGTCATTGTGAGGAATGTGAATAAGCAGAAGGTGAGGGGCCTTGCACACCAGCTCAAGAAGAATGATTCATACATGGGGTGGCATTGGAGAAGGCACGACACTTACTAGAGGTGTGGACAAACAGTGAGCTGAGGCTGGCATCACATACTAGTTTCTAATAAAAATTCCCCCACGACTGATATTTAGTTAAGTATCTTTTACCCTTTGCCATTTCCCTAATGATTCCAATTTCTCTTCTTTTCAATAATGATCCATATATCCAAGTACAGAATGTGACCTGTCATCGAAAGACATTTAAAAATATTTCTTAAGACTTTACTTACTCTGTGACAGGAAACAAAATGAAGCTGTGAGGGGCTTAATTTAGGTTTCCCCAATTGACGATAAATTGAGAGAGACTAGGCTACATTGGTATGGATATGTCCAGCAGAGACCTGATAGTTACATTGGTAGGGTGGCCCTTGCAATGATGGTGGATGGAAAACAACCAAGGGATAGGACACAGACTCAGTACACAGAGCAGATATCAGACGACCTTAGAGAGACCAACTTGCATAACAGCCAGTCATGAGTTTTGGGAGAAACTGCTGACCCCAAATAGGGAAGTGACAACAATGAAGAAGAAGAAGAAAAAGAGTTTACTAGTTTCTATATATCATTATCTCCATTTTACAGATGAGAAAACTGAGAGACAGGCAGATCCCCTGGACGACACAGTAAGACAGAGGTAGAACTGGGATAAGATCTCATCAAAGCTCATTCCTCCAACAAATAGTGCTTCAACATCAAACACTGCAAAAGGCATTTAAATGTTATATTTAATATATGTGCAAGATCAGAATAGACTTTAGAAGCGTAAGAAAAGTCATACTTAGGACTCTTAATTTCCCCTCATTGTTATTAATAGCTATACTACATGAAAGTCAGCACTACATTAGGCGACATCATTGGTCACCAATGACAAGGTTTTTAATATTGCAGGACAGTCAATACACATTAAAAAAAACCAATGGGCCAGACGGTCAAATGGTGTGTATTACTGAAGTCAATGGAGCTATACCTATTTACACGTGCTGTGGATCTGACCCCTATACTATAATACATATATATGTAAAACAAAGAATGGTTATACAGTAATCACTGCTAAATAAATAGCATCTCTCTACTGTACGTTGGCACAGTATACACAAGAAGTCAGTTACTGAATCAGAATTAAGAGCATGTCTTTTGGCACTGCCTCGAAAAACTGACTATCCATAAAAATTGATCCAAATTATCTCCTTCCCTGTGCAGATGCTTGAATACAGTATATCAGAGAGGCTGTGATAGTTTTTTTTTAAAGCAAAGTTCAGATGGTGTTTTTCCTTTCACATTTCAAGGAACTTGATCAGCTCTACAGACTGACTGTAGCAGTGTGAAAGCAAAGGGGAAAAACAGAAGTTTTGTGCGCTGGTTGCTCTACAAATAATAAGAAGAAATACTTCTTGCATAATTTGCCTAGCTATATAAAGAAATTGGCTATTGCAACTAAAAGGCAAACTTCGTTTTCCTACTTATGCTGGTCTGAAGTCCTGTTTCCACTGGAAGTATCAACCTGTGGGTTTGCTGGAATGCCACGTACACCAGTCCCTTCTACTTGTCTGGTTAACATACCCTGGGTAGCATGAGCTTGGAAGCAAGTGCTCCCAGGCTCCAAGCACTAGACCTGATAGGCTCAGCACCTGCTGGGTGCCAACAAGCACTCTACCAACTGTCTCCAACGGCCACACTCCTCCAAGGGCCACCAGGCACTCTGCTCTGCTCCATCCTCACCCACTACCCTCCCAATGGCACAGGACTCATCCCTTCCTCCTGACCTATCTCTCCAAAGCAAGTTCACACAGAGCAGGTTCATCACACTGCCCCCTGCTGACCTATGATGGCTCAGCAGATTCATCACACAAGCCAGCCCTCTGCTTTGCTGGCAAACAGTCTGGGTTCCCCTTGGAGACAGCACCAGAACAGTTTCTGAAACAACCAGAAAAGTGTATTCAGAGCCATAAAGCAAGTTCAGGTGCAAAGGGAAACCCATTTTCCCTGTGCCTACAGCCTCTGGGCCAATTACTCTTGTACTCCATATGCTCTCCTTAGTAGACTGAGAACACAAAAACGTAGTCCAAATGGCAGAGTGAAGGGGTGGAATTTTCTGTGGCTCTCACAGATCCTTCCAAGACCTGCATGTCCTTAGGCTCATATCAGCTTAAAAGAAGTCAGGGCTAGTTAACAAACTAACCTTTCACTTCTGTCATATTTATTTGCAACCTACCTTGCTTTTCTCAAAGAGGCAGGAATTTAGATGGTATGTAGGACCACACAGGTAGGGAGAAGAAGCTGGAAAAATCTTCATTCCCCAGCATCTTAGTCTCAAAATGATCATTTGGAGTGTCTAATAATGTGTGATCTTAACAGCCTACTTGAAACCTTAAGTGTGACACATTCATGTCTTGGAGGATTTAGACATCCTCCCTTGGGTGGAAACCTGCAGAAAGCCTTCTCAATACAAAACCCCTGTGTCAGATACCCAATGAAGTCTAGCTGTTGGGGTGAGGAGCCTAGCATGGTAGTTTGCTTGGACTGGGGGAGAGGTGCACCATAAAAGCTATTGAAAACATTGTAAATTGTGTTGCATCAGCTCATGTATAGAGAGCAATGTCAGGTCTTCTGCAACTGATGGAGAACATCGAGAAGGAAGTGAAAAAACAAAAAAAGAGTAAGTCCCTAAATGCGAGGCTGTCTAGGTTGTGTCCCATTAGAAGAGCGTTCTCTCTCCTTCCAAGCCTCAGGCAGCCTGGACAGGACACTTTCTATCAGACAAGTTAAGACAAAAGGCTCTCACAAGCAATTTTGAAAAGTGTTTTTATTTCCTGATCCAGAACATAGAACTACTACTCAGAGTCAACTGAAACAAAGAACTTCTTTCCGCAGTGTCATTAGGGACAAGAAGTCCCACTCAGGCTCAGCATTGAAGTGATGAGCTTGGTGGAAAGAAAGAGTTATGCCTTCAGTTGTATTGAGCTACCAGTAGCATGTTTCCACAGTAGGAGTAGGATCAGTACTGAAGAGGCCTCTGCCATGCAATGGGCTGAGAATGGTTTATTATGTGGAGAGCAGAATAGATGTGGTTAAAAATTTAATCAGGATGACATGTGTTGTTGACATATGGCAACGCATTGCCATCTGGATTCAGAAACAGACCTGGGTTCTCAGCTGTTGCTGGACAAGGCCAAGAATGTAGCTGAGGTGCTAGGTCAGGCTGGCTGGGAAGAGTTCTGCTAAGAATGCTCCTTGACATAGTCTTGCCTTCATTAACGCAGCCTGCCTGGCTGCCCTTTCAGGTGAAGGAGTGTTAAGGTCTACGAAAGGTACAAGAAAGAGTGATAGGGAAGGTCAAAAAGGAGATAAGCTAAAAGCAACAACTATATTCCACGCTTCAGTCCTTACAAATAATACACAATTACTCACATCGTAACCACTCATTTTGTGGTCTTGTACAGCAAGAAATGACTTTGGCTCTTGGCGTGAGTGCTGCAGTTTTGTGAGAGTACTTTTGCCTGCCTCATAATCATCAGGCAAACACAACCCCCTGCCCCCCCACCCCACAAAAAAACCCTAAACAAAAGAAAGAAAGAAAGAAAGAAAGAAAGAAAGAAAGAAAGAATGCCCCGACTAACCACCCGAGGCTCAATGTTAACCATGTCACTGCCACTGCAAGTTAAACATGTATTTTACTCCACCCTTAGCCGAAATTAAAGGAAGAAAAAAGAAAGAAAAGGAAATGTAAACCACACTTCTGTAGTTCAGATTAACAGATCAAGTTACCAACACACCAAAAATGAATGAAAAAGAAAATTCCAAAACAATTCTGTAAGGCTTAAAAAGTCAAACAGGGAACATTTTATCCTACTAGAATTCCTCCAGGATTAAATGTTAGCTAGATTGGCCTTCCAGGCACAATAAGGTGTTTTATTCATTCTGTTTCTTTATTCATTTTACCCATCCTTAATCTACCCATTTATCCTATCTATTTGCATTATGCTCCCATCAACTGGTATCTCTCTGTTTGCTTTCAAACAAGTCCACTGCCCATGGCTAAAACTACAGCACAAGAGAGACACTCAACAAACAACTGCACTATGAATTATTCCCTGGATTCTTGTTTGATATAGGGCCCAATCCTGAAAGATCTTAGTCCCTACAACTCCCATTGATCTGAATGCAAGTTTCAAGTCTCGGTAACGCACGAGATTTGGTTCAATATGTGTGAAGTTTCATTACCCTAACAAAAGGCCAGATTCTGATACTCTGACTCACGCAGAGTAGCATCTTATTTCATAAGCAGTTGCAGTGGGTGAAATGCTGGCTCTCTTGAAGTCAGTAGCAAAACTCCCATTGACTTCAATGGGTCAGGATTTCACCCTGTGACTTCAATGGGGCTACTCATATAAGTCCTCACTGCATGAGTAAAGCTTGCATAACTAGCCCTAGATAAAGCATAATAATGGGTCAAATTCTGCAATGCTTACTTGTCTTACTATGGCAGATTCCAAGTACTCAAATGAAGGTTTTGTCTGAGTAAAGTGCAAATAAGGACTGGAAAATTTGACCCATTAGAAATAAAAATTATTTTGCACCATTATAAACCCCCAAAAGGAAGATGAATGCTCCCATTATCTCCATCTAATTTTTGTAATGTTTTAAAACTCTACATTCAGTTCACAAAGATGAATTTAAGACAGCCATCACCAAGGTGGAAACTCAAAGACCAGCAATGCAATTAACAGCTGATGTATTTGAATACTCTTTCTCTTTCATAACAGGGATGTCTCTACTTTTAAGTTATGTTAAATAACTTATTATATAGGATACGCTTTGTGTATTGCTTTCTATTATTAATATAAATATGAATGGATTTACATCACATTTTATTCTACTTCAAGTTCATTTTTGGAAAGCCACAAAACAAGTTGGAGATTAACATCAGTCATCCCAGACTTCAGACAACACTACTGCAAGCTGGGAAGTATAGATATTACAATTTATGTTCACCAGTTGCAAAACTATTAGCTAGTTTGGACTGCAAATACATATTTTGTGCATAAGCATCCTAAAACCCCATAGTATAAAGTACTGTCTGTTAATATTAAATTTGCAGTGTCTCTTGTAGATATTAATTTAAATGAAATAGTTAGCCCCAGTGCCGAGAAAACTGGATATTAAAATAAGCATTTTATTCCTCACTCTACATAAAGAAGAGAATTATTTCCTTGAAAAATGTCACCCTGATATGTTTAGGAAATATGTTAATACAATTTGAAATTAAACTACATTCTCTGGCATGGTATTATAAGTACTCCTGGGGGACTTCTGCGCCATTGCGCAGGCGTAGAATTCATGTTGTCCATAGATTTCTTTGCTTCCTCACAGAAAAATGATTTCTGAGGGGAAGCAAAGGGAAGCTGCAAAAGCAGTCACTCGCTGCTCCCCGGCAGCCCGGAGCAGATTGTATAGACATAAATCTGTGTAGGGGGAAAGAGGGCTGGGCATGCGTACGTGGGAAGACGTTAGACACCACCATGGGGTAGGGCTGGGCATGCAAGCAAGAGAACGAGAGAGACTCTGTCACTCTGCTCGCTATTGTGGCATGCCCAGCATGGAGGGGCAGGGCTTTGGGGTATTTGGAGGTAGGCATGAGACAGTCTGTCCCCACAGGTAGAGCATAATGTAGCAGCCTGCCTGCTTAGTTGTTCCCATTGTTAGTGAATTGTTCCCATTCTCACTGAATTCCCCCAGCAGCATAAAACAGGTGTAAAAGTTTTAAGGTTCCTTTACACTGCCAGAGTGGATAGGAGCGATATTGTAAATGACAGCATGGCCTTATAAAGGCTTATGGTGCTTTAGTGAGTAGAACTGGTCTAAATTTTTTAACTGAAAATTTTTTCTATCAAAATGTGCTCCATGAACTGTTTACTACTGACCTTTCTGGACATGGTTAGTAGCCAATATAAATTGTGAGTTTGATACCCCAGCCCTTACTTGCTCATCGGTTGCCTATGATGTAATACTGAGCATATCGCTGCATATATTTGTTGACTAATAACTAGAAATAAAGGATCAAACCTGATACATTACTATTAGACAAAGACGATTTGGGGATTTCCTCCAATGCTCCCCATTCCCATTCTCCACCCATTGTATTGTAGTTTCAATAAATTATCAAAATAATGGAAACTGGCATGATTATATTGTGTTATTTTGACAAATAAAATATGCAGAATTTTGCAGAATTTTTAATTTTTGGCCCAGAATTTTTCAATTTTTGGTGCAGATTTTTTTTTTTTGCACAGAATTCCCCCAGGGGTATATATTGTCATGAATGCATTTTCAAAGAAAAGCCAGCATTAATCAGTGAGTCCAACATATAGTTATTATTATTATTATTTATACTGCAGTAGTACCCACAGGGTACTACATGCAGTTCACACAAACAGAAAGTTAGTCCCTGTCCCAAAGAGTTTACAGTCTAAGGCTTCACTTCTGTAAAGATTTAGGCATACACTTAACTTTGTGCACTGTAAGTAGTCCTGTAGACTTCACTGAAATGGGACTCCTCACAATGTGTAAAGTTAAGCACATGCACAAGCCTTTGCAGGATCAGAGCCCTATAAGATCCACTAATCCATCCTGTCGCACCAATGTACAGCCCCATTAACTCTGAGTGTAAAAACAAATGAAACTTTTGCACATGATGAAAGAAGTTTAGGTGAGTTGGAATAGAGCTAATTTAAAATACTTGTGTTTGGGTAAAGTGAGAATACACCTGCAGTTTTGCTCAAAAGTGGGGGAAGTGGAAGAGAGGGTGATTTATTTGAGATTTAGAAAAAAGCTTTTGTTTTTATTTTAAAGCTCACAAATTTATATTAACACATTTCTATCATATTGGGTTGTTGACAAAAATAAAAAAAATTGTCTTAAGACATAACAACTTAGATGTATTATTTTTTCTCTGGGGAGCTTCTACCAAAGGTATCATATAGCCCATAAATATCACTTGGCAAGACATAACTACATCACCTTTCTCCCCAGATGTCCATACCTCTACTTATCCACTTTCCTCTTTCTTAACCTTCTATCCATCTTTTATCGTCTCCTCTGGTTTTTCTCGTCTCTTGCTGTTTCTCTCACTGTCCTACTACAGCTATTACTTAACCTTCAGGTACCCACTTAAGCAACCCTCCAAATAGCAATAATGGTCACATAGAGTCAATAGCGTGGTATGTAATCACCTTGCCTACTGTGTTAATGTCAGTTATCTTTTGCTTATATACATGACATTCTTTATCCTTCCACTACTTTCAGAGTGAATTACTGTTTGTTTGGCTTCGGCTATTGTAACTGCACCTGGGCTCATTTTCAATTCTTAAAATAAAGTAAAAATAAAAAGAGCCAGAACATGTTAACATATAAAAAAACAGATGAGTAACACAACAACAAAGCTGACTCTCCTCTCACATCTGTGTGAACCAGAGGTAGTGCCACTGAAGTCAGCGGTGTTATGCTGGTGTAAAACTTATGTAAATCAGGCCCAATGATCCATACACTACAGTAGGATGGCTTCAGTCCACTCCTTCTAATTGTCTTTACCCAGTTCATAGACTGTGAATATCACCCTTGTTGGAGTGGTTCATGGTGGGCTCCCTGCCTATGATTTACTGTTTTTTCTCATAGCTTAATTTTCTTTTAAAGTATGTTGAATGCTGTGGGCCGGATCCTTGGTTACATCTGAGGAGCACACAAAGCATGGTGGGAGGGATGTGTTGCAAAAGCTGACACAAAGCTTACCTTTGTGCTCACTGAACCTTAGGCTAGCTATGTGCCAAGCCAGTCACACAGGGTAAGTCAGGTTGCCTGGTGTAAGGCAGATCTAATTTACACCAGCTGCCAATGGCCTCACGGTCATGAAACAGCAGCCAGGGATAGTGTGGCTTAGGAAATTCCCTGCCACATCTTCAACACCGATAGCAATGAATACAGTGGCGTAGGACCCTCTGTGCCATCGGAGAATCCCCCTGAAGTGGAGTGATCTTCCCAGGGTCAGATACACCGGATCTACAGCTAGATTCCACCACAAGTACAACACAAAGCAGCCACACCACACCCCATAATTTTGAATTGGTTTAAATGTTAAAATCAGTTCGCTCCCCCATAACATTTTTAAAGGTTTCTGTAATGAGTGGAGAACAGTTTGATGCAACTGTAGGTATTATAACAGTGAGCTGAAATACTAAGAGCACACCTTATTCTGAAACTCCCCTTACTCTTTCTGACACACATATATAGACATATATATTTAACATTGTATCATTCCCTTGTCTGGTCTTGAAAAACTGGCAGAAGCCTTGACTTTTTTATGTAGTTTTAGACCATTAAAACTACAAAACCTCAATTAAATAAACTGCCAGAAGATTTTTGTTGTTGGCCCCAGAAAGATATAAAACTTCTATTGGGAAAAAAATCCGGTTTTCACATAGAAAGCCCAGGCTCTAATTAATATTATGGTTAAGGTTACTGCACACCAGGATGGATGTAATCCTCATATCATTATTTTTTATTTATTATTTATTTAGCAATATTCTATTCTGTATTTGAGAAGGCACAACAATTCAAAATTAAATACTGTAACAGTTCTCAAATAAGGTTTATTTTTCCCCAGGCAATGGACACTTTGACCAGCTTGTTTGTTCTTGATTTATTTTAGTCTGTGAAGCTCTTTGGAGCAGGGACAATAGAAAGATATAGTAAGTAATATAACAGGGCTTTAACCCTGATTGCAGCCTGTGGGCGCTAAATGGATTGCTAATGTAAACAAACAAGCAGCAAAATTCCTTAACAAAATAATAATAAAAAATAATGTCTTTTTTATAAGGCAAAAAAGAACACACAACCATTTGTTTTCCTTGCAGGCCACCATTGAGATGTAACCACAACAGTATGTATGAATTTATGCTATTTCTCCTCTTTAGAGAGATTACCTGATGCCACCCCAAGAATGTCTCTGTTTTAGATCTTGGTGCTTTGATACCTCAGTAATACCTGCCTTGGAAATACATGGAATCGATGAGAAAGAGATACATCTAGAGAGAGCAATTAGAAGATAAAAATCAGCCCATGCTACAAAGGACCCTGATCAGTTTGGATATTGTGGTGGAAATCAGGCTGCCTTCATCCTTTTATGAGTGCGTAGGGGAATCAGGATAGAAAAGGCTGCGGTCCACAGGTCTATGGAGAAACATGTGGTGGCGGGGAAGGATGTTTTCCAACCAAGTGCAAACCCTTTCATCATCCAACGTTCTCCACTGCATCAAAGTTAACTGGTAGGCATTACCTCTTGTATAGCCCATTTTCCTCTTCGCTTATGGTCACAACTTACTGTCCATTCTGAGTCAGTACTAGAAAATGGCCCAGTAGGATAGCAGGTGCTGTGCTGCTGGGAGGTTCTGCAAAACCAGGAGGGTCCTGACCAACTGCTGGCATTAAAAGCCCATGTAATTTTTGGTAAGAGTAACTGTGCTAACAATAGTGGTCTGGCCAAATTCCGACTCATGCAATTACAATCTGCAGACCTACAGTCCCCTTGAAGTTTCCATTGGATGTGTTAGTTTTCACTTCCTATTGTGTTGTTATGTGCTGTTAAAGGGCTGCCATGTTCAACCCCAGAGACATCTGCATTTCGCTGATGAACGCAGTGATTCCTTAAACACCACTTATATCCTCAAAGGAGTGTTTTGAAGATTAATTAATTAATTATTGATTGTAAAGTACTTTGAGATTTGATGATGAAAGTTGCTACTGAAGCGCAAAATTAATAACAATATAGTTAAAGCTACTTATTTTAAGAGGAAAACCTGATTATTGGGCATATTAAAGTACAATACTTCTAAACATATGCACACTTTACTTAACATCAAATTAAGTGACACAACATGATAGAAAGGGTTCTCCAAAAATATTTTCTGTGCTAAATGTATTCACTCCAATAACCCTTATTTAACAGAATACAAATCTGGGCATTGCACTTAACTTGGTCTGATGGGGTTTTTTTTAAGTGCCCAAAGGTAAATGAAAAAAACAGGTGAGATGTTTAATGCTTCAATACAGGTCAGAGCTCTAGAGCAGGGCACAGAGGGTTAAAACAACACTGAGCACTACGGAACATGTTTGAGGGAAGTCTCACAAAAGTAATTTTAACTCTTTCTCTCTCACCCCCTACTTCCCTTCCTCTTTATGTTCTTAATCGTACGTGATCCTCAATTTTTTACATCACTCTTATATTTAACTCCTTGTTCCACTGAAGCAGTATTTTAAATGTGCTAGTTCTGAGCTTCTGCTGTAGAAAAAAAAAATAAAAAGTCTTGGTGTTCAGTCCCTCTGAGCTCTTGCTCACTTTGAGCACTGTTCTTATTACACAATAATGTGTTATTTTGTTGAATTTTGGCATCAATCTAGCTTGTCTGGTCTGGAGCCAAAAAATTAGAGTGTGTCAGTCCACCAGTTCATCCGCAGAGAAGCTCTCTTCTCGCCCAGCGAGTGTTCTGTACTCTTGGATCGAGGCCAAGAAGGGAAATCCATTTTACATAAAGAATGCACACAGCTCAAGTGCTCAGAGACTTTTTACCTACTAAAATAACTTCATGGACAAATGCCAGTCTGCTAGACACATTCAGCAAAGAACATTTGGCATCAAAAACAAGGTAAAGTAATCTGTAGAGGTAACAAAGTTTTTAGGAACAAGGAAATGGCTGTAAGTGCATTCGTGGCATATCACATGATTTGGCACAGCCTGTACGATTGGCCGGAATTGCAGTAAATACAGCCGCCATGTAAGGAGCTGAAAGCTTCGCCCTTTGCTGAATTCTTAAAATGGCGGACTTGCAGCGCACCAAGAGAAGCAAGCTGAGACCCAGCCTCAATTCTTCCCCCCCCCCGCTGAAGTTTTTATAAACCTTACAGATTTGAGTAGAAACAGATTTCTCACAACTTGCTCTGCGTCTCAATTTCACAGTTCAGCATACACTCAGGCACTGTCAAAAGCTTGACAACGTTCCAGGGAAAATATTAACTGTAAACTTTCCAAGAGGAATTAAAGGAACAGAACTAACATCAGGCTGTCCCCTTTTAGAAATACATTTCAGCCAATGTTTTTAAACGTTTTAAAAGTTTATGCCACAGCATATACAGTTAAAGCTGAAAGGACCCAAAATGTGGTCCCACTTCACCATGTCACAAATGTAATTAAAAAGGACACACATCCTCTTTGGCTAAAAAGCACACAGATCTGTCACTCGTTCTCCCAGGCCTGACCAGTTGAACACTGCATGCTCTGATGTATAAATATTTGCCTCTGGCTAAAGTTCAAGCAGCCCTGTGTGGCTGCCAGACACAACAGAAAACCAACATCCAAGTGAAAGTGTTTACTGCAGCGTTGGCCAAAGAAGCAATTGCCAGCAAACAATCAAGTCTGATTGGCCCAGTCCTGCAAGCGCTTATCATAAAGTACCTGGCCAGCTGCCACTGTGGTGCTCCCACCCTTTTATTAATGGTTAATGTATTTAACACACAGTTTTGCCACAGTTAATACTTTTATAACCAATTCTGACCCATTTATCCTGTTAGTCCTGGAAAGTTGAATGTGCCAAACTGAACATCCAGAGCCTTCCACACACCTTCGGAAATTAACCCTTTGTTAAATCTATAATACACAACTGGAAATTTAACCACCCAGAAGTCTGTATTCTTTCTGCCAAACTCTGTTTCTGCAATTAAACTGTTAACTTGGATTTTAAAAGAAAGAACCCTGAAGCGGCTATTTACTGAGAGAGCCAGTTGCCTCTAAGCACTGGTAAGACACAATAGAAAAGCAGGCATACATGAGTCTGTTTCTCAGAAACAAAATTTAATACGTTTGAAAATATTCTCCACTCATTGATGATGTAACACTGTAATAAACAATACAAAATTTAACATTTCTCTCCTACCCCCGACCCCAAAATAGAACATTATGGAAGTTTGTGCCATTCTAGGGCAACTAAAACCTCACAAGAGGTGGAAATAATGCAACCCAAGAATCAGCAGGTTGAGCTATTCAGATAACGACCAAGAGAAGGCAAGAAAAAAAACAAAATAGAAAACAAATCTTGTATAAACTCTGTATTGCTAAGCTGCTGGAGTCATGCTGTGGAACAAGTTAACACTGAACACATGACGATAGACAGGACGAACACAATTGACAGAAGCTTTCCAGTTAAAATCAGTGGAACCCTACAGGAGGCCTAACTGCGATTGAGATTGTTATCATCGTTGTCCTCCTCGAAAATAGCTTCCCAAAACACCAATAATCACAGTGTTAAAATGTACTAAATGAATATGCAGGGGCCGTGCATATCTGACTTTGTGTTCATATTGTAATGGAAATACGTTCTACTATAACTGAATAAAAAAACTATATTTTGGAAAAATGTGTCTCATTTTCAAAAGAAAGGAAGAAAGAAAGAAAGACCTTCAGTATTATGACACAATAATTTAACTAAAGTATAAAGATATTGTTCTACAGATAGTTACTTCCAATGCTCTCAGTAAAATACATATTAAAGTAATTGAAATGTTTGCAATTTGTTTTACACCATACACATCACAGTAGATTTTATGTAGCAAGTTACATAACTTGTTATAGCTCTAACCTTGAAAAATCTTTAATCTTCTATTCCTTTCTTAGTCTAGGTTTAACAGTTGCAAATTCAAATTCACTGTAAAACCACACAAATAATCTATCATCTAATCCCATTTTCTACTCTGTTTCCTTAATATGAGTCTTAACAACTCTGCTTGCCCTGTCCAATCTCACTCTAAACCACAAATGGTCTGTGATGTCACTAGTGTCTATCTACTTTAGCCCTAAGAAGCCCAGCACTAATAGTATCAAGACTGGCTTCCAGGAGGCCCAAGTGAATCATGTGAAAGAGGATCACAGAGGAATGTTCTGTTCCCACTGCCAACAAGACAGAATTAACTCTGAGATGCTTCCTTCTGTTGCCCTGTTTGTCAGAAAGGTCAAGATGATTAGCTCTTGTATACTCAGTACCAACCATCAAAACAAAATACCCTGATCTATTTTAAACTGACCGGAATATATACAGGAAGGATAATTTCAGGTGAAGCAAATTGTCACCTTTAATTTAATTTAAGTCCACTGCACAAGAGCACGTTAACTTTTATTTTTTCAAGAAATAATATTACAATTTTTTAAAGCAAAATTATCTTCTACTAGCTATTAACAAAAAAAAAAAGCATATGTACAAAAGAAAGATATCCTGATTTTAAGTCAGTCTTAAGTCATTGTGCATTACACTGGCCAGTTTCATTCATTGTTTCTGAGAACTGCATTTTTATCTAGCAGATCTATGTGGAAATAAATACATTGTTTATCACATTGAAAAAAAAATTATTGGTCAGTTTGAAGTCCTAAGATCAGAAACTAGATACACTGACATAATTAAAACTGTCCAAGGTGGTTTGAAAAGGTAGCTGTCTGTATTAGCAAAAGAAAGGGTACTTCCCAGTTCTTTATTGAGTATACATTTAAGAATTATCATAACAACATATTCAGTGTGTTATCAAAAGGTTACAAAATGTTATACCCAGTCATATGTACCTAAAGGGTACTTTAAGATGTTCAAACAGTAATAAAACAAAACTAACAACATAAACATTCCATCCAATTTGTATCTTTTTGATTGGGCATCAATGCAAATATAGATTGAAGTAATCAAAATGCTAGAAATATAAATATTCCATTTAAAGCCACTGAATCCACCACTTTACTAGGAAAGGCTTAGCTATGTTATTTGCAATTCCCTCATTGCACAACAATGTACATTACTGTCTGTAAGCTCTAATTTGGCATGGCGCATCATTAATGACCTGAATGGTGGCTGTTTCACACATACATATTTAATTACAACAGCTGAACAAATTACATATTTATGCTTTATAAAGGGGATTGCCAGTCTAATTCATTTGCTATGCATGCAGGTACAGGGCTCCATCTGCAACAGCATCTGCACAACAAGAGCTAACAATTATCCATTGTACAGTGAGTGAGTGTATCTGGTGAAACCTGTAAGAGATGCAATCATATTAACCACTTCACTGCCTACAAACCATTATTTTCTCTATGGACCACTATATTTTAAATAATTTATTATTAACAATAATAATACTTTGAATTTCAACAGTATCCCTCATCCAAAGACCTCTAAGTACTTTACATACAATAATGAATTAAGCCTTACACAGCCCTTTGAAATGTGCAGTTATTATCCCAACTTTATAGGTGGGGAAACTGAGGCACACAGAACTAAAAGGCCAGATTGTCAGATGGTGTAATAAGTGTTCCTCCACTGACTTCAATGGCGCTACATTGATTTACATCAGCTTCTTATCTGTCTCTAAGTGACTTGCCAAAGATGAGACAAGTCAATGAAAAAAGGAAATACAGACAGATCTCCATAATCACAATCTTGTGAGTTAAACGTCAGTAAAGCCCACTGAAAGAAGTGGTTTGGGACTATTTAGAAAAACTGGACAAGCACAAGTCCATGGGGCCGGATGTGCTGCATCCGAGGGTGCTAAAGGAGTTGGCGGATGTGATTGCAGAGCCATTGGCCATTATCTTTGAAAACTCATGGCGATCAGGGGAGGTCCCGGATGACTGGAAAAAGGCTAATGTAGTGCCCATCTTTAAAAAAGGGAAGAAGGAGGATCCGGGGAACTACAGGCCAGTCAGCATCACCTCAGTCCCTGGAAAAATCATGGAGCAGGTCCTCAAGGAATCAATTCTGAAGCATTTAGAGGAGAGGAAAGTGACCAGGAACAGTCAGCATGGATTCACAAAGGGCAAGTCATGCCTGACTAACCTAATTGCCTTCTATGAGGAGATAACTGACTCTGTGGATGAGGGGAAAGCAGTGGATGTGTTATTCTTTGACTTTAGCAAAGCTTTTGATACGGTCTCCCACAGTATTCTTGCCAGCAAGTTAAAGAAGTATGGGCTGGATGAATGGACTATAAGGTGGATAGAAAGCTGGCTAGATCGTCGGGCTCAACGGGTAGTGATCAACGGCTCCATGTCTAGTTGGCAGCCGGTTTCAAGTGGAGTGCCCCAGGGGTCGGTCTTGGGGCCGGTTTTGTTCAATATCTTCATTAATGATCTGGAGGATGGCGTGGACTGCACTCTCAGCAAGTTTGCAGATGACACTAAACTGGGAGGAGTGGTAGATACACTGGAGGGTAGGGATAGGATACAGAGGGACCTAGACAAATTAGAGGATTGGGCCAAAAGAAACCTGGTGAGGTTCAACAAGGACAAGTGCAGAGTCCTGCACTTAGGATGGAAGAATCCCATGCACTGTTACAGACTAGGGACCGAATGGCTAGGAAGCAGTTCTGCAGAAAAGGACCTAGGGGTTACAATGGACGAGAAGCTGGATATGAGTCAACAGTGTGCCCTTGTTGCCAAGAAGGCTAACGGCATTTTGGGCTGTATAAGATGGGGCATTGCCAGCAGATCGAGGGACGTAATCATTCCCCTCTATTCGACATTGGTGAGGCCTCATCTGGAGTACTGTGTCCAGTTTTGGGCCCCACACTACAAGAAGGATGTGGAAAAATTGGAGAGAGTCCAGCGGAGGGCAACAAAAATGATTAGGGGGGCTGGAACACATGACTTATGAGGAGAGGCTGAGGGAACTGGATTGTTTAGTCTGCAGAAGAGAAGAATGAGGGGGGATTTGATAGATGCTTTCAACTACCTGAAAGGAGGTTCCAAAGAGGATGGATCTAGACTGTTCTCAGTGGTAGCAGATGACAGAACAAGGAGTAATGGTCTCAAGTTGCAGTTGGGGAGGTTTAGGTTGGATATTAGGAAAAACTTTTTCACTAGGAGGGTGGTGAAGCACTGGAATGGGTTACCTAGGGAGGTGGTGGAATCTCCTTCCTTAGAGGTTTTTAAGGTCAGGCTTGACAAAGCCCTGGCTGGGATGATTTAGTTGTGAATTGGTCCTGCTTTGAGCAGTGAGTTGGACTAGATGACCTCCTGAGGTCTCTTCCAACCCTGATATTCTATGATTCTATGAATTCAAAGGAAAGACTCCCAATCATTTCACTGGGCCTCAAGTTATGTGCCACAACCTCAAGTCCTTATTCGGGCAAAACTCTAATTGAATTGTTTAACAAGATTTCCAAAATACTAACAATTACTTCTAAAAACTCATGGAGAATTGGAGAGGTATCAGAATTACTGAGATAAGTAAATGTCGTACCAATATTTCAAAAAGGGAGGAATAATAATCCTAGCAATTACAGTCCAAACAAATATTCATAGGTTAAAAAACAGAGCAAAATCAGAGAACATCTGGAAGATAACTGAACTACCCGGATGATCAATAAGTAGCATGGTTTTAAGGAACAGTTTTTGACACAGTAGTTAACTTTGGGGTTTTTTTGGTAAGGTTGCAAAATTAATAGAATAACAAAGTGCAGTTGAGGTTATATATTTGGATTTTGATAAAGCACTTAGTACAAGGTCTCATAAAATCTTATGCACATAATTTGTTTCATATTGGTGTGGATATGAATCTTGTCATTGGGACAAAGCTCATTACAACATGTGAAAATGATACATAGCAATATGTTGAGTTGGGTGGACATGTGGAGAACCTCAGGGAGAAGAGGTAAGAGGTGGTGAGTCCCATCTTATTTAGCATGTGCATTAATGATATAAAAGAAGAATAAACAGTACATGAATGAAACTCACAAATGATGCTAAAAAGGAAATCTTGGATGGACTCCCAGGACACCAAGGAAACAAGAGAAAAAGGCAAGAAGGGTTAGAAATATGGGTGGGAAATAACATGGGCAGAAAATGATGTTCATCTCAGAAAAATACTTATGGAGGAAAACAATGAGAAACACAAATATTCCGTGGGAGGGAGAACCTAGAAAGCAATAATCTCAAAATAGACCTAGGGATGATTGAAGAAAGAATATTATACATGACTTTGTAATGCAGTATGGCAGCACCAGCAAAGGCCAATGCAATTTTAGGCTGCATATGCACAGTCATCACAACATGGAATGCAGAGGTAACAGTCCTATGACTCTAATCCACCTGGCAGGAATTCTAAAAAGAGCAAGAAAAACCATTAGTGGACTGGAGGGATTGATTACATTATGAAAAATGCAAAGCATTAGAATGTACAACTTGATTTTACGATAGGTGAGAGAGGACATCAAAACACAGTACAAATAATTGAGAGTGTCAATGTCAGGGAGGGTGATACAAGAGGATATAACTAGGAATAAAGGGATAAAATTAAGAATGGGAAAAAACATGCTGGAAATTAGGAAAAACTTCCTGGCAGTGAGCTCTATTAGGTTATGGAACAGTCTCCCAAGGGATGTGGTAGAAGCCTCATTACTTGGGACATTTAAAACTAGACTGGATAGTCAATGTACTGTGGAGAACAACTGCCCACTAGCAGGACAACATGACCGAACAGGACTTTTCCATCTCTAAATTCTATAGCTTTGTGGGAATATTTAACAGCTCTAGAACTTTCATATAGTCAAGTTAATAAATCTAATGCGCATCCTAAGAATAGTATTAGGGAATATCATTTCAACTTCAGTATCTGAAAAAGGAAGCAGTGGGAGCAAACTAATCAATCGGGAAGTTTCCCATTATCATTTAAAAGCTATATTTAGAAATAAATGGGTTTAAACAGGCTACTTGGCTAGAGGCAGCTGTAGGTCAACATGCTACATCAGGTACTGTAACTTGTCTTAAGTGCATGCATACTCATTAATTAAGAGGAAGTATGAAAGTATCCCTCAGGCCTCTGCTGTAACTGCCAATCTGTTCAGTGAAGTGCAGGCACCCTCCTTGGAGCTCGGGTGCTACTGTGGCTTTGAAGCCCTCACTGGGGTGTACATTATGCACTACAGAATAACAGATCAATGGTCCTCCTTGGCTCTCCTCAAGCAATAAAGCAAAAATATGGGGCAGAAGCACAATATTAAAAAAGTCCTTCTCTAGTGCAATGAAATGGTGGGTTGGCCATTCCCTATCACTACTTCCTGCAAAGGGAGAAATGGTGCCTCCCTAGCCCATAGGATGGCCTGGTATACCTGAAAACTGCTGTCAGTAAATGACAATGGGAAACTACATAGAATATGTAGTCCCCAGTCTCATACAGGGGTAGACTCTTCACATGTCTTGCAGACACGTGAACTCTCCCAGCAGAAGTAGATTCCATGAAGTGTGAGGTTAGCCACAAAGATGTTCAAAGATTTAAATTGCTCAACAAGCATTTTTTTTAAAAGGAAACCTACTTTATGGAAATGGGCTTGACAATATTTATTTACATTAATTATATTTTCTTATGCTCAGGCTGCTATCTACCTCTAATTAAACCAGAAAAATTAGGAGAGTGACCAAACCAATTTCTTCAATCCAGGTTAACATTACACAAGATCAACTAATGAACCTACAAGTCCTGCCATAATACCTCAAGTGACCTTGTAAACTTTGAAAGCTGGTCAACAATCCTCTTACTCCTCGGAAATGCTGTCCATAGTTTTAGAGCAATGCTAGATAAGGATGCTAGCAAGAATCTACCTATCCTCATCTGCCTATATTCCCCTCTCACAGTCTCTGATATAAGAAGTCTCGAAAAACTCACAACTGACAGTTGAACCCATGTATAAAAACAGAATATCTCAAAAGAAGGTTGGTTGCTACTTGGATTAGGAAGGAAACCTTACAAAGCTGTCAAAGATGGTCTAGTACTAAGTTAATGCGATTTCACTTCAACAGGGAAAAAATCTGATTTTGCAGCAGTCTTCGGACCAGCAAGATAGCTGTTCCTCAGGCTGGCCTTTAATACTGCAGGCAAAAAAGCGTCCAAAACTAAGTGCACCTATATTTTTGTTCCCACAATTAACTAATTACCTGAACGCTTCTAAAAACAGAGGAGAAAAAAACTGCAGGCTCCATCAGAACTGTGCAATCAGAACCAGAAGCCCGGTCGAGGAGGCTGTTTTTAAAAAATAGGCCTTTATATATATATACAATATATGATGGAAGTGCTTAGGATTCTGTATTTACAGTTTCTAAAAGGCCCATCTGTTTGTCCTGGAGTCATTTGACCAGGCATTCTATTTACAGACATAATTCAACCTTTATAATGTATTTTCTGTTTTTCACTTCTTACTGGTGGTTTCTGTTTTGCTTTAATTGGTAGAAATATTTGCATAAAAATAAGACACCAGTTCCTCAGCTGGTGTAAATCTGAATAATCAAAATCAGTGCAGCTATGATGATTTTCACCAACTCAGGGGCTGGTCCACGGGGGTTTAACTTTAAGAGCCCATTTGCTCAGCCAGTTTTTTACCCACTTGAAGCCATAATCCCCTATATGCAACATCACAATTAGTTACTGCAGAGATAATTGTGATGTCAGAAACAGGATTATAACTTCAAGTGGTTAAAAAAGCAGCAGGAGTAGATGGGCTCCTGGGGAACAAATATCTAAAGTTTTGGACTATTGTCCCTCATGGTAAAAAAGAGGGAAAGGCAAAAAAATATAAAATCAAGGAGAAAATTTCCCAAATATGTTTTATTCAGCATTTTCCACGAGGCATTTACAGTTCTTTAAATAGCCATTTTCAAAGTCTACTGTTTGACACCCCCTCCCCAACCTTTTGGAATGGGAGAGTATATCATTAGGTAGTCACACTCCTAAATGAAGATCTACAATTGTGTTTTTTACATCACAGATGACTGTTGTGCTTTACATTGCTACTGAACTGGTAATAAATTTCCCACATACAAAGGCTTGATTTAAAAGCCAACAATGTGTAATGTTTTTGATGAATCATCTAAACAAGCTCGCCAGCAATTCTAGGGGTGTCGAGAAAGAAAGGAAGTCAAGGGGATTAAATACCCTTCCACTCCCCCACCTTATAAGCAGGTCCATATTAATCGATGGACTATGATGAGTTTCCAACATTCGCCAAGCCACATGAGTTGACAAATGAACCAGTCCTCTAGGACTTCAGGATTCCCTTGCATTCTGAAAAATGATGGTGTACATTTGTGCGTGCTACTCCAACCAAGTTTCTGAAAGTGGAGATTCTAGATACACAGGGTCAAAACTAGTGCTGTCTTATCTGTTGACAACTATATCACACAGTTCCCTAAATTCCTGAGTGGAACACAAATGAATCACAGATATAGCCAGTTGCTGGTGTACGGCATTGACCCACTGCACCTGAAATCAAGTCTGCTCTAAAAAAGCTCACCAGCAATTCCAGGGGTCGAGTCTGAGAAAGAAAGGAAGTCAAGAGGATTAAATTCCCTTCCACTCCCCACCCTATAAACATAACTCACATCCATGATATAGAAAGCAACAAACATAAGGAATATAAAGAGAGAGCTATTAGGTTATACATATTGTGATTAGCAGCAATATTTTATCAATGTAATGGGAAATCTTAGACTGATTTAGAGGCATCATACTTAATATGCAGCTCCTTGCTAAACATCTCAGGGAAGCTATCAGCAGCAAGAAAGCATCTTAGCAACTATTTTGCTTTGTTCTGAAACCAATATGGCTGAAGTTTTAAATATTGCATACTTAAATAATGGATTTTAAAAATATATTAGCCTTAAAACAATCCACCACCAGCAGCATGTATCTGGCCCATCTAAAACACACTTCTCTATAGCAAGGATATATATGGGGCTTGGTTGCTTTTTGACTTGAGAAACAAGTTGATGGCACAGCATTATTTCTAATAACTTCTAACGGCTCCTTCCTTTTTAGAAAGCAGAAATTCATTGCCAACACATGGCTCCCATTCACAAGAATATTTATGGTGCTGATAATTGAATTCCAGTCACGTGACTCGACAAGGCTAACTTTTTTTTTAAAGATCAACTGTAATTTCTAGACATCTATAAATTTCTTCACTCTCTCCTTAGAGAGGAAGCTCCCTGGAGCTCTGCGGATTCCCTCAATTTTATTGATCACCCCTCTCTTCTAAGCTATGAATGTCATAATTCTTCCTCTCGTAAAGACCTGGACGCAGTTTCAATCAAAAACATTCCTTGCATCAATCAGAAGTCACTAAAGAGCAGCTAGAGTAACACAGGACACTCCCCACCATCACCACGGCCTTCGGGGACTGAGCACACTTTCTCCATAGCATTTACAACCTACTGACTTAAGCATGAGACTGAAGTCAGGACTCTTTAACTTGTACCCTTCATCACAAGGGTTGCAATCTGACTGTCAGCTGTAGCTGCTTTTTGACCACTGTTGCCCCTCCACCTCTGTGATTCAGTAGGGAGACTTCCTTAGCCTTCTGAAGCAGACAAAGAAACACTTTCCTAAATGATGTTCCTTTTAACAATCTGCATTCAGTGGAGGAACAAAAAGTCTATGGGCCTAAAGCAGAGCACACATTGGTGTATAATCTGTGGCAGTTCCACAAACTTCAGTGCAGTTACTCCAGTGTAAAATCAGTGAGTGTGATCAGAATCAGGCTCTCAGTATGTGAGACAATCCTGCTAGCATTAGCAATGCCATTTATTACTTGCTCCAGTTCACGAATAATGTAAAAGCAATACAACTAGTTCTACCTATTATTCAAAGTTTCCTTACATTTCTGATTCAACAGGTAAACAAAGCTACCATTAGTCCAAGACCAGTACAGTAGTAGATCAATGTTTCTTAACAAGCACAAAAATGCCTATTTTCCTGGCTCTTTAATGGCCTTTTCAAATAAATGGGTTCTGACTGTAAAAAAGCCATAACCTTTTAAAAGGGCTGTCAAATAATTTTTAAGTATATTTTACTGTTTTTGCTCTGCTTTGTTAGTGATAATTTATTAAAAACTTAAAATATTTTTTCAAACCATTTTTATGCTGAGCAGTTTGGCAAATGAAGACTATTTTTCTGTGCTTTGAACAGACCTGGAATTAATATGACTATTTTTGGTTCAACCAAATCGACTTTTATAGCACTTTATTGCCTCTAAATATCTTTTTGTACTCCACCACAGATTGTTGTTCTTTAATGTTTCTTCATTAAAAGAAACTACCATTTTTCTCAGCCTATCTGATTCCCAAAGCCAAAAAATATTTATGATCAGCATGAATAAACTGTGAAACATAGATTTAGACATAGATAAAAAACTGGCATCTTTAATATCAGTGGCAGTCGTCTTACTAAAAAGTCATCGTATATAGCAGTGTGAGAACCCCATACTAAATACCTGGGATGAAATCCTGGTCCTACTGAATGGGAATACTTTAAAACTGAATTAACTGGGATTGTGGAGATGTAGGTTCTATTCTTCGCTATGGCACTGCCTGGCTGTGAGACCCTCAGCAAGTCAATTTCACTGATCTGTGCATCATTTTCTCCATCTATAAAATAGGGACAATGATACTTACCCACTTTTGCAAAGCTTTTCGGCATCTCTAGACAAAAAGTGTTAAATATTGAGCAGCATTTTAAAAGTATAAAGTGTAATATAAGTGATAAGTATCAATCATAAAAAAGGACTATAATATTTATACATTTAACATTTGCATAAATGTCACACAACTTTTTACTTTAGGAGCTTTTAGACTGCTGCTGTGAGCAAAAAGACTGGTGTTTTAACTAGTTCTTCAGTCCCAGACAAGCAGCACAAATTCGTGTGGTTTTTATAGGTCCTACAAAAATTGTTGTTTAAAAAAAACATTTATTGGAAATACAGTAGTAGATGGCCAAGTGCCCTCTTCCATCATTGCTGTCAGATCAGCTTTCCTCAGAGGAGCCATGCATGCCTCTCCCGTGTAAATTGGGTCTCCCCGTTTGTCCATTTCAATGGCTCTATGACAATTTACACAGTCTGAGGAGCTGGCCCCAGAAGTTTGTTTTAACTTCTTCTTCTTGGGTTTCTTTCTTTTTTGACTCAACTTTTCTTTCTCCCACCAAACAATGTGATAAGTAAAGCCTTGTTTTTCAGATAAATAGAGAACTCTCCACAAGCACATTAGCCGAGTCCTGCTGCAAAAGGAAAACATTGATAAGTGGGTACAAAGAAAGATTCTCGACTACCGGCCACAATTAAACTTCTTTTTAGATGAATCATTACAGTTGAGTGCCCACACAATGAAAATATTGTCATGGCAGATACCACCAGGCCTTTGATTTTTAGCAGCCTGAGGTAAGCCTGGTTATTCCAGACCCTTCAAATCTTCCTGAGAAATGTCTGCGGTGCCCAGACTTGAGGCAACAGCTTCTATTTAAATGGCAGCCTCAAAGAAACTTAATGAGCCAGAGTTTTTCACAATACTGTGAGTGCCTTTCTAAGACCAGCCTGCAGGTTTTGCAGTTGCCTGAGGCCAGCTCCAACTGTATCTTTGCTGAAGCTTAGCTCCTACTGTCCAACAAAAAAGCTGTATGAGTTTTGTGTTTGATTCTATTAGCTGCTGCAACACAGTTGGAATAATTTACTTTTGTGTATTTAAACTTGTGTGTATGTGCTCATAACACAAAAACCAGGGGCCACCAAATGAAATAGGCGGCAGGTTTAAAACAAACAAAAGGAAGTATTTTTTCACACAACCCACGGTCAACCCGTGGAACTCCTTGCCAGAGGATGTTGTGAAGGCCAAGACTATAACAGGGTTCAAAAAAGTACTAGATAAATTCATGGAGGATAGGCCCATCAATGGCTATTAGCCAGGATGGGCAGGGATGGTGTCCCTAGCCTCTGTTTGCCAGAAGCTGGGAATGGGCAACAAGGAATGGATCACTTGATGATTACCTGTTCTGTTCATTCCCTCTGGGGCACCTGGCACTGGCCACTGTCGGAAGACAGGATACTGGGCTAGATGAACCTTTGGTCTGACCCAGTGTGAAATTAGTGATAGCGAGAGATGCCAGATTGATCTACAGAACAAATAAAGCCTGAGGCAGGTGCACTACAAATTTCCCCACACTGCTCCATCAATGTGCCTTAACCCTGACCTGGAAGAGCAATCTGTAGGGGCGAGGAAGGAGTTCAAAGGCCATGCTCATTTAGGGTTCAATTCACCCTTGTGCAGGAGGTCAGAACAAGGCCTGCGCACTACTTGAATCACACTTAGACCCAGTTTCTTCCTCGGTCCTTTATCTCTCTGCCGACATTGTCAACCAGGCTGCCAGTCATTGCCAATTGTGGTAGTTTTTTTGTGACATGTCCTCTACATCAAGATCATTTTACGAAGGGCATCACAGAGCCATCAGATGTCACAAGGCCAGGTCCTTAGCTGGTGTAAATCAGCATTACTCCATTGACACTGAGATTAGAAAGTGTGTGCTTTGTTCCAGAATTGGAACTTTGTACAAACAAAGAATAGTTTTAGGCTCATCCAAAAGAACTCCTATAACACACTAATAACCTGGACTAGATTTGAAACAGAGGTCTAGAGGTGAAAAGAATCTAGAGTTTATCACCAATCACAGGATTCACTCCCTTAAATCAACCCTTTCTTTACTTTTCTTTTTATAAAAATGGCATTGTACCAAGTTATATTTCATAATAAAAATTAAACTTCACCCTTAAAAAATACAATAGCACCCAAGAAGCCTAAAATTAAAATATCTTTCCTTACAAAGTTATTTTCTTAGAGGTGTGGAAAGTGATTTTATTGTTGTGGATTTATTCAAGAGCTGAAGATATTCTTTATTTTTGTGCTGGTTTGTTATGGTGCATAACCTATAGTACTACAGAGATATTCACACGCAAGCCACTGATATAATATATTGGGTCAATAACTAGTAACAATCCATAATAATATGTAACAATGCACAATATAGATCCATTAAAAGGAAGTCATCTGCACAATAAATTGTGCATTATAGAGATCAACCATTGTACAGATCAGTGAATCAAAGTATTATACAAAACCTAGAGACAGAAAAGAACATATTTGATCATCCAGTCCAGCTCTCTGCCAATGCAGAATGATCCCTACGGAACATTTTCTAGTGCTTTCTCCATTCTATTTTTAAATGTCTCAGGCTAAGGGGCTTGCAACATTTCTTTTGGGAGAATATTCCACTAATACATCTCACTGACCGTACATTTTTATCTGTACCCCCACATACCATCCTATACAATTCTCTGCCCTCTTCTTGGTATTGACACCCTTCACTTATCTGTAGACTACAGTCAGATCTTCTTTGGTCTTCTTTAGCTCACTTAAACATATTTTGCATTTTTAAGGTCACACTCTGATATCCCTACAATAATAGCACATTACTTTCACAGCCCCATTGACTTCAAGGGGAGTATCTGTGGAGTAAGGAGATACTCAGTGTGAGTAAGGAGATCACAATCTGGCCCTTAATCATCACTCATAAATCATATAACTAGCTCCCCGTTCCCCCAGTTTCTGCAGTTCTTGTCAACATCTTTCCGAAGTGCCCAGAACTGAATTCCTCGGGCAGTTACAACTGAGCCAAACAGAGGGAGTTTACAACTATCTTGACCCATGATGTGGTGCCTCAGAGTAAATGAACAGACTAAAATGACTTCATCACAACTTTTGGCAACGTGACTCCTTTAAGATTCTGCTCTTCCCAAGGGTGTTCTCCATACCCCTTATTAGAACCCTGAGAAGGCAGTGTGACAAGCGATTTCAAGGAAGGGTAATGGTCAAGTCAGCTAATTATGGAGAAGGGATTTTCATAATTTAACAAAAGCCAATCTTCAAGGAGATGAAAAACTGAGAGGAAACAAACATGCCTGACCCCTAAATATGGAGCAGTAGAACAGAACAACATTTAACGGTTTGTAAATATAAACATAGGGCTATAGATCTGTTGCTTATTTCTACCATAATCCCTTTTCAAACTCATTCTCCTAATGTGTATGAGAAGTATTAATTTTTAAACCTATGTAAGTTCTTGGAGACAATGCAGACTGACTTAATTATAATCAATAAAATTTACAGACAGTGATGCAACCCAGCAGAAATGCTCCTACCAAAAAGTACAGCACAAGATTACTCTACAGTTTCTCTGCTGCACTACAGTAATATGACCTTAATAAATATTTTATGATAGACAATGAATAACCAACTATCAAAATGGCAAGTTTTAATAGCTAGGAAATAATAACTGAGCGAGTTTACTGAAGAAAACAGATGTATTCATAATAAGTAACTTTAAAATTTACTGTTTTGGGTGCAGTCTAGTCATCTACGAAAACTGTGCTGTGAGGAAGACAAGGACTGCTCTAACTTCTGGCATGTCCAACCTATCACATTGTACATTGCACTGTGTGATATAATGATTTTACTGGTATACACCAAAAGACAAATAATGGTCTTACTTTGGAAGCAATCTACCCAAATTCACCGCCATTTCTCTTTTACGTCTCACAAAAATGTGCATAAAATGAAGACGGTTATATTTCCCTACTGTGTTCACCTATGAGGCAATAGCACTCCTGTGGCTGGCTATGCAAATCCTCTGCAAGTGTAAATCCATACACGGACTCCTTCGATGACCAGTGCATCTTTTTACCAATACAACTGTAAGCTGGTAGAGACCTAGCAGAGACTGAAACTCTCAGTCTCCAATGTGCCAGAGTACACAGCATTTAGCAGAATTATAGAGCCAAATTCTCCTCTCATGTACACTGATGAAGCCTTGTTGCCTTTGATGTGGTCACATGGTATAACAGAGAACACAGTTTGGTCCACACTTTATCAGATGATCATTAGCATTTCTATGTACCTTGGTGGTACAATCTAGTTAATTTTACTATTTCCATTTGGAGAAGCTCCCCTTTGTCACTGGTAGATACAAAAATCAAAGGGATATGAACAGAACAACCTACTCTGTTTATCTTATATACTTATATGGCCCCTCTTACTATAAGAGTATAGGAGCACAAAACAATCTTTTGTAGGAAAGCACAATTATTTTCATTTTACAGATAGAGAACTGAGGCATGGAGAGACTAAGTGATTTGCCCATGGTTACACAGGATATCTGTGGCAGAGGAACAATTAACATGGGTCTCCTACAGCCCACAGTAGGGTCCTAAACACCAGACTATCCTTCCCCTCTCTTAAGTCACACAGGAAGTCTGTGGCAGCACAGGGAATTGAATTCAGGTCTCAGAAATTCCAAACTAGCACCCTAACCATCATAGAATATCAGGGTTCGAAGGGACCTCAGGAGGTCATTTAGTCTAACCCCCTGCTCAAAGCAGGACCAATCCGCAGACGGATTTTTCCCCCAGTTCCCTAAATGGTCCCCTCAAGGATTGAACTCACAACCCTGGGTTTAAGCAGGCCAATGCTCAAACCACTGAGCTATCCCTCTCCCTCTGCCTCTTTTACTCAGTCTTGCTTCTCCATGCTGGTCCCATTCTCCCCTCTTAAGGCAGGTCTGCACTTCTGCTTAAGTCGACCTAACTAACGTTGCCCAGGAGTGTGAAAAACACGCTCTCTCGCCAACACAGCTTCCGCCTCTGGCGGAGGTGGAGTAATTATACTGATGGGAGAGTGCTCTCCCATTGGCATAGAACGTCTTCACCAGACGCGCTACAGTCACACAGCTGCATCAGTGCTGCTACGCTGATGCAGCGCTTCTAGTGTAGATCTGCCCTTAGTGAGTGCACACTAATTTGCTTAGAAAAAGCATTATCTACAACCGATACTAACAACCTGAGAGGAGATGTGAGAAGGCTGACTTATTTTTGTGTGATAATATTTAGCTCTCATAGAGCAGTCAATATCTTCAGAGTCCTGTAAAATGATTCCCTAATTAATCTTCACAGCACCTCTGTATGATGATTATTACAGATGGGGACATTGAGAGACAGAGAGTTAGCTGGCTTGCCCATTTTTGTGGCCCAAAGCCCAGGCTACTTCTTTATAACTGTGTTTTAAACTGTTCTGTATGAATAGATATTACTTTCTGTCTGTGACTGATGGTTTGCTGTTGACAGTATGAGTTTGATATCCATAAATATAAATGCTGAATAAGTATTAAGTAAAGAAAAGAAGATACCTTCTTTTGTAAATATTTTTCAGCTGGCATAGTAAATTACATTGATGCAGAAGTCACTCATTTCCAAAGCGCCACACATTATCAACGTATATTATTCAATTTGAGGTTTTAATTTATAACATACTCCTGGTAATGTACTCCCAATATATTCCTCACTTCCCTTTCCTGGGAATGACAAAGGATGAAAGATCTTTACTGTATAAATATTTCATATTAAACCCTGGACTCTGTTGTATTTCTTCTATTGCCATTTTCCATATGCAAGCACTAGACACTGCCCCCCGAAAATTGCTGAGCTATGCATGAATGAGAGAGCATGTATGTGCGCAACCCTGGGGCACCAATAACCACCACTCAGCTGCCACAGACAAGAGAGATAGGGACCGTAATGGGGGTCCCTAACTTTAAAAATAAATTCAGGTCTTGACAGAAGAGACAAGGGTACTGGTGGGATTTCAGGCCGGGGACATGTCCTCTCCTCCCTCCCAATAACCATGGTGGGATTCTTTGTCCCAATGCACTCCAAGTCCTCTACCTGGTCATCTGGGAGGGCTGGATAACTAGCAGTCAGCCTGTGGGACCTGACCCTTGCCCCATATCTGTGCATGATTAGTGCCTCTCTGATATGTTCCCTCCGGCACTGGTTAGAGACAAGATTGAGGACTCCACCCAAAAACAAGACAGATGTTAGAGGGGCTACATGGCTGCTCCTCACATCTATTTAGGCTTATGAGCCTGCTGGGTTGGGTTGGTTTTGCAACTCCATCCAGCTCACGTGTCAGATGCACAAGGATCTGGAATTTGGTCCTGGGTCTGAACTAGCTGGACTGTGTATGTGTGAGTGTGTGCGCACACAAGTACATTGGGGAGAGGAGAGTTAAAATATTCCTTTGCATTTACTCCTCCATCCAATGATCTCAAAGGATTTTATTAATACTAGTGTAAGCCTCATAGCACCCTGTGAGGTTAGGAAGTTCCTTTTTACAGACAGGAAACCTGAGGCAGAAGGAGAGTTATTGCATAACTTGCCCTAGGTCCCATGGAAAGGCCCTGGCAGACTTGGGAACAAACCGCACATCTCCTGACTTCTAATCCTGTGCATTAACCACAAGACTATCCTCCCTCCTAATCCAGAAAGAGAATCCTTTTCCAAATTGTTAAGTAGTGAGAGCCAAACCAGAAACTAACATTGAAGTCATCTTGCCTAAGCATCTGAGACAGGATTTAACTACCATTTTTTTATATTAAAAGACAAAGATCTATCTAACCAACAGGTACTTTGTATCTTCCCTGTTTATCAATATTCTCCCTCATTACTAGTTACTAGTCATCTCCCTTTCTAGGGCCTAGGAACATAGTATTTCATTACTGGATTTAAAACAGTTATATGTTACCCTTCACATATACAGAGGAAATAAACTAGACTGACTAAATTACCTTTATTATCAGTGTTGGTAATTTCACTGCAGCCATTTTCTTGACTGATGTATAGAACCCTATAAAATGAATCCACTGAGAAGAAGATGGAAAAAAACAAGACAGTGATCAATGGATTCAATTAGTTACAGTATAATTCTACCAAGATGAAAACTATCAAGATACAATGCAACTTCTCTGGTGCAGCTAAAAGAAGTTAACAGTCTACCATTAGTTTTCCATTCTGCAACTACTAAACTAAGTGATGTAAAGAAGGAATGAGTACCAAAAGTACTCAGGAAAATATCAACAAGAAGTGGAGGCTGTTCTGCAGGTGGAGGTATTTAAATAGTGTTTTAATAAACTAGAAATGCATTATGGCTGTATTTCTTCACATGCAGAAAACGTTACAACAAAAGAGCAATTTTTCTAATGACAACAAAAGGAAACCTTCCTAACAGCACATCCAAGAAAGAATTAACAATGCTGTCTGGAACTACAGTTTCATTTTTAATAGCTTCTTAAACATTTTAAACTCCACTCTGTTTTCAGAGTCTTTGATGCAGAGCACCAAGAAAGCTGAATGCAGATGCATTTAATGAGCAGGTCATCTGAATTATGTTTTGACTCAGAGGAGCTCTAACTTCTCTTTCTCTGTGCAAGGTGACATCCTCCAGTCAGAGAGGGTCACAGAATACAGACATGGAATGGCAGCTGATGGCATTTGTGGCAACCAGGCTGGCCAGGAGGCCACGGCTGGGGGAGGCGGTGTCTCAGAGGACCATGTACACTGAGCTTACTTAATCACATTATTAAGATACTAATCAACAATAGCACTTAGCACATGGAAATAGCCAGTTTACAATATCTAAAGAGAGCAATCTGTATATTAAGACCAGGACATTACACTACAAGGAAATATGTAAATGTCATCATCTTAAAAGATAAAGGCACGCACAGAGTGGGGTTTTTTTTAGTTAAAGGAAATGAGATGAATGAATAAAGCTGATCAAATGATTAATAGAATCCATGATCTTAATCAAATTATTTCCAAAGAAGAAAAGGCTGCTCTGTTAAGAGCTAGTTGTCTCCATTTCATTAAGAACAATGATATTCTAACAGACCAAGATTTACCCAGTACATTATTCAGAGCAGACATATTTTTATGTTTCCTGTCCCTGCAGCAAGACGAACAAAGTTGTTGGCGGTCTGCAGCACTAAAACCTTAGAAGTAGATGAAAACAACTTATAAGCAACAGATTCTATTGCGACAATTGAGAGAAACCCCAAAACACAATGAAATGCAAACGTATGCTTGTTTCAAGATGTCTAAACTCCAACCACACTGTCATTCCACAAGGGAAAAAAAATCTTATAAAAAGTTTTCACACCCTATTGGGTTAAGAGACAGTGGGTATTAATCCTATGGCTGCCATGCCAAGCTTCCTTTTTGTGGTCAGTGGAGAAGCTGTGTGGTTGGTCTCAAGCAGTCCAAAGTCTTTTTTTTTTTCCCTGTGTTAAAACAAGAGAAAGTGGGTCGGTAACAAAGTTAAGGAGAAACCACAGCCAGCCCTCTCTGCTGTTGCTTTCCCCCTAAATGTGGCCTACAGCTATTCTGCTTTCCAAAAAAAGGTTTAATCTAAACCATACACGGTGCTGCAAGCTGCCACGTTTCCAAACTCCACATTCCTTTCTAATCTGTGCACTTCAGAACTGACATATTCTGTTTGCAATGGTACCCAGACTAAATGCAATGAATAAATTATTGCTAACCAACTATTACTTGATTTGATAATAACAGATCTTTCCCCCCCCCCCTCATCCTGGGGCTAATGTAGTTTGCTGAAATTTTATATCGCTTTTAAGGAACAGATTCATTTTTTTAATATCACAATCTGTTTTGAGAGATTTTTCACAAAGCAAGCAGTGCTTTTCCAGGACCTGGGGACAGAACCCCAGCGAGTGTAAATTGACAAAGCTCCACTGACTGCAATAGAATGATGCTGATTTACACCAGCTGAGAATCTGGCCCGTCAGCTCCATTTCCACAAGCCCACATGCCACAGCAGTCCTTGTTTTTCATTCATTATGCACCCATAAAATGTGCAGCACAGAAGAGCACTTATTTATTTGAAGTTAAGCAAGATCCTTTGGGGCAGATCCTGCTCCCTTCTCCATGAGTGTGGAGTTCCATGGCAGCAGAACCAGTGAGGTTATCCAGTGGTGGGCAACCTGCAGCCCGCGGGCCGCATGTGGCCCATCAGGGTAATCTGATTGTGGGCCACGAGACATTTTGCTGACGTTGACCGTCTGCAGGCACGGGCCCCACATCTCCCAGTGGCCGCAGTTCGCCATTCCCGGTTAATGGGAGCGGCAGGAAACAGCGGCCAGCACGTCCCTGCGGCCCGCCACTTCCCGCAGCTCCTATTGGCCGGGAACGGCAAACCACGGCCACTGGGAGCTGTGGGGGGCCGTTCCTGCAGATGGTCAACGTCAGCAAAACGTCTCACGGCCCGCCATCAGATTACCCTGATGGGCCGCATGTGGCCCACGGGCCGCAGATTGCCCACCACTGGACTATGCAAGAGAAGGGTGAGCTCTGGAAGAGGTGTGCACCCCCTCACGGTATGGAGCTGAGTTACACAGGAGCAGCTTGTGGATCCACAGCTATGCAGGTTCTCTAGCCTTCCCACAGAAAGAGGCTGCACACGAAGGAATATTAGGCTGCAGTGGCCCTTCAAGAGTAACATCCAGACCTCTCATGCATTTCCACAGTGCCTGTGTCAGAGACATGGGGCAAGCACTTGGGGCGGTTGTGGCCCACAGTGCCTAAAATCTGCTGGTATATGTTGTCTGGGGGATGTGTTAATTTCTGCACCAACAATTTATTTGAATTTGATGCAGCTAGACTATATATAAATGTAAGACCATCTTTTTGTTCTGTGTTTGTACAGCGCCTAGTACAATGGGGTCTAGGTGCATGACTAGGGCTCCTATGCACTACAGCAGGGATCAGCAACCTTTGGCACGCAGTGCGCCAGGGTAAGTATGTTTTCTGTCTAACCTAAAACCAACATACAACTACTGCTGTTACCTCGCAAACATTACAACATCATGAGTCAGGCCTCCAAAATCACCATGAGAGCTAAAATCTAACTATTAAGGAAAAAGAAAGAGCTGAGATTCTCACATGATCACTCGATTCCTGGAGCTGGGACTTTAAGAGAAACACTAAATCAGGGATTCTCAAAATGGGCGTCGGGACCCCTCAGGGGGTCGCGCGGTTACTACAGGGGGGGGTCGCGAGCTGTCTGCCTCCACCCCAAACCCCGCTTTGCCTCCAGCATTTATAATGATGTTAAATATATAAACAAGTGTTTTTAATTTATAAGGGGGGGTCACACTCAGAGGCTTCCTATGTGAAAGGGGTCACCAGTACAATAGTTTGAGCACCACTGCACTAAATGTTGTGAGATTCACAATAAAATGGCAAGAGTTGACAACAGTCTGTAATGTCAGAAGTAAGTATGGCTGTATTTAAACAGAGGGCCAGATCATTAGCTACTGTAAATTGGTATCGCTCCTCTGAAGTCATAGGCTCCTCTTCTGGCCAGAAGAGTTGTGTGTATGTTCATATAATGCAGTAGACAAGACACCAGATGAAGTTTTCTAGCATCAGCTCAGTGACTTGCATGGACATGGAAAGAACTCACAAATGAGGTCCAGTGCCATGATAAAGTAATATTTTTACGGTTGGGATTTTCAAAAGAATGAAAGGGAATTAGACGCCCAATGCCCACTAAATTTCAATGCGAGTGGGGTGCCTGACTTCCTTATACTCCTTTCAAAATCCCAGCCTACTTTAACAACTTTGATAGAGTCCTTTTAAAAAACTGGTATAGTATAAAAATTGGTACTGAATAAAATAACATACGGATGCAATACGTGCCTTAGTAAGTCAGTGAAATATTCATATTTCAATAAAGTCTAAACCTGAGTTGTTATTTATTATTATTGTTCTTGTTGCTGCTTTTGCTGCCAGGAAGTCCAATAAGGCCTGAAGGATGAGCAAATGTCCATCATCTTCAGTTGTCCAACTAGTAACCCCTTGTGACAGGGTATACCAGGCGCTCTGAGGCCCCCCACACCCTTAGGGTTTCCAACCCTCCAGGATTGCCCTGGAGTCTCCAGGAATTAAAGATTAATCTTTAATTAAATAGTATGTCATGTGATGAAACCTCCAACCAAAATTGGCAATGCTACACACCCCGCCCCAGAAAAAAGGGCAGTAGAAGTGAGTCCACCAAGCTGCCTAGCGCGGCTGCGGGGAAGCAACCAATCATTGATGCTGCAGGGACCAGCCAATCAGAGTGTTTCAGGCCCATATAAAAGGAGCTGCAGTACCAGAGCAGAGTCAGTTGCTGCCTGGAGCTAGACAGGTGAGGATGGTGCTCCTGACTGACTGCTGGGAGTCAGACAGAGCAGTTACTAGCATGGACTGGGGGAGCGAGGAAGGTGCTCCTAGCCGGCTGCTGTGACTCAGACAGAAGAGTTATTGGCAGGAGCTGTGGGGAAGTGGCCCAGAGAAACACTAGCAATTAGTTAGAGGGATACGGAATATGACTGCTATTTATAGGGTCCCTGGGTTGGGACCTGGAGTAGTGAGTGGGCCCTGGTTCTCCCCACTGGCCACAAGCAGAATGGCCTAACCCCAGAGAGGAGAGTTTAATTAAGTCCTGAGGAAAGGAGTTAAAACAGACCCAGACAACGGGCTGAATACTGAACTTTGATACATCCCCAGAAGGGAACTGAACTGATAGTGACTCAGCTGTAGAGCTGGGATCAGCAAGCCCCAGACAGGGCGAAGAGTCTCCAGGGAGGAAACCCTGGGGGCACTGCTCCATTCCAGAGAGGGAAAGATACTAGAACAAGCCCAGCGAGAGCTGCAGGCAGACCCCAATGAGGGTCCCGCGATGGCTCTGTTGGAGGGACTGGGTAAAGGACTGAGCCTAGGGAGGGCTACACATAAAGCCATGACCAACTGAGGGCACTGTGATAAGCCTCATTGGTCAGACAGAGGACTGAGCCCAGGGAGGGCTGCAGGAAGATGTTACCAGGACTGTATCCTCCAGAAAGGATTTGTTTGTTTCTCATATGAACTGTGTGTGACTCGTCTGGAGGGCTGAGTCGCTAAAGACCTACTGGAATCAGAGAGATAGTGCAGGCACATGCACTCCATCATCATAGAATATCAGGGTTGGAAGGGACCTCAGGAGGTCATCTAGTCCAACCCCCTGCTCAAAGCAGGACTAATCCCCAGACAGATTTTTGCCCTAGATGGCTCCCTCAAGGATTGAACTCACAACCTTGGATTTAGTAGGCCAATGCTCAAACCACTGAGCTATCCCTCCCCCCTGTAATAAAGCCCACATATTTTCCCTTTGATCAGTATTTACAGGATGCATTGGAAATCATCTTATTTACAAGTGCACTCGGTCAGCAGGCGGCGCTCGCAAGAGGCGAGTGAGCCCCACCCCATTACACCCCCCAATAGGATAATGTAGCCAAACAATGGAAAGGAGCACAGCATCTAGCCACGTTACGTTTCATTTATTTTTGCATTTTGGCGAGTTGTCCCAAGAGAATGAATGTTTTTAAATGGCTGCATCTTTTTAGGGCAACTGGCTGTCCTTTACTACAATATCAAGGACATGTGCATGTGCATTTCTGGAGATGGACCAAGTTGCCTTAGCAATTTGCGAGGTGTATGTATGGCAACTTTAAATGTTAAGGACTTTAAACATATTTTTAGAGTGAAATTCCCTTTGTTTCGCTCAAAGGAAACTCTAAACTACACAAGAATGATGAGGAAAAGGGTTTCTCCCTTCAATGCAGCCGTAATTGTCATTAACATGAATGGGAATTAATGCATATGGATCACTGAGAGAAGAATAAATCCCTAAGTGTGTAACTTAACCCTATAAAAAAGCAAGGCAATTCAGAGAAAAGGCTAAAACTAATCATATGGAGTTACTCTGGATTTAGACAGGGGTAACAGAGCTGAATCAGCCCATTGTGTTTAATTCCTCTTGTATAGATGGGGCAAAATTCTGATGTTTGAACAGATTCACTGAGGGGCAAAAAGAGACAGGGGGCCTTTTCTCTGCTCCCCAGAATAGGGGCAGGGCAGGCCAGAGGCCAAGTGCTCCCTGGAGTATTAAGCAGAGGGATCCAGCTATTGCACCCAGCAGTGAACCCTGTAGGAGCCCATACTGCTCCTTTGTGGAGCAGCCATAAGTAATGTAGCAGGAAAATACTTCACTCTGCTGTGTGCAGGCAGGATTGCCCAGGGACACTCCATTGGACTGTATGGAAGATCATCCATTGCACTGTATGAAGATCCTTGCAATATATAGCCCAGAGTATACAGTCTTTGCAGCAATGATATGGAAATGCTATGTATTGAAAGTGTCTATGAAAAATAAATACAATGTGCAAAAGTATAATAACTCAACCATTTTAAAGCTGGATGCAGTAAGCAGCAGAACGGCTTAGTTTATACTTGTGAATTTAAAATGCTAATTTCACTGTAATAATAAGCTGCTTCTTTAAGAAATAAAAAAGCTTCAGAAACACAAATGAGCACGTGTGTTGCCATAACTAAAAGGTGACCAATCCGTATTTTTTAAATACAATTTGGTAGTAGGAAAAATTGGTTCCATGCTGGGACTCTTTATGTCAAGTCTTAACCAGAGCAAAATTTTATGGCCGAGTTATAAACTCCTGAAAATAAGGGCTTATAATAGAAATGCTGACAGACCCTTAATTATAGCAGCACTGGTGGGCACTGCTGTAATAAAGCCCACATATTTTCCCTTTGATCAGTATTTACAGGATGCATTGGAAACCATCTTATTTACAAGTGCATGCACATTCAACTAGGTGGAGTTTTATACATTAAAAAAAAGCCCAACAACAACAAAAAGGAAGTACAAAGTACACCGTTAAAAAACCAGGGGATTTACCTCCTGGTGTTCAAGCAGCATACCAACCAGAAGCTCCAGGCATTGACTAATGTTTTTACTCTTCCAGTTTGTATAAAAGGTTGAAGTTCAGTCTGGTGCAGTGCAGCATTCCACAAGACCTGCTGCCTCTTTAGGCAGGCGATTAATCACATGATCGATAGACCATATGATTAGGCACTAATAGCTGATAGGAGGAGAGAATAAACAACCATAAATTCGCTTTGTACTGAGTAATCCAAGTGTAAGAGAGGTCAGATAATGGCCACATAAGGTCATGTTGCCTAAGGAGCCCATATGGGAAAGATGGAAGATACATACATTTTTAAATATGTTCAATTATTATAGTATTGCTGAGCAGGGCTATTCTGGCCAATGCACCTCTATTATTTTGGCATTATTAGGGCATATGGACAGCTTCAGTGCTCCAAATTAGTCATTATATTAAAAAATGAGAGCCCCTCCCACACACACAAAACTTTATTATGGCAATAATTTTGTTCGAAACACTACCCTTGGTATAATTTAGCAATTCACAGGGTGATTCAGTTGATCATCCTGTAAAAGGGTTCCTTAACAGAAATTAAATGAACATGGAAGCATCCAGAGTTTGGTTTGTTGTTGTTATTGTTGTGTTTTTTCTCTGTAGTCAAAGCACTAGGTGGACTGTTTAATTTCTCCTTTGCACATTACAGCTGGGAGTTCTGCTGCTCTTATGAACTCACACTATCAAGACTGGATGCTCAGCATAAAAGCTTGGTTTCAAAGGGTCATAAATCTCTGCCTCCTCCCCACCCCCGCCCTCATTCCCTTTCTTCTTTCTTTTCTAAGGCTCTTCCCTTCCCCACACACAGCCTTCTCTGTCATAAAAAATGGTCTCTTCAGGACTCAGATTCAAGCCAGGCTTCTGGCCTTTATTTTACAGTAAACATATCCTTTGTCTCTGTCAACAAACTCTAGAAGAAACAAGAGTGGCTGGTTAAGGGGGGGAGCTTCATCCACCCCACACAAAAGCAAGGAGTTTACAAAAACTCTCTGTCAATTATTGGAATTAGGCACAATAAGTTACTTCCTATCATTTAAATAAAAACCTTACTGGTAAAAAAGTCACTGAATGCTACCTTGGTAAGAGATGGCCAACTGTTGGGCATTCTTCGTTGCCCACTGGCAGACTTTGTAAATCACTTTTATCTGACAAATTGTAAGTGGGACAACCACCATCACTTATCTCTTTTGCTACTTCTGAAAAGCATTTGCCCCCCTTCTCAATGACATGACATTCTTGGGATGCAATCTTCTTTTGTTACTTCCCAGCGTTAATGATGGGTAAGAGCGAACATGCCTAGCCAAGCTCTTTTGTCTGTTCTAATTTATCTGGATTCATACATAGAATGTTTAAATCAGGTCAGTGTGTCTTAAACTACTACATGAAGATGCTGTTCAACTCAGTCTGAAAATGAAGCTCTGCTTCAGATACCGTGTAAGCTCTTGACTTTCAAAGAGACTGTGGACTGCACAATGTAGAGCAATTCAAAATCACTGGATTGCAGGAAGAACTGTACATGCCCTTGAGATCGTGAGTGACCAGGAGTCTGACAATGTGTGGTGTAGTCCTATGTAAAATTACTGTCGTTTTCCTAATTTATTTTTATTTTAAGACACATTTCAAACACCTCATTGGGCCCCTCACCAGTCTTCAGCTGGAACCCACCTGATACTGGAGTTCTGAACCATGCAGTCTTGGGGCTGGGTGAGGAAATAGTTCCTCCAGTTCTACTACGCACCATAGTTTAATGTCCTGTGACCTCTTCTCTTTTGGGAGAATCACTTCTACCTTTCCAAATAGGAATGCCAGCTTTTCATCTTGAAGGCCCCGCATGCATACTAAATACAAAATGGAAGGGCCCATCAATAATCTGGAGCCATCCAATTTTTGAATGGCTTAATACCAGACACAGATGAAACCTAAGGGATTAGATCTTAAGCTTTTTGGCACAGGGATGATATATTTTTATTTATTCTGTAGAGCACCAAACACATTTTTGGGAGCAACACTGATAATAATAGCTAATAATAATAATAAATAATCATTAATATTTTGCTTTGAGCTAATAAGAACAATATTTTCTTTGTTTAAATATTTTCATTATAAAAAACTCTCTTTATGACACAATAACCTCTCTTCCTCCAGCCATGGGATACCAACATGTAAGTGTTCTATGTAGAGAACTCTCACTGACCAAGCACTACCTTGTTCAGCATGTGAGAGCGTAGCCTCAGGTGCTATGACTGAACAGAAGACTTCCTTCTAAGAAATAGCTAAAGGTTTGAAATAAACAATTCATTTCCCTCATGTACTTGTTCATCTTAGCATTATTTGTACAATCATCTGCTATTTTTGCTGTGAAGTCTAAATCTACATTGCCATTTCCTTGAAAAAAACATTTTATAGCCATCACTTATTCTTACAAAATATTATCAGATCTAATTACATTTCAGTCCACTACTGCAATATCTAACTTACCCAGCACTGAGTTGCTTGCCATTTACTTGAAAACAATTTAAGCATTAAAAGTTGCTACCTATGCTGAATTCATTCTGAGCCATTTCATTTTCATCATAAACAAGAGCAAAGAATTAACTATGGTGATTAACAAAGAGTATGTAACAAAAAAAGAGAATCTATATGACTGGATCTAATTCTATCTCACTACAACTAATTTATCCATTCAGTTGCTGTTAAAAACTCATTTTGAAGTAAGGGATGGAATTTACATGTGTGTACATAGCCCCAGCCCGTTATTCCCCTTTCCCCCGTGTTTAAAAGAGAAGGGAGTAGTTATTGTGCCATGTGAAATCTCAGATGCTCTTCAAGGATGCTGACATTTATTTAATTAATTTCCCTCCCCAACTTACACAATGGCCCTGTATTCAAAACCATGCATGAATAATTCAGATTTGAAAACCGCATTATTACAAAAGATGTCAAGTTCACACACTGTCAGCACAAATAAACTCCACAACCTGCTAAACCTGAGACACTGTCCCCCTTCCTCATCTCTCAGGTCACCCCCCAAAGAAAGCCTTGGGCAAAACCAGCTAGACCTGCTATGTGCCCTGAGTGCCAGCAAATTCAGCCTCTTGGGGGACCAACAAGGGAGTATGTTCCAGAGTTAAGGACCATCCTTTGAGAATGCAGGCTCCTACTACAAAGGAGGTATGCAGGACCCCCATTTTGTTGGGCTTTATAGACCAAAACGAGCACTTTATTATTATTTATTGTTCCTGCGGAAGAACACCAAAGGACTGGGAAGATCATTGTGCTGGGTGCTGTACAAACACACAGGAAGTCATGCCCCTTCCCTGAGCAGTTTACAATCTAATTTAAGACACAGTACAAGTGAATGAGAAAAACAGTCAGAAGATGAGGTAATGGTAATAAAAATGGTAATAAAATCATATTGTTACATAAATAGTTACTGCAAATCTTGATCTTTCTCTCCCTCTTTGTATATAATCAAAATCAGCTGCCCCTCTTTGCCATACAATCTAGCCATCACTGGTAGGCTAATTTCTTGCAGGCTGTACAAGGGAAGTGGGTTTTGAGTAGACCTGCAGGAGGTGGGGAAAATGGCTTTAAGGACTGTACCAGAAATGAAGTGGAAGCCTGTGCACTTTGTGGCACACAGATGGAATATGCTCCATACAAGAAGTAGGTGGGCAACCACATCCCTCACTAGCTGAAGTTTCCAAGTGGTCTTCAGGTACATACCCAAACAGGGGCTTCATTGATATGCCAGAGCAGCCTTATAAGCAAGATTTCAATAAGAATGTAACAAGACCAGTTATAGCTGGTTTGGTGTCCTTTCATCTGATGATGATCACATGTCTGATCGATGTTTCCTGCTGTGGAGGTGGAATTCATGAAAATAATCACATAGAAAACACTAGAGAACAAAACCTGACCTGGCAAGGTGCTAAATGCTCCCTGCAAGGCTCTCACCACTCTTAGTTCACGCTGCAGCTAATGAGTAAACTGCGCTGAGCACCTTGCAGGATTGAACCCTATACATATTTGAGACAGTGATTTTCCCAAACTGTTATCTGATGTCCCCTGCAGGACCCAGCAAAAGATCATCCACCCTAGGTACCACTGTGAATGAGAAAGCAAAGAGCAGAGGAAAATCATTACGTATGGTACAACTATTTATAAGGGGTGTGTGAAAAGCATCATTAATACTCAGGAACTTGTATTCCACTCGCATACCTGAGACATGCATTAATAGCCCAAAGCAGACTCTAAAATGGCCTCGTCCTAAAGAATTACAACACCTGAAAGTATTTGGTTCGCTCACATTTAATATAAATGAAATGATTATTTCAAACCGAAGATAACACAAAGCAGAATCCTTGGGCAAAATTCTCCCCAGAGATACTCATACGCAACTTCCAATGAAGTCAACGGGAGTCACACCCACACATTAAGCCTCCAGCCTCTTTTACTTTGAACAAGATTTTTAAAGCCTTTACAATATTGTAACAGGGTTAAATCCAAAATCACATTCTACAGAGGAAAAGAGGGAGGAATGAAGCAAGGAGATACTGATGTAGCTACAGGAGATTTTGGGAGGCTTAATTAATGTTTTCCAAGCACTTTGAGATCTTCAGGTGAAAGGCATTACAAACTTGCAGAGTATTATTAATTATTATTATTACTACATTTAAAAGAGATGTGTGCAGACACTTGACACACTATTAAACAGACTTTCCCATTCACAGTACATGCATGCACAGCTTAACACAATAATACATACCATTATGAAGGTTTTCCTTCCTTGGGCATTGGAACACACCTAGACTGACACCAATAATATCCTACGGTAGAATGAATTATTCTGTCTGCATCATCTTATACATTTGCTTCTTTGCTAACACTAAAATGTAGGGCAGCAGGAGAAAGTTTGCTGATCTCACGTGCATGAACAGGACGGATGAGAAGTGCATGCATTTCAACATTTCTGTCTGGATGGGGGACGAAGAGATAAGAAGGGCAAGAGCTTATCATTTTATACTTCTATGATTTACTTGCTTGGCACAAAGTCATCTGCCGCCTATGCTTTTTCTTAGTCCTTGACCTGTCCTTGACATATGATCTATCAAAGAGTACGAGAAGTTACCAAACAGGTATATAAACCACAGGTGTCCAAGTAATACGTTTACCACACTGGGTCAGGAGGTAATCCTCTCTGGTTGGTTATGGAGCCCCACTCAACATGGATGAAATTTGTCCCTGTAAGAGTCAGCATAAGGCTTTTGCAACAAGTCCCACTCAAAACAAGGCTTAAGTGGGACTGACATTCTGCACCAGCTGAAGACAGATGAAGTATTTGGAGAGAGTATTGGTAACTGAGCTATTTGACAGAGGTCAGGGCTTTTGTGCTGGCCTAATACTGGACCTAATTAACACAGTTGTTGGACATAGTCAACCTTCCCGACACATTTAAGAGCATTGTGTAATCAAGAATGCTGGGTTGTACTAGTTGGGTCCTTTAAGTCTTGGGAATGAGTGGAAGGTCTTGTGTTCTCAGTGTGGTGGTAGCATATAAACTAGTCACAGAGAGAGAGAGGAAGTCTTCCCACAATGTGAACAAGTAAATGGTGTGCAATGTCAGGATTTCCATTATGATGCATCTGGGATCCTCAGAGGGTCGACTCATGATTTCAGATCGTCAATACCCAGCTACGTGTTTTAAGTTTTCACCATCCAACGCTCGCATTCTCCTCTACACACAGATGTTCTGGGGGCACACTGCCAAAGGAAATGGGGGGAGGGGGAGGCGAAAGCCAGGCTGTTGTCAAGGATGAACTCCAGAGTTGGCATATGAGATCAGAGGCAGCTGCCCTCATGCATGTATATGGTTAAATCACTTGTGCCTGAGGGCAGGCTGGATGGTAGGCAGCCAATCAGCTTAGAATGGGCAAAGATAATTAAATCATCTTATTGCTGGGCAAGCCACATTCAGAAGCTACTTGGGCTGCATGTGACCCCTTGCTGTGGCCACGCATGAGCTAAGTCTTGCCTAGATGCTAGTACACCATTAAGACAAATTGTATGGCTGAAAATCAGACTAGAGCATTGCCAGTGCCCTTGTCTGGAAGCTCTACTGTAGAATGAAGGGCACCTGTGGGAACTAAAGCGTGGAACAGTGCATTTAAGGTGCAGTGTGCCACTATTTGTCGCCAGAACACGCTCTTCATTTCATCTCTTGAAGAAAACAACCCCCAAAAAACTATCGTTTACTACATTTCACCGACCTCCAATATGGCTAGAACTTCGGAACACTCCTCCTCAAGCTAAGTTTGTCTCACTGAAAATATGCTTCTTGTTAAAGAAACTACTTAAAATGTAGAATCTAAAATTAAGCAAAAATAGCAGACAGTATGTTCAACTTTAAAATTTGCCTGTACTCAGCCAAGTATACCATAAACAGAAGGCAGAACTGAATATTTTTAACTTAACAGCCCTTGGGTGATTAAAATTTGGGGCCAAAATAAACAATCTTTCTCTTCTCCTTGCAACAAAATATCTGACAAGGGTTTGGAGTCCCTTTTCATTTTTAAACTCGCATTTTAATTATTACTTGTTTGTTTTAGAATAGTGCCCAGAGGTCCCAAGCAGATTAGGACTCCATTGTGCTCAGCATTATCTAAACACATAGGAAGACACAGCCCCTTGCCCTGAGTGGGTGTAAGAAACAAAAGGAGGGAGAGGGAGAAAGCACAAAGGTAACAGTGAAAGGAGCATGTGGTTATAGGGTAGCTATGTGAATAATTTGATGGTTTAAAATCTTATTTTTTAAATATAAGTACACAGTAGATATTAATGAGGTCAGTAAACCCTGCTGGCCACCTGCCTAGCCATTTATGGAGACAATTAACAATAGGCATTGCTGTAGAAATGGGTATTAGGTAGCAGGAAGTATTTGAAAGTGGACAAGGTAGTGGCTTTACAGATTAGCTCAGGGAAGATGGTGCGTGGAAGAAGGCAGTAAGATGCTTGCAGGAGAAGGGGACAAAGAGGCAATAAAGGCTGGGGGTGGAATAGTGGGGGAAGGAGAAGGGACACAATAGAATACAAATGCAGATAAGTAGAAAAGGGCTAAGTTGTGAATGGTTGTTAAAAGCACAGAATGACAGCTGTATCGGACGCTGCGGAGAAGGGGGAGTCAGTGGAAGGACTCAGGGAAGGGATGATGTGGTCAGAACCCAGTCCAGGAAGATGATCTTAGTAGCAGTGTTTTGAGTCAACCTGAAAGGAAGGAGCGTGTCATCGAGAAGGTCAGAGGGGAGGAGGATGCAGACTAGTGAGTTTACAGCATTTTATCAGCGGGGACTAGAGAAAAAAGTGGAATATCAAAAAAGTTATGGAGAAAAAAGAGACAACATTAAGGAATAGTTTGGATATGTGGGGTTAGAGAGAGGCAGGAGTCAAAAATAACATCTGGTTATAAAAATGAGCAACTGAAAGAATAGTGGAGTTATCAATGGTGACAGAGAAGAAGCGGGGAGGAGACAACATGCTCCGTTTTGGCCATGTTAAACTTACGCTGATGGCATGACATCTAGGAACAGATGTCCTAGAGAGAGGCTGAGATATGATCACCTAGAGAAAGGGTACAGAGAAAGAGGAGTAGAGCGTCTAGGACAGAGTCACTGTTAATTAAAATGTGATGCAAAAGGCATATACATATGATCCCCAGCAGCGAAACCTATAGCAAAGGCCACTTCCAACAGTGAACAACTTCTTTATTTATATAGGATCTGATCCAACTTCCAATGAAAAGACTCCAGCAGGAGCTGGATCAGTGCCTAAAATGTACTTTACAGGCACAGAATAAGGCAGTCTCCTGTCCCACGGAGCTTACAGTCAAGGGGATCAATCCTGCAAGCATTTGCACATGTGAATAACTTTATTCCTGGGAGTTGAATGGACAACATGGATGAAGGAGATGGAAAGGGAACAAATGGGATTTGAAGGTGGGTAAGCAACCATATAAAAGTATCTCCTATAAGATTTCCAGCACAATTTCTTTGATCTTTCATTAAAGTCCACTTATATGAGGAAACTGACATTGTTGGTCACTTAAGATCAGTTTCACTGTATAAAGAATAACCATTACTGCAAGCCCAGTAAAGACTATTTACCCAACCCTCCCTCCCTCATTTCTGCCCTACCATGCTTTTTAACTCTGGTCGCCTTTCGTCAACTATGTTCAAGAGGACACAAGGCTGTTCTCATTATTTTAGCATCAGCTAGGTGGAATCGTTCATAATTTGCAGGCACTGAGGAGATTATCAGTTATTATATTTCAGTTTAGCATGTTTCCATACACTCTGTGTCAGCAGAAAGCATTTCTTACTATGGAAAGACAGTTGTATGTACAACAAACAAATAGCCTTTGACATGCCGGTTAATTACATCAGTTAGCTACTATTGCACATGCATGAATGCCATGCTAATGAAAACACTTTGGCATGCAAAATGGAATAGATCAAGAAGTCGAGATGCCCAATCCTGCAACTATTCCACTTACACAGTCCCCATTAAATGTAGCGGCAGTCTATAGTTTTTCCCACATGGAGTCCAACTGAATTAAATGGGATACCATGGAGTAGGAACTGCACTTGCCAACATCATCATTTGTAGGATCAAGCCCTACATAATGTTAGCTATCAGTTTTAGTCTTGGGATAGTTCCATCTCAATGTAGAGGGGGATTATACATTAGAAGCCTAATCCTGCACCCTGAAGTCAATGGGAGCTTTGCTGTTAACTTTAGTGGGTAAAGGATCAAGTCCCCCCTATTCAGCAAGGCACTTAAATACATGTTTAACTTTAAGCACTTGCTTAAAGCATGTGATTTAAGGAAGTGTGTGCTTAGTATTCTGCTGAATCACTCCCTACCTCTTTGTCCACACTAAGAAGTTACTTACCAATTTTTCAGCACTCCACCCAACTAGATGCAAGGGAGGCTGTGCTTCATGGAGGCTACCTAGACCTCTGGCCTTGTTCCAACCGTTCCTTCAGCCACCCCTACTGATTCCCCATGTGCTCCCTTTCAGGAGCCCCCAAAGTGCTGGGTTCCATCCCTGAGTGGACCTACTGCAACAATTCCGCAGATGTGGGAGCTCAACCTGCTCCATAATTAATACATGAAGCCCCTCATGCATCAAGAAGATGTGACCACCCCACACCTCAACCCCTTGGCACATACTCAGGACAAGTCACTAGGGAAGGGCCCTACATCATGCACTGTATGCCCTGATAGATCTTTTCCATCTCTAACTTTTATGATTCTGTACATCTTTAAAAGCACTGATTCTCCAGTGCACCATATGTAGTTACTTATACCTGCACAAAGTGTGTGCAAAATGCCACCATTCTTTTCTGGTAGTGTTTGAAGCCCACTTTCCACGTGCTTTGCCGTGTAATTGGCTTCGCACAAAGTACAAGGAAACAGAGAATGGTGCCCTTTATTTTTTATCTCATAAACTTAAATTCTCTTCTTTCAGCTACCTGTCCTCATTATTCCCTCCAAGCTCTTAAAACACTCCATGACTATCTATAAAGAAAGAGAAGAAAAAATTACCTCCAAAGACCATTTTCACTCCCAGTCAATAGCAGCACACGGCGCTAACCACAGCCTTAATGCACTGACAGTTAAACTGCTTTTACACGTCTATTTTCCACAAAGCTCTCACACACTAATCCATTTAGTCATATTTTGACCAATAAAATATATGAATAGCTAATTTAGTGGCTAACTTTAAAATGATATGAGATCTTGCCTTGTAATTACTTCCTCGGCCAAATAGCAAATTCCTATCAAATTCTAATCTTTCTATGGCTGCTGGAAAAATTTGTCTCCAAGCATATAATTACCACCAACTCGTTTGTTCCTTTGTATGACTGAGAAGGTGCCTTAACCCTAGTTTAGCATAAAGACTAAAATAATGCCAGACATTTGCTTAAAGAAAAGCTCCACCTATTTTGTTCAGCCCAGAAACCTTGAAGTTCAAAAGGTAAGGAGCACTTTTCTTTTTTAACATGAATAAAAACTGTGTTGGAAAATAAAAGTTTTTAATTAAAATGGGCCTTTCTCAGCTTGAAGTAGGTGGAAGGCCTCTTGTTAAATCAATTACATCATCTTTTACCCTGGCAGCATGGGATCATCATGAAAGACTGTGAGCAAGTGTGTGTTTGGCTTTGGCACCGGTTTAGCAATCATAAAAAGAACTGTAATGTTTACAAATTAAGGGCATGATTGTGCTTGAAGGCTCAGTTCTGCTTGGGGCGGGAAAGTGGAAACACCAAGACACATTCTCTCCAGGAGAGCACAATGCCAGACCTCCTACAAGGAGCAGCCCCTATCTCTGCTTCTACTAAGTTCCTGCAGAAGACGCAGCATCCAGCAGATGGCAGGAACTCCACTCCTACCCCTCCTTCACAGTACTATTACCCACCCACATCATCCCACAGAGGTTACTGTGGGGAGGCCTTAACCATTTGCTCCTACAGTCGCTTCCTACCTCCTGGAGCCTGAGTAATAGTACACAACTTTGGGATGCAACCATGGACTCACCCCATTTCCCATTACATGGCAGTGTAAAGAAGGCATTCAGTTGCAAAAGGAGATTCAGCAGGATCTATGGGGTCCTGATTGATCTCATCAGACTGCTTTCTGCTGTTTTCACACAGGATATTCTCTCCCTTGTGCTGATTGGTTGTTCTCTCCAAATCCCTCCCTTCTTTCATCATTCCGAATAGCTAATCTCCTCCTAACTAAACCTCAACCTCAGGATTTAAATAATCCCCTAATCACCACCACCTCCCAAAAGTCATGGTACTCACATTGCTGTCTGCTCATTCTGCATGTGCGCTACGCATCTTCCCCTTATCCTTTCTTGACTATTTATATTGTAAGATCTTTGGGGCGGGGACTGTCTATGTTTGCACAGCACCTACCACAATGGGGCCCCGTTCTCAGTTGTCCCCTACGCACTACAACAATAAACATGATAAATGATAATAATAATGAACTACACATAGGCCAGTGGGTCCTTAAATTGTAAAGTTGTTGGGGCAGAGACAGTCTTCAATTCTGTGTTCCTACAGTGTCCTGAATAAATCCAGGAAAACAGATGTCTTCCTATCCACCAAGATCTTGACAATGTCCTCCCGTCCCTGCAACGTCTTAAGTCCCACAATCCTTTCTGGTAACATTCGTTTAGCCTCGTGCAATCAGGCCAGGGCCGGCTCTGGCTTTTTTGCCGCCCTAGGCAAAAAAGCCAGCGGCCGCCCCCTCCCCCCCCATTGCGGCCAGAGCGCCGGGGGGAGGGCCAAGAGCCCAGCTGGGGATCTCCGCTCTCCCCGGCGGCGAGAGCGCCCCTGGCAGCCAGAGCGCCGGGAGGAGGGCGGAGAGCCCCCGGCGGCCAGAGCGCCAGGAGCAGGGCGGCAAGCCTGGCCGGGGCTCTCTGCTCTCCCCCCGGCAGCCAGAGCGCCGGGAGCAGGGTGGAGAGCCCGGCTGGGGCTCTCCGCTCTCCCCGGCGGCGGGAGAGCCCCCGGCGGCCAGAGCGCCAGGAGGAGGGCGGCAAGCCCGGCCGGGGCTCTCCGCTCTCCCCCCGGCAGCCAGAGCGCCGGGGGGAGGGCGGAGAGCCCCCGGCGGCCAGAGCACCGGGGGAGAGCGGTGAGCCCGGTCGCGGCGCCGCTCTCGGGCCGGAGCGCCCCGCTGTGCCGCCCCCCTCCAGGCGCCGCCCCAAGCACATGCTTGGGTGCCTGGTGCCTGGAGCCGGCCCTGAATCAGGCTACGATCAGAAGCAGGCTTGGAAAGCAGATTGGGCTAAACAAGGCTTAAAAAATAAGCATCTAGTGCTGGATCCCACACAGAAGGTTCCCGGGTTTGACCTTCCACGGCCATCTCGGTCAACTCTGAACCGAATTCGAACCAACTCTGGTAGATGCAGATATCTAATGCACAAATAGAAAATCAAGGGCCCCCAGTGTGCAAATGTGGTTCCCACAACAGACCTTTGAACAGATCACTACCTACTGCCCAATTTATAAATATGAAGGAGGCATTACTGCAATAAATTCTTCTACTCCTGATGTAGCCATCTGGCTCAATCAACTTCAGGTGAAATTGTCGTTGCTGCTCTACACCAGCCATACGAAAGAAGAAGAAGGGGACTCTAGGTGCTACTGTAATAAATACATAATCATAGTAATAAATAATCCCAAAGACAATTTTTAAGGACTCTTTCTTAGCAGAAAGACAAAGTGGTAGCTGCCTGCCACTTTTTTTGGGGGGTGGGGGGGTGAGAGGTATGGGAGAGGGGCTAGGCATAAGCAAAGACAAATGTCAAAACCAATAAAAAATATAAAATTTTCCCTTAGTTCCACTTAAAATCCTCTTCACTGAATGAGACCCTAGAAACAAATGCAACTCTGCAATGTCCTGTATGTAATTATAATTTACTGATTAACTACTAGCCAGCAGCATCTATCACAACTGGGATCAAATTTCACTGTTTCCATTGTTTCTATCTCTGGATAAGCAATAAGACACTCCCAACACTAACAAATCATTTATTTACTTTAAACAGCCTTGGAGTTTACAATTTAGAGGCAGCCAAGATTCCACCACATAGACCTACAGAGGGAAGCTGGAGTCCCTGAAAAATCTGTCGGGTTGAGCTAGAACACAGCCAGAGGCAAACACAATAAAAAAACAGTATAAAAAGCAGTGGATTATATCTCTTCAGCAATCCTAAAAAAAAAAAAAAAGAGAGAGAGAGAGAGAGAAAGTATAAACCACAGATTATGTCTGTTGGCTGTTTCATTGATAAGCTGTTATAAGCACAATGCTGATGAGTATAAGGGACATCCTCTGGGTTGGGTGGCTGCTTGACCGGATTTTGTCGGCATGTGGCTGATTTCCTAACACACTGCCAAACCAGTGGCATCATTCACTGTTAGGGCTTTTTCCTTCATCTCTTCTCCTCTCCACTCGGCTGTCCAAGGCAGTCAATATTTCACTGAACCTGCATGAGTCAGCATTAACTGAAGGAAAGTACTGAAGAGAGAAGAAAAATGCCATCACTTAAACTTTCCCTTACAAGTATTTCAGGGTCATCTTATAATGTGTGTGTGCAAGTCTCAGAGTGGGGGTGGGATCCACAGTAACTCTTTTCTTTTCTACACCAACATAATATGATTATTTTTTTAATCGCTCCTGAAATCCATCGAGCTTCTGTGTTTGGCTCCTGGTGTTAATTTACTTCTCACTAGAAGTCTTACTGCACCCCTTTATGCTCTCCAGACTCTTTATTAACCCTACTGTTGATTGCATTCCCAGGGCATCTACTGGGTTGCGTATAATTTGTCTAATTAAATGTAAAGAAGAGACGTTTGGTGGAGCACCATTTCATCATTTCCCCTCTACTTCATGCTGTGGACTTTAATGAGGACCGAAAACACCATCTTAACTTGGCTTTAGTTTCAGCCCAGATGAGCTTTGCTTGTTAAGACAGTCTTCACTTGTCAGGAAAAATAGCTTTATTAAGGTCATGGAATGCAGAGGGTTTGATTAAAGCTAATCAAGAAAGAAAGCCAGACTGGAGCACTGTGAATCAAGCTTTAGTACAACATGTTTAACATAACTTAACCTAGGCTATCTGTTAAACGCAGATATAAATAAGATCAAGTTACCAAAAAGAATGCATGGACAACACAGGCATATACAGTAACTTGTATACTGCAATGTATCCCTTTAATTCAACTCAAGCCACACTTTATATAAACAAGCAAACTTTTCAGTCCTTGTATGATTATTTCTTTTAGCTAGCATTTTAAACTTTGGAAGATAAGATGTGCCTTGAGTTTGTTCAGACCAGCCTGTCTGTATGTCTGGAAATATGCAAGTGGTAATCACTGTTACAGAATGCACATATTATTGATTTGTTAATATGAAGGGCTGTTTAAATCTAAATAAAAATAGATTACTATGTGTATCACCTTTCTGACTGATTTGATATGAAGTGGGTGGTATTCACACCACTTCACAATGCCCTTCTGACTTTTTTTTTAATACAGTTTTAGAACGGCGAGGGAAGATTTACAAAAAGCGTAGCAACATTTTTAAATCTGAGGACATTTCTCAACAAACAGGAGATAATCACTCTGTCTCCTTATCATTTTTATCTGTTGCATTTACTTTGGGTACAAGCACCAGGGTAACTGAGGATTCAGGGCCAATTTTTCCCTCAGACATCTCACATAAATATAAAGTAATATAGTGTTTCTTTCTTTCAGTCTCTATTCTGCCTACTATTTCCTATTTACATACTGTTTTGTCCAAACAAAAATACAGATTTCAGTGTATGCCATTGCTAGAAATGAAAAGCCCATTAAGTTAATATTATATGGTAGAGTTATAATATATCTGTGCAGCACATGTAGTTTTATCATTTTGTGATGTCAAGAAATATGAATAATGTTATTTGATTGGATCATTTGGAAAAGCTGGGGAAAATATAAACAACAGCTGCATGTCTAGAAGGCTGCCCTGTAGGGCCCCGATTCAGCAGTCTACCTCTAGCCAGCAAAGCACTTCCACATGTGCTTAAATCCCAATGACTTGTGTGCATGTGATTAAGTACTTTGCAAAACAGAGATGTATTTAAGCACATGTTTAGATGCTTAACTGAACTAGGACCTAAAGGCCTGAGCCTGTGGGAGTTGGGGGGCACTCAGCAACTTGCAAGATTGAACCCTTGAGCAAGGATGGGGAAGGGAAGGAGGCCACTGGAGCACTAAGTCTGCACTGCTGTGCCAGTGCAATCCTCTGGATGAATGGACGTTAGCAGTGGCTGACTCAGCTGGAGGTGGGTCTTCAGCAGCCGAAAGATGGCTTTGCTATTTTTTACTAATTGAACTGGAGGTAATGGAACACAGGAGCTATAGGGAAACGAGAGAGTTATACATGCTGAGGTTTAAACAATCTGGTTTCAGCTGTGAGACTAGACTAGCTCTAACATAAAAAGCCAGGATCCTTTTCTTCACTATGGTTTCCTGTGTTAATTGTTTAATATAAAATTGTATAAATGAACTCTGTTAACTTTTTAATTACTACTTGTAAGTCACAGGGTCACTCTAAACGAAATGTCGGCAGCCTTTTTAAGTACACAGGCAATAAACAGCAAGGTAACAGTTTTCAAAAGCACATGAGAATTTAAAAGGGTTTTGAGAGAGAGAGAGAGAGAGAGAGAGAGAAGAAACCCAGCATTATGGACAAGGCTTTTTAAGGATAATTTTCTCCAAAGAAGTTCAGGAACTCCAAACATATACAGGGATATCCTGCTCAGGACGGGGCTTAAAAAAAAAAAAAATCAAACACAGCCTAAACAAAAAAATTCAACTGCTCCCCAGCTCCAGCTCTGCTGCTCAATGAAAGATAGACAGGAAATTAACAGCAGTGGCAAGGAGGTTCCTGCCAAGAGTGAATTCTGAAACAAAAGACCCTCTATTGTGTAAAAGAATCTGACATCTATACCCTTAGCTATATTCTAAACTCCTGGAGCCCTTTTATATGATCTATGAATTGTTAGATCTTTCTACATTTAAAATGCCCTATTTCCCACCCCCTGCAAAAAAGAAACTGATCTGCAATTAGATCAGTTTTAACAACAGCAACATTATACTGTTAAATCTCTTACTGCTCCCATTTTATCACTCTATTGGCCTGTCTACACGGTGGGGTAATGTGCTCTACAAGAGTGTGATTTCTAAAGCACACTAATGTTTTGCACATTAATTGGCCCATGTAGACCCCACTGTTGTGCTTGAACGTAGCACTGTTCGAAACACTACTATGTTAAAGCGCACTAGGGACCCTTTAGTGCACAACAGCAGGGTCTACCATGGACCAATTAATGCACAACACATTAGTGTGCTTTAGAAAACATACATCCCTGAAGAATGCATTACTCCTCTGTGTAGACAAGTCCTAAGTTACTAGCCCTGCCTTTAGTGAAGTAAACGGCATTTTTGCCTTCACTTCAATGAATGCAGGAACAGGACCAGACCAAACAAATGGTTTAGGGTACCCAGTCTTATTCATTACCAGCTTGGTTTTACCCACAAACCATCCGTTAAAAAATGGATATTTGTGTGTTTTACATAATACACTGTAATTATCATGGTACTAAGACTACCCATCAGTGTCAATTAATTATATTTAACAAGGAAGGAATACAGAGTTACAGTCCCACACAAAATTATGTTCTTCAGCTATTTAAATAAGTGCAAGTAAAGAGAGGGAAAAGAACCAGTCGCTAAAGTATCAGCTGTGTAAGTTTGTTGGGAACATTCCAAAACCCTACATCTGCTTGGCAACAGCTCAGAAAGAGATATAGTTACTCTTTTAACAGTAACAGAGCTTTCCCAGGGTACAATATATGAAAAACAGCTTACTCTATGGCAGAGAAGGGCCAAGCAGATCTGCACAAATATATACTATTCCCTCGCTCCGCAATAAAAATCACTGTCACGTCACCGGACTCAGTTCGACAGCCATGCAGCAGCATCGCATCACGCACTTAAACACACACGCAATCCACCTAAGATTTTTTGCAACATTTTTTGCAACAGCTTGAGGATTTGGAGATAAAATATTGAAGTTTGTGGTTCCAGAGTGGAGGGGGACATGAGGTTGATGTAACACTGTGTACTAAAGAAAGGTGTCAGCTATGTTTAAAATGGAGTTCTGGTATAAACATTAGGAGGCCTCGTCTCCCTTCTGCGCACATGCATGGTTCCTATTTGCCACTGGCGGGAGATAAACGTAAATATCACCAGCAGAATAGAACCCCTGGGCCTGATACTAATCTACACAAAGGCCCCTCTACATCATTCTGTCAGTGTGAAAGTGACTTAAAGTGGGTAAAATTATTTAAGGCACCTTTACACTTCCAGAGAGGCGTAAAGGGTCATAGCGTAACTGAGAACTAGGTCCTCTAAATTCTATCGGGGGAAATACAACATCTCTCCATCAATGAACAAAGTAATTACCACATTTGTTCACCACAAACAACAGATCTAAAGACACTGTTTTAATTATACCATTAATTGATCTTTTTTTCCGGCTGCTAATTAGAGAGATAACATCAGGGTTACTTTACGAGCATTAGAAGACTTTTGCTTGCGTGGAGATACTTCTGCTGTGGAAAACAGAGAGATTTAGCAGAGAGAGCGATCACTTTAGAAAAAGAAATGGTTTTACCACAGTTGGGTGCATTTTTATATTTTAATTAATCTTGTTTTAGTAAAAAGAAAAACAAAAAACAAAACAAAAAAACTTCATTTGATCTATTTTGTGATTAGAGTTTAGGGCTGGAGTTAGAAAAATTCAGTGCCACTGTTGGGTAAGGGAGCAAGTGAAAAAGAAATAAAAACAACAACATGAAGCTTACAGAACTTTAAGAGAAAATTAATTCATGCTTGGCACTCTACTTAAAGCATGTGATAAAGAGATCTGCAAGATGTCTTTCCATCACAGGTAGGGCTGTAAAGCTAGTCCACATAAAAGGGTTTGCATTTTTTTAGCACAGTGGTTTTCAACCTTTTTTCATTTGGAGACCCCTTAAAATTTTCAAATGGAGGTATGGACCCCTTTGGAAATTTTAGACACTGGTCTGCAGATCATAAGTTGAAAACCACTGTCTTACCAGAAACAAACCCTTTTAAAGGCCAATCCTACTGTCTTTACACAGGGAAAACTCCTGTTGGCTTCAACTGGAGCTTTGTAAATCAAGGAATGTATGACTAGGCATTTAAATAATACACAAGGAACTAAGGGGCCAGTTCCCCAGCTGGTGTAAATCAACACAAGCCTAGATGTCGTTTTACAACTAGGTAAAAGTTCTTGTAGCGGCAGGATACTCTGCTGGCATTGCCTAGTGTGACCCATTTCTCAAATGATTACAGCTTGAGTCAGAAACCTGTTAAGACCCAATTAACAAAAAGGTTATGCATCAGTGATGCATGTTTTGTCCAGAACTTTAATTCCACCGTTTCTCCAAGTAAATTCTCTCTTTATTTTCTAGTCATTAAGTCTCCTCCCTTGGGTGCCAGTGGTAGCTTTTCTATTGTGTTCTGAAACAAAAAGTCAAAAGTAAAAGGGTGTTGTTACTTGTTGCTACTTCGTGATGGGGAGAAGAAGAACAACTCCCCCCCAAAACCCTTGCTGCTTTTGAAATACAGAACAAGTATCAACTAGGGAAGCATTTGGGAACCCTGATTGAGGAGGGTGAGCTGGTTGGTTTCTGGGAGGCTGCTCTGCTGTAGCAGCCATGTTCTTACCAGTGCACAGCATACTTATGCAGTCAAGCCTCTGCTGATAATAGGAGGCAGTGAGTATGACTTTATTTGGCAGATGGGTGCTGCTATTGGAGCTTATGCAGTGGTGGGCTTTTGGCTGCCCAAGTGGGTAGCCTGTTGTTTACTGTTTATGGATTTGTCGGTTTTAATTCTTGTGACACGCCCAGATGCTCTAGCATCCGGCGCCATAAGTGTTGAGGAGATAAATAAATAATAAAATCCATTTTTAAAAAGGCTGCTGCCTTTAAAAAGATATCGAGAAAGAGAGAGAGAAACCTCAATTGTGCAAAAATAAATTCAAACATTTGACAGTAAATCAGTATCTATCAATAGATACATATTTTGTGGTTACAAGGAGCACCCTCACTATTTCCTTCAGACATTGTACCTACTTACCTACTTCACAGAGGTACTTAAGACTGTTGCTGTATCCTGTGCTATGATTGATCAGAAGTGTTTCACTGTTCCATAACGATACTGGAGTGTCCTCTCCTTCCCTAAAGATAGGCTCAACAACGTCCTCTGTGAACTGTGAAGATGTGGACCCAACATACTCAACTCCTGCACAAAGTCCAAGTAAATAGGCCTTGCACAGGGGAGCTACATGGGTTGGGGGAACTGAATGGGGCCATGGGGTGTAGCACATTTGTCCATCCAGGCCATGGCACCTATATGGGATTAGTGTTCAGTGGAGCTAACCAGTTTGTATATCATGGCCATACTGTAGCCATTCCCCCATATACCATCTCCATGCATGCTCCTGAAAAGTGGACCATCATTTTCTGATTCGACTCTCTGTAGACTGCCTCACCTCCCAGCGCTGTAGAGCTAAACCAGTTTCACATCTGTGAAGGGTGGAGAAGGATTTCACCCCAATAGGAATTAATTTATGATGTGGACATTTGAGGCCACATTATGCCCCAGAGACACATTTCACAGTTCCTGATTACGTCCATAGGAACTGGCCATGCATATTTGGTGGCAGTTTTTGGTTCCTTTCCTTTCTCTTTTCACTCTGAGTCTTTTAAGGTTATTGAATTCTGCTCTTTAACAAGGTTATGTGTACATCAAACACTGAAGATGTTCACCAGGCATAGACATTTAGCAATTCCTTTCACTTGGTTATGTACTTTTCATTTTCGTTATACTGTTGCAACTGTAATCTTCTTTTCCTATCCACTGCATAGTCCACTTCTTACTGAATCCATTCCTTATTATGTGTAATGCTTCCCAAGGTCATTCCACTGTATTTCAGAAAGTTTTCCACAGCACCCTAAGTGTTTCCACATAACACTATATTCTACAGGTAACTTGAGTTAAGGCCATTCCTTAAGCAAAACTCCCTGTAAAATTTTCCACTATCTCAGCAGTACTCTATGTGCTGTCATTAAAGCAAAACCCATATACGTATATCTGAGCAGGATTCATGAGGATGTCAGATTGTTTGGCAAGTCCCAATTATGTTTTATATTTTGTTAAATTTCTTCACACAGGTCTTTTGCCTGCCCATTTACCATAGTGTTTTTACAACCAGAAATATACTTTTATGAAAAATAAACAGTGACAGTTTACAGTACACCACAGGACAGGAGTAGTGTGTATAACTCCATTCTTGTTCATGCTGTCTTCTTACTTTGTTTTGGAATAGTAGCTGTTGAGTTTTGCCATTGATTTCAGTGAGAGCAAGAGTAAACTCTAAATTACAAACATCTGGTCAATGTACCAGCAATGAAAAAAATTTCAGTCCTGCTATCAGCAAAATGGTGATGATGCTTCATGCTCCTATGAAAAACTGTTTGAGTGCCTCAGCCCTGCATACATACTATTGCACAATTACACAGAGGGTCTTTATCAATTTGAGTATTCAATCTACACCCCAAATTCCAGACAAAACTGCAGAACACGCATGGAGGAATTTCTTTTAATCTCTAAATATGACTGTATCATTAAAGGCTATATGAATGGCATGCAAATTTGTGCTCCAATAATTGTGTAGTGCTGATGGAGAATATTTCAGGCAGAGCTAGAATGTGTATTTTTGAAGTGACAGAACATTTTTGAAAGGGGGGGGAACTTGTATTTTGTAAAAAGAGTACCATTATTACAGAGAATATAGAACATCTGGTTGGATTATCCTTTCTCAGAGAGAGGATCAAAGATGGCACCACAGACAAATTATGTCACAACTATTCTGGTTTCAAAGAAATTCCTTTAAAAAGACTGTATAGATTCAAATATGGCAACTGTTGGTCCTTCTGGCTTTGGAACACTACAGGCAATCACACAAAAGCCAAATGCTGAACTGTAGTATTTTCCGTAGCACACCCAATTGGCTGAAAGGGCTATTTTGCCAGTGGTTTAATTAATAAACTATTTTATGATTGGTTAACTCTTTACCTTTTGCACTTCTATCTAGGAATAATGGTCAACTTTACACTAAACTGACATTGTTAGCCATTCCATTAGCTAGAATAAATAGCAAACTTTTAAAAGAAAGAAGCTCACATGCACATTTTTGTTTAATAATTATTTTAGAACTACAGAATTTTAAAAGTATCTATTACTACCAAACTTATCTTTCAGATTCCCCTCTTCCATAAAAAAGCAAAATAGTTTCCCCTGCCCATTATCAAATTGGTTTTTAAAAAGCTGTTAAATGCTCTGCTCTGATTCAAAGGTTTTACACATCCAAATGCACCCCTAAACAGTTTTAATTCTCTTATTTCCCTGATCTATATTCCTGCTTTCCAGATGGACCATCCGCTTTACACCAATGCTAGCAACAGCTTGTGCATTGTTTGTTTAAAACAAAGATGATGGATTAAATATCATATGCAATGTGAGCAAAGAGGTTAAGGATAATACTCTTCAACTGAAATGCACTGCTAAGCAAGTCTGAGACGTGTCTGTAGTTTAAAAAGTTGAAAAAATACAAATAAAGATGGAATTCTAGAATTCACAGTCATTAGGGAAAGCATTCATTTATCTGCCATGAGAATCCTCTCCATCTAGAAAGAGTTAAAATTGTGCAAAGATATGATCATTCTCCAAATTATACAGACTAACTAACAATTATGTCATTTCACTCAAACATTCATTCACCCATCGTGTGCCCAGATTAAACAGTAACACTTTGTTTTAAACATTCTGCTGAAATTAGCAAACCAGCATTTCCTTCACCTATATTTAAGCATTCGGCGCTGCTGAATGTAGCCTCATTTGAACTCAAATGAGTTCAACCAAGAGTTTGCCACTTTTATATAAATCAGAATCAAATGAACAGATATCACGAATTTCCTTTTTGTACAGTGCTTATTTTTGCATGGTTATTAGACTTTGGCTGGCATTGTCTATGTACAGAGATATTTACAGAGGTATTTAGATTCTGGGATTTTAAAGCAACAAATTATGAATTAGAGGGGAGGGACAGAGAGAGATGGAATTTATCTTATATGCTTGCTTATTTATACTAGGAAAAAATGACAAAAAGGCTATTTTGAAGACAACATATAAAAAGAATCATGTATAAAATAAAGCAGTAATGTGGTCACACTAATTTGGAGATATAATACCATTTAATGAGATCCTCATCATGAATAGCAGAATACAAATTTTGGGCTACTAACCAGTTAGTAGTTGTCTTCTTTAAAAACAGCAACCAGGGACAGAGGCTGCCTTCTTTCTTTTTTTTTAATACTACATGCCCCTTGGAAGCAGAATATCAACCTATCAGAGAGACACAACTGAAACAAAAAATATAAGCTCAGACGTGCAGCGTGCATTGGCATAAACAAATTCTGCTGTTACTGTGCAGATTTTCCAGCACACACAGCAATGGGCACGGAACACGTAAGATTAGAATTTGGGCCACTGAGATGCATCACAACCAGATAAGGTGGAGAAGTTTCATGATGCCCATGTCTGGCATCAGTGTTAAAATCTGTAGTGCTAGCAACACCTCCAAGACGCCAGTTTGCTGCCATCCATTTCATGTGACAGGATAGAATATAAGGCAGATTGTGTATCTAATGAGCTACACATACTGTAGATCCAAGGCAAACTCTGGAATACATGTGGAGTTGTCTAAAACTCTAAAATATGGCCCTTATGGTGTCTTGACTGCCAAAACCACAATTAATTCAATCTTACTGCCACTAATCTCCTTGTATATTACATATGGTTGACATTCTTCTTTAACTCTAGTATTTTTTGCATATGTGTGTACAAAAGTGGAGTGAGAGAGTACATGAACAGGCAGACAAACAAATAATAAGCTATAATACAAAATGTCCCCATTAGTCACTAGAAAACCCACAACATTTAATAGAAGCAAGTATAGTGTAGATAAACATTAGGACCCATGAACAGACAATAGCAGAACCTTGTCTATTCTGCATGCAGCATATTACATGCACTGTTATGTAAGAATGAACCAGATGGGCCTTTCTAATGCTATTTTCATACATTAAACTTAAAATTTAAAAAGCAAGACTTAATTTTAATTGATTCCTTTGTTCATTTGGCAGAGAAGTTCCTTTGCCATACTTTACACTTTCATTCTAGATATTTTAACTTCTGTTATATGAATGGAAAATTACTAAAAATACAAGAACATAGGAACCAAAGAACGGCCATACTGGGTCAGACCAATGGTCCATATAGCCCAGTATCCTGTCTTCCGACATTGCCAGATGCTTCAGAGGGGATGAACAGAACCAGGCAATTTATCGAGTAATCCATCACATCATCCAGTCCCTGCATCAGGCAGTCAGCGATGCCCAGAGCAGGGGGTTCCATCCCAGACCATCTTGGCTAATAGACATTGATGGAACCATCCTCCATGAACTTATCTAATTCTTTTTGAACCTAGTTATACTTTTGGCCTTCACAACATCCTCTGACAAGTTCCACAGGTTGACTGTGCGTCGTCTGACGAAGCACTTCATTATATTTGTTTTAAATCTGCTGCCTGCTAATTTCATTGGGTGATCCTGCTTCTTGTGTTATGTGAAGGGGTCAATAACTCTTTCTTATTCACTATCTCCACACCATTCAGGATTTTACAGACATCTATCATATTCCCCCTTAGCTGTCTCTTTCCTAAGCTAAACAGTCCGAGTCTTTTTACTCTCTCCTCATATAGAAACTGTACCGTATTTCTAGTCCCCCCCCCCTTTTTTTCCCCTTCTCTGTACTTTTCCCAATTCTAACATCTTTTTTGCGTCAGGGCGACTGTAACTGCATGCAGTATTCAAGGCATGGATGTACTATAGATTTATATAGTGGCATTATGATATTTTCTGTCTTGCTATCTATTCTTTTCCTAATGATTCCCCACATTCTGTTTAGCTTTTTCGACTGCCGCTGCACACTGAGCAGATGTTTTCAGAGAACTATCCACAATGACTCCAAAATCTTTGAGTGATAACAGCTAATTTAGACCCCATCATTTTGTACGTAGAGATGGGATTATGTTTTCCAATGTGCATTACTTTGCATTTATCAACATTGACGTTCATCTGCCATTTTGTTGCCCAGTCACCCAGTTTTGTGAGGTCCTGTCCAGGCTTCTCCCCAGCTCCAAAGCATGTGCTGCCATGCCCAGTCTTTTGCAAGGAGTTTTATTTCCTTAACAGAGCTTAGTCAACAAATGGAACAACAGTCTTAAATCCTTCCTTGGCCTCAGGCTTCAGGGCCAATCCTCCCACGGATCTCCGGCACTGCTGCTCCTGGCAGTTTCCCAATCTCTGTCAGATCTGTTCCCTCCTTAAAGCAACAGCCCCAGGGTTGCTTCCCTGAGCCCCTGAGCCCCTGCTCCACAGGCACTAGTTCCACTCTGGTGTGGCTTTCCCTCCCCAGGGCATAACCTCTCTCAGTCCATCCCCCAGCTGCCCATTAGCAGCCCTTAATAGGCCCAGGTGCAGCCCAGCCCTCTTTAATTGGCTGGACTATGATCATCTGCTCTAGTCCAGGGGAGCTGGGCTTAGTCTTGTATCATCTGAAAACTTTTCCATCTCACTGTTAACCCCTTTTCTCAGATCATTTATGAATATGTTGAACAGCACTAGTCTCAGTACAAAACCTTGGGGGACCCTCTGTCCTCTGTGAAAATTGCCATTCATTCATACCCTTGTTTCCTATCTTTTAACCAGTTACTGATCCATGAGAGGACCTTCCCTCTTATCCCAGGACTGCTTACTTTGCTTAAGAACTTTTGGCAAGGGACCTCGTCAAAGGCATTCTGAAAATCAAAGTACACCATACCCATTGGATCACCCTTGTCCACAAACTCCTTTACACCTTCAAAGAATTCTAATAGATTGGTGAGGCATGATTTCTCTTTACAAAAACCATGTTGACACTTCCCCCAACATATCATGTTCATCCATGTGTCTGATAATTCTGTTCTTTACTATAGTTTCAACCAATTTGCGTGGTACTGAAGTTGGGGCTTACCGGCCTGCAATTGACAGGATCACCTTCGGAACCTTTTTTTAAAATGGGCATTACATTTGCTATCCACCCGTCATCGTTACAGAGGCTGATTTAAGCAATAGGGTTACATACCACAGTTAGCAATTCTTGTTTATTCTGCTCTATATATTATACACTGAAATGTAAGTACAATATTTATATTCCAATTTATTTATTTTATAATTATATGGTAAAAATAAGAAAGTAAGCAATTTTTCAGTAATAGTGTGCTGTGACACTTTTGTATTTTTATGTCTGATTTTGTAAGCAAGTAGTTTTAAAGTGAGGTGAAAGTTGGGGGCGCACAGAAAAAATCAGACTCCTGAAAGGGGTACAGTAGTCTGGAAAGGTTGAGGGCCACTGATTTATGATACACCTCACTTTATGACACACAAATTGTTTGTAAATGTAAATACAGCCACACACACTGGATATGCTGCTTGTGAATTCACCATTTCCTGTTAATAACAGTTAATAATTAAAACTGGCTCCAAATTAGAAGAAATCTTTTAATTTTTTTTAACTTTTCAGTAAATCAAAGGGGGGAAAAACCTCAAACATCTTAAAATTTGCAACTGGATATTTGTTTGATGTTATTTTATTGGTAGTTCCATTTTCTTCCCTTAAACTTTTTCATTCTTCAATTCCAGCTATTCTTAATTTAGTATTTGTTTTGTATAAAGACCTACATCAGCTCAAACACTATCTATACCAAATTCACTCTACTTCTGTCTTAGTGCCATCTCATCACCACCAGTGATGTGGTCGAGTTGTGCATGTGGCACAATATAGCTGTTAACAGCCATAAGGAAACTCAGAAAATGGAATGGATTACAGACCTAGATATGTAGTAAAACAGCATGAAGTCAAAGATTAAGTTCCCAATCCAGCTCCACTTGAAGTCATCAGGATCGTTTCCCTACATACACTTACTCCCATTGCTGTGATTAGCTATTACATCCCTTCTGGGAACTGTCTCATCCCGTTCTCATTTCCATCCAATGCCTAAGTTTTAAATATCAAAAATAAAAATCTCAAGAGGACTCCAACAGGTTACAATTCATATTTTAAAAAGCACTGTTCCCCAATCTGTGTTATTCTTAATACTGTATGGCCAGATAATACCCCCATCCCACCCTGACTGGTGCTGCCCCCAAGGCAGGTCACTGTCTAGTAGGCAGGATAGAGCCCTTAGTTATTTTTATTTATTTCTTTTAAATCGGACATTGAGATCATATACAGGGCACTATTAGTGGTTATCTGCTACACACTGAGGATAGGATTTCCAAAATAATGCTGAGTAATGGCCCAACTCTTCTCCCACTGAAGTCACTGGGAGTTTTAACATTGACTTCAGTGCGATCACAGTTAGGCTAATACTGAGCACTTTGGAAAACCCAACCTTTAAAGGCTAACATTTTTTTAATTGGATGTTAGGTTTGGTTTGGAATTAGGAGATTGCAAACAGAAGTATCCAAACAGCCAGAGTTGTTGAAAACTAAAATTGCTAATAAAAAGTTGTTCCGTGGGATGACTTTCTGTGCACGTTCCAGTCTAGGGTAAAATCTTACAGCATTTCTGTAACCCTATAAAGTTGGGGGTTAATAACAATGACATGAGACCCTCTCCCCTAAAACCGTAGCACTACTATAACATTTTAGACTTTCTTCCTAAAAGGACATGTCATCGGCAAATGGCACAAGAAATCTCTTATTTACTTGCAAGTCCATTCAGAAGGCTATAGGTGCTAATAAGTACAGTTCTGTTTATCACTGAAAACTGCCACCTTAATGGGAAAGCTTAATGAGAACAAGGGTAGTGTTACTCCAAATGCGTAAAGCTCTTTCTGAATGGCTGGACTGCTGAGGACCGACTGTCAGATTATTTTCTTTCATTTTTGAAAACGCTATATAGTTTTATAGTTTCTTAAACGTGATAAATGCTTTGCATCTCAAATGAGGAAGTTCACAGCATTCACATTGGTAAGTATGTTCTTCTTCCAGCTATGTTTAGAAGGCCTCCCTTGCCTCATTTTTATTAATTATTATTATTATTATTAAACATATAAATATAAATATATAAATTAATAATTTATATTACAGCAGCAATCAGAGGCCCTGTTGCGCTAGGCACTGTACATATATAGTCTGTGTCCCAAACTACCTGCAGTCTAAGTAGACAAAACAGACAAAGGGTGGGAGAAATAAAATAACATTATCCCCATTTTACAGATGGAGAACTGCAGCACAAAGTTAGTTATATGACTTGCCCAAGGTCACACAGGAAGTCTGTGGCAAAACTGGGACCTGAATGCAGACCTCTTGTGTCCCAGTTCAGTGTTTTAACCACTAGACCACCCTCTCTATCAGACACCTCTTTCAAGATTCTTTTAAGTTTTCTGGATAGTCATATCCATGCACTTATTTTCAACCAAACTGGTTGCAGCAAGCTGCAGGATCTGTTGGTTAGATCTTGATTTGTTTTTTTTCCTCTCTAGAAATAAATGTATTTGGAAAGAGAAGGAACAAAGCGTGAAGCTGCTAAATGCACTAAAAAGTTAAAAACACTGTTTTACAAAGATAGTCATAAAGTTATATGTGGTCAAAGCCGTCTTGCTTTGCTAAAAGGTAGGGAGGAAGGAAAAATAACCACAGTTCTAAGGCATCACAACTTATCTGACAGAACTACAGTGTATCTACTGTGGTTTTGTGGCCATGATAAGTCCACTACTTTATAATGGAGGGTCAGAACCTACAGCTTCTGTGGTTTCAATGATAGCTGAGGGACCTCAGCACGTCACAGGATGGGGCCCATCTGCAAAGTTGTTAATTAAAGGGAAAATGTATTTTAAAAAAAAAGATGACTGATGCAACTTCTTGGTGATCTCATCTTTACTGACCAATACCCACAATGGATTAAAACAACAGACATGTCATGAAAGGCCAAAGTCAAAAAAACAAGAAATATCCCATGGTTTATTTTTACTTTTTAAAGACTACATTGTAATGACTTTTCTCATATTTGCTTGCACCTTGCTCTGCAGACAGCCCCATGGATTCCAATGGGACTTTATACGGGGTAAGGGAATAACACTGTCCCTTAACTTTCATAAACTTAAACCATTGTTAAAAAAACAAACTCAACCTTTACAACTAATTAAATATCAGCAAGAGTTATTTCAGATATACTAATTATTTAAATTAATGAATGCTATTCAATCTATGCCAAATAAAAATAAGGAATGTAATGTAATGCCAATTCTTCTGATTAATGTGATCATAGCTTAGGTTTCTTTACAGTTTCCCTTAATGAAGGACAAACAGAAGTTTTTCCCCGCTAAACACTTTCCAGCTTCACTGTAGTTTCTAGTGCTTTCCCTTGTAGTCTACATCATTCATTCTGCTGAGCAACTATATTCACTTCTGTTACACAGCTATTAATTATCTAGCCTAGTGGCAAGGTGACTGTGCTTTGCCCTGCCAACCAGCGGAACAGATCTGAAAGTTTAGGAGTGTTAAAAGATTTAGGGCCCAGATAAGGGCTAGGTATACATGTGCAACTCCCACTAGCCTCAGCAGGAATGAATGTGGAATAAAACTAAAGGAACTAAATATCACACACTCACGTTTCAGATTAATGAATCCATTTAGCCAAAGGCAACAAAGAGTCCTGTGGCACCTTATAGACTAACAGACGTATTGGCGCATAAGGTGGGTATTCACCTACGAAAGCTTTTGCTCCAATATGTCTGTTAGTCTATAAGGTGCCACAGGACTCTTTGTTGCTTTTTACAGATCGAGACTAACATGGCTACCCCTCTGATACTATTTAGCCAAAGGAGTCAGCTACCAAATTTTGTTTCCCCAGTCTTATCCAGAGTGTCTATATGTGGTAGTTACTTATGGAGTCCCACCTGTATCAATGGGGGAATATATACGTCCTCACTCATTTCTGAACGAGAAGGGCAGGGATAATTTAGCATATCTGATATCCCAAGCATGACTCAGTTATAGCGGCGAATAAGTGGGTAACAGACTGGAATAAAAGCTTAAACATTTCACTTAATCTGAGAGCAACGATGCCTGTATAAATGCGTCTTCTTGGGATGGCCAAGGAGTAGACGGTAAGTGGAGTGTCCTAGCGTGTGGGGATCAGAGCTCAAGACTCAAACCTTGTCCTTCACTCAGGGGCTGAGAACACAGTAAAGGCAGAGCGGGGTGGGCAAAGGAGTCCCTTGCTTTGCTGTCTAACCCATACAACTGGATCAGAAGTAGTGCTGACAGGCTCTTGCCGAGGCAGGGGAGTATAAACAAAAGAAGGGGGCAAATCCAATGGGTCCAAAGGTCCTCTGGAAAGGAAAAAAAAAAAGATGCTATCCTCTCCTTGTCACATTAGGAGATAGTTATTCTTAATGTCATTGACCTGCAAGCCTAGGACGTGATGGTCAAAAATGTAGGAACTTGGGTACTTGCTGGCAAGCAGCATTTGAAATATAATAGGATAGAAGTGAGCAGTGACTTTTGTGGGAAATAAATCTGCCCACAGCATCCACCTATGAATGCCCTTTCTATTTTGATGCTTTATGCAGCTTCTTCTTCCAAGTGCCTCTAAGGAAGGCTCTAGATAAAGGAGCATAGTGCTCTGCCCTTAAAATGCTTTTCCACATGGAACTATGGAGAACTGGTTGAAAGCCCAATACCTAAAGTTAAATCTACGCATTTCTGGAACAGATGCCACAGTGACCAACTAACTTACACACTTCTATTCATTCCCTTTAAGCACTTTTCTCTTAAAGGCATGAAGGCATCTGGGTCTATTCGGCCATCAACATGCAAGGATTAATGTACATTACTCCTATTACCTTTAATGGTAGTTAGGCACATACAGTAATTTCCCCTCTGCTTCAAGAAGAAAATAGACCCTTATGGATGAAAAAGTTTGCTATTACGAATCCCTAATACAATGGAAACTTTCTGTCTCTTTTAATTGCAATTTACTTCTAAGTGAAACTGCTCTGGGTGTGGGAAACCAGGATGCAGTCCAATTCAATTATGCAATCCTTGCCACCTGGTAAGCCTTATTTTGTAAAGAGTACCGTACTAGCACTGGCAGACTCATTCATGTTCAGAATGTAGGCTTTCTCTATGTAGGCTTTCTCTGTATAATTATTGTTTAATGAAAAAGAAGGAAGGGTATAAGTCAGCTACTCAATTATAATGCAATCTATGCAAGAGAATATGAAAATCTTATATATGATACAAGACCCATATTTAGTACAGCTATTTTATTATTATTATTATTGATTCATTATGGTCTCTAGCTTACAGAGCTTTCCAACACAGAATTAAACTTAGAGTTTAAAACTAGTACAATATGTGATTTTATTCTGTCTTCCAGGCTGATGCAACTGATCAACATCCTCACTCTCTTACAAACACAAGCAATAATTTACATCTGGGGTTCGTCCACTGATTGGATGGGATGTTAAATCACTTTGATGCATAAAGATTTTCACTGGGAGAAACGCACATTCACTTTGACTTAACTAATGAAGCTCTAACAACATAATAGAGCATATGAAAATTTGTAGGTAGCACTGCTGATTGGTACCACTTTCATTAATGATTAGAAACACCTACAGCTGTCATCTTATCAAAACTGCATGCCATCACTAGTAAATAAGATTCCAGAATAAGTTATCTGGTCCTGGAGACTAATTAACTTTATCTGATTCCAAAGACACCAAGACTTCACTTCTCTCTGTTTCAATTTAAGAACAAACCACTTGAACATTTACTATAAATCTGAGATTATTCAAATCAGTCTTTACATGTGCGCAGATGCTAACGAAAGGTGTAATATACAGGTTAATGATGCCATAGGTCACACACATGCTACTTTCTGATGCAGAATAATCCGTTAATACTTTAGTTTCATAATATTCCAAAACTCTGTCACCACCCTGATCTTTGTTTTGGTGAGTAAAATAGCAATAATCTCAATCACCTTAATGCTGACATCTAGCCATTCTTTCCACAGTTACCCTACCTAGCCATACACCCAGTGTCTAACAATGGACAAAACCACCATAATATTTATACAAATTGTAATCATTATTTTTCATAGAATCATAGAAGATTAGGGTTGGAAGGGACCTCCGGAGGTCATCTAGTCCAACCCCCTGCTCAAAGCAGGACCAACCCCAACTAAATCATCCCAGCCAGGGCTTTGTCATATATTAGCTATATAAAGATTCTGTAACTTGTCAGTGAACTTGCCTTAACGTAACCAAGGAAACAAGTACCTGAGGGAAAGACTCAGACTAACTCAGTCCCTTTGGTTCAAGCCCTAACAATTCCCCTGAATTATGCCAGGTAATAACCAAAAGTCATATGTGCAGCTGCAACGGTGGTAGTCAACTCCTTCCTGATCATGTCATTGGACAAGGTCTTTCTAACAGGCACCATCAACATTTAGTTATAAGCCTAAAAGACCTTGAAGCCAAAGTCCTGAAATAGGGAAGGTCAATTGTATTTCCACTGAATATAGAGTTAAAACTTTATTTGCAGCAATTTTTGTTTGTACTTCTTCAGGTAACCTATTTGGTGCTATTAAATATAGTACAGCTAAATACACTGACATGTTATTCCAAACCGGCAAATGGTAAAGAACTATTTAACTTCTGAAAGCCAGATGCATTCCTTAGTTTTCCCTGAGTTTATTAGGCTACAGCATCAGACCAAATATTTACTGTGACCTTGGAAAGTCTGAAAACACTTGGAGTATCAAAAGAGGACCAGTCAACTCTGCTGTATGTGTACTACTTAAAGTGAGTGCTGAGAAAGGATAAAATGTCTCTCGTCATTGCAATTTTTAGTGCTACACTTTAGCCTCTTTACATTAATTTGCAAGCCCTCTTTTTTAGAAAACAGAGCTTTCAAACATATTAGATATGATCCTCCTCTTCCAACAATTTTATTCCAGTAGAGTGACTCTAGATTTGCACAGGTGTAAGAGAAGGATCAGCCCCACCAATCAAATAAGTTTTACTAACTGTGGGAAATGATGCTGAATCACTCTTTGACAGTTTTATGCATCTTTGATTCCAAGAACAGGATGTTTTGAAATGTTATATCCCATAAATAAAAGGGGCACATCCTATTACAAAAATATAACATATTAATTGATAGTATAACTTCAATTTCTATTCTAGCTGAGAGACATATGAACCTGCCAATTTTTACTGCAAAGTGAAAACTCATTTCTCTATTTTGGACAAATAGGGTTAAGCTTCTTAAGTAATTCTTTGTTGTTTTGACTTCAACAATTTATGCAAATGAGATGTTAATTAGGGTAATTGTAACTTAAATTATGCTTGTGTAAACCTCGCCATTGGTAGGAAAGTGTGGGAATCCAGACAACTGGTATTTAAAGCAGCTGTACTAACTCACTTCTGAAAGCAAAGCATACCAAGATCACTTTCATGTCTTTACAATTTGTTTTTATGAGGTGATAACATTTTTACAAATACCATCATTTTTGCTTTTTTATATTGTAAGTGACAGTCTGACATTTTACAACTGGCTTATTGAAAACAAGAATTGAGCACTCTAGCTGTAACGGACATTAACTGCTGAATAGAGATTCAGATGCTAATGAGGTGAGAGGGGCTCCAGAAAGTTTTGATAAATGCTACACACACTCTAACTAGCAGTGAATGTGGGTTGACAAAGAACATCTACACCAGGGTTCAATAAAATGTAACCCTTTAAATTAATCATACTGGCAGTATTTAATAGAATGCACAACAATCTCCTTTCTGATGGCGATAAAGCTGAAGAAATGCAAAGTTTCAACAAATGAATGTTCCCACATTTCCCTCCTCACACTGCTACCTTAATTTGAACTTGCACCACTGTTAAAAAAGGGTAGTTACTGTAAATAACAAAGTAGGAAGTTTAATTGTATCTTTGAAAGCACTTTTTTCACATTTATTTGTCTAGATTCTACTGAGCAAACACTCCTGAGCCCAAAACTTTATCATCAAAAAGCATAACTAATCATGCCAAAAGGAAAGTCTAAGAATACACAGTATGCAGCAAGAGGACCTTCAATCAACAATTTTCTGCTAGGCCTTTTTTCAACCATACTTGGTTATTTCCCCCCCACCCTATAGGTTTTACTGAATTTTAAAAATAGCTTGAAGGAAAATACAACATGATTCTAAATCAAAATCCTACCATGGACTAAAACCTGCACTCCTCACTCAGGCAAAAGACCCATCAACTTCACTGAAATGTTGTCAAGGTAAAGACTGCAGGTTTGGGCTTTACACTCCCAGACTTCAGAGTATAGCGACGTAAAAAGTTTCATGTAGGTTAACTTGCTGATTTATTTTTACTCTCCCAAGTTGTAGTATCTAACATTCACAACTCAATCAGATTGATTACTACACATTAGCTTGTAGGATTCCAGGGGGTAAGACGGTTCAAATGATCATCACATTTCTGAAACCAGTGCAATACACCAACGTGTTATTCCTTCTTAAAGTGACAATCCCTAATATCCTTTTTGGTTTTAGCCAATTTTAATCTTGGCAGGAAGTGTAAATCTGTGCACTCAGCAGCATTACAGGCTTGCTGGCTGTCAAAATTTTGTCCCAGCCAATGCTTGAGTGGTATTCTTGTCATTTCACCGAGGTAAGAAACTTCTCAGGCTGACATATAAAGTCTCCTAAAATAGTGAGTTATGCTGAAATGTAGACAAACATACCCTACTAAATGAATTTCAAATACTTTTTAAAACACACATAACTATACAGTCTTATTCTATAATAATGACTGAGTTGTTAAATAAAACAGAACTAATGCAGCTCAAGCAATTTTATAGATCAATTTAGATATCGGGATAAATAAAACATGTATCTCTGAATGAACACGGAAAAGAATTCCATGTACAGTATCTCTCTTACTGTTTCTATACCTTGTAAGCTTACTATAGTAAGCACTTTCAAATTGAGTCACTGCTACCATTCACTCCTCTGAGACTGATTATTTAAACTGATATCTTTACCCTTTTATAGGCATCAGTTATTATTCAACTTTTTGTGTGTACAGTAATTCTAACTCTCAAAAAATGAACAAATCGAGAAATGTAGGCTGAGGTTTAAAAATGGCCATTTAGCCAAATTGCATACCTGTGCTGTGTCAGCTATATAGTAGATTCATCTCATTCCATTGGTCTAATGGATGGCAATTGAATTTAATTAGCAAAACTACTCTGACTTAGTCTCATACTGTGCTGAATGTAATGAAATCTTTCTCCTTTCCCCCCTTAAATAAAGAATGTCCTTAACTCCACTCCACTGTTAGAATATTAAAAGCTATATATGTTACACTTAAGGACAGAGTACTACCATTCCCTTTCACAAGACTTAAATTTAGTTATTGTATTACACCACATAAAATAATATAAAAGATACTTTGGTAGTTACACACAGTATAGATTCAATTACCACGATGTCACCATTAAAAGCACTTTTATAGTATGAATAAAATGCAAATCCTCTTTATGGATCAATACCAGAAGCATAATTCTAGACTTCATCCTGAGTAGGAAGTTAGCCTTAATAAATCATCTTCATATATTTAAAAAGGTACAAAAGATATTTCTTTGGAAGTATTTCTTTAAAACATACATTACACTTAGGCTGCCATATTTCTCCTGTGCTAATTCTTTTTATCTATACAGGCCCAGTCCTTCCAATGTTGCCTGGGCAAGGCTCCCTCTGAAGATGATGGGAGCCTGGCAAACGAAAAGACTGCAAGACTGGGGCCTATATATTTAAATACACTTTTAAGATGAGAATTGAGAACAAGAAAATGAGCCAAGGCAATGTTAAGCTGCACAATTCTGTGCATGCAACTCTGCCTTTATTTATCTAAATCTTGTGAATCTGACAAAAAGAAGTTTCCAGTAACTAAATAATCTCACCAAAATAAAATTTAGAGAAAAAAAAATCTTCCTAATAGATTTTGAGAGAATATTACCACTAGGTCTAACTTTTGCCTGGCCGGGCACAGTGAGAGAAGGTCCTATGATTGATTATTGTGGTATCTCTGTATCTTTGACTTTGAACCATAACCTTTTTTAACGCACAGTGACAGTTGGGACCTACCATTTGCCATCTGTAGAGATGGAGGGGGAGAAAAGGACTTAGCTTACATTAATCAACCAATTAAGAACAGACTTAAACAAAACACTAAAGCATAATAAAAACCTGACTGCTTAATAGCCTTCTACTTTTAATAGTTGCCTTCCTGCCGTCTGCTTCACAAGAGTAGCACTGTTCTATTTGAGCCTTAAAATACTTGGGGGGGAATGGAACAGGGGACAGCAACTTGTGCACTTTAAGGGCCCGATTCTGTAAGCCATTTAGCAATCTGAAGTGAAGATGAGGGACCTCAGTAACTCGCAGGTTCAGGCTCTCTGTGGAAAACAGCTGTAAATCATACTGATATAATAGGAGACCTGCCTCTTACCTCAATTACAATCATTACAGAATTTTGCTTATACATAAAATTAGTAACTAATCAAAAGATACAACTCACTGCTTCAATAAGAATTAATGTTTTCTTTCCAAGCTCTTAGCACTATCTAGGCATGTAATATATTTTGTCTCCACATTCTTCATCACACACAGAAGCACAACAGTACACACCAAACATGAGACGGGTCACTGAGGGCCTAATTCTGCTCTCAGCTACACTGACATAGGTAGAGTAAATCAGTCAAGCCCAAGGTATTTGGAGCCAAATTCTGCTCCGAGTCACAACGATTTCAATCTGGGGTAATTCCAGACCTCCAGAATTTACACCAGTGTAACTGAGAGCAGAATTAGGCCTCAAATGCTTAGACTCGGGTAAGTGGAGACTTGAGCAATACTGAGGTAATATGCTCTGTGTTAAAGGTGGAGGGTGACCCAACCTTCTCAATAGCAAACTTAGGGCAGGTCTACACTTAAAATGCTGCAGCAGCACAGCTGTAGCACTTCAGTGAAGACACTACTACGCCGACAGGAGAGCATAGTTAATCCATCTCCATGAGAGGCAGTAGCTATGTCAATGGGAGACGCCCTCCCGTCAACACAGCGCTGTCTACACCAGGGGTTAGGTCAAGTATAACTGCATCGCTCAGGGCTGTGGATTTTTCACACCTCTGAATGACGTAGTTATAGCGGTGTAAGTTTATAGTGTAGACCTGGCCTTAAACCAATGGGAGAGGAGAGACAGAGGGAACATCAGAGACAAAAATAATACAGGGTGATCTAATCTGGACTTGCAAGGTGTTTAGCTTTGATTTATATTTGGAAATAAGGATCAGCTAACATGTGGAACTCTTCATATTCACAGGGAAACATTTGGTGATGGAGAGATTAGTGAAGTGTCCTTATCCAGATCTAATACTAGATAATAAAAAAGAGAGAGACAGAGAGACAGATTCTTTTGTTCCAAGACATTTTCAAGGCCAGGCATAAAGCTGACTGCTACAACGAGAAATATCTATAATCAATGAAAACCTAGCTCTCTCCACTGTCTCTCTAGTACCAATCAAAGCAAGTTTTAGTCACTGGAGCTTTAGGACTTCTGTACTCAGTGAATGGTACTACAGGGAAGCTGATTAATAACAAAATATTGATAAAAAATAAAATGTTTATATAAGAATGAATCATCTATGAACCAAATTATTTTATATGTACCCAAATAATCCCCTTTAGCACATAATAAATTGTAAATAAAACTGGCTATTTTCTTTGTGGGAGGTAAAATACATTTATGGGATATCTGTAAAAAAAACCAAATGACTCAAATTCTGCTCATTAAAAAAATATACCATGCTCCTAAAATAAGTGCTTTTTTGTAATTATAATAACTGAAATTTGGAACAAACTTGCACGACTTGGCGGACATGATCTCTCTCTCACACACACTGTTTATAGTTCCTTTTTTATTACTTTGTGTCTTTTTTAAAAAACAATTACATCTTACTTTTGGGAAATTATTGCACTGAAATCCAGGGTAATTTATCAAGCTGCCACACATTTTCCCCTTATCAAACCTTTCCTCCCTTTTAACATTCCAAGAAAATGCAGAGGGAAATTTGCTTGGTCACAAGAAGGATCTTTTTGTGAACTTGATAAAACTTTACCAAGTCTGATTTCACAATTTCTTTATGAAACCATGGTGATCCCATATCAGGATAGTTAAGAATTACAAAAATAACAATAAACTAAGAGTTTTAGAAGGTTTATTAATCATCAAGGTTCAGGGCATGAGGCAACCTCTAACTAATGGAGTGGGGAATTTTTTTCCTTTATATTCCTCTGAATGAAAAATTTTAATTAATAAAAGCTAAATCGGGGGGGGGGGGGGGGTTGCCACTGTCTTCAATGAAGTCAGGATTTCACCAAAAGGGACTGAAATATGTTGTCTACAGGAAAGAAGGCCTTGAGTTCAGATGGGTTCTATCTCTCCTTGAAAGGCTCAGAGAGTCCTGTGGCACCTTTAAGACTAACAGATGTATTGGAGCATAAGCTTTCGTGGGTGAATGCCCACTTCGTCACCCACGAAAGCTTATGCTCCAATACATCTGTTAGTCTTAAAGGTGCCACAGGACACTCTGTTGCTTTTTACAGATCCAGACTAACACAGCTACCCCTCTGATACTTGAAAGGCTCAGTTTCACTACAATCAGAGGGCTATGACTGAAACAAAATATTTACACACAAAGACCTAACAAAACTATCAGAACCAACATGGCACAGGCAAGAACTGAGCTAAGTTTGACATCCAATTCTATCAATTCACCCCTACTTTTTACATCTTTTGCTCCTCTTGAGCAGAGGCTGAATCAATCGTACCAAATTACACCACCCTGTGCATGTGGCAGTTGTGTGCTGTAGACCCCACTAGAGACCAGGATAACACAAGGAGACTCAAGGTTGGATTTAAACCCAGATCCTCAGAGGGGAAAGCCTAGATTTAAAAAAAAATATTTTATTCAATAAGCAGGGGCAGGGCTTTTTCGAGAGCCTACATACTTACAAAGAACCCAGTCCTTCTCTCACTGAAGTTCTGCTGTTTACTTCAGTGGGAGCAGGTTGGGCACCAAATAAATAGACATAGCAAGTGAACAGCTCGTAAAACATGAAATAAATGAAAAATTCTTCACTTAGTAAAATGTTGACTTATACAAGGGCTACATACCTTTTTTAAATTATCATATAAATATTAAGGGCCCAATCTTGCCTTCTTTCCACATGGAAAACTCCCACGAGATGCATGGGCCCCTCCTAAATTCTTTATCAGGACATAGGAATTGCCAGACTGGATCAGACAAATGGTTCATCTAGTCTAGCATCTTGTCTCTGACTGTGGCCAGTATCAGATGCTTCAGAGGAAGCAGAGGATGGTCCAGTGCAGGGATCGGCAACCTTTGGCACGCGGCCCACCAGGGTAAGAACCCTGGTGGGCCGGGCCGGTTTGTTTACCTGCCGTGTCCACAGGTTCGGCCGATCGCGGCTCCCACTGGCCGCGGTTCACCATCCCAGGCCAATGGGGGCTGCGGGAACCGGCGCAGGCCGAGGGATGTGCTGGCCACCACTTCCCGCCACCCCCATTGGCCTGGAGTGGCAAACCGCGGCCAGTGGGAGCCGCGGTCGGGCGACCCTGCGGACACGGCAGGTAAACAAACCAGCCCGGCCCACCAGGGTGCTTACCCTGGCGGGCCGCATGCCAAAAATTGCCAATCCCTGGTCCAGTGGTTAAGGTAGTAGCCCAGGACCATACAAGTACTTTCGATATATATAACTGTCCCAGTTTTGTGTATAAGAACATGAAGAATGACCATATTGGGTCAGACCAATGGTCCTTTTAACCCAGTATCCTGTCTGCCGACAGTGGCCAGTGACAGCTGCTTCAGAGGGAGTGAAACGGAACTGGACAATTTATTGAGTGATCCATCCCCTTTCGTCCAGTCCCAGCTTCTAGAACTATTTTGCATTTTTTCCTTGTTCCCTGTCCCATTGTCATGTGCAGCCTAAGGTGACTCTAAAACAATTCCTCTTTATCCCGCCTGTCAAGTCCGCATTTTGAACGTGGCTGTAAGTGCTGCAGGACCATTTATACTTCATTTGTCCTACCTGCAGAGGTGCAATTAGGATCTATATCAGTAATGAATCGGACACTCGAGCCAGCATAACTGAAATTCAGCATCTCGCTCCAAACTCACATTTTTAATCCCTATCTGTGACTTGAACTCATAGTACCAGAGATCAGAAAGTCAAAGCACTAAAGCTGATGCATTAGTATATTGAACTGGCTTGCTGGCAAGTAGCACAATTTAGGATGGATTCCAATTTAAAACACAAGCAATCAATTCCCAGGTGCTAGGCAGGGAGTCAGAGATGGGGGTATTCTAAAGCAACTCACTCCCAAGCAAAGAGAGAGGAAACAGAAGAGGAATAGAATGACATCATTGAGCTCACAGTGTGGCTGGACAGTAAGTTTGTTTGTGGAAAAGCACAGTATTACTGGAGTCTATTTATTATTAAGGCAAGTGCTTTCATCTATTGATGGTATTTAGAAACAGTGAGCAGAAACACTAAGTAATGGATGAACAAGGGGAACTGAATAAGGACAAAAGCTGTAATGATGTCAGTTGGGAACTAGAGGAGATGCTCGGGAAAACATCATCCTGCCTAAGGTTAAAACTGTTAAGGGTCGTATTCAGCAGGACCCTTGAGTCAAGGTTTTCAGAACTTGGGCGGTTTTCTCTACTTTATGATACTGTGGCATATTCTGCCCTAAGCTCCATTGGCCATTGCTGGGGAAAGACCCTGATAACACACCTGGTGACGTTCTGCTGAGCAAGGAAGGGCTGGATTTGGAGGGAGCTGCACTTCCTGTGTGGCAGAGCCCAGACCCACATACGCTTCCTGCGGAACTGCATATATGGATGTTTGCAGATGAGTCTAAAAGATCTGCCCCTGCGTGGCTTTTCCAGTCCTTCCATCCCCATGTGTAGAGGAGGCATGTTAGGACTCCATGGAGCACCTCTGTAGGATACCTGCCCTGTGGATCTCCCTAGATCCTCAGGCTGGGTGCCAGGGACTGGATTTACCACCAGGTACACAATCATTACGTGTTTTTAAATTAATGTAAAATGTCAAATGCTTTGCCCGTCTCAGTGGAGTTTTTTGAAATGATGACACCCCACAAGCTGAATCCAGTTTACTCTGTCGTTTCCACTTCTTGCAAAACAAAGAAATCTGTTTTAGATTTCATGAAATTCGACATGTTACCATGACTAACTCGGATCCAATTTCATTTGGAGTACTGCAAAGTCTTTATGACAATCGCATGCCACTGGAAATATAGCAAAAAACGTGTGCTTAATTACCTTCTTTAATAATTCCATGACATATAATTTATTAAACAATGTCTTTAATTGTAATCAAAATCAGAACTACAAATATGCAAAGACAGTTGCACTTTCTGGCTAAACAGGAGGCAGAGAGTGAGCACTAATGATGCACCAACCACCTCTACCCAAAAATACACTGCTTAGTAAGATCACCAATTTAATGATTTTTGTATTTCATTTATCAGCCATGTAGTCGTCATTCTCCTCCCTATCACCATCTGTACACACTTTCCCAATAGACCATCACAGCTGTCCTGTTTCTCACACACAGTACCTTTTATATTCTTCCCAACTGTTTTTAATAATTGTTCTGTGCATAGCACTGTACTTCCTTTGTTTTCTTTTTTTTTTTTTTAATACAAAAAAGAGATATAATCCAAACAGGTCATCACAGTAAACAGCATTTGGTAAAGGCAGACAATTAAAATGTTAAATGACTCAATGTTCATTGATCTCTCTTAAAGTTGGACTGGCCCTAGAGTATAGCCTAATGTAGGGCTAGTATTAAGAAAATAGTTCCTTAAAAAGCTGAAAAGTTAAAAGGTGGGTAACTAAAAATATATACTAAAGTATGTAATGATGATGGATTTGTGAGACAGCTCTGCCTCATCCCTCTTTAGGAAATTATTGTTACTAATAATAAATCTTGCTTTACACTTTTAAAGTGGCATCTCAAAACACAATTACTGTGTCGGAAGGTATTACTGAACCCATTTCACAGAGATGCAAACAGAGACACAGAAAAATCTAGTGATCAGCCTCCCGACTTCCACTCCCTTGCTTTGACAGCTAAACTACCTTGACCGCTAATAATAGCTACATCAAATGGATGTAGCTAATATTAGCTAAACAACTGCTAAACAACCAGTGGGGTCACTGGACAATTGAGATGCTAAAGAAGCACTCAAGGACGATAAAGCCATTGCAGAGAAACTAAATTAATTATTTGCATCAGTCTTCACTGTCGAGGATGTGAGGGAAATTCCCAAACCTGAGCCGTTCTTTTTAGGTGACAAATCTGAGGAACTGTCCCAGACTGAGGTGTCATTAGAGGAGGTTTTGGAACAAATTGATAAACTAAACAATAATAAGTCACCAGAACCAGATGGTATTCACCCAAGAGTTCTGAAGGAACTCAAATGTGAAATTGCAGAACTACTAACTGCAGTTTGTAACCTATCATTTAAATCAGCTTCTGTACCAAATGACTGGAGGATAGCTAATGTGACGCCAATTTTTTAAAAGGGCTCCAGAAGTGATCCCGGCAATTACAGGCCGGTAAACCTGACTTCAGTACCGGGCAAACTGGTTGAAACTATAGTAAAGAATAAAATTGTCAGACACATAGATGAACATAATTTGTTGTGGAAGAGTCAACATGGTGTTTGTAGAGGGAAATCATGCCTCACTAATCTACTAGAATTCTTTGAGGGGGGTCAACAACCATGTGGACATGGGGGATCCAGTGGATATAGTGTACTTAGATTTTCAGAAAGCCTTTGACAAAGTCCCTCACCAAAGGCTCTGTGCTTTCATGGGATAAGAGGGAAGGTCCTCTCATGGATTGGTAACTGGTTAAAAGGTAGGAAACAAAGGGTAGGAATAAATGGTCAGTTTTCAGAATGGAGAGAGGTAAATAGTCAGGGGTCTGTACTGGGACCAGTCTTATTCAACATATTCATAAATGATCTGGAAAAACAGTGAGATGGCAAAATTTGCGGTTCATACAAAACTACTCAAGATAGTTAAGTCCCAAGCAGACTGCGAAGAGCTACAAAAGGATCTCACAAAACTGGGTGACTGGCCAACAAAATGGCAGATGAAATTCAATATGGATAAATACAAAGTAATGCACATTGGAAAACATAAACCCAACTATACATATAAAATGATGGGGCCTAAATTAGCTGTTACCACTCAATCTTGGAGTCATTGTGTATAGTTCTCTGAAAACATTCACTCAATGTGCAGAAGCTGTCAAAAAAGCAAACAGAATGTTGGGAATCATTAAGAAAGGGATAGATAATAAGACAGAAAATATCATATTGCCTCTATATAAATCCATGGTATGCCCACATCTTGAATACTGTGTGCAGATGTGGTCACCCCATCTCTAAAAGATATATTGGAACTGGAAAAGATTCAGAAAAGCGGTATAGAAAAGCTTTTGTATGAGGAGAGATTAATAAAACTGGGAGTTTTGAGCTTGGAAAAGAGATGGCTAAGGTGGGACATGAGAGAGGTCTATAAAATCATGACTGGTGTGGAGAAAGTAAATAAGGAAGTGCTATTTACTCCTTCTCATAACACAAGAACTAGGGGTCACCAAATGAAATTAATAGGCAGCAGGTTTAAAACAAATAAAAGAAAGTATTTTTTCATACAACACACAGTCAACCTGTAGAACTCCTTGCCAGGCAATGTTGTGAAGGTCAAGATTATAACAGGGTTCAAAAAAGAACTAGATAAGTTCATGGAGGATAGGTCCATCAATGGCTATTAGCCAGAATGGGAAGGGTTGGTGTCCCTAGCCTCTGTTTGCCAGAAGCTGGGAATGGGCGACAGGGGATGGATCACTTGATGATTACCTGTTCTGTTTATTCCCTCTGGGGCACCTGGCATTTGCCACTGTCAGAAGACAGGATACTGGGCTAGATCGACCTTTGGTCTGACCCAGTATAGCATTCTTATGTTCTTAAGCATGGCCTTTCATCCCGAAGGATCCAAGAATATTTCACAGACTAGACACATATGGCATTCCTGAAATGCAACCATAAAACAAACAGTACACAGCACCTGAATGATGGAGGAATTTGGGCCCAGGACCCTGGAACAAATGTTTACTCTTGCAAAAGGCTCGGTGGTATTTTTATGTCCATGCAGAATCATTATACAGTCCCTCTTTCCTTATTTTTGTTATCATGAGAATCATTACAAAATAACAACCCAGCTGAGTTGGGGAGGAGGTGTAAAAAGACCCACATAAAATAAAATTCATGGAACTCAATATAAGTAATTAAGGAGGAAGAAGGGCTGAGCTGGCTCTTCTGGGATTCAAACTAGTGATTCCATGGAGTCTTGGGGTATGTCTATGCTGCAATTAGATACCTGCAGCTGGCCTGTGGCAGCTGACTCCAGCTTGGGCTAAGGGACTGTTTAACTGTGGTGTAGACATTTGTGCTTGGGCTGCAGCCCAAGCTCTGGGACCCCTCCCACCTTGCAGGGTTCTAGACACCAAGCTCCAGCCCAAGTGCTTATACCTCAATTAAACAACTCCTTAGCCTGAGCCCCACAAGCCCAAGTCAGCTGGCACAGGCCAGCCATGGGTGTCTAACTGCAGTGTAGACATACCCTGAGTGATTCAGACCTGAAGTCTGGCCCACTAAAATGGCCCTATTAGTAAAAGAAAGAACATTTATCTTTAAATAGGGAAGAAAAAAAAGAAAAAAACCTTCAGCAGTGGTTAAGCCAAGAAACAGCTATGATAGAAAACCTTCAGGAAAAAGAGGAAACAGAACTCTTCTGAAGAGCCACAGGAATCCAGCTACTGCAACATCTATTCAGTGGAACAATCTATTATGAACCTGCCATTGGAGATGTTGCACAAGAATCAAACTTGCAACTTTTGGTAAGTGAGATGAAACGGAATGTTCAGGTTATTAAAAAAAATAACAGAGGATGACTAAAAGTGGACACAAAAAATGTTCATGTTCCAACAGAGATTAGCAATATGGAGCTAAGCAGTATGGACGATAAAGGAATAAGTATTACAGATGACAGATCAGACTGCGATCAGACTCTGGCAAATAGCAGAACTGAGTTCCAAAGTGAACTGTCTCACAGAAAACTTAAGATGCTGGTCCTGAGATTTACAGGATTGTTCAAAAAAAGATTAGTCTGAATTTTACCTTGCACTGGGTAAGTTTTTCCATATAGATTCTGTCCAGAGCACACCCCAGCATATTGAGAAGGGGATGTGCATATATCATCCAACACCTTGCACACGTGCCAGGCATCAGCAGTGAAGAATCCTTATTCAGAGCCCAGTCTGCATACAGAGTGATCTCTGTGCCCCTGTAGGACTGCAATGGGACAGCACGGACATTGATGTAGGCCCACATGTTCTGGGTTTGAACAGGTATGGGGACCAATGCCTCAGGGTCAGGATTTAGGCACAATGGTGAGGCAATACAGGGGAGCTTGCACTGTTACTGCCCTTGCTGTTTCTATTCTATGGAAAGAGGGTTTCAATCGCCAGGGCTGTCCATTTCACAGCACAAAAATTCACTTTTTAAATAAGAGGATAAAATCATATATTTAAAATAATTATTCCACTCTTGTAAATAAATACTGAGATTGTGATCTGTAACATTTGAGCAGAATAGCTTTAGAGCTTAAAATGGGTTCTGAGCATATTATTTTGTCCAGGTATCACACTTACATATCCTTTGCCATGTCGCAGGGAATGTACATCCTGAGGACATTCTTCTCAGACTGGAGTGAAAATCTCTAGAACAGCATCTGTCTCTATAACATGCATATTAATAAATGAGCCATAGAATCGAGGCACCAACAAGCATTGGAGTTAGCTAAAGTATCAGTTGATATCAGTGATCCATCTCCAAAGAAGAGTGACATTTTGACCATGAAAATACCACCTCCTACCTAGCCAGCCCTGTGGTCTTTCCAACTTACCTTACTTTTCAAAAGACATTTTTATCTGCAAGTATAAATTATCAGCAGCTGAAAAAAATTAAAAAGCTTTATATAAACACTATGGAGCAGATTCTCAGCTGGTGTAAATCAGCACAGGTTCACTGAGGTTGGCAGGTCAACTCTAATGTACAACAGTAGAGGATCTGATCTTCTAAATGGTCAGCAGAAATTAAAACGAACCCCTCTACATTTGTACCAGCCACGCACAATACCTTAAAATAAAGTAACGTAGGAACTGACTTTCCAGCAAAGCAATTAATGAAAGTAGGTTTGCCAGATATTTTTTATGAAGTCATTGTAACATCAAGTCCTCATCACTGCACAATCTTTCCCCAACAGGTATTACAACAACAGCAATACTTTCTTATAAGTTACTTGAACCTACTTTGCTTAAATAGTAAAATCTACCACTTAAGAACAACAATCCAACTGAATTAAATTGAAATTTCACCCTGTGTAGTACCAGACAGGGATTTTGCTATAGCTCTTCCATTCCAAACTAAAATTCTCTTGTCTACTGCTTTAGGCAAAAAGAGAACACCAAAATCCAGCAATCCTCTTTGGGATGAAATGTGACAGACATCATATTTCTGTCCTAAAACTTCTCTTAGATTTTTGCCTTGACAATAACATATCAAGATTAGACTTTGCTTTTGATGCCTCTGCAGAGGTTCATCAGGTTTCCTTCAATGGTATAGAGTATATTTTCTAATCTGTACATTGGCCTTAAGCAGAAATATTCAAGTGGAAGTTTGACTAGTCGTAATTTCAGTTACAAAGCTTAGATCTGTAGTTCATAGCGATTGTATTCAACTGAAAAAAAAAAAGGCAAGCTACATGCATAAAGCTGTCTCAATATTTCATGCTGCACTTAGTTTTTCATCGGGATCATCCTGCATTTTCTCCTTGCAGGCCCATACCACGCTGTACACAGTGCCTGCACTCCACAAACCTGAGCATGTCAGCCTTCCATTCATGGAACTCCTCACTATCGGGAGTATCTCTATTGACTTCACTGGCCTTTGGATCAGGCCCTAAGAGTTCCCTTTGGGAGTTCCGTGCTTAGAGGGCTTGCCCACATGAGACGGCAAATTCCCAAATTTGCAAATGCACTCTGCACCAAGGAGTAATCTGTGCCGGGGCAAGTTTCCCAATGTGATTTTATGCATCTAGTGCTTGAGTTAAGGGATACAATAGGGGAGGTCAATGGTTATGATTAGAGAAGACACATAGGGTCACAAAAAATGGGTGCATAGCAGACATATTATCAAATAACAGTTAGTCCTTGCTTAGATACCAATGTGACAGGCACATTATTAATATGATTGATGGATAGATGGAACCAAAGAAAAAGAGTAATAGTAGCTACATCTCTATGGCCATAGCAAGTAACAGCTATAGCAGAGTCAAGGGGTCTTGCTAATATCACACATGCTTACAAGGCATACAGTGTCAGTTTTATAGCTCATACAATGGTGTACCACTGACCATATTCATTCTTTTGCCTGTCTTAAGTCTCAACATGCCCAACTAAAAGAACCATGAGTAATAAAATAATAATACCTATCTCTTATATACAACTTTTCACAAATAGATCTCAAGTAGGTCCAATATATGCTTTCCACATGTACCACTCAGGCTCTGATCCTTACATGCAACACTGGCCCCTCATCTTGCAACTATTTTAATGGTTTAGGAATAACTAAACACCATGGAGTTGGTGCTACTGTCAATGCATGAAGCTCCCAATAGCTTCAATGAGAGTTTTGAGAAGGAATGAACTAAAGGACTGGGTCCAACATGTGTATTTATACAATTGCCATCAAAAATGGCACTGAATAAAACAACTGACCTAACTTGTGTCTATTCCATTTTATTTTGCCTCTTCATAGTTCAACTGGACGATACTGTTGGGCTGTTTTCCTATATGTCAAAACATGCCTCTGTGGTATTTTTAACCAGCGCTACCCAAGTTACTATGCCATCAGCCACCAAATAACCCTTCATCATAATCGACTCACCTGTTTGAATAATCCTACTTTTTAAATCCACCAATCAAATGACAATTTTGTGACTCACTATAGATACATCTCACCCAATAACGGGATCATGCTGAACCATCCAGTGATGTTCTGGCACACATGCAATAAAAACCATGGCAACAAAGACGAGAGCTTGCCAATGGCAGCTGCTGCACGCACACACAAAATTAAACTATATTCTTCTGAAAAGGGATATTATTATGGCATTTGTTTCCCTCCGCCCACCACCCCCAGATCACAAAATAAAGGAGAAAATATCCAATATATACTAAACACTGAAAGAGAGAGAAAGATTTCAGTGGAATTGTGATGGAGTGTAAAGGTTCATGATAGAAAATCCAACTGGAGGGGTGTGGTTGGCTGTAAACATCAGCCTTGAACATTTTGTTCGCCTTAAGCAAGTAACAGTTAATGTGTGAGTAAAACTGGGGGGGGGGGGAAATTATCATCAGAAATGGACAAACGAGCATATTTTGACAAACGCTGGTCAATTTTCACAACAGTTTTGCAAGACTGATTTTCAGTCTAAAGTACAAACGCACATGCCTGCATCTTGTCTTGTATATTATCGGCTGACAATTATCTTCACTTTCCTTCTCTTGTGAGGCACTATCTGATCCCTTGCATGCAGTTATGTAACTCGCAAGTTATCAGTCTCCTCACTTGTGAAGATAAATGTTGTATCAGACCTCTGACATCATGTGTTCGCCAAGCAATTATTTTTGATATCGTAAGAGTTATACAGGGTGCACAATAAAATTAAAAAGTAGAAAGCAAGGTTAATAAGATTATCGTGTCAGTATAATAGGTAATGAGTTTTGCAGTATATCCTCATATCTGCCCTCTGAAAACATAATTAAATGACCGAGATTTATATTTTAAAGGAATGCAGACATACTGTCTATATCATCCTGACCAAATATGCTAATTGCTTTCCACTCCAAAATCACACAGTTGTGTGGAGCTTTTCAGTCCCGGAGTGTGAAGAACTAAATTCAAATCTAGGTTTTGAGTGACAGACACTTTTCACTAAAGCCATGAAAACTTCAGAATAGCTCAGAATTAAATCTAGCCTGATCTCAATTTTACTCAGCTCGTATCACTACCATATAAAGGCTTTATGAAGAAAGAGCACTCTCCCTGAGCCCAAGGCAGTGCCCAACTGGCCATTTTAAAACCTGCCATGGCACCTGATTGGTCAACCAGAATGGGATGGATATAGGGATGGAGGTTATTTAGAAACTGGAGAGCATGCTCCAGTCTCTTCAGATGGGGAATTTTTTCCCTTCACCCTCCCAATGCATGAATCAGTTGCAGCTTATTGCCATGGTTGGATGTGCATTTGCCTCTGTGTTTATTTTAGCTCTCCTTAGAATTGCACCAGATTTTACTGTCTCCCACGTACGGGATTAGGAAGGAATTTTCCCTCTTTGGTAAACTGACCTAAATCAGGGTTTTCACCTTTCCATGGGATTCTTCCCTTCCCTCTTTTCTGGTATATGATCAGAGCTAAACTTCATCCCCAAGGTCTGGTTAGGCAGTGCCCTCAGCAGTCCACATCAGGAGAGCTTTTGCAACACCCAACACTAACGGTTATAGGATAAACTGTTGCAATTACAAGATCCCTGGTGATGTGTAACATGTTTCTTGGCCCCAAAAGAGCTCATAGACAACAGCAGTATGGGGACAAGCCTCACATTGAAATATAAGTATGGTGTGGCTGGTTCTTTTCATGAGTCTAGAACTATGAGTGGCGCCTGATATAGTTCTGTACTGAGTCCCAATGGTTTGGTCGTCACAATGGCCCAAATGAGTTTAGATATTTACCTGGCAGGTTTAATTAACATTTCAATAAAGTTGCAGCCACAGGCCTTTACAAGGCTTTACTAGGGCTTCGACTGGAGGCATATGATGGCACTTGACAGCATCCATTCTTAGTAAAGGATCACAATCATTTTTTTCCTCAAATTTTAAGGATTCAAAAAGGTTTCTAAATATAGGGCTCAAAGGGCCAAATATGAAGGAGCAGCCCATTTGCACAGGCAAAACCCAAGTTTATACACACAAAACACAGCTCAAAGCAGTTTACATGGCACCATTCTCCATTTTGCACATGCACTCATGGGTAAACACAAAATGGATGCACATATTTATTTTATGGAGGATAGCTATAAATTTGACCCAAAGAAATTTAATTTGCTTTAAAATAGCTAAATCCTGCCATTAGAGATATATGCATTACTCTCAATGAGTTACATGAATGCATCTACAGACAGAATTGAGCTCAAATAGCCAAATTCGTTGACTTACGTCAACAAAGTTACACAGTTATTAAATACTGCCCAAAGCATATAAATACATTATTTTTATTTACACCAGTGGAGACTCCATTGCACTCTTGCTAGTGATGGGAGAATATGATCCACTGAATAGAATAATATAGTAAACACTAGAGCTGGTCAGAAAACTCTCCGACTCCTGGCAGAACCAATCAGAATTAACTTACTTGGGCAAAACTCCCACTGAAATCAATGGCAGCTGCAGGTGCTCAGCATTTTTGAAAATCAAGTCAGTTAATTAGGTGTCCTCAGTATGAATTTGTGCGCTTAACCTTCAGCATCTCAGGTTTGAACATTTGGAAAACTTGTCTGGAGAATCTGGATCAAGCCAGCCAAAACTTCAGATTGTAAACTTTTGCGGGCAGGAACCTCATCTACCTCTATGTTTGCACAGTGCCTAATACAACAGTGCTCTGGAACTGATCATGTATTCAGGGTGCTACCATAATACAAATAATTAACTGATAATCAAACAAATTAAATGAATCAAAGGGTATCTTTGTATCTACCTGGGATTAAAACTATCCCGTTTATTTCACAAAGAACTCCATCTGCTTCAAGCTCTCTCTGTGATAAGTCACAGAGTCAACCATGGTGACTGCTATGGCAATGATTAAACAAGTAGCCCTGAATTTTCAATTTGCCTATTTAATCTGTAATTACAATCCTCCAATTAATTTTAAATAATCCAGAATGGGTGCTATAGCCACAGCTGTGGCTAGCGAAGCTACGTGAGCTGGAACCCGCTTGATACAGAACCCACCAGCAGGGAGTTCTCCAGAACGGATACTTTGGTCTGGAATTTATTCCCACCTACCCAGCTCTAAACAGCCCCAAACTGTTGATGCTTAGGACGTGATGTGAAGAACATCTCTTTGCTAGAGCTCTGGGGAGGGTTGAGGGTGAGGGAGTTGATGGAGTTGGGTTTATTTTGCTGCTTTGAATTACTAGCTGGTTATGTTAATTTAATTTGGTTGTGTGTGTGGTTTCAGTACACTGCTGGGTGGTTATTCTTGAAAGGAATGTTCTTTCCAATAATTGTTTGAACGCACAGAGCCATGGACTGGCGTCCTCTCCTTTACATTGAAATTAAAAAAAACCAAATAGTCATAATAATCAATATCGGCATTTGTGAAGAATCAGAATTTCCACTGCTTCTCTCCAGGCCTTGAAAGGCTGACATGGTGTTTTGGGTCCTCTAGAATCTGCTTTGAGGCCTCAACCAAATGAAACATTCAGCCCTGCTGTGTACAGCAGTGACCACAACAAAGATTGTGGTTTCTCCCACACTCGCCTTAAATAGATTTAAATTAATGCTATTCATCATTGGGTGGAAAAGAAGGGAAATATAAAAATGCAGTAACTGTAGACAAGTCAAAACCCAGCCAACAGCATTGGGTAACTTTCTTACCAACACACAAACCTCAGTTATAAATGCACTGACCTCCATTCAAAGACTTCTCCTAATTTTTCACCCACACTATCTACTGTCTCACTCCAGATCACTTCTGCTTGAAGAATAACACATGTAAGTAATATTATTACATTACTGACTTCAAAAATCACCTGGAAAATATTCTAGCCACATTAAAAGCATATTTAGCCACTGTTTGTTTGGTTGTTGGTGGTGAAAGTAGAAAGCTAAACCACACGAGTGAACTGCCAATGGTTCGTGATATAGCAAACAGTCACAAGTTTCGCTATAGCTAGGGTTAGAATTAACACAGCCACTTACCATCTCAGTTACAACAGCAGGGAGAAAGCAGTTGTCCCAACCTAAATCCTGCTTCTGTCAACTACTGTTTGCTCCTGCAAGGAGCAGAGACTGATTATTCCACGTTCCAAAAGAGAATTTTTTGATGGGCAAAGATATATTTCTACACCATAGACTGTGTGTGTGTGTGTGTGTGTGCGCGCGCGCGCTATATATAAAACAATGGATGTCCAGAGATTTTAGTCTTTGTATTCCAAATCCAGTTGTGAGTACTTATGTTTTCTGCAGGCTTCTTTTCTTAATGGGAGCCTTTTATGGGCTTGAAATAATACAAGATCTGATCTTCTTTGATGGTGGAAATACGCTGAGAGCACTACATCTCATATTACTTTTAACCCATAAATGTTTCTCTATGGCAAGAAGACCCATGAAAAACATGACGTTAAGAGATTTTCTGAATATTGATGTAGCCAGGTTCCTTTGGATCTGCACACACAGACCAGTAATGAAGTAATGCATGTGTGTCATTAACATCCAGCCTCACGTGTGAAACATTTAAGATTGCTTTTGACATACGCTGGACTTCAACAGTCATGTATTAGAAGTCAATTTCCAACAGTCTCATAGTGAGGATATGCTTAAAATATCTCCAGATATACATATAAATTGCAGCGAGCATTACACATTTACTTAATGACAGATATGACGATATTTTGAAATGTGGCCCTTTTTTAAATCATTAAACACTATTCTAATGAGCATTTGGGATGAATCTTGGGAGGAAAAAAAAACCCTACTGATCTTACACCTGCTCTTTAGCAGTGGGAAGCGGGTTCTCAATCTGTTAACACGACCATCTGGCCAATCTGCATATCGTGGCTATCTGTATGATGGAATGGCAATAACATAGCCAAAATAAAAACAAAATGCATCAAAAACTAACAGTGGACTCTGTCTTTTGATTTAAATTAAATAATAAATGCTGTCTCAGAGAAAACCAGGAAAGTAACCTAAGTAATTAAAAATGAGCTTTCACTACAACAAAGTTAAGGTAACAATATGGTGTATGTAATGTGGTAATCGGTAACACTTTACACAATAAAACACTAGACTTTTGCAGAGCACATATCAGGGGTTCAGGACGCTGCGACAGCTCTTTTTATGATGTACAGTACTGTTAGAACACCTTTCACATTACAGATACATACTGAACAACTGAAGCTATTAACAGGATTAATGCAGTAACAATCAATAACAATTGCACTAAAAGATGATGGCGCAAAGTGTTATGTACCTTTTTGACTCGGAACTAAAAGATACTTACACTGATATTCTGAATATATGCAAGTATGTTTCCTGTATGTGCATTATTTCAATTGATACTCCTTTATTATAGCCTAAGCATAAATATTAAAATGCCACCAATTACAACATAAAATGTGTCTTTTTTAAGTTTAAAGTCATGTGTACATAGTATTATTGTACATAGTAAATTATCCACAGAAGGTATTTCAATGTGAAGTAAACTTTCACAGTTACACAAATACATTAGACATCTTATTTCCACCTTGGCTTCATTTTTTACTATTATTAAAATTAGAAAAATGGCTTTATTTAAATTAAAAAATCCCGGATTTATTAAAATTAAGCATTTTTCAATGTCCATTTTAAAGATTAAAAGATTCTGAGTGGCAAATTTCTAGCTAGCTTTAATGCTTGCCTAGAGTGGATAATGTCTGTCAAAAAAATCAAGTATTGTGTTGTTGTCACTTTGTGGCCTATAGATTACAACCTAGCTTTGTCCACTCAAGAAGTCTGTAAAAAAAATGACTCTCAGAAAATTTAACTACTTCAGCTGCGAATCTTTTCTACAATCTGATCACATTAGCAGAAGTAACTCTGAAGCAGTAAAAAAATCAAGAAAGTTCTTGGTTGAGTGCTTACTAATGAACAAAGGTTAACTTTATCTAAAAGGTCAAATGCCTGGTGGCTAAGGTTATGACCTTAACAACTTAAATTGTGACCTTGCCACGTGCCTGGTTTATTGTAGACTCTGATACAGATCATCTGGTAAAGAACTGGTCATAAATTAGCTTTACTGTTACACTCCCACAAAGAAAACGGTTTGCCACAGTGGTTTCCAAGTTGTCATTTGATACATGTGCAGAATAAATGAAAAATTAAAAAGCCAACCCAAGTTAAGGGTATGAGAATACTTTTCTTAAACAGGTTACAAACTGCAAATTGGAGCTGATGCTCTATAGTTCAATACATTTTTGGTCACCTTCTAATTCAGAAAACACCGACATTCCTCATTTTCTTACGAAAATGGCATGCAGCTTGTGTATTCACATACTTGAGTTTTCTTGTTCTTTATATAGTAGTTCTTAAAAGAGAATAATTCATTTCTGTAGCTGAATCTGCTTTGTCAGAAGCATTATTTAAATCTGGGCACATGTATTCTCTTATAGATGACAGTGTCCAACTAAAGAGAAAGCCTGGACTCAAAGCAATAATTATTGTACACGTTTAGATGGAAAGGAACATCTCACTGTTGAAATCATCTAGAACAAGGCATAGTGGAACAGAATTAATTTATTAAATAAATAAACAAATAAATATTAAAAAGAAGCAAGCACTATGGGTGAAAAGGCCACAATGGTTTTGGCACGTATCTTAAAGCACGTTTCAAAGTCTGTGCCTCCTGCCAATACTGGCAACTTCTCAAAACTTTTAAGGAGGTAAAAACATTGTTTAGTGTTTACAAATCTTCTGCACTATAGCAGATGCCTGTCAAATCAGCTATATGTAAGTTGACCAACCTACCTAATATTTGTGTTGGCAACTTCCTCGGCATAAATAACAGGTCTGTAAATCTCTGAAATCAAGTCTGAAATATTCTGAGACAAAGGACGCTTACTATTTTCTTTTGTCATTTTCCCGTTGCGCACACAGCATTAGCTGCCATTACTGCGGTTCTGTGAGAACCAATCACCGTTGACTTGGCCAGTGTTCAGGTGTAACAAAGAATTCTGGGATACATCAGAAGAAAACAAAAAAACCAAAAGGTAGCCTTATCCATGTTGCTTTCATTACGTCTTTTTAAGGCAAATACTACACTGCATGCTTCCTAAATATCATTTTACAACCATTTTGTCCCACTTTATGATTAGATTTGCTAACATCCTAGCACAAACTACTGCAATAACAGTGTAATGCAATATATACAATCAGTAAGCAACAGGTAAAATATTAAATTGTATAGTTAGAGTGAGAGGTTTACAGTTTAAAAGAGGCTATAAATGTAAATAAAGATTAAGTTTAATGTTTAAGTTCCTGTGGCAAAGGTTTAGTCCAAAGAACAGTAAGTGCAACTGCGGTCTGTTTGTTACCACTGTCATATTGATAAGATGGTATGCTGCTAATCAAAATATTATTAGACTCTTTAAATATCTAATGTGTGACTGCCATAACAGAAAAAACTATCACTTTAGGCCTCCTTATATTACATATGTACTTTATTTAGCTGCTTGTCTCTCTCTGTCTCTCAACCATATTTTATCTAGACATATACAAAATGACAGACAAAAACGATAATGTGTATTCAAGTTTTTAAGGTAGGAGGTCACTGGTTTTTGCTGACAATTCACAGTCCTTTTCAGAAGCCTGCATTTAATTCATGAAACATAACACTAACTAAACAACACTAGTGCTAAATATAAGTCTACATGAATTGGTCATTCCCATTTCACCATACCATGTAGTAAATAAACCACTCTTCCTGTAATATTTGCCTACATTTTCTTCCCCAGCAATGTGAAGTGTGATTGATCAAATCACATCTAATTACAAAGTTTCACAGCTTAACTATGTAAAATATCACAGTGCTAGCCAAAGGTTCCTTCTAACCTTAGTGTATATCCGTTAGTCTTTAAGGTGCCACCAGACTCTTTGTTGTTTTTATATCAATAAAGTTACTGAAGTGATACTATGTATCGCAACGAATATTGATTTATTGCAGGCAACTTTTGGATAGTCTGCACTTTATGTATCACCCCAAAAAAATGCCAGATAATAGATGTATTCTCTTCTTTTAGCAAGATTTATATTATTATTATTGTTATTATATTTATTAAGTTTCTATTGATAAGAGTCCACTGACCTCTCTTTGTTTCCCCCCCATTTTCAACTCCCTCCAACCCCCGGCTTAAATTACTACTGTGAATGAAATCCAGCAAAACTAGTACGTATATATGAAAAGTCAACAAGCTCCAAAAACTTGGGCCTAACATTTCATACACAGCAACTTCTTCAGAAACAAAATGATTGAAAAGAAATGCTACTGCATGTTATTTATCCAGTTGACCTATTAGGTAGCCTCTGAATATACTAATATTCACAGGCAGGGCGTGGTTTGCATTGGAGTCACAGACAAGATTGCAAATTTCATGAAGTGTAAAAGCATTTCCGCTCTCCTGAATGCAAAATTGTCAAACAAGCCATCAGTTCTATTCTAAGTGTATTCATTTATTGTGTGCTAGTTACATTTTTAACACTGACCTTACTTTCCCCATTTGATACCAAAGGCCTTTATTTTAGCCACAATTCACACTGCACTGTTATATTTACATATTTGTATGATTTCTTTGCTTTTCTCTCTGGGACCAATCCTGCAAGGTGCTCAGCACCTTCAACTATCACCCACGTCAATACGAGCTGAAGGCACTCACTGAGTCTTGCATTGGGCCTTACCACCTTGGGCTTTTGACACTTCTATTTCCCTGAATTTATTCTTTACACAACACAACACACATACAAAGCCAGTTTAAAAAAAGGTTCAGCTACCTTCTTTCTCTTACCAATATTAAAATAAGGTCCATTTTAAACAGGCCTCTACATAGTTCTAAAAGACAGCCTTTAACATTTCCTGTGCTAATATTAATGTCGGCCACTTCTGAAAGCAGTTTAGATGTGCCAAAGATTTGATTGCTGTTAGTATTGGAAAACCAACATATCTTGACACTATTACTTCTTAAAGGCAACAGAAAGTGTGAGAACACCTGTCCATTCGCAACCAGAGTATATTGGTGTAGATTCTCTTACTTGTCAGGCCTGGAACTGGCGTTAAAACCATGCTGCCAACCACATTTACATGGCACATATTCTCCCAAGTTCAAACACTGACTCATACGGTCTCTGACTGGTCATAACACTCAACTCAGATGGTACAGCAGAGGACTGCAGATATACAGAAAGTTGGACAACTTTGCATAAATGCACTTACCTGCTGCGTGCACAAAGTATGCCAAATATAAATCAAGTTCCTTAACAGAAACTCCTATATGATGTGGCTGTACGCACAGCCCTGGGTTAGAGCACTGTGGGGACTTTACAAGGCGTTCGCCATCAGTACTTTCGAGCGGAATACCTTTAAATAAAATCACCATAACAAGGTCCAACCTCCAGACCTTATCTGCCTGGCGTAGGCAGTCAATTCTTCTCATCTTGCCCTTCTGGTCTGGATTGGAAAGAACACAACATGGAGGCTTTTTTCCTGTGACTGTGAGAACAAAATCCTCTCGGTACTCAGGCCTGATATCTTTCCGTAGCTTTGCCAGAAGTCTGGATGCCCATTTTTGTTTGACCTCAGGTTTTTCGCTCAGCAATTCGTCCTTCACTGCTCTCTCTTCCTCTTTTGACATACGTTTTTCATGTTTTTTGAAGTATTTTCGTTTTCGGGCTTGCAGGTTGAACCACGTGTATGCAAATGCTCGGACGTGAGGCAGAAGTGCTTCAATGAATGGATGAAATTCATCCTGGAAAAATGATAAAGAATTATACTGATGTCATGAAAACACAAACAAATCAGTCACAAAGTTCAAAACATCTCTTTAAAATACTGTTTTAACACGAGAAATTAATATCCGCTAGATGTGAGAATTAAGTAATGACAATGTGTATATACTATGCAGTGCAGAAAACACAAGCACCTTTGTAATCTCACACACATATTAATACATATATTGTATATATGTATACAGACGCCCCCTGGGTTACGCAAATCCGCACTTACGGAAAAAGTTCCATAAGCTAGAAATAGGAGGGTTTGGGGTTTTTTTTTGCATAATGGTCAGGAATACATTTCCGACTTACACAAAATTTGAGTTACACAAGGCATTCCACAACAGAACGCTTACGTAAGTCGGGGAGCGTCTGTATACACAGTCACACACATACCATATCTACAGATATACATATCTATATATAAACCCTTTCTCAATATTATATCAGCCTAAAGAATATGACACCACTATCACAGAGGGTAGAGAACAACTAAAATACACATAAGTATGAGGAAGATTCTGTAACTATTAGACTCAATCCTAAAACTTAATATCATTAAAAAATAAAATAAAATAAAAGTTTAAAAATACACGAGTGTAGTGACTTTAATCCATTTTCAAAGAATGCATATCTTACTTTGCTCTCTCCCTGACCCCACTGCTTGTGGTGTAGCCAGCATATGCCCGCCAATTTGGCAAATTCTAAACATTTGGATGCCAATCAATGTTTGTATGGGGAAGTCTGAAATACAGCAAAACTTTCCCTAAGACATATTTGGAAATGGCAATCTGCAGTGTAATAAAATTTCAGTATAAGTGATTTTATAATACAATACAAGGTGTTTCTAATCTCTGTCTACTGTACCACTAGAAACAGTAAATAATGTAACCAGTTTGCAAATTTCTCCAGCATGCCTAACAGTAAACAGTATTAAAAACTTAAACTCTACCCTTATAATTTAAAAAAACAACTGTTTGGTTTATATGTAGCCTACCAAAAATAATAAATGTGATATTATGCCATGGATACAAGACAAGTTCTGACGGCCTTCTATTTAAAAAAAAAAAAAAGAGAGAGGGAAGCTTCTATGTAAATATTAAGGCACAAAATCTTAGCATTGCCACAGTGATCCAAACTCAAAAAATTATTTATTTTTGTTAATACATTTTGTTTTATTTTTGTTAATATATTTTAAAAGAATTTACCACATTTATAATACTTTTCTCCACCTGAAAACATCACTTGCCTTCAGTAATAATATTTTAAGTTCACTCATCTTACTTGAGACAGAAATAATCAGTATTAAAAAGTTTCCCGAACTTGAATAAATATGTTGCAAGAAAGATCCATATATTCAACTTTTTAAATAAATAAATATACCTAAAAAGTACTACATAAATCAGACAGGGAGATCAAAACATGTTATAATTCATTATATTCTGCTTGTTGTGTTTCTCTACGTAATACTGTTACAGAATGTTACACTACCTATAGAAAAGCATGTACACTTTAAGGACCCAGTTCTGCAAACGTGTATGCAAGGGTCTAATTTCACTCATGAGGTCGATAGGACAGTTCCCATGAATGAAGTTACTCCCATTTGCAGGATTGGGCCCTGCGGGGCAAAAAAAAAAACCCACCATGAACCTGCACAAAGCTTCCTACAGCATGTTAAACTCTAATTTATGTCCATTCTTGCAAGGTAACAGGGTTGTTGTTTTTTTCAGCTTAACTGAATTTCTTCTTTTATATTCACATGTAGAGTATGTCACGTATCAAAATCATTTCATAACCTTAAAAATAACATTGTTAAAATATACTTATTCTACAGCTCCAATGGCTTTTTTTGTTTTTTAAATAGGCTTTGCTGCTCAAACAAATATAGGCAAAACCGAGAAATCAGTGATAGGAACATTCTATTAGCAAAATCCTGTTACAATTCAAGACCTTGTGTTAGCTTTCTAAATGGCTTAATTGCATGTATTCTCTGTGGTTCCTAAAATGTAAATATTAAAATTGATAAACAGCATTAGATCATTTATATCAGAAAAAAATGGAGATTGTTAGAAACTACCGAAAATTAAAGAGAGATATTTCAATGCAGCACGACAGTGCAGGAGTCATTACAAATATGAATGATTACTAAAATATCATATGTAAAAATACAATAACTTTGGTGAGTGACACTTCCCCCCTTCCCCCCGTTGGAGAAGATCCTGGTTTCAAATTTCAATAAAGTAAAAAAAAAAATTGCTGCTATCTTTCGGCCAGTAGATTCAAAAAGTAAGAGAAGGCAGCAAACATAACACGTGTAGCTGCACTTTCACAAATGAAAAATAGCTTTAGAAGAAAAAACGGTAAAAGTTGCAGTTCACCAGAAGCTATTAAAAATAATAAAAACACACTTCTGATCCTTAAATGTTCTCCCCCGCCCCCCCTTTTAGAAGAGCCAATAGTGCGAAAAGGCCTTCTGCAAAGTCAAAGTTTATCTGCTAAGGTATACACACAATTCGCTGAAAAGACCTACATTGAAATGGAGGATTGTTTTAAGCATTAATAAATTCTAAATACATCTTGGTTTATCCAGAAATATTTAACTTTCTGCTTTCAAAAGTACTTCTTATTGACTGATCCCATATGCTCATGACTTTTTTGGACCTAGGCTGGATACTATCTAAAATACAGTTCCTTTAATCTGTCTTAAAGATGAGCTACAGAGAACCTGAAAGGGGGGCGGGGAGAAAGGAACAGGACAGGGATGACTTTAAAAAAGCTCAGAACCATTATATGGCCTAAAGACCAGGATATAATTTTAAGCAGTAATTAGTCTGTATTAAACTGCTACATGCTACACCACATATATATACACATAACATAATCACATAAACAGTCTAATGTGATTTTTCAAAATGAGGTACTAAACAAAAAGGTTAATTCAAGAACAGAAGACTGACAGACTAACTCATCCAGTATTTCGAACTGTCTTCATAAACATATTGCCCTGTAAAATCAACCTACCTAAATCTCAGTGACATGGTATTAGCAAAATATGAACAGGGATAAAGGAATCCACTACTAATCCAACCAAATTTGATCTTTTATTCTACATAACAAAGTTATTTGTTTCAATGTTATAATACCAAACAACTTTCTGAAATGTAGCAATGCAAGAGCAAGTATTCATACATGTGCAGGTCGGATCACGTGATCACGGCAAAATATAAAAATTTAAAGAAAATAAGATTATTTTTGCCTTTTCTCAGGTTAAGTTAAAAAATATTTCAAAAGTTTAGTTTAAAGGCACTGTTATCTCCTTTAACAATTAAAGATTATTCTAAAAAATAAAAGGCACCACTAGTGTGTTTAATACATTTTTTTAAAAGACAGTGATAAACAGTAAGCTTTATCATAAAACTTTCTCTCAGTTTGTCAATATAGTGCTTCAAAGCACATTCTGCATCTAAAAGCTGGGCCTTAGAACTATATGTATATAAAAATTCTCACATACTCTTAAAAAAACCTGTAAAATCTACTGACAAAAATGCCTTAAAATCCAGATCAGAGTTAAAAAAATAACGTAATGCTTTAGAGTAATTGTTTTCCACAATATATTTACGTGGATGTGTTTGAAAATAAGTCAGATATAGCAAGGGTAAAATCTCTAAAACCCATGTTCCTATAAATGTTTGTCCATAAATCTATAAAGAGAGGTACATGTGTGCCCAAAATATTTTCTGGATATGCAGCAGGGAAGTGAAACAAATGCTGTGTATATTTTCCTTATAGATGATTCAAATCTCTATGTCAGGTACATAGTCATGTCATTTCAGTTGCGTTTCTTGGACTAATGTGCTTTATGACCATTTTTTTTAAATCCACTTTCTAATGTTTTCATCTCTAAAACTCTAATGTTTCACCAAAACTTTAAAAAGCATTTATTTCAAAACTTGTATAAATAAAAGGCATATGTTAATTCTGACATTAAATATATAAAACTACTTACGCCCTTATTAATGATTTCGCCTATGTTTTCTACGTAAAATGATAGAACCACATAACGGTTCCGTTCTCAATGTGGAGTTTTAAAAGAGGGCTTTTGAATCCCTAAACTACTTTTCCAAATGTGCAACAAGAATGCAAGAATTCTGGAACAGAATGATACAATATTCAGCATTTTAAAATATCCCACATTTGTCTTAAGTCTTCTTCTTAATGTCCCACCGGGCCTACTAAAACAGGATTACATGTGTGCAGTTTGAAAGGATAACAGTATATGGCTTCTTCTATGAAAGTTATGTTATCACCAATCATCCAGAACGTGAAACAACAGACAGTAGGTATTTCCAGTTGCATTAATAAACTGGCATAAATTTGAGCAGAAAGGTACAGAGTTTGAAACACCACCCCCACCCCCCGCATTTCACTGCAACTCACAAGCCCATTCACTATATCTATAATCAACTGTAAGATTACTACCATGGTAAAGTTCCAACCTATAGTCACTTTGGATACTATAACCACAAATTCATTGATTTATGGAAGGAAAAAATAAAACTTTTAAAGCTATTCCGGCTACTTCTAAGAGCTATCCATTCCTATGATTAGAGTCAGTCATTCTCCAGCAATGACTCTCTCTCTCTCTCTCTCTATATATATATATATATAAACATAAAATAATAGGAATAATGCTCTCATATAGGAGGAAATAATCTCTGGTCTGAGTCCTCCACAAAGTATTTCCTAGTTCAAACGATTATCTCCTGCTAATTGAAGGTGTACAATTTAATGTCTGCAATAACCTGGATTAAAAGGGACGGAAGAAGGTACTTAATTGGAACTAAATAGAAACTATCATCCTTATGAATAATAGTCAGACTAGAAGGCATCTAAATCCCAGACAGGATTACAGAGCTATATGGAGGGGAGGGGAAGCTTTGGCGAGAACAAAAATCACATCTCAGTTCAGCTTCATGCCTTTTAATAGTGAAAATAAATATGAAAAATGCCAGCACCGGATCTGAAGCAGCAAAAGCGCAATCCTTCGCCTGAGGAGGGATAGAGGGAGGGAGAGGAGGCTGGGAAGAAAAGTTGCCCGAAGTCCTGAGCAGTTAAGTGTAGCTGGAGCAGCAGGGGCTAGAGCAGCAGCTGTGAAAGGAAGAGACCGTCCGGAATGGAGGGCAAGTCTAGAGCTGGGCGTCAGCACACAAGCTTCAACTCCAGAGATCCAGGGCAATGCAATGGGGAGGGAGGGAGTATGTAGAGGGGAAAGGCATTTGCAATAATAATGTTGAAAAATAACACAGAGGCAACTTGGCTGCCCTAAGGGCTCCAGCAACTTTGTGAAAAACACTGACGGAACTTGCAATCCAAACTTCCCCCACTTCCCAAACATCCAGGCAAATGTGACACCCGGGAAAGTGACCACGCGCGTCAAAGCAGTACATTTCCAGGGAGCAAGACAGAGCTAGACGTTCTTGACCATCAGAGGCTGCATCTACAGATCTGTGCCTGGGGTGCAACGTATAGAGCTATAGATCTCTGCTCGGCTGCAGTGTACTTACAGAGATATAGATCTGTGCACGAGAGTACAATGTATGTACAGCTGTAGATCTATGCAGGAGTGCAGTGCGTGCAGCTATACGTCTCTGCATGGGTGCAATGTGTATTTTATATATGTAGGGCTATAGATCAGGGCCATGTAGATAGCTGCAGATCTATGCGTAGGTGCAATATATATATATATATAGCTATAGGTCCAGGCATGGGTAATGTAGAGAGAGACTCATAGGCAAACCTTAACCGCATCTACGAACCATACCCTTACAAACAAAAGTGTGGACTTTAGGGAGGGAAATCAATGCAGACTATGCAATACCTTACGTCTTAAAATAGAAAATGCAGCAGCTTTTAATGCTACATTAAAAAAAATAACCCTAAGCACATCTATGTTTTCATGCATTACTCGCATCGGAAGCACAAACAGTGAGTATTGATTGCAGATGACCAAGCATGTCATGGGCTGCAACCCTGCTAAACACGTGCAGGTCGTCCCCCCCAAAATTGCATATGAGCAGAAAACCCCCCACCACCAATATTAATTAAACCATTAATAAGTAGGCGCCATTAGCCATGTGCCTACACAAATGGCCGTGCAAGAAGAGGAATGCAACCTAATGGAAACAAAGTTACTTTCTTAAAGCTGTATTTCTCCCCCCGCCGTACCATCCTCCCCCCCAGCGCATATACACACACGCACCACCCAGCAAAACCAGCCCCAAATGCATCCAAACAGCTGCTTACCTGGGTGAGACAGAGAGGAGAATACATGACTGCTGTGGGGGTTTTTGTGGTTTGGAGGTGTGTGTGTGAGAGAGAGTGAGAGAGAGAGAGAGAGAGAGAAAGGGAGAGAGAGAGGAAAAGAGAGAGAGAGGGAGAGAGAAAGAGGGGGGGGAGAACCTAGCCTGCTTCTTGCTTTCACATTTCCAACTCTGCTAAACTGCAGCGAGCGCTGAGCAGCTCCATGAGCTGAACTTTAACCCCGCCTAGACTTTCCCTACACTACACACTATACATGTCTACTGTACCCAGGCGTTAAAGGCATAGCACACACTTCCCACCCACCCCCAGCTTCCAGCAGCGCGCCCAGGCTCCAGGCTCCCCGGGAACCTGCCCGCGCGCCTCCGGCTCCGCTCTGCACCGCACCAAGAGCAGCAGCAGCTCGCTCGCTGCCTTGCCCGGGGGAGGGAGGGGAGGGGAGAGGGGCTGCAGTGCTGGGCTCGGCCAGCCCTCCCTATCCCCGATCCCCGCTCTCAGTGCATTACTGGGTAACGCAGTCAGGAGCAGTTACAGGCAGGACTCACGGGCGGCTATAGGCTACAGGATGTGCTTCAGCAAACAAAACTACTTTTCCACAGTGCTATCCCCCCACCCCACCCCCACCGCCTCCCTTACTCCGTGCATCGCCTAAGGAACTTCACCGATACAGGCTACCGATTGTATAGCCTCTACATTGCGTCTGTAGCTCCACAGATGCAAAAGTCTGGGAACGTTTGGGGGGCAGCTGCTCGCCTTGCAGACGCTCCTCTGAAGAGTGGGATATATTTAATTACGCATTGTAAACTCCAAACTTTTTTTTTTTTGCAGGCATCGTGTTCATTAGCGGAGGTCTTGAAGATTTTTTTTTTTTTTACACGTGGAATTTTCACAGATTTCTTTTTTCCCTGGACTGTTGAGACTAAAGAATTATAACCCTGGCGTGGGTACAGTCCACTAGGTTTTGGGTGGTTTTTTTTTTTAAGGTCTACACACCTTAATACGGATCAGGACCATAAATATTTTACCAACTGGAATGTCTTTTAAAGTTAAGTCCCTTGGGGGGGGGGAATAAATTTCTTCAAAACTTTCCAAATATCCCTAATACTTGGCATGTGATTGTCATTTTAAATAAATCACTGTATGGTAAGGGATGCTTATTTTACTAAAAATGCACAACCTGTGCTCTGCATTTACTCTGCTCCCCCCTTCCCAAGTAAAAGTAAAGCACTTAAAATAGAACCGAGCCTCCAGCCACTTATTTAGGCTATAACGTACTGTTTTGGCACAAGGAAGGGTTTGGTTTTTTGGGTTTGGAAAGGTTCCAGTCAGCTAGCTTTTCTCTTTTATTGAGTCTTATATTTTCTCTCCGGTCTAACATCAATATATCTCCTGGATGGAGTACTCCCTTCTCCTCTTCCTCTTCCCAATGAGCTGCATGCAGCCTGCAGACACTTACATATCCACAACCATTCATAACACCACCACCACCACCACCCCCAAGGAAAGGAGACGCCACAAGACACATCGAATGCAGCGTGCAGAGCTTCTCATGTGCATGGGAGATGTAGGTACTGTATTTCAAACTGTAAAGCCTTTTCACAACAAGTTCAGGAGTGTTAATCCCTGTGCCCATTGCTGTTCAAAGAAAAGGCTCTGTCAGAAACCCTGGTGTAAAAAAAGTAACAAAAATCCTCTCTCTCCAACTGGAGACTTTTTCATTTCTATTCCCTCGCTAGTACGTCACTACATTTGCTGACTGAAAAGAGATTCTTGGTATTTACCAGGGCGATGTTTGATGGAAGTTCTCTACAAGCCTTTCTTTAACTGGGGATGTCCTGGACTAACTGAAAAATGAGCTGTTTTCACTCAGTGCTTTCCTTTGATAAAAAAGTGGTCTGTATCTGTTAGTCAAATAATGACAAGAAACACTTTCAGCTAAATATTTGCTGCTATATATCACTTCATTGCTCTTCAGGTTTCCTCGACAGAAGTTTCTGGCTGACAGCAAGACATGTACCTGAGGCACAGCGAGCAGATATTGACCAAAGCATGCCTTAAAAAGAAAAAGAAAAAAAAACTTCTTCTATAACTTATTACAACTTTCTTTTGTTGCTGTAATGTTTACATTTGCCTCTGTTTAGAGCCCTGCGGCAAAAAGGAGGATACTTTTTAGTGATACACAGTAAGATCTAGTTATAAAAAAAAACCAGTTTTAAGAATAAAGTGAGTCACTGGGGGGTAGTTTCCATTCTGGGGCCCGATCCTGCATTCCCTGTCCGACCCAAATACAAGCTAACATGAAGTTCCATGAGCTCCGAGATAATGAACTCCACAGGCATCCTAGGTGCGCGAGGAATGCGGGATCGGGCCCCTAGCAGTCCTTTCGGTGCAGCAAACAGCCCTGCTCCACGATTTCCAGCTTTTTGTGGTTAGCAATATTATCTTAAGTAACTTTTGGCGCCCTTCGTAAGACTTTTGGACGTGGGACGATTGTTTGCGCCCTCTAGGCAGAGGCTGCATCCAAGTTCAGCACCAAACCCCTTCACATCCGCTTTCTCGAATCCAGCACACATTGTGCACGCTTAAACTCTAGGATCATGAGCCTACAGAAAAGGTAGGAGAGAGGGGAGCTTTGCACAGCGCTGGTCCCAACTGGCTCAGAACCTCCTTTCGCCCAGTGAAAGTTCCAAGAGGAACGTTCAAACAAAGCAACTGGGGGAGGTGGGGGTTTCCGAAAGAAATCACCGTCGGATGGTATATAAAGCTATTTAAAGGCACGCAGGAGTGGGGGCGGGGAAGCATAGTTAAAGCAAATTCCTTAATAAGCGAGGCACTAAAGCAAACCCGGAGATCAGCCGCTAGGAAGGAGACATTGGAAATGGGGGACTTCGGTCATTTATTTTGAAAGTGCTATAGGCTGCCTTGCGATGGGATGTCTGCTTAAAGAGAGAGAGAGAGAGACTTCTACCATGATCCCTGCTATCCATATTCTTTCTGGCACTTTGCCCGGCATTGCATTTACAATGTTTTATTTGCAGAAACTTTACCTTGCCAGCGTTAGTGAAATCCTCTTAGATATATAAATTACGTCAGTGAGAGTTCACTTATACGTACATCTGAACTCTCTTCTATTTCGGAGGTACTTAAAAGTGAGGCCGTATTAGTATGATTTAGACTTGGGCGTCCAATGCGCACTGAAGTCAGAACTCGGCTAATACTGAGCATCCACACTCGCCCCCTTCCCCCTCCTATATACACTTTCTGTACTTGTTAAAGCAACAATTTCTTTGCCAGTTACCTCGAAGGGGAGGGGTTTTTCTTTCTTTCTTTCTTTCCAGCTTTGTTGCACTTTGGTTACTATGAGCCGCTTTCTGGGAATAAAACACTTGCTAGTAACTCACGATCACGGACCCTTGAAAGACAGTCTGTACACAACTAAGTGCAATGTGTGAATTTTGTGACTCCAAAATCTGCCTTAAGTAGCACACGGGAAGACGTAGGGGCCAATTTCCAAAGAGCTAAAAGAACCCATCCTATTTCTAGTTAACTTTCAAAGTACCTACATCGCTCAAGGGAAAGAGGAGTCGGATATTTTAAGTCAGCGCCTGCCAGCTACAGTCTCCAAGACAAGCTGTTGGAATAGATTTCCACTGGACTTGTGTCAGGGACTTATATCCAGGGGACTACGGGCCCGACTCCAAGTTAGTGTCTTACTGATCTACACTCGCACCTTCTGCACAGGGAAGACTAGTAACAGGAAGAAACGTACAGATTCATCAGTCCCGGGTTACTTACATTCCTGATGGTAGCTTTAACTCCGTCTCCCCCCACTCCACACCCACCCAGACATCCACGCGCGCGAACACACCCCAACTTTATAAAACATCTGCCAGTCGCCTGTGAACAAATCCAACACAGACCTCCTGCACCTCAGTACACACTATTCACCATTCAGTAACTAATGGGTTAAGAAAACCATAAACAACCATACAAAGGATTAACACGCGAGGGGAAGGCGCACGGCTAGCCTTCCAACGCGCTTTCTAAATCTTCCTAAAGTTTGGGCCCGTTTAACAGTTAATGTGCAAAGACATCTGCAGTCAGCTAAACATTCTAGTGCAATCACCTACTATCCATTGTACACACATATAGAGTGACAAAAGTAACACACAACGCATCTGAGGGGGGCCCTTCTTGACTTCCCATGAGAAATACTGGCAGCTTTTTCTTTCACAAAAATGCCAACGGGAAGGGGGAGGGGTGGTCTAATCACCCTGGCATTCCTTTAATCTATTTTAAAGTGCAAAAGGCAAAGCAAAGCACATACAATTTGTGTTAAAATTACCCTAACTCAGCATTTTGCTAAACTAGCAGAAACACTTTTGTGTGTGTGTGTGTGTGTGTGTGTGTGTGCTTTGCTAAATCCGGAAGTTTGCAGCAGGTTTGACAGCTTGAAACTACACTGGCCCCTGCTGAGCTCAAAGAACTTTGAGGGGGGAGAAGGCCAACCCACTCTCAGCTTCCCTCCCATTTGGGATATTCGAACGTTGCAACAGCCAAGCTGCTCTCTCATTGGACAGTCCTCTAGTCCATCATGGAGCTTTGCAACATTGATTAGAGAAGGCGTGTGTCAATTACACGCGAAGTCTAGACATTTCCTTTTGTGCTGGGTTGGCTGCCGATGCCAGACGTCTTTTTACGGACCCGAGCACGTACATTTTTTTTTTCTTTTTGGAACCGAGCAAGCGCTAGGAGGGGAAAAAAATCTGTCAAGCTCAGCGGTTTTCTGAAATCCCTGGGAAAAAAAAAAAGGAAACTCTAGTGCATATATATACACACACAAAACAAAACCCAACCACACAGCTGCTATCTCCTGCACACATAACATAGAAATACATTCAGCTACACATTATTTTTGTAGCAAATCACTGACAATGAATGTATCGGCAATAGAATAGCTATTAAGTAGCACGTTACATACAGTATCTTTGTTTATAAAAACATGGAAATAGAAAGTTTAAGATGCACCACGTACCATTGCAATGTATAAAGAGTACGTGAGAAACTTTACAAGGCTGAGACGATTGGCTTCATAGGTTGACACTTTTTTTCAATTTTGTTTTTAATATCTAAAATAAACTTGGAACCGTTGAAAACCCGGAAGAGAATAAAAGCTGTAGCCAATTGCAGGCTGCTGGTTAGGTTTCTTTTTAAAAAAACTTTACTCCCAAATCAGAAGGAGCTGCAATGCAATCTGTCTCTCTCTCACTCTCTCTCCTCTTTTTTGAAAGCCATCCAAGCCGGGCTGGCTGGGTTCTCCGAGTCTCTCTCCCTGGCTTTGCCTTGTATGCTTTGGATTGTGTTAGACTTTGCAGAAGTTGAGATCGATTCGGCAGTCTCTCTCTCTCTCCCTCCCCCCACCCCTCCCCGTGTTTATTTCCGCATTCGCTGCAATTTGCATAGGAACCACGGACGCACAAGGAGGAGGCTGATGCACGCACGGGGCCCACCCTTGGCCAATGGCAGCTCCTGGATCTCCCATCAACGCGAGCTCCAGGATTCAGCTCGAGCTGCGGCCGGGGCCGGGACAGAGGTCCACCTACAGTAGGCCCCAGCCCAGCAGCGGCAGGCGGGAGGAAGAGGAGTAGGGTATGTCTGTACGCAATGCAAGTCTTTTCTGCAGGCGGACATTGGGTCTAAGGAGACGGTTTGCTGCATGCTGTCGTGCGGCTGTCCGCCTTGCAACTGAGCCTCTTCTTTTAAAGGCAAACAAACCCTACCGCTATTTGCAAGTTACTGAATTAGTTCAAGAAGACTGGCCGGGAGGTCGGCAGAGCCATTTGCACTGGGTGGGGGAAAGTTCTTCTCTGAAATGTATTAAATCTGCTGAGTTCAGAAATCAAATGCAACAAAACAAAAGGATCCTGCATGATTCTAATTCGAACTGTGCCTGTCCTCCCAACTATTGGAAAATCTGAAGGTGGGGGTGGATTATCATTACAGCCATCGAATTCCTGGCTACAACGTATTCAACTTCTGCAGCACCCCAAAAATAGTCCTGGTGTCATCCTTGCAAGACGTTGTGTCTGTTAACTAGCTTTGGACATTTTTGCAGGATAACCCTGATATCTACAACTCCTAAAATACAATCTGCTAAACTTAATTTAAAAAAAATCTCCAAAGAGGGCGTGAGAAATAGAAAGCCACCAGTCAATTGTGTGTAGCTCTGAATCATAGAACCACAGGGTTAGAAGGGACCGCAAAGGTCATCTAGCCTAACCCCCAACTATCCTTGATGATGGAGGCTTGTGTAATTAACAGCAGACAGCAAAAGCATTGCATCATGTATTGGAAGCTTGAGATCTCTTGATATTGCAACATAAAAAAAAAGCAATTGATAATTTCTGGAACTTTATAATTATTTTAATAGTACAGTGTGGCCCTTTAGCTGAGTAAGGACTGCTGGGGTATTATGATTACCCCCAAATATTTAATACTATTAAGTGGACGAGATTAGAACTTTAAAGATCTACCAGACTATAGTGTTAACTAAAATTGGTGAATAAAGATGGTAGCTACTGGTTAGCATAAACTTCTGTTATTTAGTGAGGGGCTTTTTTTAGATGGTTCCTATTAGCAAATCATCAAATGATGAAATATTGTCTGCAGATTAAATTAAACCATCTATGTTTTACCCTTGTCCGCTTGAGAGTGTTGATAAAAAAAACATGGCAAAGGATTGTCTGCTATGTTATCAAGAGTTATCTAAGAATACTCGCAGTGCATTTCAAGTGGCTAAAGAAGGGTGCAGTGCCACTCAGGTTTGGCCTGTCTGCCCCAAAGGAGCTGGAGGCAGCATGGGCCAAACCCTTGCTATGACTCCATGCACCAAGCTGCAACTTGCTTTGTGGCCCTTTGAAACTGGGGGTGGGGGGGCACACTGCTGCCTCCCTAGTGGCCCTGAATGTTAGAAATGTTCTGCTTCAGCTGGGATGGCGGCAAAGCGAGACTATCCCCCCTGAAACCGGGACTGTTGGAACATCTGTAGATGGGCAGGTGTGCAATAATGACATTGGAGGTAGAACATGTTGGGTTTTTGGAAAGGAGGTGGGTCACATAAGGGGGAATTTAGAAAACAATTAGGTTTTTATACAGCATGGCAATATTAACATAGAACTGTGATCATTAGAGGCCTGATCCTCCAAAGTGCTGACTACCTTTTTCAAGGTTCTGAGCATGCTCAACTGCCATGGACCCCAACCTTCCTAGGTGCTGACCACCATCTGAGAAGCCCTGGACACTGTTGACTCCAACTCACACCAAAGTCAATGGGAACTGAGGGCGGTCAGCTCCTCTGAGAGTCAGGACTTCAGGGCCCGTTTGCAAGCCCACTGAAGTCAATAGAAAGCCTCCAGTTGGCTTAAGATCAGTTCCTTAGAGACTTACCATGCACTATATAGAGCTAAATCCTCAGCATTTACTCTACAGCCCATAATTTGATGTGTACCATAAGGCATTTCTTATTCCAATAAAAAGATTGTGTGTGGTGGAGGGAAGCTGTTAGATATTGACTGGGTTGGCATTACCCCTTCCCCCAGTTCTATCATTTATTGCGCAAAAGATACTTCAAAAAAGGCTGACAATACCCATTTACTATGATACTTTCTTGGTGTGTTCATTTCTATTCTTTTAGAAGAAGCTGAAAATAAGATTACAGTTTGTGAGCTCACTGGGGCACCGTAGGCCCTGATCCCCAATCTGGGGATCTAGACACTGCTATAATATAAATTATAAAAAAAATGAATGAAAGTGGTATATAACCCTTAAACAGTAAAATAAGCCTGCAGAGACAGTAAACTGACAGGCTCAACTGTTTTAGATTAAATGAACACACACATAGGTTTGATGGAAATCTGATGCCAAAATACTAATTTAAAATTACTTAATTCCTGTGAATAATAAATTTTCATATATGCAGCTTTCTATCTGTCTTGGATACTTACATAGCGCCATCATCCTAGTACTGCATAATCTTTAATGTATTCATCCTCATCACAACCCTGGAAGGTGAGGAAGTGCTATTATCTCAATTTTATAGATGGGGAACTAAAACTAAGATCCTCAAAGGTATTTTAGGTTCCTACAGCCCCCTGAAGTCAAGTGACTTGTCCAAAGTCAGAGGGAAGTCTGTGGTAGAGCAGGGAATTGAACACAGGTCTCAGAAGGCGTAGGCTGGTGTTCTAACCATTGGTCCCTTCTGCCATGCTAAAGCTTTCCATTTTACATTTTCACTAATCCAATCTTTGTTCTTCAACATATTGGGGGGGGGGGGGGGGGAAGTCCATTTTGCTCCTGGTTCTAGCTGATCACTGAAAAATTCTGCAGAATTTTCCAAATGAGGGTATACTTTTATGTATTGCAAGTTATACAGAAATAGCAACTTACAAACAGATGGGTTCAAACTAATGACAGGAATAAAACAGAAATCAGAGACAGAGATCCAGAATAATCATTATTTTCTTTCCTCATTTGATTGTAGTTTTTACAATTTAATAAATAGATTTTCAGTTTAAATAGTACTTTGAAAACAGGATTCATTTTGAAAACTACAACCTACAAAGTTCATAGTGAAAATAGTGTTGATTTAATAAGTTAATGATGCGTTATTGACAGAAAATTATTATTATGTTATTTGTATTGCAGTAGCACCTAGTCAGAGCTCAGTACCACGAGTTAGGCACTGTACAAATGCGTACTAAAAAGACAGACCCTGCCCCGTTTGGTGCAAACCATCATCATGCTTGTTAAACTACTAGGCCACAAACATGGAAGAACATACGTGTAAAGTAATATACAGAAACTTTTTTTATACAGTCACATTGTGTTATTCAACTCTCTCTTCTTTATCTAAAACTGACAGACACCTTTCTCAAGGGCAATAAATTACTCTGCAGTGGTACTGAGTGATTACAGTCTCCAGTACTGATGCAGCTTTCTTTCCAAATCACAGTTCAGCATAAATAATGTGTCACATAATTTTGGACCTAATCCTGAACTCTTTGGTAGTCATTTTGCTTGAGTAAGGAGTGTAGGATCAGTCAAATTTTGAAAATTCTGTTATAATATGAGATACCTACTATATATTTTTATACATGCACATTTTTGTGTTTATGACAATATACTTCCCAAACGTAGTCAGTTTGTTTACTTTTGGTACTATTTTGCTACCACGTGAAAACAGCCCATTGAGTACAGTGGTTTGTCTTGTGTTCACTTACTACATACTGAATCTGAAATTTAATAGTTGAGGTGAAAATATGGCTTGGAAGATGTTAATTGAATTTAATAGAATAAGATTAACACTCAGCAACTGCAGTATACTTTATAGAAAAGTTATGACTCAGAGAAAATGGGGGAGTATAATGAAAGACTACTCACAACTTTTATTTATACCACACTTGGAATGCTTTCCTCTATTGTCCTATGTTGAACTTTTTTTCTCTGTGAGCAATAAAGTTTAAAATTAAGACGAGACATAATATTTCTCAAACTGTAATAATTAGTGATCTGTTTAAGTACTATGTTTGTTCCTTGTATTTTTCTTTATTAGAAATAAGTCTGTAAAATACGAGCATCCTACTTTTCAGGCAAAATCTCTCCTAACTTTGTGCATGGGGACGGTGATTGGGCATGAAGAATCTCAGCATGCTAATATCTGACCTTTCAGTATTATTGCTTCTGGTACTGTGTATGTTGAATGATGTCTGTCTGCAAATCACTCCAAGAACTAGAGAATGTATGAGGCCTTTATTTATCAAAATAGTGTAATCCATCATATGAGGTAAGTGTCCAAATAAGGGGTAAGAATGTGTGCCAGTGGAAAGCTGATCACTTTCCTAAGATGTAAAGAGAACTTAAAAATATAAGAGAACAAAAGTTTTGTCTATATTTGTCTGTATTTTTCTATGTTATCAAAATACTCCTACAAGCCCAAATTAAATCTCCCCTAAATGTGAAAATATTATACGAAGTTGTAGAATTCACTCTAGGGAAGACAGAAACTTTTCTATGTATTGAGTTTTACAAAATCCACTTTTTATTTTTAAACATTTTAACCAAGGAAGCACTAGTGATTAAAATGTTAATACTAATCTTCAGTTTTTATTATTAAATTCCAGTGTTTACTTGTTGCTTTTTGTGCGCATAGTGCTTCTGTCAGCATGTGCTCGAGTTGAAGCATTTTCTAGGTTTACTAAACAAGTAAATTATATGATCAAGTTTAACTAATTTTTTTTGCCTCCTGCTCCGCTGTTCAGAAAGTCTAAAGGTTTTGTATAACATCTAATAAATTCATTAGCTTCAGCATCAGAACATTTTTCAAGTCTTCATTACTGTAATTCTGAGACCTGCTGCATTATAAGTATTGGCAATCTAGATCCCTAGTTATGGGCAACATGGGGTCAGGTAGGATCTTTCTGCACAGGTTGCTTGATTTTGCAGAATATAATATTTCTTCTGAAAAAAGTAAGTTTGTGGTTGTAGAGCTGTTGTAATCAATGACCTACTTACCTTCTGGAAACAGACTAAAATAGCACTAGAAAAGGAGAGAATTTCTTCTATTCATCTTAAAGGGGTGTTAACTTCCATATCAAATTGGGACAATTGCAGTGCTGACACTATTAGCAACTAGACACAATACAAACACACGGAAATGTGATTATAAAGGGACTAATGAATCCTGATTTTGTTCATTTGGTTTTTGTTCTGTTTTTACTCCTGTACACACACACACACACACACACATATCACAACAGGGGACTCAGTTATTCTGTGTAAATGCAGTGAACTCATATTTTTTTTAAATGTAGCTTTTTCTAAAGTTCTGTTCTCATTTTATGAAACAGGTGTATTGTTACAATTACAGTTTAGCCAGTTTGCATAAATCAAATATAATATAATTTTCCATTTAGAACATGGAAAAGCTCTGCCTGCAGATTTTTTCCCCTTGGCAGGAAATAAGCATTTCCCTACAGATGTATTTTTTTAATCCTCTTCAGATTTGGATTGTCCCTAACTGTAGAAACTCTAGTAGCCCTACACAGTATGTATAGAAACAGAGCTGCTCATTTGCAATTTGTTCTGCACTTAAACTCTCTTAATGCCACAAATAAACTTTGGGAAAGTTATATCACAGTAAACAGTGAGGTGTGGTTTAAAATTATATGTGCTACTGTATTATTAGGTCTCACCGACATTGCAATTATCATTTGAAGCTGGGAATACCATATTAGCTGTTTAGTCAGATACAGAAATAAAGGCATGTATAAACATTCTGACATTTTTATGAATGGAAAATATTTTTCGAGATTTCCCCCCCCCCACTTTCTTGTTTGTCCTGTATACACCAGACCTGTCTTCCAGAATCCTTGTATATGTCACTTTAATATTTAGACACAATCAATAACATAACAACGGAACATGATTCATTGTTACCCCGTTCCACCGCCCCAGACAAATCATATACTTCTTTTATTAGCTAGTCAATCCTCAATCTTAAGAAAAGTAAAAATCCAGAACCATTTGCTTTTATTTGCACATACAGAAGGTAAACTCTAGGACTGCAGTATCCGCTCTAACATCTGCATCGCTGGAAGTAACATCAACGTAAAACTGACATTGACCATGGTACTAGAGACTGTACAAATAACAATTTTTATTCGACAATTGATTTCGCAGCAGGGATGGTTTTAACTCCTCCGAGTAAAGGCACAAAGCCAGAATAAAAATGATCACTACCAAAAAAACACACACAACCTTGTATATCCCCCCCCCCTTGTACACTCATGAATCGGTGGAGAAGGAGGGAAAAAAATAAATAATGTTTAAAAAAAAACCATAGTCTCATAAGCTGCCAAGTCTGCCTTCCCAATTATTCATGAAGTCAATGGTAGCCATTTTCATTTAAGGTACAGAAAAAGGAAGAGGGGGGAAAAAAGGTCATGAGAAAACCCCCAAAACACAAAATGAGCCGTAGGTAGAGAACCGAATCCGCATTCATCCAGTGGTTATTCTACAGTCAATTCATTTCGAATGGCTGCGCTGCACTGAGCTTGCGGGGGGGGGGGGGGGGGGGGAAAAAAAAACCCGGGCTGGCCGCGCCCCCCCCCGCCGCCGCTGCTGTTGATGCAGAGGTTAGCAGCTGCATCGTGGTGGTGTTGTGATGATTTTTTTTTTTTTGCCGCAGTCTACGTCCATCGTATAAACCAACACGCATTGAGATGAATAATGGAAGTACAGTACTGAAGACAGCCAAGCTGATTTATCACAGCGAATCATTCACTGTTCCAGCCCCAGCTCTCAATTATGCCACTTTAAATCACGCACACACAGAGAGAGAGAGAGAGAGATAAGCTATTTGTGGCCAGATCTGAGCCAAACACAGTGAGAGAGAAAGAAAAAAAATCCGTATTGTTGAACAGAGGGAAGTGGGAAATAAAAGACCAAAAAGGATCTTCCCCCCCAGCGTGGACAAGCGCTCTGTAATGCAGCTTGGAAGAAAATAAAGTCTGAACAAAACTAGACGGTGAGACAAGCACGTAGGAGAGGGTGAAACTGACGTTAACGCAGACTCTATGGGAATCTGGTCACTGGGAAGCAAAACACACTCTCCTTTGCTCGCTCTCACACAATTTTTAAAAGAAACGCACTAGAACTGAGTTGCGACGAAACTTGGCTTTAAAAATATTCACACGCTGGACACGCTGCAGTAGAGGTTTCTTTGGAGAACGTATGGTGGGGAAGAGAGACCAGGAAGGCATCTGCACGTAAGAGAGGCGAAAGGCAGCCTTGCTTTATAATCTCGTATGCCAAGAATTAATTGCTAAACTTTCTTTAAAGGGTCTTGGGTTGTGGTCAAAATGCACTAGAAGGCTCCCGAAAGACCTATATGTATATACTATAGTATCTTTCAGGGGACACACACACTCACCCTCTCTCTCTCTCTCTGTATATATGTATTATGGCTCCCAACCAATTCTACAGTAGAGACGGATACTTGTCAAATGTATATATTTTTAGTCGGCATTCATAGATGCATTTAAAATAGAGCGAGGTGCCTCTATTAAGAGCTGTGGAGTCTTTCTGCAAATCCTGCCAGCATGGTTTTGCACAACATTTATATTATGTCTGTTACTATTCTTGTTTTATTAACTGGCTGTAAATCCCGGCAATTAACACAAAGCCCTTCAGGTAACGTCCAGACGGTGAATGAAAATCGATCAAAGCAAGGACATTCGTAATCAGCGCTTCCGTCTTGTCACCTGCCCTCTGGTGACGAGGTATTACAGTGATCGGAGTCGGTGTGAAACGGAACACAGCACAGGTGCTACACTCCTATCAACGTACGGCTGGTGAGTTACCTAAGGACTGAGTGGAAGCCTGAACACAGAATGTTTTCACATGTTCAAGCTAGGCATTTAGCACAACTAATGCAGTTTTGCATGTGCATTCTAGATGCATTTTTTAATGGTAGCGAAAGACAATCTGAAAAGTGTTTGTAGCATTGCTATAATCCGTATAGACAATAAATCGTAACATTTCCTTCCAAGGTCTACTAGGTCCATTCTTACTATTGTGACCCATGTCGGTGGATTATTGATGTGAACAGAGTGCCACTTTGTTCTCTTATGTCAATCGAAGTTAGAAATAGATACACACACATTATGGGTGGGAGTTTCAAAAGTGGCTTTAGAGCCACAGGTTTAATTGAAAGTCATTGATACTTGTTTTCTTAAGTCACCCGGACACTTTTTAAACTCCCTGTATGATAAGATAACTACACACACACACACATTATATTTTATAATGTCTACAAACAACTGATACGTATAACATACCTGTGTTAAAATGAGGATTTATATATAAACACCGAAAGGGACTAGCACACTAGTGGGATGCAAACATTTTCTCTTACTCAAAGCTTTTAGTGAGAGAGAAGAGGGAACAAGTGCCCCATCACAAATCAAATCTTCAGATTTATTTTTCACTTCTTACAATTTTTAAAAAATTAATATAGATTTAGGCTCCAAACTTTGTACACTAAGCGAATTTTGGCATTGTGTTCTAACATACCGTGACTCTAAAGATTACAGACATATCGTCGCTGTAATATTAAACCTCTATGTAAACTGTTACCTCTGGCCTTCAGTTGGGAAAATGGCACAACTTCATAGAGGAAAATGTAGAGTTAAAAAAATTAAGTAAGAAGGTAAAAGAAAGCTACATTACTAGTCCAGTATTTAGAACAGTGTATGTAATAAAGCTTTGGGGTTTTTTTTTCTTTGTAGAAATATCCCTCTCTCCAAGATTTAAGTATTTCACACTACAGTTGCAAAGGCCGGTGCTGAAGTCCCCCAGGTTCATGAGCCTCAGCTGGCAGGGTTAGTACCCTTCATCCACCTGATAATATAATATAATATAAATAATATATATATATAAATATAAACCTGAAGGTGAAGATAAAGTTTACAATCATGCCAAAAAAAAAAAAAATTCCCACCAAGTCAGTAGGAAATTTTCAACTGCTGCAAGCACTATTGAAATTAAACCACATCACAGCATCAGTGTAATTAGCACAAATCAAAGCTGAGACTGTTTTTTAGAGCATGTGAGGCTGCAAGTAACGTAAGTCAGTTAGAAAAGAGATGAGAGAATATATATCAATACTACCGAGAAAAAAATCATGTATGCTCCCCCGCTTAAATGAGAGGGCGAGAAAGATTAACAGGAGTCGGGGTTGACGCCAAATCAGCACAAGACTCAGAGTGGGGGGAGCATCCGTTGACGAGACGGGTCATAAGAGAAACCTCTGCCCACAGCCCAACCCACGGAGAAGAGACAGTTTCCCCATTTGGCTTTTGAATTTGGTTGAAGGGTGAGTGTTATGAGGCCTAGAGCTAGAACGTTTGTTCTCTCCAGTGACTTACCTGGCTCAAGTCACAAGGCACCTCGGAGAACTTAAAATAATAAGATCAACACAGTAAGGCAAACTTGCCAGGGGGCTTAGGCGAGCTTGTCCGGCCACAGAAGCAGTTAGGTGCCCAGGGTAGGTTGCGGAGGGTCCAGAGTGATTTTGCTCTCCCTCAGGAGCGCAGACAAGCAACAGTGAACACAGAGGAGGCCTGCCCATTGCCTGACTCCTTCTCGTGGTGCTCTTTTGGGAGACAAAGCTGACACTTCCCCTAAGAATAATCTCTCCTAGGACGTCCTATATCCAGCCTAGCCCCCTACAAGAACCCAGGGACCATTTCCAATCCCCACTAGAAACCAGTTCAGCTCCTGCTGCCTGGAAAACCCAGGTTAGCTGAGCAGCCAGAGTTGGAGGGCAAAGCCCTTTGCCGCACACTCATGGCCATAACCAGCGTCCAGGGGGTTTCCAATGTATCCTGTAAACCCTTCGGGAGTCAGACCCCCCAACCGGGGCAAGGACTGCGGGCCCTTTTAGACAGCTCCCTCCAGCCCAGGGCGCTTCTCCCCCAGCGGGGAGGTTGCACCCTGCACTCCTTGCGCGCCCTGGAGTGAGATCTCCCCTGACGCCAACAGGCGTCTATAGCCCCGCCAGGGCCCGATCCCGCCGCCATTAAAGCCTTCGGGGAGAGCAGGATGGGGCCCGGGAGGAATCCTCCCTGGAAACAGGAGGGAGGGGGCGCGGCGGGGGGAGGACGGAAGATTTCGATCCGTTTTCACGTCCAGCAAAGACGCCACGTCACGGGCCCTCGCTGCATGGAGCCGGCCGGCCAAGCCGAGCAGCAAGGGACGAGTCAGTTCCCAGCTGTGCCAGAGCAGAGCGCTGATGACAGTGGCTGTGGGCAGTTGGGGTGTTGCAAGGCACACACGAGACACGGCCCAGCAGCACCCTGGACCCTACAGGGCGCCACGCTCCCGAGCAAGGGCAGCAGAACCTGCCTCCCTCCCCCAATCCTGGGTGTGCTCCAGTGGGTGGAGGGGGGAGAGCCACCAAGAGACTCCGGTTCACCCTGGCTATCTGACTTGAGGCTGGACAGATGTGCATCACACACACACACACACACACACACACACACGTTTCAAGTCAACAATTTAAGCATAAAAAAACCCCAACCCGTTTATTTGGAGTCGTACAATAGCGCTGAAGTCACTTGTACCCTTGGGCCAAAGGAGCAATTTATGAGCAATTATCATTTCACTGCCTGGGGCTCCGATTAGTAACTTTATGGCGTCTGTTATCTTTATGGCCGGGTTGGAACTTCAGCCTATAAACAGAGCCGCGGCGATCAGCACATCCAGGGTATTCACCCCCTTCCCTTCCGCCCAGCCCCCTCTCCAGCCTGGCACGTGTCAGCCACACCTCCGGGGCGCCCAGCACTGGCGGCACCTATCTTGCCCATTGCTTTGCCTTACGGGTCCTTACCAAAAAAGTCGAGCAGATTTAATCATATAAAGTTATTCAATCTACGCAGCTCGGAGGCGTGCTCCTAAAACGCCTCTGGACTTCATTCAAGGCAGGATCGGGCCTCGTTGCCTTTGCAGAGATTAGAGACCTCCTCCATAAACTTCCTTTGGCTGGCATCAGTGTAGGATGGGGCCTAACTGCCTGTGTCGCTGGTGATACCGAATCGATCCTAGTTCATCCCTATCTGCATGTTACCACACGTGACAAACTGGTCTCTGAAAAGCCACAGCCAATCATTTCATTTTAGATGATTTTATTCAAAGGTCCTTTTTTTTTTTTTTTTTACAGTCGCCTGTTAGTTCTTGGTCACGAATCCTTTCTAGGAAATACGGAGACACGCTTTGATTTCATTGCTAGGCCACAGAGTTGCTAGATAGTTTTACTTTCCCCTGTTATGAAATGTGTGTGTTCATGGATCATTAGTTCCATGCCAGAGTGACTTGCAACTACAACCGCATTGTGAATGTTTGAAGTTCACCTTCTGTATTTTGGCACAAAATACTCACAATATCCGACAGCAGGTCTATTATGAGAGAGTCACTCCCTGTCTTTTGACTGGTGAAATTAAAGTAACCTAGTTTTTTTGTTTGTTTGTTTGTTTTTAAGTGCAAACTACTACCCCGCACCACTCCGGAGGGACTGGAAAAGTGCTGCATACTGACTCCTTATCACAATGCACAGGGTCTGATCCTGAAGCCAAACTTCAGAGAAGTCAAAGGGAGTTTTACCGAAGTAGACAGCAAGATGAGGTCTGTAATTTGCATGTAATGACTAAAATGATACAGGAGGACTTACTTCAAATTAAAGACATGGGTTTTTATAAATTACTGTCTAATTCGATTTAAACAGTGGGATCATAGGAAAGAACTAAGGTTCAGCCCCTTAGCCCCAAAACTTCCATTAGGCCGCAGAACAAAACAAAGTTGAACTGCAGTGCGACTGGCTTTCTTTAAAAAGTTAACAGTGAATTAAAAGACAGCTGGTGTTCACTGTTCCAATATTTTTAACGTGCTCTTACGAGGTTTGGCAGAGTTTAGTCCAGTACTTTTAATAACGTTGCCTTTAATTGTTTAAATACCACGTGTAAAATATATTCAACCGACATCATGTAATTAAAACCATAAAATAATAATACACATTGCAGGCTGTGCTCTATTGGGGAGATTGAAAGATAAATAGCTTTTGATGATAAGGATATTTTGCTAATATAACGTAACAACGTTATGTGATTAATGTTTTAAGCAGTGTAACCAAATACATTTTTTTTTCATTTGTTGGTCTCCACACCTAATCACTACTCAATTACGTATTGCCATTTCACATTATCTCCTAGCAAAACAAACCAATCAATAAACCCTATTCTACTATTTTTAAATCAAGGAGGATTTACGCACTGCCTAACACCATGTACTCATAATGTGGCAATAATGTAGGCAACAGATTAAGGAAGATATACAAACAAACTAGTAATATATTAGCTAGAGAAAATAGAAAAATGCTATGTCTAAAAGTGTAAAACGTGGTGCAATCATGCACAGATCCAATTTAATATAGATTTTACCTGGTTATATATTATATATATAATTTCTGGAGCCTACCCCCTGTCTACTTTCATAGGAGATTTGTCTTTATGCAGACCAAACTGCCACCTGAACTTTCACTGACTTCACTGGGAGCAGTCCCTCTCATTCAGTCATCGTAGCAAAGAACAGAAGTAAAAGGCCCGATCGAGCTCCCATTTAAGCTAATGGCCACAATCCCCGTTGCTTTCAATCGGCCGCTATTCGGTAGGCACGTCAGTGGAGCTCCATGTGAACGGGGCTGTATCTTTGCTAGACTCTTTTCCCAAAGACAATCGGGGGACAGAGACTTCAGCAGCAGCGCACACGGCTCTGGGCTGCGTAAATAAGCGAAAAACCAAAGTAAAGGCACGCAGGAAAACCACCTCTGCGGTTCCCCAGCGCTGGTGGCGAATGGTCTTTGCGTCGAGCCTGGCAGTTCCCCACAGCTCGACTGATCTGCAAAGGGGTCCCTGACCACCTGCTTGCCTTAGCAAGAGGCACCGCTGCTAACAAGTTGTCTTATTAAACATATTGAGAACAGCTTCATTCTGAGCTGGAAGGAGCGATCCGTAGAGCGACTTGGTAAAACTCCCGCTGGCCGCTGACTTTCAAAGGGAGCGAGCCAGCGGAGAACAGTTTGGACGCTCCAGATTTCTTTTTGGTACTGGGGAGATGCACGGGGGTTGGAACCGACTCATGCTGTAACAGGTGCCATGGGAGACGCAGACATCCCACACTGTCCATTCATCTGCCCCATTCCCCCTCCCCCTACAAGTGGAGCGGATTCCCCCTCTCCCTTTTCGTATATCTTGGTGCCCGCTACCCTCATTCCCAAAAAGAAAAGTTGTAAACGTTATATCCAGGCCCCGTACACTGTTCACTTCATCTGGGCAATATCACATGCCCCTCTCCCCAGCTCCACACAGGAAATCTGGCTGGGGGAGTTAGCTTGCAGGCTAATGTGTCTTTAGCAAGGAGGGGGTGACTTCAGTTAATATGGCTTGAAGTTAAAACTTTCTCCCTTAGTACACCCCCCTCCCCAGCCTTAGACCCCAAAAGCTGGGATTTTTCTATTTCCCCAAATCAAGAGTGGTAACTAAAGTATTTCTGTATTATTCGGAGTAGTTGGCTTGTGTGCAAAGCATTTGAACGTGCTCCCCTGACTCATCCCTTGACATGGAGTGAGACGGTCAGCGCGCCACCTAGAGGCAATCCCGGGGTATCACCCCGGGAAAGTCTGCAAAGCTCCTTTCATAAGGCCTATGCCTCAACAAATGGGACGTGCTGCAGCGGTGGCTCTTCCTCACAACGTGTTTCCGTGGAACACCTCCTCCCCCACCCCCGCAACGCCACTGCAGCATAATCTTAAAGATTTTCACCTGCATATACAAACCCCAAGTGGAAAAATATGTTTGATCCCAAGGAGCCGAGCCTACCAGGCTTCTGTTTCATTCACATCAACATTGCACAGGGGAAGGGCCAGGTCCAAGAGGCAAAATGTCCACGTAACACTACCTGGTACTTTGCGGAATGATGAATGTGTATTTTGGCTCCAGTATGTAGGCAAGTCCCTCTTTGCACAGGCACAAGGAAACGGCCCAACAGAATAAAGTGGTTGAAAGAGAGGATCCAGAAGAAAAATCACCACAAACTTGCAGCTGAAACCAGACAACATCCCTGCCCCAAAGCCACTGTGAACTATACACTACTGTTCCTAAAGTCCCAGTTTCATCGCCCCCTAGTGGTGAATTTAGGAACGGCAGCCTCACAGCCTCAGGGGAGCTTGCGGTCTGAGCGCGTGTGACTGCAGTTGTTGCTAGGCTCAGCAATGAAGGGTTTGATCGAATTATGACCAAAGCACTGATTCTAGGTCAGGTATCTTTATTCAAGTGATTTTTTATGATCTTCAAACCCAGGTGACAATAAAACACACCTATTACATCTCCTCTGCTTTAAGGAAACCACACAACCTGAACTTTTATGTATGGAATATATATGGAATGAAAATAAAATTATACAATGCTCCAGTCCTTCAAAGTATTACCATTTTTTTCACCATTCAGACAACCATACCAATATGCATTATTATGTATTTGTACCTGCATATATTCCCTTTGCATTGTTGTAATCTTACAGAAGTGCAACTTAACAACAAATGCTTCAAATTGTCTAAACAAGACCTCTTATTTTGTGTACAGTTCTGAGCTTACTTTGTGCGCATAGGTCTGTGTGCACTATCAGTGACCCATGCAAATGAGAAATTTACACATGCGACTACGCATACAGATAACAATGCCCATTTATCAATTAATGATCTCGTCATTATTTGTATTACTGTAGCACTAGGCACCCTAATCATGGACCAAGACCCCATTGTGCTAGACAGTTTACAAACACAAAGAGATGGTCTCTGCCCCAAAGAGCTTGCAAGCTAAGTATGCATTTAGAGGGACTGTCAGTCAAAATTAAAGACAGGCTTGAGACGCTTTTGAAAATGTAGCCCTTACATTGGAGTAGATCTGAATAATCTGTACAGTGGTGGCCAGTATTTGGTGTACAAAACACTCCTTGCTGATTCCTAAAATTTTTAGTCACCTGTACCAGTTTACCAGATGAAGACTCCTGGCTGTTCCAGCAACTTTCTTGCCCTCTCCTTTGCTGCAGCAGGAAATCTCCCACCTCTATGACCCTCTAAAGGCCCAGTCCTGAAAACTTTACTCATACCAATCCACCCTCATACAAATAATCCCACTGCCTTCAATGGGATTATCCGAATCAGAAAGACCTGCAGTCTCAGGCCCTTCAATGGAGCTAATCTAACCCACCATGGAGCCTGAGTTTCTCCAAAAGGTATTCTGCTGCTCAGGGCCGGCCCTAAGCCAAATGGCACCGCAGGCGAGGAGCATCTTCAGTGCCCACCTCCATTTGTTAAACTTTTGAATACTTTATAGCACCCCAAGGCTGGCACCCCAGGTAGTCGCCTGCCCTGAAATCCGGTCCTGCTGCTGCTCCAAAGCACCAGGCTGGGATGCAGAGTAGCCTAAAATCTGCTGTAAATTAGAGCATGCAAAGGTAATTGACAGGCAGGCAGCAGGGGAGCACAGAGAATCAGCCCAAAGTGTGGGCCCAGAATTTATCATTAAAGTAGGGAGGAGATTGCGATGGGGAATGCTTAACCAGAATCAATGGCAAAAGCCTGGGGTAACTGTATTGATATATGCACCAGCCCTTGAGAATAAGTGTTCTAGGATGTCTGGCAGGACACAGTAATTTTGCCCTGTAGTCACAGTTTTAGACAGCTCCTCTGCAAATATAAACCCTTATGAGAACACAACAGTATTCTACAGTAATGGCTTTAAACATTACAGTTCACAATAGTGCTAAGGCAGTTTTTTTGACTGTTGTCTTACAATCTTAGAGTACTGGGGTATATGAGTATGGATTTATATAAAATAAGGGAAGGTCATTGCATGGGTTTATGTAATGCATGTAAGGAAAGGAGACGACTCTCCACTCTCAAAAATAAAAGGACAACTACAAGCCAAAAGAATACAACCAAGATGAAGTTCTCCAGTCCAATATGCAGATGCAGCATCTTTTCCACACATTTACCATTGCTTTGTTAAGCTTTGGTGTGTTGATAATATGTTACTAGAGCCCAATTTTAATTATTCTAATTACTTGCTTGTTGGAAAGGGGAATGATCCTGGTGGAATTACATCCTGCTCTATCGTCTTCATCTTAACTTTTGCAAACATGGATATTTACACAATTCAAAAGGATTTGGAGAGGAGGAGGAGGGAGAGAAAAAAAGTAACATTCTCCTGGGAAAATAAATGACACATTTCTCACTACTAGCAACCCAACTTTTCCAAGGAAACCAGCAGCCCTCCTCATTCATCAGTGTCACTTTTCAATGGCTGCTCTGTTCGCAATGGATTTGTAATGATCAGAAAAATTCCAGTGACCTTCAATTAACGCTTCAGTCCTTCCCAAGACTGGTTTTTGTTTATTTAAAGGAAGAGATGCTTTTTCTTGCAGAAAACAAGAATATTTGTAAAGAAGAAATAAATTATTAATAAAATGAAGGGTAAGTGGATGGTTGTGTTAGAGGACATACTGATCTAGGAAGATAGATCTTCAGCTGGTATAAATTGGTGTAGCACCATTGACTTCACACATCAATTTACAACAGGTGAGGATTTGGTCCAGCAAACTTAACATATGAGTCCTATCCTGCTACACTTGCTCACCTTAGCTGTCCTTACTTATCTGAATAGCTCCACTGAAGTCAATGGGGCTACTTGTGTGAGAGTAAAAGTTTCAGGACCAAGCTCCCTGTCTGGATTTTCATTGTTAATCTGTTTTGTTCTGGGGATCAAACATATTGCACATTTCTGAATGTTAATTTTCCCTTACTTTATATTTATCACCTGTTTATTTTCATCAGTGGGCACTGTGGCTGAGTGAGTATTTGGCTCCACTTCGAAAAACATTTCCAGTTATTTTCCAGATGGATATCATTGCACATGCATGAATGTGGGAAATACTCTTATATTTCTCTAAGCATTTTTATATTTCTCATATAACAATATAACAACATATACATTGTTATATGAGAAAAGTGTTTATATATTATGTAATAATCTCTAACGGTAAAATGAACCACAGACCCGTCAACACTGATTTTCTAGAAGAGGCAAGTTCTGCACCTTAGTGTGTGTGCACAGATTTGTGTAATATTTTTGTTAGGTCTTCTGGGATCATTTCCCTCAGCCCTGTAGAAAAAATCTTTTCATGCAAAATCTCAGACATTCTGATCTGAAGGAACACTTTAAATCTATTCCATACAAATATTTAATGTCAGCTTAATTGAGTGACTTATCCCTTAGGAGAAAAAATTTCCCACCCCCTAATATAATAATAATAATTAATAACTCTATGGACCCTGCAGTCCACTTTTCTTTTACCCATGTAATAAAATGGGACACTAGAGGGCGTCCTTTTAATGTAATTCAATAATGAAGTTCCGACTTGTGCAAACAGACACAGAGAGCACAATTCTCATGCTGGGAATTTCAGGGGCTGTAATTGGAAGCATACCTTGCTGAGATGACTTTTTCCAGCCCCTTGGATCTAAATTATTATTCATTGCTCCAAGCAATTAAAAGTATCCAGAACATAAGATGAGAAGCAATACTAAAAAAAATGCATGCGAGATTTGATTTGCTAGAAGATTGACCACATTTCACAGCATGTCTGTGAACTATACACGTGTGTGATACTAAATACCTTTCACAAAAGGAGGACTTTCTGAAACTGGGGTAGCAGGAACTAAGCAATGAGACTGTCTGAATTACACTTTAGAATATAAGATCTACAAAGTATAGTGGAGAGTTGGAAGTGATGGTAGTGGGAGAAGCCAGGGAAATTCCCTCCCCTGAAAATCCGTTCCCTGCCTCTGAACACTCAAACCATCCCATCCATGTAATTTCCCCCTCCTCATCTACATACATTTTTCGTGCCTGGTATTTACAGATGAATGATAGTATTGTAATACTATAAGGATCAGTGCCCTGATTCATAAAGGTACTTCTGCATATGAAGAGTCCCTTGTGTATGGGGCCCCCAAGATTCTATGCTGGTCTTTGCTATAGATTTCTTCTGTACTCAAGAAAGTCACTTAACCTTTCAGTTCCTCAGTTTACCTCACAGAGGTGATGAGGGGATTAATTTGTTAATGATTATGAAGTACTCTGAGCCCCATATATGTAGAAATAGCATGTATTATCATAACTCGATATAATGGTCTGTTAATATTCATGATTTGTATTGTGGTGGTGCCAGGAGGCCAGGATGCCATTGAGCTAGGCACTGTCCAGACATACCCAAAGAGATAGATTGTAAGCTCTATGGGGAAGGGACTAAGTTTAGGATGAGAGCCAACAGGTGGATATGGCAAAGACAGATAAACAGGAGTGGGGAGAAACACAAGGTGACAACGAGGCAGCAATAGGTAGCAGTCACTGCACACCAGCTGGCTAACCATTGTCAAGGGTTTCACAGGTCTCACACCATAGGTGGGTTTCAAGGCATCCTATCAGTTTGCTCTCAATGTAAATTGCTCTGTTATTTCCCTTGATCCACAGCTTTGCGAGATTTGCCACTCTCTTAGGAGTTTCACAAATAAATCACGGAGGGTTAAATTCTGTTCACTAGGATGCGAGCAGACATTTCTCACTCACTTCAATGAGACATTCATGTTGGTACCTGGAGGCAGAATTTGACCCTATGGTATAGAAGGAAAGAACATAAATTTAGTGGCTCCCTTTCTGAAAACTGATGTTCCTTAACATTTTGCAATAACATGTCTTTGGTCTTTGCTAAATTGCAAACGTGTAATTAATTTCCCAGCACTTGTGCAGAATACTTTAAAATGGAAAAATGAAAGTCTTCTATTAAAATGAAGCTTGATAGTATGCACCTGCCACTAATGTACTGTACACTGTGTCTTCCACTCATTATAGTGATGATTTGGGTTGAGATCAAGAGTCATATAGTGAAAATCACTTCAATACATGCCTGCTCATATGCATAAACTCCTGTGTACCAGATGGCAAAATATAATGACATCTTAAACAGCTAATTGCATAAACCTTGTAATGCAGATAATTGCTGAACCAAAGTACGAGTTAATAATTTCCCACTGTATTGCCTGGCTTGAGATTAATCCTCAAGGAAAGTTGTGACAATTCTAACACACTAAAGTTCACCAAGCAGTAATTAAAACTAGCACTTAAATCATTTGACTTTCAAACCCTTAATTATGATGCAGTAGAATCACTTTGTAGAAATCCAACATTTATGGATAGTTACATGATAGCTGATATTTCATGTTCCCTTTTGTGATGCATCTTATGTGGCTAGTCATGTTATTCTCCAGAAGAATATAGTAGTAATAATTTTGGCACTAATGGTCATTTAGAACCTTTGGTTAAACCAATGGCCAACAACAGAGGATATCCTATCTAATAATGTAATTACACTTTTTACAGTGTACGTATGGTCGATTTGGCTAGTGGTCAATTAGTCACTTGATGATATCTAATTGTGATAGCTGCCATTGCGGCTGACCCCAGGAATTGAACTTAAACATGACTTTCTATAGCTTGAGCTAAAGAGCCTTAAGGTAGAACTATTAATGGACTTAAAGCCCCTGTTGACCAGACACATAGTAAAACATCAACCCTGGGCAAAATAATGGGAAAGCTGATATAGTTATTCAGTGGATAAAGAATTGAAATATAAGAATATAATTAACATCAGTCAACATGGTTTTATGGAAAATAGAACTTGTCAAACAAACCTGATTTCACTCTGATGTGATTACAGGCTTGGTTGACAAAGGTATAAAGGTAGATGAATATACTTAAGACTTTTGTACAGCATTTCACTTAGTATCACATGACATTCTGATTTAAAAAAACGAGCACTATACAATACCAATAGTGCACACGTTAAGTAGATTCATAACTGGCTAACTGACAGATCTCAAAGAACAGTTATCAATGGGAGCTTTTTTCAAAAAGGGGTGTTTCTAGTGGGGCTCTACATGGATCGGTACTAGGATCAATGCTATTCAACATTTTTATCAATAGTCTGGAGGTAAATATAAAATCATGCTGATCAAATTTGTAGATGACACAAACATTGACGGAACGGTAAATGATATGACTGCCCTGGCCCCATCATTAAATGATCTAGATCTCTTGATAAGCTGGGTCCATTCAAACAAAATGCATCTTAATCAGGGCCGGCTCCAAGCACCAAACGAGAAAGCACGTGCCTGGGGCGGCACATTGTAAGGGGCAGCATTCCGGCCAATCTTGGGGCGGCCAGCCCAGCCCTGCAGGAGCATGGACCCCGGCCCGGGGGGGGGGGGCGGGAACTAGCGATCCCTGCCGCTCATCATGCCGCCGGGCTACCCGGGACGCGCCACTCCCCGCCACCTGCACCGGCCTCCGCCTCCCGCGCCGCTCTGAGCCCGGCCCGGCCGAGCCGCCTTTAAAGGAGCGGCTGAGCCAGCACTTCCTGCAGCCCCCGGGCACCGGAAAGAGGGAGGGTTCTGCGGCAGCCCGGCGGGCAGCGGAGGGAGGGTTCTGCAGCAGCGCGGCGGGCAGCAGTGGCAGGGAGGGAGGGTTCCAAGGCGGCCTGGCGGGCAGCGGAGGGGTGGACCCCACTGATCCCGGCGCCGTTTGCACTGTGCCGAGCCCCGCTGCAATGCTGGCCCCGCACGGAGGTCGCAGACCCCAGCCAGCGCTGCCTGTGTCGGCCCCATCAGAGCCTGCCCGGCCAGGAGAGGCATCCCAAGGCTGGAGGGGGGAGCCCTTCTTGCCCGGCTGTGAGCAGGCTGCAGCACCTGGCTGCCCACGGGCGGAGGGAGCGGGTGGGTGCCGCCCTTCACCCCCCTGCAAGCCGCCTTGACCACCTTCCACGCGCTCCCTACAGCTGCCATTTTTTTTTTTGGCAGTCCGGCCGCCTTTTTTTGTTGTTGTTGTCTGGGGCGACAAAAAAGCTAGAGCCGGCCCTGATCTTAATACTGCCAAATGCAAAGGTAACAAGCAGTGCAGGCCAGACCTCCAGAATGGGGAACTGTATTCTGGAAAGCAGTGACACTAAAAAATATTTAGGGGGTCACAGTGAACAAGTAATTGAACATGAGCTCCCAGCATGATGCTGTGGCAAAAAGGACTAATGTGATTCAGTAGTGAACAGGATTAGGGAGGCAGTGTTGGTGAGACTGATAATGGAATATTGTGTCACGTTCCAGTGTCTACATTTTAAAAAATGATATTGAAAAATTGGAGAAAAGAGCCACCAACGTGATTTGAGGGCTGGAGAAAATGCCTTACAGTGAGAGGCTTCAAGAGTTTGATCTGGTTAGCTTATAAAAAGAAGACTGAGGGCTTGTCTACATTACCCGCAGGATCGACAGGCAGCGATCGATCCAGTGGGGGGTCAATTTATCATGTCTAGTCTAGATGTGATAAATCAACTGCTGAGCGCTCTCCCGTCGACTCCGGTACTCCACCGGAGTGAGAGGCACAGGAGGAGTTGATGGGGAAGCGTCAGCTGTCGATTCACTGCAGTGAAGACACCGCAGTGAGTAGAACTAAGTATATCGACTTTAGCTATGTTATTAACGTAGCTGAAGATGCATAACTTAAATCGATCCCCTTCCGCCCCCAGTGTAGGCCAGGCCTGAGAGTTGATTTGATTACAGTGTATAAATACCTAACCCGGGAGAAAATAGCAGATACTAAAGAGCTCTTTAATCTAGCAGAGAAACAAAACATAATAAGAACCCAATGGCTGGAAGCTGAAGCTGGACTAACTAAAATAGAAATTAGGCACAATGTTTTTAAACACTGAAGGTGATTAACCACTGGAATAAACTACCCAATGGCAGTGGTGGATTCTCCATCTCTTATGTTCAGATAACTTTCTGGAATATATGTTTTAGCCAAACACAAATTATACTGGGTGAAATGTGATATGCCAGACTAGATGATTGAAAGGTCCCTTCTGGCATGAAACACACATTCACATGTGAGTCACATGAGCATGTGGGACTAGATGGTGATTTGGAATCTACATCCATGCAGAGGAATAAGAGGGAGTAAGCACCGCTCTGGCAGCCCAACATGAGCTACCTGCATGCTGGCTCCAGGCACTCAGGAGGAAGCAGGTGCTGCTAGAAATGTACTTAAAAAAAACAAAACAAAAAACGAAACCGGTCATTCTGCACAAAAATGAAAGCTGAGAAACTTGTCATGCAGGCCACATAAAGCCATCCAATGAGCCAGACACACCCCACAGACAGAGTATCTGCCACCTCCATATTGGGCTGTTGTTTCTCTGGCAAGTAGCAGTGGATGTCCTCAGCTTTGCATGCCTGCTTCCCAGTGGAGGAGAAATCAGTGTCACACAGTCTGGGTACATTCTCCCTGTCTCTTGTTTTATTTACACAGATTCACCAGGCCTAGAACAGAGGGTGGTCACAAACAGCACGCAGGGCAATCCCAGGCTTTGGGAATCTCAGCCCAACCCCAACGCTCAGTTCCCAGGGAGAAACTATGGCTCCAGAATTAACTCTAATCAGAGATCAAGTAGAGAGCAAACTTTCCTGCTGCTCCCACAGCTCCCACTAACCAGAACCTTGCATAAGCACAATATATAGATTGTCTTCCCAAGACTAAAAACTTGCTCAGATGCTAAGAAAAAGAACTTGGCATGTGTAACACTACCACCTGATGATGTCTGCTATAAAAATTCAATATAATCCCAGATGAAGAGTGTCATCTACTATATATCTAGCATCACTTCATAAGGGGCCGCAGTGTTCTTTGGGGATCTTCCATCTAAGTTCTGACCAAGCATCCCTGCTTATTAAATCTGATGAACTCATAGCCCGAAGTGGGAGGGCTGAGAGCTAAACTCAAAATATCTGACAACAAGCATAGATGTGATTTTCAAGATTACTTATTTTATGGTCTGTGTTCTGCAGGAGGTTAGATTAGAAGTTCAGCATGGTCCCATCTTGCCTTAAAATCTGTAAATTTATTAACTCATGAAATTTATCTCCCAGGTACGTGGTTGTGTTGTTTTTTTAAAGTTTACAAGTAGATACAACACTAACAGAGTTCTGTCTTTATTAAACAAGTGTTTGAGAACCACAGGTCAGAAAAGTGAATCAAACTGTACAAATAACAAATACATCTAGCATTCTATCAGGGCTAATCAATTTCAACAGCTGTGCATTGGTGAAAACTTGACATTTCCTTGTGAATCAGCCTTCTGATTATTTTCTGAGACAGTATCTTATCCAGCATAACCTGGAGTTTATGGCTCAGATTCTGGCCTCTATCTGTACTGAGTTCAACACAGTCTGGGAGGGGGCAAAGTTGGATTAGCCCCTTCTCCTCAGATTGTGAGGCTAATAAGTCTCCAGGCTGGTTCTCGGTGACTGTGCAACAGGACTGTTATTTACGGTACATTATATACGATGTAAAGTATTTTGCGGTTGTCATGCAGGAAAATGGAGAGTTCTTGTAGAAGAAATTAGCGAGGGGAAACAGCAAATGAAAAGTTTCCTTCCACAGCAACAAACATTTTATTTAGATTTGTAATATAGACGCAAACACATATGAGATGCAGGCATTTCGTTGATCTGGTAGAAGTAAGCGCAGAGCATCTCTGGCAATATTATTCCACGCAGTTGCATTATACTAAATACGAGTTATACATACTGGGAATTTATATTAAATAAAGATGGGCCAACCCAACAAGGACCTTGAGGCAGCAAAGCAACTAAGTACCTGCTTAATGTTAAGCAGGTGAGTAGCCAGTCCCACTAAAGCCAGTGGGACGACCGACCTGCTTCAAATTAAGCATGTGCTAGAGAGACTTGTTGGATCACGGCCTAATTTGGGAAAGTTCTTTTTGAATTTTTAAAAAATGATAACCCCAAGGTGAAGTGATATGATAAGTTATTTGAACTAGAGGAGAGAATTAGTGTCTTCTCCTTTTCTTTGAAAAGAAAGTGGACTGACGTAGGCAGGTGACCTTCCGGAAGTGGAAATCTAGAAGAGAAAACAAGAATATACTATAAGATCTACCCTCTTCTGTTTGCAACATTCTCTTTTGCTTAAGAATTCTGGCTACTTACCATAATATCAGTGACACACTAAAGGTGTAGGACATCACTTTTTCACTGATAGGTTTTAACAAACTAGAACGAGGAAACATTACCCAAAGATCTATGCATTTTGTACTTTTATACGAATTTTCTTTTAAATCAGAAGACTGTATCCCACTTCTGTTTTCCAAGAAGTGTTCAGTAACCATCTAATAATACTAATCCTTATAAATATCCACCAAATGAGAACAACGGTCTAAATTCTCCTACCTGGCTTCGGCTGTATGGACTTTCTCAATGGAGGAATCAAAGTTTTGTCATCTTCTCCCCTCTTCTCCCTGGAGAGGTTTTTGGGTTGAAGAGTCAGACACAAGATTTTAGAGGTATAGAAATACTCTTCCCAAGGCTGCAGCGTTCTGAAGTGTCCTTGCATCAGAGAACATCAGAAATAAACAGACAGATCAGACAGATTCTGGGAAGAGATTTGACCTCCAAATTTTGTTGTCTGTTGCGGGTGGGGATTGTCCTGTAGTACTATGTAACTTGGGCAACAGAAGTGACACCAAGGGCTAGATCCTCAGCTGGTGTAAATCAGTGTAGCTCCATTGATTTATACCAGCTGAAGACCTGGCTTTTGGCATTGTTTTCTTTTCCCAAGTTACCTTTGTTGTCTGAGATTCCAAGACACTTACACATCAAAACAGCAGCTCTCAAACTGTACCTCTCACTTAATTATATGTCGATGCAGGCTATAACATTAGTTATAACAATATATAATCATTCATTTCTTCACACGCACTTCTAGCCAACAGGGACACAGCAGCTCCTAAAGACTTTGGTTTAGCCTATATGCCTATGCTACCAAATAATTAAATCCTTGGTTACTAGTCTAAAATACCATACTGTACAAAGCACAACTCACAAAATAAGAACTCTCACTATTATTCACATGAACTATTTTGCCTTGGGTTGTTCCAGAAGAAATTGGTGCTAAAGGTCTGGAGAGGACCAAGGGGAGCTAGAAGCCAATGTTGAGGCACAGGATATACATGAATTTCCAAGTTCTGTTGATTCAGGTGGCTGAATTCCCTGATGGGGTGGTAGAACAAGGAATAGAAACCAGGGGTTCCTGGTTCCAAATAGGCCGTTTGATCTAACCACTGGTTACACGTAACGGATGTGAATGAACTATCCATTCACCCACCCACCCACATTCTTAGTATTAGCACTCATCACCATACTAAATAATCTTACAACAACGACATCTCTCTCTTCCTTCTCTGCCACTAGGAGACTGGTTTAGGAGTGGGGGTCTTAACATAAATGAATACAAAAATCTGAGAGTGAGGGTATTGCTCTCGGAAAGTTGGAGCAAGGGGGTGGGTTTGGCATTTAGATTTCAACGCGGTGAGGCAGGTGGTTATTCTTATTCTATCCGGCAGTGAGTTCCACAGTCTTGGTGCATCTCTTTCATGGTCATGAGCCTACCCCATTGGTTAACTGTTTCATTGCTGTGGAATGTAACTGGTGGAAGATCCTGGGTCACAGAGACAGAGTGTCTCTCTCAGGTAGCTAAGTCTAATTACATGTAGTGCTTCGATAACCAGACAGAGACGTTGAATTGGACCCTGCGTTCACTGGGGGCCACCATAAAGAGCAGCCTATCAGGATAATGTGTTCCTAGAGATTGTTGTTGCCAAGTAGATGTGCCAAGTCTGAAGAAGCTGGAAGTTCCTCAGGTCATGGGAAAGCTTCCTGGTTTTTAGCAAGTTTGTGGAGATTATATGGCTGCTGCTGACAACTGGGTAACTTCATTAGCATCACCACCATCTGACAGGCAGATGCACTTATTTCATGTATAGTCCAGCATCCCTGTACTTGTGGAGAAATAAACTATCAAACCCCATCTTCAGTCATGTCTGCACCTGGGTCTGTCACATCAGGTCATGTCTGGGTGTGTCACCAAGCTCTTTTTGCTGTGTCCCCTACATCTGTTTAAAATACAGAATAATTCTTCTCAACAACAAGAAGAAACTAAACACAATGATTATCTTGGACCCTTCCAGCTGCCATAATTTTTCCTCTCCTGTCCCAAGCAGGCCAAACAGGCTCCTAGAACATGGCTCCTGTTTAGGTATTGACACTAGCTAAGATTTTCAGATGCGACTAGTGATGTGGGAGGTCTCACATTTGGGGTGCTCAGCATGAGAATGGTGCCCGAGTGCAGATGGTGAGTACTTAGCCTCCTTTAAAGTGCTTCACATTGGGCACCCAAAATCATGAGTCGCTTCTCAAAACTTTAGCCACTATTCATATTTTAAATAATGTTATTTCCCCCTAATTGCTTATGGAAAGGGTAGAATTCCAACTGGGAGCGAGGAACCGATTCTGAAGTGTCATTTTCCCTTCACACTGGATTGACTGTGGTGTTCAAAGGCCAAGGTTTATCCACAACGTTCGTTAAGATTCCTTTCCCCACTGGATTATTTTGTCTTGACAATTGAAGCAGCCTTTGTATGGTCACACTCTATTTTATGCAATTCCCATAGGGACTATTCATCTCTCCTTGCGTGCAAGTAGCCCCCATTAACGTCAGTGGGAGTTAACACATGAGCACGGACATGAGAATAGACCCCTTGCTGTGCACTTGAGTAGATGTTTTTGATGTGGATCCAGAGCATTTGCGGCAAACGTTGTTATTAGAAATCACTGAACTTAATGTGGCCACCTAACATAGTTTCCCCCCCACCTTCCTTTTTATTCCTTCATACTTGGGTTGCAAAGGGTAGTTTTGAGTAGTGAGGTAAATGCAGCATAAATACAAGCAGATTCAGGAATCGTTTCTCAGTAAGGGGTGGTTTAATTGTATGTAGTCTCCTCTGTCTGCCATGCAACATTATGCACTGGAGCCTCTTCACAGAAGGAAGGATGGTCTTGTGGTTATGGCACTGGATTTGGACTCAGGAGCCCTGGGGTCTGCTTCCGGGTCCGTCACAGACTTCCTGGGCTACTTTGGACAAGTCATTTAAGCAGAGATTTTCAAAGGGATTTTGATGCCCAGTTCCAATGAAAGTAAATTTAAAGCCTAGATAAGGTTGAAAATCTCAGTTTTAATTTCTCTGTGCCTCAGCTCCCCATCTGTGAAATGGAGATCATAATGTTTCCCTACCTCAGCAGAGTGTTGTGTGGATAAATACTTGGGAAGTGCTATGAGTTTATGGTCATATAAGTAGATAGATCCATAACACAAGTCTTTATTTTCTGCATAAGCTTAATGTATGTGGACGGTTGTCTAATAGATATTTGTGTGCATACAAGTCAATAATGTAGTGAAGAGCAAACATCCTTCATGAAGTTGAAATCCAGAATCTATTCAGTAAAATAACGTCCTAAATTATCTCATTTAATCTGTATTTCCGTTCTATTGCTGTTGGGGAACAGAGAAACATTAGATCACAACACTTCACTATCTGATAACCAAGTACAATGAGTTGCTGATCTCAGTTCAGTTCTTAGTGAACAGGCATCCACATCTGAAAGAACTTGCCAAACAAGGACCTCACATAATTTCTTTTATGTCTTCAACGAACACAAGGGTTCTCAAACTTCATCGCACTGGGACCCACTTCTGATAACGAAAATTAGTACATGACCCCAGGAGTGGGGACTGAAACCTGAGCTCACCCAAGCCCCGCCATTTCGGGTGGGAGGGCCAAAGTCTGAGCCCCACTGCCCCGGGTGGGCAGGCCAACCTCGAAGCCTAAGGGCTTCAGCCACAGGCAGGGGGCCTGTAACCTGACCCCTCCCCCCCCCGGGGTGGTGGGGCTCAGGCTTCAGCTTTGGCTCTGGGCCCCAGCAAGTCTAAGCCAGTCTAAGCGACCCCATTAAAACGTCCCGACCCAGAGTTTGAGAACCGGTGAATTTACAGATTTTCTACTCATTGAACAATTCCCAGAGTATTTTTTAATGTACCATCAGGGGAGAAATTCATTGATCTATAGTTTTGGGTGTATTGGGACCATATGCAAAAGTAAATCAAGAGATCAGCAGGCAACACTCTATTTTGCGGTACCCATCCTTCCAGACTCTAATCCACTACATTTAAATCTGCACTTTCCATCGAACTCCAAGATACCAAACCTGATGTTGATTACATCAGCAGGGTGAACACACAGGTTGACTCATGGAATTTCAAGATAAAAGACCACGTCTTTTAGTTTTTCAGTCACTTACGCCCTGATCCTGTAAGCTGCTTGTGTGGGCAGAACCTTGTACCCAGGCAGAACCCTAACCAAGTCAATGGGGCTTTCAATGGGGACAGTGGTCTACATACATGGAGCAGCTGGCGGGATCAGACTGCCTTACAGAAGCGCATATAGATAGATAGAATCACATGACCCTATTAGCATTATTTAACCTTAGAAAGCACTGGTAAAACAATTTCATTAATTAAAACATCAGTGCCCTTGGTGCTTGTCTACACCGTGTTTTGATTTTAATTCATGGAGCCTCACACTGGTGCCAAATAAAAATGCTTCAGTGGAACTTTCCACAGATTAAGCTGCTTTTATACAAAGTTTTATACTGACATTACAACACATTTGATTAAAATGCAGAACAATTTCAGGTTGGATGTCATGTGGCTGTATGCAAGCATAAATTTAGCTGAGTCTGCAGATGCAACCATGCAGGTGTTTCTGTAATTTTGATTCAGTTGGGAAAATTGTCAATGTTCAGTGGCCCTCAAAATCGCACATCCATCTGTGGTTCAGTTCATTGCAACAGGAGTTTCATAAGCACTTCACTAGGGATGGGTACTGAATTCCCAAGTAAAACATTTGTGAATTGGGTCCGTCCGACACTAGAATCAGGTAAATTCTGGGAGTAATGCAAGCATCAAGTATTTCAACTCAAGTCTATATTCACTAACTCTCAGATCTAAAGCTAGAGATAGGATAAAAGAGGAATCATTTATCTGAACATCCCTTCTCTCCACAAAAGCAAACACTGAGATTTCTTATGAAATGGGATGTCTAAACCATTCCTGATTTGGAATTTCCAAATACTAAACTAACCTGAGTTTGCTCACCTCCCTGTGAAACAGAGATGGGCCCCAGCACAAACCTGCATTTGAACATTTTCAAATTCAGAACCAAATTTTGCAGCTTGAGCCTATTATTAATTAATAAAATAGAACTATTATTATTGTTGTGTATTTTCTTATTTTTACAGCCACCAAAAGTATGCTAGTTAGTTTACTGGACAAGTGGAAAGACAAGACATCTGCCCCAAAGAGCTTACATGCTTCGATGGAAGTCCGTAGGATTGCTCATATAATTAAAGCTGTGCATGTACTTTTGTGCTTTGCTAGACTGAAATATATTTTTAAGGCAGGACAATCCAAACGGGAGTAATAAACTGTAGACAGACAATGGGGAGGGCAAGGAAGTGGTTACAGCAGTTTCAGCAATGGTTACAATGGTTTCACCTTCTAAAACTGTACGTTCATTGCTCAGCTGCTTCAATGAGATATAATTACGCCTGCAAATTGGAAAGTTCCACAGAAGTAGCTCAGTGTTAGCGATTCAGGGACTGCGCTGGTGCACTGCTGCTTACATTCTGACTATTACCTCACTGCATAGATCATTCTAATCTGAGAACATCTAGATCTTACCTACGATGTGAAGCAGGATGACATAACTTTTGGAAGAGCACAGACTTTGCGTCATTGAAACTCAGTGAAGTAATCTAGCTAATGTTCAAGTTTTGTCTACAAAATTTCCACAGAGATAACATGATTTGGGAGGAAAAAAAGGAAACAAAATCACAGGCTTATTTCCTTTGTTACCTTGAGGATCGTCATGTTTACACATTTTGAAAGAATTAGCGAAGTAATTCGTGGAACGTTTCTATGTTATGTTATTTTAGAAAATAAATGACCTAACTGGAATTTTATCCCTTAAAATATCATGTAGAAACAAGAAAAATCTGTCCCTGGTTCATGAAATAGTATAATTGAAATAACAGACATTTGCATCTAATGTAAATGCAAGACAAATTTCCTAGTGAATTCACTTAAAAGGAGTTTTGGATACCTGAAAGTAATTACACTATCACATTCTCCAACTGATTTAATTCAGGCTAAGTAGCAACTACTGTATGTCCAAAAGATAATGAATTAAAGCAATGCTTTGGCATATCCCGTTTCTGAAATGTTAGCAGCCTCTCAAGTGGCTTGAAAAATAGGCTTCAATAAAAGGACAGGAAAATATGTGCAATTAAATTCAATCAATAAAGCTGTCCTTGACCAACATCCAAATTTTAAAAACAACTCCAACTGAATTATGAGAAACCCTTTTCTGATTTTAACTGGATGAGTTTCATTATGCATGCACCAAAATTGTGTCTCATTTTTAAAACAAGTTTGGAAAAACAAAAAGCAACTAACTTCTCCTTCTTCCCCACCACAACCCTCCCCCAAATCTAGATTTTTTCCACTTGCAAAAAACATAGTGAGTGCTGGGGAACTGAAAAGACTGTTGCACTGGTGTGGAGGCATCTCATATATATATATATATATATATATGGCCCTTGAAGTAAGATGAAAGCAAGGAACAAACTGTGACTCTTAGAATCATGGGTCCCTCCCTGGTCTCCTCGAGGCAGGTTATGCCATCACAATCTAGCCCTAAATTTGGGAACACCTTCCTGGTGTTTTCAGCGAAGAAGTCAAGGATTTGCATACCCCGTTATTTTTAAGGTTAGTCCCTCAAAGCTTGAAGAATCTGCAATGTTACATGTTTTCTCTGGAGGACTTCTGTCCACCAAAGCATTTCTATGTATCATCACTGTAGGACCTCAAAGTCTTTGTAACGTATTTATTCTCGCAACACCCTTGTGAGGTAGGGAAGTGCTATTATCCCCATTTTACAGAAGGGAATTGAGGCACAGAGAGGCTAAATGACTTAGCCAAGGTCACACAGGAAGATAGTAGTAGAGCAGGAACTTGAACCCACATCTCCCAAATCCTAAAATAGTGCTCAAACCATTGGATCATCCTTCCTCTACATTATGTGACACCTTTCACAGACAGTAAATTACTTCCATTGTGTGTGTGTGTATATATATATATATATATATATATATATACTCTAAGAGTCACAGTTTGTTCCTTGCTTTCATCTTACTTCAAGGGCCAGTGCACCAGTAGCAGAATATGTCCTCCTCTCTTCTGGCTCATCTACACGGGCTAGTGAGCTGGAGGTGGACCAGGATTGCTCGTTCCCACCCTTGCCTGCCCACCTGTGCGGGAGGGAGAGTCTGTGTCCACGGAAGTGACTCTCTTCCACCCCTATGTTGTGACCTGCAGTCTGCCCATATGGGAGAATTAAGGGGGCACCTTGTGCCCTCTTGGCCTCTGCTGCTGTGTAGAGGGGTAAGTGACAATCTTGTCCTTACTCCTTATCCAAAATTATTCAACAAATAATTTCTGTGAACAGAGCTTGGTCTGTTTTGACTAGACACATAAGTCACATGTGGGGCCACGGGACTCTAGGTCATGTGCCCTGAGTCAGGGTGTTGGTGATGTAGAAGCGACTATTGTGGACCTATACCACCAGAGGATTCCATACCCAGACAGCTCCCTCTAAAGCCAGATAAGATGACTTTAAAACTACTTTGTACTGCCAGAGTGGCACAAACCAGCCTTAATGAACTAGACTCAACTCTCTGTGTGGACCGGATTCATATTATTATTTGTCTTGCAGTAGTGCCTAGGAGCCCTATCACAGACCAGGACCCCATTGTGTTAGGTGCTGTACAAACACAGAACACAATGACAGGCCCCTGCTCCATGGAGCTTACAATCTAAAGTACCTCTCATATAGACCCTAATCCTGCAGTGAGAGCCACCCACACAGATCACTGAAGTCAGGCTCCTTGCTGGTTTGGGGCAGTGGGGACGTGTGTGGGGGCATGTTGGGTCACATCCCCCTCTCCCCCAAGTTGCTGCTTGGCTTGTACTGAGCATGCTCACACAGGCTGAGCATGCTCAGTAACGCATGCTGAAGCGGCTGCCTTCACTCTGTTCCCCCAGTATCGGCAGGTGTGGGTCATCTCTGGTGTGGGAGTTTGTCCACACAGATGCAGTTGCAGGATTGGGGCCTTAGGTCTTTTAAATTTTGTAAGGTGCTCAGATCTGGAAATAGATTTTGCTGAAAGGCTGGCTTGAAACCAGGAAGGTTGTCATTAGGAGCTTGTTACAAAAATGATTAAACTCTTTAATCTCACAGTAGAACATCAAAACTCACTGGTTTCATGACAGAAATCTGAGTTTTACCTGAAGTTTGAACTTTTGGGGTTAAATTGAACTTGAAACTCAAAGTGAAGCTAGACTGCTCACAAAACTGTGTGATCTTGATACAGCTGTAGCAATTTCACTGAATTAGGCAAAGGCACTGAATTAGTTACTTACCATGCGTTGCAGGACAGTTCTGGGAACCACCATCATTACCACAGCACTGGGAGTTCTGGGCAGAGATCTTGGGACGTATAAGCGCCCCAAATGTGAAAGAGAATCATGTTGCAAAATTTAAGCACAGAGTAAGACAAATGCAAATAAAGAATTAGACGTAGAACCTACTGGAGCCAAGGGGAAAACTTGCATTGACTTTGATGGGAACAGGATCGAATCCAAAATGTGAATACTGAGCGACAGTATCTGAATCAGATTGGATGAAATTTCCTATGGGTCAGAAGGCTGACCTGCCTAGCAGGATTATTTCCCTCTCCCCCTGCATATTTCTGAAAACCCAAGTAACTGCTTAGTGACAACAGAACCACCAGCTTGTACAACCTCGAGCTCTGCACATACAGAACACGACGCCCAAGCTTCTTTTATTCCCTTAGCAACAAAAGTTGGCACCTGTGATTGTTTGTTTTCAACGACTGACACCATGAGTTTGAACTTACATCTGTTTTGCTGAGTTATGGTAAAACAATCTTAGTAACTGCAAAAATGCCGGCCAGATCATTTCCAGCTTGCACTGCTTCTTATTTCGTTTCACATTCCACTCTGAAAATGAGAGAAACGGTGCACTGGAAGCACATGACAAGTCTGCTACAGGCTTGGGCTCGACAGCTTGACCTATTCCCCGCTATAAAACTTGCTTATATAAAAGTTTTCCTAATGTCTTTTATAGTTCATCTGTGAAGGATTGTCCACCTGGTGCCTTATCACAGGCTCTGGAATGAGGCCAGGAGATGGCAACAATATGAACTGCTACAGGGGATAACAAGGACTCTGTTATGACTGGGAACGTTTGCAGTACTATAAATAACTCTATCAATATTGTGATAATGGCACTTTAAAGAGGTCTATTTTACAAGTGTTGAATGTAAGAGAGACGGCAGCTGTGCTCATTAATTCTGAAGTATGCTCCTCTCCATGTACAATTTGCAGGTGTAACAATAGGAGTGTTGACTCAATGGAGGTCTAGATAATGTTTAGATTAAAATAAATAAAACAAAAAAAAGGGTCACAGTAGCATGATTACTTCCTAACAGGTCTTTATTATGTTTGGCAGAAGGAAAGCAAATGATAGCTTAATTGAAAACAACATAAAGTAAAATAGAACTTTGTTACAGAATTTAGCTCTTCATAAATAGCTTCCCCTCCCCCAAAGGGCAAGTACCATAATTGACAGCAGTAGATCTTTTGATAATTAATTGCAGTAAATTATCACTTGGCACAAAAAAGGCATAATTCTAATCAATTTGCAACCTTTCCAGCATAACACTGAATTGAAAATGGCACTGCTGTCATTTTTTTCAAGCTAATATGAACTGAAGAACAAACTACAATGTGCTGCTTTCATATATTTTCTATGTTCATAGTCAAACTCAGATCATTGTGTTATTTCTCTGTGTCATACGGATGACCCATTTGGGCAAAAGATTCCTTTTTAGCTTGAATTAATCTTCAGGAGAATGCGATCGTATAAATAATTGCAGAGCTCCATGCAAAACAGCTTTTGTCAGAGCTGTTCTAGAATAGTAATGCCATGATTCAGAGATATGATTAGAGAAGAGGAGTGGGAATCTGGACTTCTGGATTCTAATTCCCGGCTTTTCCATTGACTAAGCTTGAAGTGTAATCCACAGTCCCTTTTTATTCACTGTTTAATCCAGACCAGGATTTAGGGAGAGCCTATGTCAGGGGTGGGCAATAATTTTTGCAGGGGGGCTACTCCACGAATTTTGGTAAGTCGTCACTGGCCGCACATTTCTACTATATTAACGGAGGAGGTGCGGGGTCTGGGAGGGAGTTTGGTGCAGGAGGGGGCTCCAGGCTGGGGCAGGGGATTGGGGGGCAGGGTCTGGGAGGGAGTTTGGGTGCAGGAGGGGATTCTGACCTGGGGCAGGAGGTTGGGGTGCAGGAGGGGGTGCAAGATGCAGGCTCTGGCCAGGAGGCGCTTACCACAGGGGCGCACAGAGATGTGCCGGGGCACACAGAGACATGCCTGTAGCAGCCAGCTGCTTCCGGGAGCGGCGTGGGGCTATGGCAGGTGGGCAGCCTGCCTGAGCGCCCCGCTGCGCTGCAGCACTTTTAGCAGCCCAGACTCGGAGATCGCGAGGGGGCAGAGGAGGCTGGACAGAATTGTTCGTCATGGTGGGCTGGACAGAAATGTTATACGGGCCGGATCCGGCCTGTGGGCCATATTTTGCCCACCCCTGGCCTATGTGGTGATACTGGATAGGCCAGGCTGTGCTTAGTTACAACTAGAGAGATTTAGGTCCTTCTGGGTATGTCTACACTGCAGTGTAAATCCCAGGTTTGAACTCAGGTTTAAAACCCCCCTTCCGTCTACACACTAATTGTGTTAACCTGGGGATGGGGGGTCTGAGCCTTAGTCTAGCCAGGACCCAGGGTTCAAACCCTATTGGTTTGCACTGTAGATGCAGCCCCACTGGACTCATGCTCTCGGAGACTGCCAAAAGTCAATCACAACACTACGGGCCAACTTTCTTTGTCCTCTTTGGTGGATAATCAAGATAATCAAGGTCAAATTTGGTGGATAATCAAGTTTTCCCATACCTCACCACAAACAGAGCTAGAGCGGCCACATTTCAAGGGGGCACTAGGAAGTCTGTGATTTGGTTGGTTGTACTCAGGTCTGCATACTGCAGTGTGGTTGCTGGAGACCCACGTTAGATAATTCTTTACTTAGAGTTGACAATCAGTGTAGACGCTCAAGTCTTAGGTTCTCAAACCCAGGGCCCACTGACTGGAGTTCCACTAACCCTAGGCTTACATTGCACCGTAGACATACCCGCAGCCTCAGTAAAGCACCTTGTTGACTTATTACAAATGAGTCCTGTTCTCACTCTACCACCGGGGATACTACAAAGCCCTCCCTCCATTCCCCCACAGCAATTGCAGATAAAAGCTACATGACAAGTTTCTAAGGCTCTTCATGGAGGCAGAGCGTCTGAACTCCACGGCATAGCCAGCAAATCAGAGAACAGCATGGACACGCTGAGTCACATCATCATTTGGGGGGCTGCAGCAGGCCACATAACTTCTTCTGTCCGGCTGTATGCTTGCCTGTGGGTAAGGATGCCCTCCACCCCTATCAAACAGCATACATAGATTCCATCGCAAAGCCCTCTTACCAGTGTTTTGTTCATGATATCGAGATTGAGGCCCTACTGTGTGACCTTGCTGAAGTTGCTTAAGCACACTGGGCCTTAGTTTTTCCTTTTGTTCATGGGAGATAATATTTACCTACTGCACATCTGTGCTGCGAGAATAAATTGACGTTTGAAAAGTGCTTTGAGATCCTTGAATATGAGTTACTAAATAAGTGTTATTATGCATTACATCAGACCAGCTGTCAAAGATGCGGAGAAGTCTGTACTGAAATTGAGCTGAACAATTCTTCAGATCTGTGACCTCAGTTACATCCGTTTCTTTCTCCTTTGCTGATTACTGTTAGCCTTGATAATAATGATCTCAAAGACGATATTAGCAGCCTAACCTACACTATGATTTAATCTTGATTGCAACAGATCAAGGTTTGATTTAATTGCTCCACGATTAATTCGAAATAGAAACAAGGCATAAAAAAACCCCTATTTCCACTCTAAATCAAGAAACTGTTTACATTCAATTGGTGCTCATGTTAGAACAAATCATTAAGCTATAAAAGATTACATCTGGGCTAGAATTAAAGTCAAGCGGATTCATTAACCCAAATGGTGGCCTAGAGATTACTGACACGGTATTGCTGCTCTGGTGATCAAAGGATCAAGGGATACATGACCAGATGACCCTAATTGAAACAATCTCCACTGAATTTTGTAAATGGATGAACTTGAAAGGACTAAGAAGATATTCACTAACTTCTGTCAACACAAAAAATAAATTGGTTCTAGTAGCTTTACTGTATAAATACCATAATGCAAAGTGGGGTGGGGGGGGGAAGGATAATAGCTTTAAGCAGAACAAGAATTTTATTTTTTTATTAAATCACACAAGATTCTTATCCAAATTGTTCATAGCTGTCTGTTATAGTTGTTGAAATGTGGAATTTACAGCCGAAAACTTCATCATTATTGCCCTGCCAATGACCTTGTCTCACCTGACCTGTAGGGAGTATCTTCTCTTGGGGTTATTCAATAAATCTGTCCACATGCAAGGCCTGTCCCTAGAAAAACTTGCCAGTTGGGTTGAATTAGATATGATAGTTTTATTACGTGAGCTACTGTTCACCAGGGATTGAGCAGAACTCACCAAACGTATTTCACTCAAGACTTCAAGATGAACTTGAACCTTGTTCCCAGCGGTGAAAGGCCAGATTTGTAATTCACTACACCTTCCAGGTTATTGGGCTTAAATGATGCATAAAGGAGAGATGCAGATGCCTAGTTCAGATACTATTAAGCTCCATGAGTTTTGTTTGTGTTTCAAATTTTAACGAAGAGCAATAGGCTTAAGAATTAGAAGAGAACTGAGGCATGACTTCTTTTGAAAGGCTGGTATAGACATTAGTATAATTCTGTATATCCCTTTGTGGAAAATTAGGAGTAACTGAACACAAGAACTTCCTGAAGACAGGGACTATAATTCTTGTTATGAAAGGGGAGGAATTGGATACAGATAACTAGTGATGGACAAACTTCAAAAGGATCCGGGCTTGTGCTTGGTTCGGATAAGCATCCACAAGCTTTGATGCATATCCAAAGCTTATCTGGACCTCCTGGGTCTGTAAATATTGGGATGGAAATCTTGCAAGAACAGGCTGTCTCAAGAGATTATTCCTTCTAGTATTTTGGGCAAGTGTTTTCCAGTCATGCTGTAAATACAACAAAAATTAATAATGATGATAAATAATAGTTAGCACTTAAATGGTTACCGTTTGTAGACCTGAAGCACTAAGAAACGAAGAATTGCCCCTCTTGGAATGTTTTGCGTTCGCATCTCCAGGTCCAGCCAGAGCCAAAAGGGCAAATGAAAATAACTGGGGAGAAAAAGTAACCTACACTGTTTTGAACCTCTAATAATGGTATGGTCAGTTTGACTTGGGGCAGCTTGAATTTTATCAGAACTGGTGCAATCATTTCTAAAAGTAATATACTGTAAAAAAAATACTGTACAGGTTGAAGGTAAACAAGAACCAGTTCCACACAAAAATAATGTTTTCTTAACAGAATGTGTGTGGGGGGGGGGAGAAGGGGGAGAGCTTCACCTCTGTGCTAATAGCAATGGAATTATAGCAATACAAGCTTGGAATAACAGAGGTGAATCTGGGCCAGAATTTATATTGATTTACATTTTTTTCCAAACCAAACACACGTTTGGGAAGATTAATTTTTATTTTGCAAAAGTAACTTGTTCTTCAAAGATACCAAGTAGATAAGGGCAGTGCAGTGGATTGTATCTGCTAAAACCATTTGACTATAGTGGAGATTGTTGGCTTATTATAAACTGTAGTGGTACACAGGAAAACAGCTTGAATGATAGAGACCTGGTTTGTGGGATTGGCAATGGGGTACAGAATCTCTTTTCTAGGACATAGGATGCTGTTCAGTGAGATGAACTAGTGGACTCAGTCCAGCTTCCATTTGGAAATGTGACCCAGCCACAAAATTGAGATCCAAGTCCAGATCTGATCTTCCTTAAAGTTTGGAGTCATCTCTATTTATCACAGACAAACAGCCCCAACACACTCCACACTGTATCAGTTGACCTCCTCAAACAGCAGAGCAACCATGGATTGAATAGGCTTGAAATCTACATGAACCTCTTGTCTCTCCATGTCAGTACTGGGGCACATTGCCAGGTCAGCGTTGGGCAACTTGCACGTTGCTGTCACTTGCGCATGGGGCAAAAGAGCACAAGAAGTCTTCGCCATCTTTTGCCTCTCTGAGGAAAAGGCAAGAGCCAGCACAGTGTGTGCACTCAGGGGAGCAGAATTACTATACCTGGGGAGGAAGGTGCATGGGGGTGTGTGTGTAGTGGAGAAAACAGGGAAATGGCCCTGCCCTCCTCTCACAGTGGCTGATGACCTGGTTCAGCTCTCAATGAAGTCAGTGGGAATGTTCCAATTGACTTCAATGGGAGTTGGCTTGGACTCATGTGGAGCTGGCTAGGCGCAGAGAAGGGAGCAGGCTGTGCTATCCTAAGGAATGTTGCAAATTGCTTGCTCTCCGGGCATCCCAGAAGCTGAGGAAGGGGCTTTGCCCGCAATATGCACAATCTTGACCCTTCCTAGTAAGAAACACCTAGACTGACATACTAAGAAATAAAATCAACAATCTTGCTGTGCTCGCATGGAACGTCAAGTATATGAACACATACAAACGCAGCCAACACATGAACCAAAAATCCCTAGTCATATTCAGGAAGCAACAAATCAGGTCTCACTCCATTTAAATCATCATTGGCCATGTCCTCCTTTCTCTTTTTAGCTGCTCAGTAAGACACATTTTGGCATCTCTGTATTCAGAGTGGATATTCATTTTTTTTATCTTCGATAGTGCACATGAAAAAGAACTGACACATTAATATCCAGGGAAGTAAATTTGGATAAAAAAATCACGTTGCTTTTTTTCCATCTTGCTTGTTCCTCCTTAGCCAGGTCACAAAAAGTATGTATATTAATTTCCAGAGATTCAGAGCACTGTCCTGTTTCCAAACTGTCTGTGTAATTCTTTCCTTACCAATAACAGATGTAAAGATTGTGATTAAAATTCTATATATAGCAGCAGAATTAAGCAAAGACATTAACAACACTGTAAACACAGCATTTTATACATATCTACCACATTTATACATACTTTGCAGTTCTCTAAGCATTTTGACAGTATTCTACAGATTGACATGCTGAGACACAGACACCCTCAAGCCAACACTTTCAATAAACAGACAGGGACAAACAAGTATTTGAGCATCCAGTCAGGGGCTCAGGTAAAGCTGGGTGTTCAGGGATTTTTCAGAGCTGGCACTTGGCTGAACCCAAGTTGTCAGAATGGCCAGTGGTTTTTGTACTTCAAGGGTGCATGTTGGGAGTGAGCTTAGGGGATTGAAACCCAAACTACAATTTCAGAAGCACCTACAGGCACTCCAGGGCTGGTCCAGGTGCTCAAAAGTTAGCTGTATCAGAGGCACTGCCAGGCCAGGAGGCACGAATTAAGGTGCTCATAATAGCAAGCACTTGCTGGGTACTCTTCAGTTTTTGCATCATTAAAGTAGCCAGCACAAGGAGGAAGGCCCATCCCAATCCTCCTGCCCACATACATATGCACACAAGAGGCAGAATCAGGGAGAGAGAAAGAGAAAGGCAGATGCATGTTCAAAATGTTCTGAGGGTTTATCGAATGTGTATGGCGGGGGGGGGGGGGGGGGCCTAAACAGAAAAAAAGGGGGGGGGGGGAAAGGGGGGGGGGGGGGGGGTGAAAGGATGGGGGGGGGGGGGGGGGGGGGGGGAGAGTCTAAGTCAGAAATAGAGAGCGGCTAGGAAAGGTGGGGAGGCAGCAGTAGAAAGGATTGGGGAGAGGCTGTTGGGAAGGGCAGCAATGGGGAAAGGTTATAATATAACTCCTGGACATATTAGGTCTGTTATCATGATGCTGATCAAGGAGCGAAGGTGCCAGGCAAGGGAGGCTGAGGCTTGGAAGAGGAGTAAGCTCTGTTGACCGTAGGTGGTGATGGGATTCCCAGCTGTGATGTGTACTCAGAGTGATTCCTACTAGAGTCTTCTCTGACAGAGTGTGGATGTAAGTAGCAAGAAACTCGGTTTTCAGTCAGCCAATCATTGGTAACCATTTCTCTAACCTAACCAATGTAATCCATTTATCATCTCAGGGTTAGGCTACTGCAATGTGCTGTGCCTCGAGCTAAACTTTGAAAGGCACCCAGAAACTTCAGCCAGCATGCAATGCATCCAACCCACCTACTTTGTAGGGCAGGCAATCTATAGCACATTATACCTTTGCTCCATACTCTATTCCAATTGTGTGGGTGTCAAGGCTTCATAGCTGCCCATATGCTGCATCCCATGACCACTGAAAACCTCATGCCTGCAACAGGAGGAAAACCCAGATCCTGCTGCCCCAAAAGCAAAGGCCTCTGTCAGCTGAGATAAAGGAGGGTCTCCATTACCTTTTGCCAACGTAGGGCCTATGACACAACTGAGGAGGTTCGACTACATCCAGGAGAGAACTGCGGCATGCATATGAACTAGCCAGCTCATTGAAATGTCTTTCTAGCAAAGTGTGGTCCTCTTTCTAAAAAGCAATTCATCTCAGGAACATGGAGAAAGAAAACGTTTGTTCATACAAGTCAGTTGGTCATTATATGCCTTTTAGATTTACATGTAATACGCTACACACTTCACGGTGTCATGTGCATCTGAGAAATGAGGTGTTAACTAAAAATGGTATTACTTTATGATCTTTCATTAGATTTAGATGGAGAGCAGGAGCATGTTCTTGTGGCTAAAGAAGAAAAAATGAGTCACAATCTCTGTATTCTGTTCCTGCCTCCGTCACAGACTCACTATATGACCTTGAGCAAGTCACTTAGTCTCTCTGTATCTGTTTCCCTAACTGTAAAATGGGGAAACAAATGGGGAAAACTGTAAAATACTCACTTTACCTTACAGGGATATTTAAAGGGTATTTTGAGGATTAACTGTTGTCTGTGAAACCCTTTGAGATCCTGGGATGGATGACATTGTGTCAGTGTAAAGTGACATCTTAAAATGAATTTAAGATTTGCAGTTACATAGACTGTATACCAGACAGAGTAGCATCTATTGCCCACAGTACTTTACAGTGCTGAATGGAAATAGGCAACTTTAAAGTTATTTGCAAAAATTAACAGCATAATCTGTCTCTGGGGTCAGCTGTTCCTACACTCCTGACCCTGTATGTCCTAGCGCAGCTATGATGCAGAGACCCTAATAAGTATGCAATCCTGCTTAAGTCTAAACTGAGCTTCCACAACCTATTCCACTGCCACTAGGAACATTCTCTTTATTCCTGAAGTTGCAGCTGTCCCAGAAGAGAAGAAAAACGGAGCCTGTTTTTCCTGCACAGCTTGAGTCAGACACACAAGGTTGCTGCAGGAAAAGCATTCAACTAAGAAAGGGAGTCGGGTTTTTACATGGGTTGTGTTCAAGTACTCTGGTCAATTGCCTGTCTCTTCCAGCAGATGATGCTACAGTGTGATTGTTTTGAGCAGCCTTAAAGAAAGAATGAGATATATGGGGAAATCTAATTAAATAACTCACTAGATCGTTTTCCTCCTAGTGCAGTAAGAGAGAGAGATGTAATAAATACACTGAAAAAAATTGAGGCCCAATCCTGCTTCTGTTGAAGTCAACAGCAGTTTTGGCACTGACTTTAAAACTAGCAGGGTCAGTCCCTTTGATTATTTTAAGAAACACACATTGTTTCAAACAAGCTGGCGTGCTTACCTTAATGTACTTGAGTGTTTTCACAACAGTTGGTTCAGAAATGCATCCTCAGCTTCGGAATAGCTTGCCACGCTATTCTCCTGAATTTACTGTCATCCAACAAACTCTGCCTAAATCAGAATGACTTGCTGACATTTTGTTAAGTCTGACCCTCAGTGCTACAACTCCGTAGCTTTGCCGACATTTAATAACTGACAGGTCACTAGCACACTATTGGTGTGACTAGATCTCAGAGCACAAATCACTTAGAATGATATATTCCACACCAATTGCATTTACTGTCTAGATACTTTTTAAATGTACATGGCACCTAACAGTAGCAACAAAAGAAAACATTTTGTTGAGAGATGTTCCCAGCATTTGGGGGAATATTCACACTTAGCTAAAGATTTGGGTCAATAATTGAAATGTGTTCTCAGCTGTGAAGTCTGCACCCTGAATTGAACTTCCCCAGAGGCTGGGAGAGTGGGGTAGAGTTTGGAGTCTGTTTAATTGTATCTGTGTGTTTTTGTAGGCTTAAAACACAGCCATTAAAAGATTCTCTCTGAAATGAAGTTTTCAGTTCAAGGTCTCAGGCTGGGTGAACATGTTTATTATCATTATAAATACGAAATAATCTCGGTATATTTTTAGTGAGAAAAATACATGAGTGTTCTTCAAGTTTTTTTTTTTTTTTTTTTTTTTTTAAATTTCTCTAGCTAAAAAAGGGTTTGGGATCTTTTAAAAACAAGCTAGTAGACCGTTTATCCACAACATTTACTAGGCTTTGGGATCTATATTATATAAACATACAAATGCACACTTTTTGATTTTAAACATCTAAGTCCTTAGTAATTGAAAATTGTTGCATATGTGGGTACATACACATCCTAGGGCTATGTCTACACTACAGAGGTACAGCTACAGTGCTGCAGCTGTGTCGCTGTAGCATCATAGTGTAGACGTGCTACGGCGATGGAAGGGGTTTTTCCATCATGGTGGTTAATCCACCCCTCCCAGAGGCAGTAGCTAAGTTGGCAGACGAGTTCTACACCAGGCCTTAGGTCGGCTTAACTCAGGGTGTGTGAATCATACCCCTGAGGGATGTAGCGAGGTCAACCTAAGTTTTAGGTGTAGACCAGGCCTAAGACACACTAAGAATGGTCCCTGCCCCAAAGAGCAAGGCAGGACAAAAAGGTGGAATGGGAAAAGAGGCACAGTGAAGTTAAGCAAGTTGCCCAAGATCACACAGCAGTTCTGCGACAGAGCCAGAACTAGAAGCCAGATCTCCAAATTTCCAGTCCCGTGCCATGTCCACTGGACCACACTGCCTCTGTGTGAATACACAGGTCTGTTTTAACGTATATTGGTGCTGTATGATATAGAAGTTCCATTTATAAGTGTCTCTACAGAGACATTACACACCATGTCATCAATCCAACAATAAGGTTTCCATGCTCCTGGCTGACACTTTCCACTATGTCAGAGATATGTGCAGTTTGGGACACTTGGAGGATGCACTGAGGAGCACCACACCTCTTTGCTCTTCCAGGCACTTCAGAAACACTCTCAGTGCATCATGTGGTGCATTAAAACCAAACTGCCTGGAAGCAACTTTTGGAAGCCCTTTTACTCTTTCAAACTACAGAGTTGTTTTTTTTTTAAAAAAGAGATACTGCAAATGCTACATTAAACCAACGCTGCTGTTCTTTTGACAACAACAAACCAGGGCCGGCTCCAGGCACCAGCCCACCAAGCTGGTGCTTGGGGCGGCACCTGGAGGGGGGCGGCGCGGCGCTCCGGCCCCCAGGGAGAGCGGGGCCACGGCCGGGCTCGCCGCCCTCCCCCCCGGCGCCCTTCCCCCGGCCGCTGCGGGGAGAGAGGAGCCCCCGCCGGGGCTCGCCGCCCTCCTCCCAGGGCTCCGGCCGCCCCCCCCCTTGTGGGGGGGGGGGGGGGGCGGCCGGAGGCTTTTTTGCCTGGGGCGGCAAAAAAGCCAGAGCCGGCCCTGCAACAAACAAAGCCAAAGAAATTCAGAGTCAAGATGACCACCCTGTCCTCTCTGCCTAAGCACTGCAAAGGTTGTCAAGTAAGTAGACAATGTTTTGCACCACATGCTCTACAAGGAGACTGACCTACTCAGTTAAGGGTGGAGTAACAGCCCAAACTCTGAACCTCACTCAATTTAAATCAGAAGCAAAACTTCATTTGAATGTTGTTTTTAGGAATTCATGTTCACGACCGTCCAAATTCCGCTCTGACTTGCACCATATGCAGCTCCACTGAAGTCAAGGGATGTACAGAGGCTGCAAGTCAGGACAGAATCTGGCTCTTCAAATACCATCCCTGTAGGCAGAGCTGTTCACTATTTTTTGAAGGGCATTCAAAAAAGGTGGGCCCCCCTACACAACTTTGAAGGACATTCTTCCCAACCTTGTCCACTTCTCTTTCACCCATCCAAAATGAGGCTCATTAGACGAGGAAGCCAAAAATAACATACAGAACACATTTATTCCAATACATACGACCACTCATCCCTTTAAATCCAACCTCTTTCTTCCTTTTCTTTCCCCCAAATCCATCCATTCTCTTCAATCTCCATCCCACTAAATCCTTCCAGCCAAACCCTTGGTGGCTCTTCCCAGCACAGACTGAGCAGCAGTTGCTCAGATCCTTTCAGGTGGGCTCTTCTTCACAGTGCAACTTAAAGAGCAGCTACCTCTTCCCTCTTGAAGTCTGTCCTGGGGTGGCTCATGTTCTGATGCAGAATCCTCCCTACAGGTGGTGGCCTATGTGTCCCCTTTGTGTTGCCCGACTGCCCAAGCAGAGCAGACGTGGAATTTACACTCTGGCTGATAGGACTGATTAGAACTTAGCAACTAGTTTTTGCTTCACTGGAAGTTTGAGGACTCTGAATAAACAAGACCCATGTATGATGAACTGATATTCCATGGTGGCATGTCAGTCAATATTCTCTCCCTGAAGTACAAAAGAGACAGTTTTTTTTGTATGGTGAACGTTTCTTTTGGTCTGTTTATTTTCACATAGTTCAATATAGCATATCACAGAAAAGTAGATCAAATATCCCAGTCAGGTTCTGAACTATGTGGCTTGGGTCCATTTCTAAAAAAAACCATGAATGGCGAGAACTCCTTAAAAAGCCACGGCAAGCTGAAAAAAAACCTGTTTCAAAGAGCTTTGCTCTGACAAAAATGCACATCAGATTTGAGGGAGGGAATCCTCCTACCCAACATGCACCCCTGGGCTAGCCTGTGACTAGCTATTACCGGGTACAGAGTGGAGCTGAGGAAATAACTGATTTTTCAGTTCACTGGCAGTTCCGGGGGAAGGAAGAATTTGGTTCAACCTGAAGTGAAAATCGCAAAACATTTCAGCAAATTGAAAAAAAAAAAAACAAGAAGTTTTTTTTTTCAGGTCAAGCAAAACCAGGCAATAGGGTATTCTGGGGTGCGTCTCGCTCAATCTCACCTGTCCACCTTGTATAAAATACTGGAATAGTCAGTGGGCCAGTGAGTGGGTGAGAGTTACTATAGCCTAGTGGCTAGGACATGGAGATGGGAGACCCAAGTTCAAGTCCCTGCTCCGGTGGCTATTTTTTGTATACACAGTGGAATAGCGTCAACAGGAGAGACTGAGAAATTGAACCAAGGTTCCCTACATTGCAGGTGACTGTCCTAACCACTGGGTTAAAGACTATAAAGGAGATGACTCTTCCTCCAGTTTGTTTTGTGAATGGTGCTTAATTCTCCTTGTGAATCAAGCCTGAAAAATGATGATGATGATTTTTTTTTTTGGCCAAAACGATCTGGTGAATGTGTGTCAAATTCCCTTGTAGTTCTGGGTCGACTGAAACTGCATTTTTTGGCAAATAAACCATTCATCCAAAAAATTTCGCCCAGGTCTAGTACACAGTGGAAGAGTAGGTGTTGTTCACTGTTCACCTACCACCAGGGTTTGCAGCATGAGTAAAATGAGTAGGAATTGGCTTTTGACCCTGGGTTTGAAGGAGGGAAATTAGTAATATCATTGCTGTACAGAACATGAAAACGTAACATGATCTTCAAAACTCACTGGATACATTTTGCTTAAATAGTATTGAAAGGAAGTGAAAGGAATTCAAACAACCAAACAAACACAGCACTTCAAACCAAGCAAACTCGGGAAGCCAAAGACAGGGGATAAAAGTTGGAACAAATGGCGTATCAGATTAACTGGGCATTGGGAGGAAAAAAGAGAGAAGGAACCAGGAGATGAAGCAAAGGGACATTTGCCCCTGCCGGTCAGATACAGAAAGCAGAGCTAGATGAAAAATGGGAAATTATTTGGTGAAAATTTGTTTTTAAAAAGTCTTGATTTGATTGAAAAAAAAAAAATTATGTTTTTTGACCAGCTCTAACTGAAAAGACATTGAAGCAGCATGGTTTCACCAAGCCCAGGACTTCATGAAATGGAGTCTAAAACAGTGTTTAATCAGAAAACGTATTGGTTCTGCACACATGGACCTTCTCAGGTACCATCATATCCCACATGTCTGTGACCATTAATATGGGAAGGACCACTTGTTTCCACTTAGGAAGTTGGGAGGCTCTCTGCAGCCAGTATCAAGTGAGAGTTTGGTTCATTCTTAATAGATAACCACTTCATGCACATCGTATCAGTGTCATTTCAATATTCAAGGAGTGTTCTTTTGTTATATTTGTACAGTGCCTACCACAATGGGACTCCGATCTCAGATTAGGCCCCTAGGTGCTACATCAATAATAAATAAAATATCTTCTGGATGGCAGAGAGTCTTAAACTAAGATAAGAAAATAATAAAATAAATTTAAAAATACATACTTAATGTTTTTCATTCATAAATCTCAAAGTGCATGTTAAAGCACATAAATCCCTGTGAATTAAATCTCTTTAAATTAACCCAGACTATTTGTGTGTTTGAAGGAGTGCGTTTACATTTGAAACAAGAGCACCATTTCACTTCTTCTCATCTCCCATTGTGCTGATTTACAGCTGAGTATTTCTGCAGCTAACTCTTATTTGTAGAAGTCAGCATTTGTTGTGGTTTTGCAATGCAAAAATTCTTTTAATTCCCTAACACTAGAACAATATTCCATTGAATTCCTCTGGTTTGTAGGACTAGTTGCACAGATGTCCTCTTTTCCCAAGCCAGATGCACAGAAGGCTGCTTCCAGCTTAGCCCAAACTGGAACATGTTGACAGAATAACATAACTGAGACCAGACATATTGCATTTTACACTAGAGGTCACACAAAAAGCACAGGCTGCATATAGCATGAGCTGTTTTACATAAACATACATTTGGTTCAGCTTTAGTACATGGATTACCAAAATAATGTTTGGGGAGAACACCAGTTAGAAAGATATAACAACCGTTCAATAAATTATTCCAGAGCTTGTATGCGCTCATTAGAATGAGTGTGAGCTGCTACACTTTAAAAGGTGGTAAAAAGAAAAGTCCCAGGAAAACATATTTGGTGCACAATATTTCATAAAGGTGGGAATAATTTTGTAGGTGTAACTAAAAAGATTTTCTGACACCTTTCTTTCACAGCTCAATGATTTTAATTCAGCAATATTCTTACCTAACCAACACCTTTCACCAGCAACAAGCTGAGAGGAATAATAAGAAATCAGATCAAGAACAGTGGCAACTTGGTCTGTAGGAACAAAATTGGTTTCCAAAGGATCAAATTCTGCCCTCTGTTACATCTACACAATCCCATGACCTCCCTCAAGGGGGCTGAGTCAATGTAACTGGTGGCAGAATTTGGTTCTAGTGTTTAACTGAGGAAGAACATGAGAGAAGCTCTTGAGAAATCAGAGGTTAAAGATTTGGAAGAGATTCCTCAAGAAAACTAAACACCACTTTTAAAATATGAACTGAAGATGGACCAAGGAAGTGGTGCTGGGATCTGGATCCAGATTAGGTTTAGGCTACGGGTTAGACATCAAGGTCAAATCAGGACTAGGGTTCATGTTCAATGAAGCCAAAATCTCAAGAATGTCTCTTTGACAGACAGCTTTGCCTAAAGCAGCAGAAATCTTGCATGGTATCTACTATGTTGAGATCAACTGTTCTTGTGAGATTTCAGCTGCGTCTGGAACAGGAGTGGAAAATAAGTTCTTTCAAATTTTGGATCTGATCTAGTGACTTACAGCAGGCTCTTCACACAAGTCATTTAACCTCTTTGTGTCTCTGTTTCCTGACCCATGGTACTTATAGGGACCTTATCTGAGCACCTCACAATCTAATGCGTTTATCCTTCCAGCACCCTTGTGATCCTGATTTTACAGATGGGGAACTGAGGCACAGATGGGCTCAGTGACTTGTCCAAGGTCACACTGGAAGTCTGTGATGTAGTAGGGAAATGAAACCAGGTCTCTGAAGTCTTAAGTTAATTTCCTAACTTCCTCTCTAAAATATCAGAATTAACACTAACTTCACAGGGAAGTTTTGAGGCTTAATCAATCAATGCTCTTTGACTGAAAGATAAGCGTAAACTATTGCTGTGAACAATTATATAATAGCAAACTTAATATATACACACTGGAGAGGAAGAATGTAATTAAGGAACTAGATCCCCTTTCAAGCTACCAAATACACAGCATGAGAGTCATTTATTTTCAGAACAAAAGTGTCTTTATGGTATACTTTAAATGATTCAGCATATGATCATAACTGCCTCACTATATGCTACATATATTTCAAAATGGCTACACTTTTCTATTCATACATAAAAATGCAGTAAGTTAAGAGACTGGAAAAATAAAAATGCTTTCAAAAAAGGTCTGTTTTGCCATGCACTAAATACAATCTTCTTTGGCTTTTGCATAACTGAAATTATTTTTTTTCATGGACACAGTCTATGTAGAATTCTCTTATCTCTTACACTCTAATTACAGTATGACAAAGATTTATGAGTTGATAATTGTGTGAATGTTAGACCACAAAGTACCATTTTTGTTCTCTCCCAACCTTAACTGTGACCTTTGGGATCACAGACGTAGTGAAATGTGTGAGTTTTGTACAGTCAAACAGAGTAATGCAATCCTACAGCACTGATAAAGCAAAGCCTCAAATTTCTGTGACAGAGAGTACATTAAAGCGGCACACAAAAGAGTTGCAAAGAGGTTGGGTGCAGCAGTATGGGTTCATTTTGGAAACTTTTAAAAATATGCCCCAGTTTCCGTTAGACAACTTCAATGTATCCAAAGCAAAGTATTGAGCCCAAAGCGATGACAAATGAGCATACTTTTGAGTTTATCAGATTAGTTTGACAGACCATTTTCTCAGCACTTTGTTTGAGAAGTCATAATTCAAAACAGAACTTTAGAACTTTGGATTAGGAGTATTTTGAAGCAAAATGTGTATCTACATATTTGCATGAGTGCATATTTTATTGTCTATCATGACTACAATATTATATAGAACAGACACAGATAGCATGGTCCTCTCTGGATAGGGTGCTGGATGGGTTCTTTTCCTGACTTTGCCGCTGACCTACTCTGACACTGTGGGCAAGTCACTTCACCTCCCAGTACCTCAGTTTCCCTCCCCACTCTTTCTCTGTCATGTCTATTTGAGTGTAAACTCTGCAGCATGGAGTGTCTCTTAATATATATATTTCTACAGTGATTACCCCCAATGGGGCCCTGATTTCAGTTAGGGCATTTAGGTGCTACGATAAAATATGTAATAAAAATAATGAAGACTAATAATAGGAATAGAGTTAGGACAACACTGATCATTTCTAAATGCCCCTCCCATAATTCACATTAGATAGTTAGGTGGGTGGGTGGATGATGTATATTATAGGTCAGATTTTCAAAAGCACTTCAAACATTCAAATGCAGGTTCCTTTGCTGAGAAGTGTGCCAGCTCATAGGAAAATCAGCATGCCAATGGAGCCCTGCATGATACCATGGGCACATTTTGAAATAAAAGCAATAGCCCTGATTCACTATTGTGTTACTCCAGTTTTACACCAGTGCAACCATATTGACTTAATTTGTACTCTCTTGGAAGGAGATGTTCGCGTCCCCTTTTCTAAGTCAATGGAGCTATACCAGTGGCGATTTAGGCTCAAAGCTCCTAAAGCAGTTGCCTGGATTTCCTCCTCTCATGTAGGCAATTAAAGATGGCTGCCAAATCCTCTATCCCAGGATCTTCCACACTTTTAAAGTGACAGCACAGTCTAACACATTTTGCACATTCACACCAAGAGGATAATACTGCTGAAAGGGAAAAATCTTTTCTGCCCTCAGGTTGACTGCAACTATGATTCCACCTTTGGAAAAAGGGCGGGAGCGTCTCTTTCAAAGAACACATAGCAGGAAAGTGGAGGTTCACAGAAGGAGTGTGGTGCAGCGGTAGAACAAGAGATTGAAAATCAGAACTCTTGAGTTTTTTTCTAGTTCAGCCATTGACTGAGCTTGGGAAGTCAATTAACTTTTCTGTGCCCGAGTTTATCCATCAGTAAAACGGATATAATACCCATTTAGCATATGTCATGAGAATGTCCAGAGGCTGGCTGGCTGAATACTGATGAAGAATATTGAGATGAAAGGTACTGTACATAAATGACATATTAAGATCTGAGGTTTCAATTCAGGCCTATTTTTAATACTATATCAGTATTTACCTACGTATAGCTACTATACATCCGAAGTATTATTTTGAAGGGCTTAATAGCCCAGAAGACTGGTAATGGGATATAGGGTCTTTCATTACTAAGAGGCCAGTTCACATATGGCCAAGGTTGTTAGTGGCAAAGTTTTTCCAACCTGATGGCTACTCAGTGTCCTATGTGGAATGTGTTTGGTGGCCTCCGTACAGTGCTTACTGTCCACATCCCACAAGACACAACAATGGGCATATCTGTCAGTCATGTGGCCATGAAGACCTGCAATTGTAATGGTTTTACAAGCAAGGTGGAGTTCCAGGGGAAGACCAGTGCCTAATCTACTGAACTAACCTTCCTGCATGCACAGTAATTCCTTTCAAAGGAATTCTTCTTTAGAATGAAGTGGGATCTGGTTTTGTTAAAGGTAGCAGCTGCTTAAAAAAGTTAGTCCTCAAAGCTTCTTTTGGGTGTCCAGACAGTTATTAAAATGTGATTTTAAAAATGACTGGGGCCAAATTCTTCCCAAAACAGCATATGAGTAATTCCCATCAAAATCATTCCTTGCAGGGGACAGAATAGAGCCCCATATGTATAATACTTGGCTCATGACAAAATCCAGATCCTAACCAGGATCTCTAGATGCTACCTTGATATAAACAACCATCACCAACATCTCCTTGATCAACAAGGGAGGGAATCAGCAAGGAAGAGGGAGAAGAAATAAATGAAAAGTTATTTTTCCTATTAAAGGACATTTTATTATAACTATTTTTGAAAATGCTTCAAGGAAATCAATGCATTAAGTAAACATAACATGAGAAGGAAATAGTTGTTATATGCATGCATATATGTTGTACAACACTCACAGAATAATGGTTTAGGTTACATGCACCTTGTTGAGCTAATCAGAGTTTAGGAAGCTATTGAGAAGGGAAATTATCTTGACATTTGTAATTTATCTGTGAAGCAGAGCCAGAAACTGAAGTTTCTAAAAATGAGGTTTCTTTGCCCTCATTATGGTATAAAACAGAATAAAATGCAAAACAGGAAATCAGAACTAAGTAAACTAAAAATTTTTAAATATGGTATTATTTTGTAAACCATTATTCAGAAGCAAGAGCACAATCGTACAACACAGGATATGTCATGCATCTGCATGTGTTTCAAACCATAATTATAAAAGGTCAAATGTCTCTATACTGACTCCATTATTGCAGAACCCAACATAAGACTAAGCCATACAGTATGTATTTTTCATTGCACAGCTTTAAACTGGGTACATCGAAGACCACACTCAATAAACCATGTTAGTCGTGTGGGTGCATATGTAAGTTCTGGCCTAGGTTACACTACATTGGCTCAATGGAGCTAGGATTCCCTGCAAAATACCAATTTTGTTTCTCACAAGGTTCTCAAGTTCAAGTCCCTGTACTGTTACGCTTAATATATGATTGACTGTAACCCTTTCAAGATGTTCTAAGGTCTCCCATGTCTGATCACCTCTTCGGTAATTTAGTTTCCCCATGGCTGTTGCCTTGGATGATATTTTGTCCTTGTCTTGAGTCCTGGCTTATTCCTCTATTCTCAGTAACCCTGTTTCCATAGCATTAATTTTTGCATCTAAATTGGCTTTCACATTTAAGGATTTTATCTCATTTTCAAAGGCAGCCAGCACACCTTGCATTCCATCTGTACTACTGATGAGTTTTTCCAAGGGGACGTGGAGATTATTATCATCAATTATTTGCACTGTGGAAGCATTTAGAAGCCCCAACCACAGACCAGATCCCACTGTGCTTGGTGCTGTACAGAAGATCTCTCAGTGATGAGTCAGGTTTCTATGAAGGTAAAAATGAGGAAACTGTTTGTGGCCTCTGTGTCTAGGTTTGTAAGGCTGTTTTTCTTTGAGTTCAGTGCTGGATTGACAGCTCTGGATAATGAAAACCTACATTTGTGCACTCTGGGCCAGATTGTGATATTATTACACAGTATGAGTAAATGTCACTCCTGAAGTGGTCCCAGTACAAACAATGGGACTACTCAAAGAGTAAGATATTATTCAGCATGCTTAAGGGTAGCACAATCTGGCCTACAAGTTGTATAGCATAGGTAGTTATAGTACAAGCTTCCCCGTCAATATGCCTCTGATTTCATCTGAACAAAGTCCTGCTAGAGGAAGGAGGGGATCATTCAAAGCTCCGGCTCTCTGCTGAGATTACCAAGAACAGTGAAAATTACTGCTAACTTTTATGAGGTTTTGAGATGTGGACACCTGTGTAGTGGGAATTGGACGTCACTTTACATAGGCCACCGAACAGCCATGAGGTAACTACTCTCAGTTAGTTCTGGCTATGTCCTGGCAGCCTGAAGATAAAAAGCTCTATATATTCCATTATCAAGCCCCTGAGACGTCCAGTCCCCCAGGAGATAAATCTGGCTTTTTAAAAAAATGTATCAAGTTTTTGTACTTCGTTAGGCATTTTGAAATTGAATGTTGGTTTCAAAAAATGTCTATACAGAATCTGTTCTAGCAGGATGCGTTTTGCCCTGAGAAAGCTTAGAAAAACAACGTTTTTAAAAAAGATGGCATCCTGGAGATACTGTATGTCTGCACAGATGGGTGGAAAGCCATGCTTCCAATATGTAGCTCTGGAAAGCTATGGAAACAGTAATAGTGTTTTATGTTTTATATAGAACCTTTCATCCTGAAGTACCCTAAAGTGATTTATATGCATTCAGCACAACTGAAATGCAGCCACCTCTGGAATGGAGGGTGGCAACTGAACTGACCAATGCATAGGATGCTATACAATAGTGAAGGGATGGGAAATTATGGACAAGTATCAATGTAAACCTATACCAGGGGTTAATCATAGAAATGTCAGGCTGGAAGGGACCTGCAGAGATCATCAAGTCCAGCCCCCTGCCCTGAGGCAGGACCAAGAAAAAGTAGACCAGTGGTTCTCAAACTTTTGTACTGGTGACCCCTTTCACATAGCAAGCCTCTGAGTGTGACCCATCCTTATATATTAAAAACACTTTTTTATATATTTAACACCATTATAAATGCTGGAGGCAAAGCGGGGTTTGGGGTGGAGGCTGACAGCTCACGACCCCCATGTAAGAACCTCATGACCCCCTGAGGGGTCCCAACCTCCAGTTTGAGAACTCCTGACTTAGATCATCCCCAACAGGTATTTGTCCAACCTGTTCTTAAAAACCTCCAAATAATGTGAATTCCACAACCTCCCTTGGAAACCTATTCCAGAGCTTAACTACTCGTATAGTTAAAAAGATTTTCCTCATACCTAAACTAGATCTCCCTTGCTGCAGATTAAGTCCATTACTTCTTGTCCTCCTTCAGTGGACATGGAGAACAACTTATCACTGTCCTCTTGTTAACCGCCTTTAACATATTTGAAGACTGTTCTCCGGTCCCCCCATAGTTTTCTTTCCTCAAGACTAAACATGCCCGGTTTTTTAACCTTTTCTCATAGATCCGGTTTTCTAAACCTTTTACAATTTTTGTTGCTCTCTTCAGGACTCTCTCCAGTTTGTCCACATCTTTCCTAACATGTGGCACCCAGAACTGGATACAGTATTCCAGCTGAGGCCTCACCAACGGCAAGTAGAGTGGGACAATTACCTCCCATGTCTTACACATGGCACCCCAGAATGATATTAGTCTTTTTCGCAATTGCATCTCATTGCTGACTCAGACTCAATTTGTGAACAACTCTCTTGCTCTTGGGTATGGCTTCTGTTGAACAACATTCTATAGATTGAGTTGTACGTCCAAAGCCATTTCAAGGCCTCCTCTGTGATGCTGTGGGTATCATCCTGATTCACTATACCCCTCAGATCCTTGTCAGCAGTCTTACCACCTAGCCAATTATTCCCCATTTTGTAGCTGTGCATTTGATTTTTCCTTCCTAAGTGTAGTACATTGCACTTATCTTTATTGAATTTCATCTTGTTGATTTCAGATCAATTCTCCAATTTGTCAAGGTCATTTTGAATTCTATTCCTGTCCTCCAAAGTGCTTGCAATTCCTCTCAGCTTGGTGTCATCTGCAAGTTTTATAAGCATACTCTCCACTCCATTATCCAAGTCATTAATGAAAATATTGACTAGTACTGGACCTGGGACTGACCCATGCACATCAGGCAAGAATTTTGTGGAAAGACTAATCTTTATTTTTAAAACGGCAAAAATCAACCACTTTGGGGGGGAATTTAAATTTTTTTTTTTTTACTAAATTTAGAGTTAATTACAGAGGAATGGATGGCACTGGGCATGGAATGGCAGCTGAAATCTTTCAAACTTTTGGGATACTGGTTTGAATTTTGCCCACGGGCCTGATTTAATGCCCAAATAAGTCAATGAGAGTCTTTATTGATTTCAGTGACCACTGGATCAGGTACCAGCTCTCTAGTGACTGGAAGTTGTCACCATAAGACAGATTGCTCATTAGCTACGCAAAATGGATTAGTGGCCTCAACTAAACTGGATGGAGACTGAGCTACCTTTGCACGCAAAAAAAAAAAAAAAAAAATTGTTCCAAAACACTAAGAAGGCAAAATGGAAAGGCAGTATCGAGGGAAGATTAATGCTGGTTTCTATTTTATGCCTGTTGTGTGGTTAAATGTTATGACTGGTTGAACAAAATAGTACAAAACAGAAAAAGACACAGTCCCTGCGCAAAAGATCCAATAATCTAAAAGGAGGCCTTCAATCACTTAGGGTTTTAACCAGTACTTACGTCTCAGAAATCCTATGCTCACATTTTTTAAAATGTATGTATTTTAACAGAATTAAGAGGATAAGACTGAAACAGCATAATTATATAGCACTAAGATCTGATTAAGGGAAAACATGGAAAGTGCTGTACTGGAAAGAACATAAATACAGTATTTTGTTCTCTCACATTACACGGAAAATGAGAGCTAGCCAAATTATGCAGATTTGTGCATTTGTTTGAAACCTGAGTGCCAGTAGAAAAATGGATAACATGGCTGAATAGAACAGTATTTTGCACTGTCACTTCAGACTACAGTTTAATTTTATGCCCATGGTGCCATTACTGTCTATTAGCATACTAATAAATGTTTATGAGATTATACTATATAAACTATAAACTTTTACATATTATTAATTAACCTCATGCACTGGAAAAAGAACTTCTGAAAACTTACTGCTTATAGTAGTAGTATATAAGGAATTGTCCCATAGAATTGTCTATGTAATCCATTGAAACAGACATGTTTCCTGTTACATTTCTCTGTGTGGAGGATATTTCAGATGCTTTTTTTCTTGAAACTGCAAAGCGCAGGTGGCAGTCACTTTTACTCTAGAGTATTTCAATTATAGCCTGCTTGTATTGAGAACTTGTAATTCAGATTTTTGTGCCATCTGTTGAACTTTCCTGTTCAAGTTACACCAGCTATAAGGATTTACATTTGCATAGTGTCTTACATCCAACAGAATCACGAAACACTTTACACACACTACATAAAAGAGAACACTTCACCCACCAATGAGAAGCATCTCTCTCTAAGATGAACATGACACCTACTTAACAGCACACAGCAACAAAAGGAAGGATAAAGCACTGGACTATAACTTAGGAAATTTGATCTCTATTCCTGGCTGCCTCTTGGTAGGTCACTTAACTGATCTGTGCCTCACTTTAGCAATCTGTAAAGTGAGGATAAATGCAATAGAGTTTGTGAAGTGCTGCTCAGACCTCACATATGTCAACAATGAGCATCATAGAAAAGCAATAAATACTACTGAAGAGTGCAGGACTGGCAGTGAAGAATACATTTGGGAACTGCACGGGAATGCAATTGCAAGTGAGAGGGGAATTTTGGTTTGCATAACATAATTATTTACCTGAGACGAAACAGCAGTGGTTAACACTTCTACACATCAGTCCTCTTTTAAAATAAATAATACAGACGGGTCTGAACCTAAACTCCCGAGCCAGCCACCCCCAGACTTTAGGAATGTTTAAACTCTAATCTGGATCCAAGTTTTACAAATAACATTATAATGAGGTTCAATCAAAACGATGGATCTGAATAATCTGAGATTTACATAATCAATGTCTAGAACTAGGCCTGAATTTTCTGGCTTAACCCTATGGTACTTTTTTTTTTTAAGAGGCTACTCTCGAATAATTTTCTTATGCATCAAGAATAATTTGATCCCCAAATCACAGGGGCACAAAAACAACACCCTCCCTATTGATATTTCAGTTTCTTTTCACCCCTCTTAGATAATCTCAGGGTGAAGAAGAGACTATTGTTTCCGGTTTGCCCCTTAAAGCTACATGAATAGTGACCTTCTCACATGTTGCTAACTATTCTTTTTCTATAACATGGAGTGTCTGCAACTTCAAGTAGCATTCTGCTTTCATTCTGAGCTGTGCCTTGTCTATGTCTTATTTACCAGATGTCTTTTTGTAGGTCTGATGTCTGTGTTGTGTTCTTATATGTCTTAGTATGTCAGATCATGTCTACTCTCAGATATGTTAGCTTCAGTCACTGATGTACCAGACAGATGTTGTGTGGGAAATAACTTACACCTACCCGGAGAGGAGTGTTAGGACTGTACACACGGCTGACATACCAACTGCAATTAAAGATGAACACCTCCCAGTTTGAGAGTGTATCTGGGCTTTTGACTCAGCCCTTTCTTTAATGTTGAGCTCTGCACTCTGACCCAAGTGTCTTCTGTAATATTTAAAATAAACATTTTAAAAATGATTTTGATTTACTTTTATATCTAGTTGGGGGAAATGGATGTCAATATACCACAGGACTCCTGCTTCTTTTATTAACTAGTAACGTAGCTTTTTGCTTGAGGAGGGTGGAATTTGGCATGACAAGAATCAGTGTGTGTCTTTGTCCTGTCTCTGAATACCTTACTGGGGCAGGACCAGCAGAGGATGTGCAGGCAGCAGCTTTTGGACATGTTCAGTGTCAGGACCATCAGTTTGGCAGTTTTACCTCTGATTTTCCCTGGATCCAACAGGTTATGTACACTATATCCACTGGTGGAAGTTTCTCTTTTTGAAGGTAGCCTGTATGCTGTTACCATGCAGGGCCAAAAACCAGGCTATTTCCATGTCTATAGCCACACTAAAGTATGCCCTTTGCAAGGAGTGAGGTAGCTTAGCTGTCCTTCGGGCAGAAATCTGTGCTACTATTACACTCCTTCTGCCACAAAGAGGATCCATTACTTGTGGATGGAAGTAATGCTTGTGTATACATCAGAGAAGCCAGAACACTGCCCTTTCTTGCTCAGTTGTTTTAACTTGAGATATTTTGACTCGATGGGAAACAATAACCTTTCATGCATTTATTTTTCAAAAAGCAATCACAGTGAATGTCCGTGATATACCTTCAGAAAACAAAGCCAAAGGTATTATAATTATTTAAAAATAAATTGGTGAGACTTCATTAAAGGGATTTCACGTTGGTTGGAAACAAACTATACAAAACAACAAAATGAAATATACCTTGAAGGATAGTCAGATGCAGGAGATAAGTTTAGCAAATAGTGTGGGGAAAACATGAAAAAAAAACCTTTTGAAGTCAACAAATGAACTTTTTCAGAACAGTAGAATCAATTGTCTAGACGATAACTAGCCCTATTTAGAAGTTCTCTTAGAAGATTTTTGTTCAAATAGCTTTTCTGGACTGCAGATTCTATTTTTTGCACACTTCCATTTTACTTGCATCCCTAGTAAAATGTGAAATCTACTCTAAATGTCACCATGCAACAGCCGATGCTTAGGATATTGTTTAAAACATGATTGAATTGCCAGGGTACATTAAGCATTGCAATGTTTTAAGCAGAGGAAATAATGTAATGATGTGGTCTTTAGGATAGTTAATTAGCCTGGCATGTATGAAAGTGTAATACCACCACCTACTGTAAAAGCGAATGTTCTACACTTCAGAACACTAATTTCTTTATGGCTTTACACTGAGTGGAAACTGTTAACCCTTTTTATAACAAATGTTTTTAGAGAATATTTGTTTTAGGCACAGGACATCACAGATCCTGCCAACACTATCCAGAGGGGAAATCTCTACATGCTGAAAATAATCACAATCTGGTTTAACATCCATAAACATTGCATGAAAGGGTTGTTTCAAGAGCATAGTGCAAGTTATTTTTATAGCTACTATAGATTTTCATTGCTGGTAACCATTTAAATGAAATTTGTGGTGATATAAACTTAGTTCTTTGGAAACAGATTATGCTGCCACAGCAATATAATTACATTATCAGCCTGATTTATCCATCATAAGGCTAAATGTACATAATAGCTAGTGAATTACTCTGTCACCTCAGCAGAGGGTGATTTCTCCAGGTCAAGGCACAGGAATGAATAGCATGGTCCTTCCCTGACTCCATTTTTCTGATAATTGATAACAAGAGCCTGAGCCTGTGAAATGCTCAGTGACCTCAACTCCCTTGGGATCTGATGGCATTCAGCACCTCCCAGGGAGTGCTCAGCATCCGGCAGGATTGGCCCTTTTAGCCAAGATTTTAAAAGTGACCAGTGATCTGGTGTGCTTTTATTTTTGGGTGCCTACATTCTTGAGTCACCTTAAAGGGGCCTGATTTTCAGTAAGCCAGGAGCACCCAACCTCTATCAGGCTCCTCTAAAGGAGTCTCAGGTTGAGCACACAAAATCACTTGTCCTTTGAGAAAATCTTACTCTTTATCTGAAAGCTTTGAGGACCATGTTTCTCATTCTCTTTAAAATGGGGTCTCTATTTTTTTAAGTGATGAGGTAATTTTTTCCTTCCAAACTGAAACCAATAACACTCAGTAATTTCAATCCTTTTGCCTGCTTGTTTAACCCCAAGTCTTTGGGAGTCTCCTTTCCCCCCACACCTCTTCCAATAATAGGGAACCAGTAGCACTCTCAGCTTTGCACATTGCCCTTGCAATTACAAGGTGCTTCAACATGATTACGGTTCCCAATAAAATGAACTATGCCGGGAGAGGGGGCGGGAAGAGTGAAGAACAAGCAGTAACGATGTCAAATTTTCAGGGAAGAAAGGGTGAAATCCTGGACCTACTGAAGTCACTGGGAGTTTTGCCATCAACTTCAATGAGGGCCAGTATTTCACCCAGAGTATCTTTTTTCCTACATCGGTTGTTAAAGGTGATTAGTGCGACAGAATTTTTTCCTTCCAGTCAAAGACCAGCTTTCTTGTTTTGCAAATGATGTGCAGTGCTGACAGGGATAGTTACACTCCTGATTAAACAAATCCCCTAACAGACCAAGTCTTGTGCTGTTAAAATCGCATGCATTATTGCACAGGAGGCCCACCGTATTTCAGCCACAATGATAGAGTGGGCAGCACTCTGTCAGATCAATTATGTACAAGGCCCATCTTCTCTATGATTCCCTCGATTTTTCCTCCTGACAGTTCACCTTGTGCCCAACCTTCTGTTCTCACTAAGAAAAACCTGCAGACAAGAGCAAACCTAAGGCTGTTTTACCTCACCAGAACATGGCATAAAGTAACTCTTTCCTGTCAGATTCCTCACTGTTTTTCAGACAAATTTATCTTCTTCAGTTCAGGGAATTTACTTATGTGGGCTGCGGGGTTGGTTTGTTTGTTTGTTTTCTCTATTAAGTAATGTCAGGAAAACAGTGAACTTTCTCCAGTCCATTGGTTCACAACCACAGTACCTGTACTAGTAAATGGTACATCAGTTTGATGCTCTAGATTGTTCCCTACCCCCTTAATGCTGATCCTCCGTGCGGGGTTCTGGAGTCAGGGCCGATGGGGGGGGGGGGGGGGGGGGGGAAGCCAGTCAAAATCAGGGGGGCCCGGCGGGCGGGAGGGGGGCCTGGGGCCGGGCTTCCCCGGCTTGCCTCCCCTCGCGTCGGCCGTGGTGAGCCGGGCTGCCCTGGCTGGGGGGCCCGAAATTTTTTTTTTACCGGGGCCCGAACCCGCTCTCGGCGGCCCTGTCTGGAGTTCTGCCACTGCCCCCCTCCAACTCAGCTGTATGCACTCTAAACTTCAGTGGAGACTGGCTTTCTCCAAATCTCAAGTTTTGCAAACAATCCTGAGATTGGGATTTAGCACACGCTCTCTTGCAAGATATAGCATACATTTGACTGGGAGGAAGCAGATGTTAATTAGGACTATAAAGAGTAGTCTGTTAAACTGGTGCAACTGGCCTGGAAGTTTTGGGAACCATTTACAATCAATTCTGTTCCAATGTAGTTTTGAAGGGGGGGAAAAAAAAAGGGGGGGGGAATTTAGCAAGCTAGGGTCAGCATTGGCCTGAACTGTCTGTGCTGTTGTTTCCTGGAATTATTAAAAACAGATTCCAGATGAGTGAAATGCTCAGTAAAATGTTAACTGAGCAATGTGGGTGAGAGAGACTTCAGGGAAAGAGCGACTTAGAATCCTTTGGTTCAGCATTTCTCGTTCTGTGGGTCAAAGCCTTGACAGGGTCACAAACTATATACTTAGTGGTATAGAAGCTGGGGATAATGAGGAAAACTAGACAAGAGTTTATTTTAACTACTACTCTCTGGGGGTGGATGGCTCAGGGCACTGACTTTAGGTGAATGGACATCTCAGGCAATCTGCCATTAACAGAATTCCTGTGTGCTGAGGAAGGAACTACGAGAGTGCAAGTTTAATTCCTATGAGCTCAGCTGTGGGCTGGAAAAATAACACAATGTCAAGCACATTCTTATTGGGGGAGAGAGAGAGAGAGAGAGAGAGAGAGAGTGTCAGGGCCTGAGAGCATATATAATAAACAGAAGTAGTAACAAAGTGAAACAAAGCCTACACATACACGGACAAAGGTGAAACAGGCAGTGATGCACTACGGGGAACTTGCTGGAGTCCCTTATTACAATTCTTCCCCAGAATTGAAGGGAAGGTTGAGGATGCTTTCTCTGTCCTTCATGGAATCACCCCCTCTCAGGATACTGATAAATCATCCATGCCAGACTTATCCCTGTGTCTCATTAAAATACTTTGAAGAGAAAATGTTTTGCCTTTGGAATAGATAAGATTCCCAAAACGGATAGTATCCTCCAAAAGTACACGAGGGAAGAGAGTCCTCAATTCCCCAACAAGGTCTATACACTCTGAATCCCACCTATTTCAAGTTACAATATGCTATACTATCCATGTAGTCAGCGCACACTTCAGGAACAAAATAAAAACACTTCCAGCTAAGGCACTTGGTATGTTTTACAACTGCTGTTGCCTCCTTTCCCCTAGCACAGTGATTCCCAAACTTGTTCCGCAGCTTGTGCAGGGAAAGCCCCTGGCAGGCCGGGCCAGTTTGTTTACCTGCCGCGTCCGCAGGTTCGGCCAATCCCGGCTCCCAGTGGCCGCGGTTCGCTGCTCCAGGCCAATGGGAGCTGCAGGAAGTGGTGCGGGCCGAGGGCCGTACTGGCCGCCGCTTCCAGCAGCTCCCATTGGCCTGGAGCAGCGAACCGTGGCCAGTGGGAGATGCGATCGGCCGAACCTGTGGACGCGGCAGGTAAACAAACCGGCCCGGCCCACCAGGGGCTTCCCCTGCACAAGCGATGGAACAAGTTTGGGAACCACTGCCCTAGCATTTTTGTGTCATTGGGAAGACATATGAACACAGATCCTGTAGGCCCTCACCTTCCTTTTTTGTGAACATAAACACTGAAAAGTAAGTTATGCCAGTGTACTCTGCTCCCGATTTTCAATAATTCTTTGAAAATAGAAATAGTCTCAGTATTACCCTAATGATGCTCACAAATATATAGGCACAATTTCACCCTACTGGATAATTAACCAAAGAAGGCTACCTTTGCACTGTGAGAAGTATCTGGAATTGATATCAAAGAGTCTGATGAGTCTAAAACTCATGTGTTTGGTCTTTCATTGGCCCTGAAATTGATGCAACCAGCATTAAATATAGTCAGAACAATTTAAGACTATTGACTAATCTGCATTCATTCAAGGAACTGAAATGATAGGAGTAGGTCGGACATTCCCTAGGCTCATGACAATCAAGGACAGAAATAACTAACAGATCACTTTTTTTTTTTGGTTCAAGTTGAACTTCTGTTTTAATGCCCTGTCTTCCAACAAACTAACTTTCCCTCCTCACTTCTGCAATTCTCTGACATAAGGAACCTTAGAGAGACAAGGTGGGTGAGGTAATATCTTTTATTGGACCAACTTCTGTTGGTAAGAGACAAGTTTTCAGTGCGTGATGTAATATGTTTTACTGAACCAACTTCTGTTGAGGAGAGACACGAGCTTTCGAAAAAAGAAAGCTCATCTCTCTCACCAACAGAAGTTGGTCCAATATAAGATATTACCTCACCCACCTTGTCTTGCTAATATCCTGGGACTGACGTGGCTACAACAACAGTGAATATAACAAAGGAACCTTGTCAGAAATGGGGAAGAAATTAAAACATTTTTTTGACTTGCAGCACTTCAAGCTGTTGAGAAGGGAGGATCCTGATAATCTGGATTTTCCATTGTCTTTGCTCACTTCTCTCCGTTTTCCCTTTCCCTCTTTTTCCTTTACTTCAATCTCACCAATTTGCCCCATCCCTTTTTGTAATGAGAACATTGATAGCAAATATCTTATGCGAATATTAGAATTGGAAAAGGTAAAGAGAAGGGCAACAAAAATGATTAAGGGTATGAAAGATATGAGGAGAGATTAAAAAAGACTGGGACTTTTCAGCTTGGAAAAGAGATGAGTAAGGGGGGATAGGATAGAGGTCTATAAAATTATGAATGGTGTGGAGAAAGTAAGTGTTATTTACCTCTCCACATAACACAAGAACCAGGGGTCACCCAATGAAATTAATAAGCAGCAGGTTTAAAACAAACGAAGGACATACTTCTTCACATAATGCACAGTCAATCCGTGGAATGCATTGCCAGGGGATGTTGTGAAGGCCAAAACTACAGTGGGATTAAAAAAGGACTAGATAAGTTCATGGAGGATAGGTCCATCAATGGCTATTAACCAAGAGGGTCAGGAATGCAACCCCATCCTCTGGGGTGTACCTCGGCTCTGACTGCCAGAAGCTGGGAGTGGACAACAGGGGATGGATAACTCGATGATTGCCTGTTCTGTTCATTCCCTCTGAAGCATCTGGTATTGGCCATGTCAGAAGACAGGTTCCTGGGCTAGATGGCCAGGATACTGGTGTGACCCAGTATGGCGATTCTTATGTTCTTATGAGATAACGCACATCCCACCCCAACATTCTAGGATTCACTGCATTCGATTCTGTGATATACAAGGACTACGTGTGAAAGTGACAGCCTTCTTCCACGAAAATTCATTTTAAAGCCCGCTAATTACAAAACATTATCCTTTAAGAAAATGTTAGCATTTTCTATTTCTGATACACAAATTGATTCAATAGAGAGATTGACCAATATAAAAAATTACAGCTTCAACAGTAAAGAAACCACTGTAAAATGATTCCTAGTGTACACAAGTGTAATTACTCAGTATATGATGCCTTTCACAGCCAAGTGCTTCTTCCATCAATGAAACTAGGGCAGAACCTTTTAAAAAAATGCCCTGGAATGGGCAAGATTACATCTTTAAAGACACACAAGGTATTGAACAACAAAGAATAATCAATCAATCTTTCCTCAGAGGAAAAGGTCAGCATTTCATCTGGTTCCTGATATTTAGGATTTTAATTAGCAGTCACCTGCATAATGATGACCCTGATGGAATGGTGATCTAAGTATGGCTAAAAATGACCACAGACAACCTAAATCTTTAAATCCCATTATTTTCTTCCTGGAGATCCTTTTCATAAACAATGTTGGTAATTTTTGCCCCACATTACAAGTTATAACCCCTTAAGTATATTCTCGTCTAAGGAAAAGCGTTTTTATTAACCCCTCCTCCCCTCTCCAAACAAACAAGATCCTCGAAAAGAATGTAGTCTCTTTTAAAATTGGCCCTTTACCAGTCAGTGATTCCAACTGAAAACTGAACTCCCTCTCAGAATTACCTAATAGTGTCAGATCCTCCTTAGTTCCTCATTCTAACATGCACTGTCCTTCTGGTCTCTCACATACACCTGGCTCTCTCCCATTCCAGCAGGGGCACTTTGAATAGCAGGGGCCTAGGAACCTAGATTACTGGCAAACCTTCAAATCTGACAGCCCACCATCATGAAAAGCTGTGGGACAGATTAAGCAGTATTACGTAACCCACCAACAAAATGTTTGTTTGACTACATAAAGACTGTATAAATGCAAAATCCACCCATGCAATACCTAAAAAGCTTGGAAATATTCAGTTCAGGGTAGCTTTTTTGACCTCCCCCTCCCACTTCATGCCCACACATTATGGTAAGTGATATCACACATTCCACATCTACACACAAAACTCCTTTGCACTTCCAACATATAAGGAACCATCACACACCTACCAAATTCTTCTGACTCACACTATTGGAAAACCTTAACTCTGACCTCAGCCAGATGGCAGCAGCTCCAGCTGTAGTAGAGGGAGCCCCAGAGCCATTCCTGCCCTTCCCTGGAGTTAGGGAGAGGAGCAGTCACCCTGAGAACAGCTCACCCAAGCACAGCTGGTGGTTCGCAATTCATGGTTGGTGACTGCCAGCAGAATGACAAGCCACCTCTTAAGTCACCAATTTGCATCCAGGACAGGGAACCAGAGTAAGCTTAACTGAAATAAGCCATTCAACCTGAAATAAGAGAGTGTCCACGCACGGGTTTGCACTGGTTTAACTGTTTAAATTCATATCCTAGGTCATACTGGTGCAGTTTCCCAATAGACAAGGCCTGAGAGTTGTTATTCTCTGATGGCTAGTTGGAGATTATGTGAAAAGAGTCAGTGGCCACAGTTCTGGCCTCAGTGTTCAGAACCCAAAGCCCCCACTACACTTGGCTCTCATTGATACCCTTGTGAGCTGCCTCAGCAGACAGATGGGCATAGAGATGGAATAGCCTAGAGAGATGTTCTTTTTTATAGGATTGAGGTACATTGAGAAAGGGTATGAGGGATATTTGCCCAGTCATATTCACTGATGATTTTTAAAATAAACACACACACACACACCCCATTTTCAGTAATTTTTCATGCCACAAGGCAATTAACAATCACTTTCATCTGCACTACCTTCACAGGGACCCACTTACCCAAAACAATCTCACAAACCAAATACGCAGTGGAACCTGAAGTCAGAACAACTTCAGTACATGCAAAGGTTTGCTACATCAATAATTGGAGGTTACAAATTCCAATGCCCTGCAACAGTTTGCGACTCTCAATACACTCTATGGAGGTTCACAATAGCGGAGTTCAGAATGGGCAAAATTCATGCATTGGTGGAGGACCCAAACGAGGTCTGAGCTGCGGAAGCACCACGGTGCCAGTGTGTCGGGTATGTGGGGAGGATGGGAGGCAAGAGGCTCTGTGTCAAAGAAATGGCCTCGATGCTAGTTCACAATATACTGCCACAGAGGGGAATACTGGGTCAGGGCTGGGGAAAGAGTGACTGGATTCAGGCTTTATCACAGGGATCCAGAAGCCAAGAGCCCTGCACACATGAACAATGAGGAAGGGTTCCTGTGTAGGATTCCAGTTCCTCAAGCTTTATGAAGGATTTCACCAATAAGCAGGTCTGACTTCCAATAAAATGGGGAAGTGCTGAAACCAAAAGCTTTATTTCTTAGTAGATGGCAGGTAGAATTCTACTCTCAGTGACATGCTGAGTGACTTGAGTAACTCCACCAAAGTCAGTGGAGGTAGCCTGAATGTATAGAATATAGCTGAAAGCAGAATTGGGTCCCTTAGTTTTTATAAGCTACATAAAACCTGCGCTTCCTGCCTGACAAATTCCATCATTTTAGTCAGGGTTTCATTGTTCAGCCTGTAAACATACAGAGTGCTGATTTGGAACAGTCTCTCTCTGGGGGTTAACACCCAAGAGCAATTTGTATGTTTGCTAAATCAACTGCTACAACTGGTAGCTATAAAAATCCAACAATTACCCAAACTACCTCTCACATAATTGGGACATTTCAGTACCTATTCTGTCCTTGCAGACATTTTTTATTCTTCCTGAAGGTGAAACATCCTAGATAATGCCTGTGGTCATCTTGTCTGACCTTCTGTACAACTCAAGCCATAGGGCTTCCCTGAACTAATTCCTTTTTGAACCAGAGCACATCTCTTAGAAAAAAAATGTCTAATTTTGATTTAAAATTAAGTATGTGTCTGAAGCACTTGTATGTATCTGAGGTTCCCTAAAGAGTCCATGAGAGGAAAGACAGTCTTCACTCTAATTCTCAAACATTTGGAGTCTCTCTTTCTCATGGCCATCCACATTTTGAAATCAAAGTGAGGAAAAAAAGAAAAAAACAAAAGGGAAAACTTTGGAGTAAAAACAATCTTGTTTCTGATACTTTGGTTTCAATAATTTAACAGGTCACATACTACTTTCTATTACTCACTTTCCTGTGCTAGCGGCATTCATCAGAGTAAGACTGGTCCATGACTTGATAGCTCAGCATTTTTTATTTCTCTTCAGCTCTCTCTAATGAAAAGCACATGCGTCCAATAAATCTTGCCTTTTCCCTTATTAAACCAGTTGATGTTCATTACTGAGGACTGTGCCTAGCTGGGTGGGAATCAATAAGACGATCCTTTTAATTGCTTTAATAGTCAACAAGCTATTTCTTATTTCAATCTCAAACCAGCACTCACTGAAATAAAATGATTTATTTGGAATTACAAACACACACACACACTTTTCTAAGCAAGTGTGTATGTGGGCATGTGAGATGCTTAATTAGTTAAATTCTGTAATATACTTTGAGATCCTCAGATTAATGTGCCATAGAGGTACCAGAGTTTATTATTTAGTGATTAGTAACCAATACACACATGGCTGAAAGGATTCTGAGTGGGAATTAGAAGATAGATCAGGGTCTGAAATACAAAGGATGGAACTCCAGAACATTAGAGATTTTACTTACAGGAAAAGGCTATGAGGCCCAGTGTGCATGCCATTAATCCCACTTTCCTCCCTTTTCCTCATACCCACTCTCACCCACTCCCATCTCTGCCCTCTTCAGAGATAAATCTTGGTATCTCCTGAACTTTATAGAGATTATGTTTTCTAAGCTGCACTTGCAAAATGTGTGTACTAGTAACTGCATATGCCAAACAGGTGCTGACATGCACAGAGAGGAGGTTAAACAGTTAGCCATTTGTAACTCAATCAGGCATTCCATGCACAGTCAAAAACTTTAACCGCTATCAAAATGACATTTTGGATTCCCTAGGACTGTGGGATTGGGCTCTTCGTATGTGGCAAATGCACATGCTGTATATGCAATTGTTGGTGCATGCATATTTTTGGGGCACAGATTAAGCCTAAATATTAAAATATAATTATTTTAATCTTTTATGTGCTTTTTCTCTTTCCTTACTTGTATAAGAGCAGGAGGTTAGGGGAAAAGTTCAGAGGAAGCAATGATAAGGACTATTGTTTATGAACTGTCACAAATGAACTCTTCCAATCTTTACTCAGGTGAAGTTCTAGTGACTTCAATGGGACTACTCATGTGAGTAAGGATGCATGAGTGAGATTTGAAGGATGAGGCCCAGAAATTGCACTCATGCATAACGTTTCTGTACAGTATTTATTCTATCACTGATTCAAAGTAGCGAGATTGTAATGATGAAATCCTGACCTTATTGAAGTAAATGGCAAAATTCCCACTGACTTTAATGGGGCGAGAATTTTGCCCTAAATATCAGTTAGAGCAGACTGCTAATGAGACACACACAACTTTTCTTGTTAAAATTATCAAACTTGGTTTTCTGGCAGGGGGAGGAAATGAAAAAAAAAGATTCAAACTCCAAGTGCATCATAGTGCAGTCGTTTGAACATCTTTCAACTGTGCCTCCTGTTACGTAACATTGAGATGTGTTTGGGCTGCAACTTGACACTACCCCTTTTTCCCCCCAAACAGAGCTTTTTCTCATAAAATTCACTCAGGCAGTTCTTCTCAAGTTCTTCATACACATTTCACAAGAAAAAAGAAATCATTCATATCTAACAAAGAGAGTCTCGGATTCTTTAGATATTTTCCATTATAAGCTTTTGGCACCATTATTACCCATAGCTCAAGTTACTTTTCTGATCCCCCTTCTTTCATCTGGTAAAAATGGATTATTTCATTATTAGCCTGGAACCGTTTCTGTTCACAGAGATCAGGTCTGTATATGAACAATGCCTTCTCTGGTAGTACTGAAAATCCTGGGACTGTTGTAAAATTTGCTCTGTACACTTAAACTCATGTAGTGTGATCAGCATAGTGGCATACTTTTTGAAATGGCATCTTGCATTTAAAAGATGCCCTGCTCTGAATTATATTGAAGTTAATGTTTTGTACACTGTTTGTGGAAGGTCTAAACAAACATTACGCCTATATATAAATATGTATGAAGGAAAATAGTTACAAGAAGTTGACAATTTAAATCATAGTAACTACCAACTCACTTAACACATTTGGTGACAACAGTTGGATGTAATACTCACAGAAGTGACTTTCACTGTAAAGTGACTGGATACTTCCTTGCCCCCTGCCCCTATATATATATGTGTATGTGTGTGTGTGTACACACACGCACACATTTTACCATATCCCATGCTGCACAATTTGGTGCTGTTCTTATAAGAAATCTGCTAGTGCATCAAAAGAAGTACAGTGATTGGACCAAACCAAAATCCCAGATCCAAACGAACTCATACTATGGACCAGTGTGGATGAAGATGAAAATTTTGCTGCTTCCCCCACCTCTATAGTGAGCCCAGCCAAACTCCCAGATCCAAACAGCTCCCAACACCCCAAACATTGGGGACGTTTGAATCCAGATTTGCATCTAGATTTTGAAGTTCAGCGCAATCTCTAGAGAGATGATAGTAGATGAAAAGCAGGAGTTGAAAAGTCAGTGCTTTTGAACCAGTGGAATTAAATAAAATTTAATCTGATTCTTTTAAATTCCTTTGTTTTCTTGCTGATTGTATTGCTGGTGAGAGAGCTAGGATGTGTTAATCTAGATTTCTAGGTTGTAAAATGGCTCCCACCATGTAGATCCAAGTATTTCACAATCACTAATGAATTCAATCTCAAAATACCTTATCAAGTAGGGTAGTGTTATTCCTCATTTTACAGTTGAGGAATTGAAGCATGGAGAAATTGAGTGACTTGACCAAGGTCACTTAGAAAATCTGTGGCTGAGCCATGAATCTAGATCTCTCAAGTCCCAGCACAGTGCCTTAACCACAAGACCATCCTTCTGCCTCCCCATGAGTGATAACAATGGAGACAAAATCCACTTTCTACAAAATAGGCAGCACCAGTTTTAAACTTCCATCCAACTGCCTTGCAAATGTACCTATCAGCTCAAAATGAACTATCCTTTCATGCCTTAAAAGGTTTTGTTCTGGTTTTTTTTTTTTTTTTTTTTTTGAGAAGGACACGTCCTCTGACTAAACCCACCAATTCATTTTGCAAAGGCCACCAAATAATCTTTAGCTGGTAACAGTTACCGGTAACTAGCAACCTGGGCAGAAATAGAACAGACGATTTATGGAGATGAGAACTCCCTTCCCAATACTCTGAAACAAAACCTTGAATTCTGTATATCCTTCCTCCATGTGCTGGTTAATTGAAGTATCTTTTCTAGTTAGACTACATCAGAATATTGTTTAATACTAAGCAGAAAACAGTCTAAATACATAGGACCCTGAGTTAATTGCTTGGCTTCATACAGGAGCTAGTGGAATTTCACAATTATTTTTCTTTTTTTAAAAATTTATTGTATAGTGACCTATTTGCCACTCTGGTCAATTTAATTAATTTCATCCCATTATTTCTCACCATATCACCTTCTTAGTAAGCCCTTTCTGTGCAGTGTTTCCACCCTCCTTCAAACAAGGTTGAGAAAATCCACAGCAACACACACACACACAGCTTACAACTGTAAGGGACTTGGTTCTGATTCTAATCAATATAGAATTTAGCAGGAATCCTCCATTACGCTGAATTATGGTGAAGAGGAGAGAATACCATCTTTGTGGGATATAGGCTCTCCCAGACTCTTTGTCCTCCATGGTAATGTCCCAATCATTGTGAAGTGCTCCCAAATGTGCAAGGACTATTTAAGCTTTGTAAATGCCATCCTCCAAAAATCACTCCTCATAAATGTTTCATATCTTTCCTCTGTGATGCACAGGCCCCAAACATTCAGCTGTGAGGGTGTTTATATTTGTGGAACTCTCTTGAACATTTGCTGTGGATTTCAAACAGCTGCTACACTGAAGCACTGGGAATAGTAAGATCATGAATATTCAGGTGAAGCCACTGGAATGAACAGCCGTTAATAGAATAAATGCCTAAACAGTTGTGTAAGGCTTATTAAGACCTATTGGGGCTGAGATAATAAATTCCCACTTTGACATGTTGCAACTACTGTAGTTTAAACATTTTGGACCACCTCTTCAGAACTGAAGGAAAAAATTATGTTAGTTCTATGTGATAACACAATGAAACACCTGGTAGGCTTGGAACTTGTATTAGATTTTGGCAGAGATATTTTAACATGCTAGTTCATCGTCACTTAAAATTATGGCACTGTTTACTGTGTTAGTTGTCAAGGTTATCCAAATTACATACAAAGAGAGCCTCAGAATGTCCCGAATGAGCACAGATATTTTGCTAGAGAACATTTGTTTCCTACCTCCCCTTCAAGTTTACAAACTGTCAATCTACTTTGCACCAAAGCAGGAACGTGGATGAAACTCCACATGCAGAAAGAGAAACTAAATCTGAACCAGTTCAAAAAGTGACTTATGCAAAACTGTGTTATTCTGTTCTGCAAACCCAACCAAGTCCTGGAAATCTATATCTAATAGACTAACTTCCTATGCAAAGAGCTGGCAGATCAAAAGCTGACCTCCTCAGTACAGGGATACCTGGCAGGTTAAAAAATATCCACAAAGTACTGGATTTGCAAAGCCATTCAATACAAAGAGTGGTTAATCATTGTAGAAGAACTGTCTTCAACTTTTGAATTTTAGCTGTCATGTTACATTATGGTGTGCCATATTGCTTAGTTCTGGCATACTATGCCACACAACATAAAAACAGGATGCAATGGAACTCTCGCAGGTTAAAATTTAAAGGCAAACTCAGTAATATTTGATCAGTTACCTGCTGTCAGTTCAGATAAAGGGCACTTGGTCTAAAATAAATGTGGCTAACTTTTTAGAAGCTAACTTGCATATGGAAGTACAGTGCAGTATTTGATTCTGCAGTGCTTGTGAAACGACCAGTGTTGGCAATGAAGTTCAGCAGGGCTTTTACTTTTAAAAATTGATCTCTTTAGCTCCTTCTAAATGCTCCAAAGAAAAATGATCAAATTGGGTCCCTATTTGCTGATCATTTTTGGTTCCATGGGGATTCTAGCCAGGCATTTCAAGAATAAACCACAGATTAGATGGCACAGAATCATAGAACTGGAAGGGACCTTGAGAGCAGGGCCAGCTCCAGGCACCAGCGAAGGAAGCAGGTGCTTGGGGCAGCCAATGGAAAGGGGCGGCACGTCTGGCTCTTTGGCGGCGGGTCCCTCAGTTCCTCTCGGAGGGAATGACCTGCCGCTGAATTGCCGCTGAAGAATGAAGCGGCGGGGTAGAGCTGCTGCCGAAGTGCCGCCGATCGCGGCTTCCCCCCCCCCCACCGCTTGGGGCAGCAAAAACGCTGGAGCCAGCCCTGCTCGAGAGGTCTAGTCTAGTCCCCTGAACTCATGGCAGGACTAAGTATTACCTAGACCATCCCTGACAGGTGTTTGTCTAACCTGCTCTTAAAAATCTCCAATGATGAAGACTCCACAACCTCCCTAGGCAATTTATTGCAGTGCTTAACCACCCTGACAGTTAGGAAGTTTTTCCTAGTGCCCAACCTAAACCTCCCTTGCTGCAATTTAAGCCCATTGCTTCTTGTCCTATCCTCAGAGGTTAAGAAGAACAATTCTTCTCCCTCCTCCTTGTAACAACCTTTTACATACTTGAAAACTTATCATGTCCCCTCTCAGGCCTGGTCTACACTAACACCCCAATTCGATCTAAGGTACGCAACTTCAGCTACGTGAATAACGTAGCTGAAGTCGACATACCTTAGTTCGAATTTACCGCGGTCCACACGCGGCAGGCAGGCTCCTCCGTCGACTCCGCGGTACTCCTCTCGCTGAGGTGGAGTACCGCAGTCGACGGCGAGCACTTCCTGGTTCGAATTATCGCGTCCAGACCAGACGCGATAAATCGAACCCGGAAGTTCGATTGCCAGCCGTCGAACTACCGCGGTAGTGTAGACATACCCTAAGTCTTCTCTTTTCCAGACTAAACAAACCCAATTTTTTCAATCTTCCCTCGTAGGCCATGTTTTTTAGACCTTTAATCATTTTTGTTGCTCTTCTCTGGACTCTCTCCAATTTGTCCACATCCTTCCTGAAATGTGGTGCCCAGAACTGGACATAATACTCCAGTTGAGGCCTAATCAGAGCAGAGTAGAGCGGAAGAATTACTTCTCGTGTCTTGCTTATAACACTCCTGCTAATACATCCCAGAACGATGTTCACTTTTTTTGCAACAGCGTTACACTGTTGACTCATATTTAGCTTGTGGTCCACTATGACCCCCAGATCCCTTTCCGCAGTACTCCTTCCTAGGCAGTCATTTCCCATTTTGTATGTGTGCAACTGATTGTTCCTTCCTAAGTGGAATACTTTGCATTTGTCCTTATTGAATTTCATCCTATTTACTTCAGACCATTTCTCCAGTCTGTCCAGATCATTTTGAATTTTAATCCTGTCCTCCAAAGCACTTGCAACCCCTCCCAGCTTGGTATCATCCACAAACTTTATAAGTATACTCTGTATGCCATTATCTAAATCATTGCTATGCGAAAGAAATACTCAGTTCCACTGAATCTGAATAAAAATGATTTTAAGGACATTGTACTTTTTATGGCCCTTCCTTAGGCAGAGGTATCAGCTTTTCCAATCTAGTTGCATGAATGATCTCAGATGTGTCGACTGCCCTAATGTATTCAGCATACAGTATAAATCAGCAATCTGCTTCAAAACCACTGAGGATGAAATAAAAGAAAAGAAAATCTCAATATTTCCCTCCAATTCCCTTACATTTTTCTGTGACTGGTTATCAATATAAGAACCAAATCTGTTTTGGAAACTTGTGTGTCACGATTGCACTTCTGGAGGAAAGAGCAGATGGAATAAATTAATTAGTCAAAGTACACTTAAATGGAAAGGCATTGCTTTGTGTGAGTGGCCAAAGGGTAGAAAGAATATAAAAGGGACAAGGTAACAGAAGTGCCTCAGGAGTTCTTGCTTACTAGAATTGCACCCCATTGAAGGTTTTAAACAGCATAAAGGGTTTCTGGTTTCTGCTCCTATTAAAAAGTAGGTCAGAAGGTGTTTGATTGGCAGACAATTTTTTTCCCTAATGACTGATTAGCAACTGTTCTTTTCAACTTGTTAAAAGTGGAAGCTCAATTTAAAAAACATTTTTTCTTTCCATGTGCTATTGATAGAGTTTATACAGACATTTATACTGACAGAACAAGAAACAATGGTCTCAAGTTGCAATAGGGGAGGTCTAGGTTGGATATTAGGAAAAACTATTTCTCTAGGAGGGTGGTGAAGCACTGGAATGGGTTACTTATGGGGGTGGTGGAATCTCCATCCTTAGAGATTTTTAAGGCCCGTCTTGACAAAGCCCTGGGACGATTTAGTTGATGTTGGTCCTGCTTTGAGTAGGTAGTTGGACTAGACCTCCTGAGGTCTCTTCTAACCCTAATATTCTATGATTTGCCTATAGTGATTTCAGCTGGCTGTCGCTTGGATGGGAAAGGAGGCAAGTTTCCCTGCTGCTAGTGCCTATCAATGTGTGCTCCTGGCCATCAGCAAGTGCCTGGCTGATATGATGCAAGAACATCTGGCTCTAATTTTCTAAACCCATGGGCCGGTGTTCATTTTACCACCTCCCCATTTCTCCTGCTTGGCATTCTTAGGAGAAGAAATCTTGCAACTACATCTCTGATTCAAAATTTATAATCTGCATTGGGAGTCCAGGATACACAGATCACTGGTGAGACATTGAGCATCACTTTAACTTAACCATTGTTTACTCTCTTTAAACCACCCTACATGACAAAACCCAAAGTTGGTAACCGATGATTTACACAGCATCATGCCCAGGTTACAGTAAGCATAGTGCAGCTACTCTGATTTCAAGCATAGCACTTTGCATTGTGCATAGTCCGTTAGAATGTTTGCTCTCTCCAGCTTGATTTGGATTGTTGTCCAATAGAATTAAATTGTAGATTTTTTATTTTTAATTCCACAGCAAGCAACTTTTAGAGAATGCCAGTTTTACTGGCACATCCATTTTTTTAATGACGTACTTAAGCAAATGAGAGCAGGAGGCTGGAAGCCATGAGAGTTTTTCACATATCTGCAACCACCATTGACTCAGGAAAGATTTTCTAGCTGTGGCTAGGAGGGAGATTTAAATCTAGCCCAGATGTGTCTCATTGGTGATTTGGTGTCTGAAACAAGAGGGATGGTCCCATCCATGTACTGGCACACAAGGAAGCACAAGGATGTCTGCTGAGGCAGAAACTGTTTGCTTAGCCTCCAGTCAGAGGAAATATGCTGGAACTGAAGCTGGTCAGAGTGGGGTAAGGGAAGAAAATGGGGCTTAATAAAGGTAATTCCTGCTGGTTTTCCCTATTACTGGCAGAGGGGCAGGATTCCTACAAATAATCACTAAGGGCTAGTGTAATGAGGCTGAGTGGTCTCCCTCCGAGTGGGAGAGCGAGGGACCATTACACGCCCCTTGGAGGGCGGAGCCTAGATCGCTGGAAGTACCGGGGTGTGGCTGGAAGCATAAAAGGCCGGCCCTGCAGCACAGTTGGGGGAGAGCCTGCGAAGGAGAAGGATGCCCTGCCTGTTCTCCCACGTCCCCGAGAGGAATCTGCGCCTGGCTGTTCCCGATTCCCAGACGCTGACGAGGACTGGCCCGGAGCACCTGCTGCCATATATCCTGAGGAGCCGGAAGAGGCCTGGAGGCCGCAGGAACCAAACCCTGGGGAGGCAGGATGTGGCCTGGAGCAGCCCTGGAGCAGCCGGCTGCAGAACCAGGGGTGGCTCAGTCGGCGTGTTGCGGCTGGATCCCCGCCGACGCAGAGGCAGCCAATCCTGCCCCTGCCAGGGCCCTGGGCTGGGACGCAGTGGAATAGGGTGGACCCGCATCCCCCTGCCAACCCACCCTGGGGTGGCTGATCCCCTACACTGTGCAAGGAGGCTCTAGCTCTGAAGAGGCGCTTCCCTTACAAGTCGCCAAAAGCCAGCCTTGAGAGACTGTTCTACATGCTGGCAACCTGAGCTTTCTCAAGCCCAGGCCCCAGCTCACCTGTAGACTGTTTTGGTTCGCTGGCTGCCTGAGCTCTGCCCAGGCCACAGCCAGCCCTGAGAGACTGTGTTTAAGGGCTGACTACTTGAGCTACCCAAGCCCAGGCTAAAGCCTGACAGTGACTATTAATCGCCCAGCCCTATTGTGGGCTCTTGGCTGTCTTGCAGACTCTGGTCCTGGCCAGACAGGGCCAGCCTGAGTGGCCTCCCTCCGAGGGGGAGAGCGAGGAACCATTACAGCTAGATAGTTACTTGGACTACATAGAATCATAGATTCCAAGGCCAGAACGGACCAGTGTGATCATCTGGTCTGACCTCCTGGATATATCATAGAACCATCACAGAATAATTTCTAGAGCATCTCTTTTTGAAAAATATTGATTTTAAAATTGTCAATGATGGCAACTCCACTGTGACCCTTCATAAATTGTTCCAATTGTTAATTAGTCTGACTGTCAAAAATTTACACCTTACTTCAGTTTGAATTTGTCTAACTTCAACTTCCAGCCATTGGATCATGTTCTACCTTTCTCTGTTAGACTGAAAAATCCATGATTAAATATTTGTTCCCCATGTAAATACTTATAGACTGAAATAAAGTCACCCATTAACCGTCTCGTAAACTAAATAGATTGAGCTCTTTGAGTCTATCACTAGAGGGCATGTTTTCTAATCCTTTAATTATTCTCATGGCTCTTCTCCGAACCCTCTTCAATTTATCAACATTCTTCCTGAATCATGGGTACCAGAACTGGACAAAGTATTCCAGCAGCAGTCACACCACTGCCAAATACAGAGGTAAAATAACCTCTTTACTCCTGTAGGACCCCACTAGACGCAGGCACATGCAGGAGAGTGAGCACCCCTCTACACACAATTGCCTGGGACACCTGAATCTTGCATCTGTGTGTCAAGGAGTAAAACATGCACTACCACATATGCTTACTTCATATCTGGAGCAAATGGTTGACCATTCACCTCATCTCTACAGAGCCTTGATGCTGTACCCCTATTCTATGGCCAGCATATGAGGTAATGTGGGGGAGCGTACGGGGTTGTAATTTGCTGCTGGTATAGGCCAGCTGGAAGTTAATATGTAGAAGGAGGGAACTGTGTCTCAGAGAGGTATTGCTGAGTCCCTTAGGCCTAGTCTACACTACGGGGGGATTGATCTAAGTTACGCAACTTCAGCTACGTGAATAACATAGCTGAAGTCGACGTACTTAGATCTACTTTTCGCGGTGTCTTCACTGCGGTAAGTCGATGGCTGATGCTCTCCCGTCGACTCTGCCTGCGCCTCTCGCCCTGGTGGAGTACCGGAGTCGACGGGAGAGCGCTCAGCGGTCGATTTATCGTGTCTAGACTAGATGCGATAAATCAACCCCCATTGGATCGATCGCTGCCCGTCGATCCAGCGGGTAACGTAGACAAGCCCTTAGGCTACTCCTGGAGTGGAAGGTACAACTTCCTCAGCACCCCTTGCTCAGGACTGTGCTCAACAGCACGACCTAGACTTAAACAGAGCCAGAAAGATGCAATTTTGAATGTGCCACTGACAGAGCAGTTGGCAAACAACAGAGCAAACTAGCAGCTGAGAGAAAACAGAAGAGATTTTATGTAACAATTTCAGCAGGATTGTTTTGTTTTCAAATAGCTCAACGTGGTTAGGTCAAGATTGGATAAAAAAAATCCACCTTAAAACTCAATGTCACCATCATCTCTTTGTTATAGTTCAGAACGAAAGGAAAAGGAAAAATGTTAAAGGTAAAGAAAAAAATGGCTTTCCTGGATATCTCGTAGCAATTGTGGGCACTAAAAAATGGAACAAATCTCACAATGCAGAAAACAGTGGGCTTACAGGAAAGAAGTGCAGTTTGCGGGCTATATTCTCAGCAAGACTGATGGGGAAAAATGAAAGAATAAATCATAAGGGATCTATTTAGAGGTGCAATATTCAAAAGATCATAGAAACAGCACTCAGTAACAATCATTAATAGATAAACTCTTACTTTTTTGGGTGCGTATGTGTAAATAAAACACTAACAAACTGAGCAAAGCTCTCAACTACATTAAACCCTATTCTAGTCACCTTCTTTATAACACTCCCGCCTTTTTTATAACACTCAAAACGCATCAATAAAGAGGGTATGATTTTGTATGATTGAAGATGATCATTTATATACTGTTATACAATTGCAACAAATCTTGTACAAAGTGTATCAAGTAAGGTGTCAATGGTAAAGTTACAATCCATCAAGTATGATTATCCTGGTTAAATCCACGTATCATCTTTGTATCTAAAGTTATGAACTGGTATCATAAACATGTGTTGTATTCCTGGGTGACACCCCCACAGATAGATTCACAACAGGGCTAGCCAGCTATGTGTTGATGGCTCATTAAGGACACTCAGCTCTCACAATGGGCCATTGAAGAATCTCATCCATCCAACAGGACTTTCCTGTGGATGTCTCAGAGAGTGAGGAGGCAATGGCCACCCCCTGTGATTTAGCAAAACATGTAGGGGCATGTGATATGCTCATGTGACCCTGGACTCCACCTTGGGCCAGTAACTTTCCATACACAGGGGCTGTGGACTTTGTTTGGGGCAGTAAATTTCATGCACATGGCAGAAGATATAAAAGATACCTGAGATGTCTTCATTTTGCCTCTTTCCTGCTCTAATTCTCTGGACTGTGGATTTACAACTAAAAGGAGTATCTTGAACTATGGACTGAGGACCTTCCAATCTTTTGAAAGTTATCAGAGAGACTTTTGCAATCCAGCACACTATTCCATCACTGCTACAAACCGGATATAAGGACTTTGTAATCATTTGTATGTATATGATCTATTAACCCTTTTAACTCTTTTTCTTTTATTAATACATCTTTAGTTAGTTTACTAAGGATTGACTGACCATGTGATATTTGGTAAGATCTGAGATATATACTGACCTGGGAGTAAGTGTCTGATCTTTTGGGATTAATAAGAACCTCATATATGGTGAATTGGGTTTTCAGTAACCTCTCACTATATTAGAACTCTTTGTCTGGAATGTCTAAGGGGGACTGTATTTGGCTTCTGGTTAACCAGTGTGGTACTGCAGAAACTCTTTTGTTACTGGCTTGGTGAATCCAATTATAGAATAAACCACCAGTTTGGGGGATTGTCTGCCCTGTTTTTTGCAGCCTGAGTGTGGCATTCTCAGTGTGGTCAATCTGGTCACAGGGTGTTATAGAAAGAGTGATGCACAGTTACCAGGACAGTATAAACTAGAGACGGGCCTATGTTACAAAATCTAGATCTGAACTGGGAACATCCCAAAGCCTGACTGTTAGAATCTGGGGTTTTGGTGTGGCCTCATTATAAATAAAGGCCACTAGCAAAACACAGATCTGGATGGGGCGTTAAGATGAAGGATATGGGCCCATGTATAGAATTAATGAATCAGCTATGAAACCCAGGCCTGAAATAGTGGGACTCTTTTTTTTTGGGGGAGGGGGGGAGATAGTTTGGGGCAGTGGGATTAGAAGCAACGATAAACCCTTCAGTCCTGATTTTTATGTTTTATATAAATAGGGGAATTCATGGCAGCTGCAGGACTTTCTGAAGTGGGTTCCCTAGGCAGTATCAGGTTCATTGGAAGGTGATATCAAGAGTTCAGATAGGGAAATAGTTGATTTTTCAGTTCACTGGCAGTTCTGAAATTAAAAAAAAGATTAGTTTGGGTCAAAACCAAAACCAACATTTTATGGACTTTTTGGTGAATCAAAAAAGTCAACAAAAATTTCATTTTGGATCAACTGAAGCATTACATTTCCAGGCATTTTTAAAAAATAAAAGCAATGGAAATGAAGGGCTAGATTCACAACACCAGAAGAGGAGAAGGAGCTGTGGTATCCCCCCTTACACCCAATATCCTGTGGTTGGGGTGCTCTCAGCCTCTCCTGTTGAAGCAGTTCCATTTTGTATAAAATACTTGAACAGTCACTGGACCAGAGAGCGAGCAAGAGGACTCTATAGCCTGATGGTTAGGGCATTCAGCTGGGACCGAGAAGATCCATGTTGTAGTCTCTGTACCAATGATTAGCTTCACAGGAGAAATTCAGAGAGACACAATACCCAACAACCTGGTGGTAAGGGGACTCATCTGGGTGAAAGGAGACCTGGGTTACACCTGCTCCAGAGCAGGGACTTGAACCCATGTCTTTCACATCCCAGATGAGTGCCCTAGCCATGGAACTATCAAGAATAAGGGCAATAGCCCCAGCACCTATTTTATGAATAGTGCCTAAGTTCCATCGTGACTAACCTGATCTTTAATTTCTCTCTCTCTTTTTTTGGTCCTAAAACTATTTGGCAAATTTATTGCAATGTGGACTCAAAATGGCATTTTTCAGCAAATAAACTATTCACTTAGAAAAGTTAGATGCCTGCAAGTCACCAGGGCCTGATGAAATGCATCCTAGAATACTCAAGGAGCTAATAGAGGAGGTATCTGAGCCTCTAGCTATTATCTTTGGAAAATCATGGGAAACCAATCTGATAGCTTTCTTTGATAGGATAACGAGTCTTGTGGATAAGGGAGAAGCTGTGGATGTGGTATACCTAGACTTTAGTAAGGCATTTGACACGGTCTCGCATGATATTCTTATAGATAAACTAGGCAAATACAATTTAGATGGGGCTACTATAAGGTGGGTGCATAACTGGCTGGATAACCGTACTCAGAGAGTTGTTATTAATGGTTCCCAATCCTGCTGGAAAGGCATAACAAGTGGGGTTCCACAGGGGTCTGTTTTGGGACCGGCTCTGTTCAATATCTTCATTAACGACTTGGATATTGGCATAGAAAGTACGCTTATTAAGTTTGCGGATGATACCAAACTGGGAGGGATTGCAACTGCTTTGGAGGACAGGGTCATAATTCAAAATGATCTGGACAAATTGCAGAAATGGTTTGAGGTAAACAGGATGAAGTTTAACAAAGACAAATGCAAAGTGCTCCACTTAGGAAGGAAAAAATCAGTTTCACACATACAGAATGGGAAGAGACTGTCTAGGAAGGAGTACGGCAGAAAGGGATCTAGGGGTTATAGTGGACCACAAGCTAAATATGAGTCAACAGTGTGATGCTGTTGCAAAAAAAGCAAACATGATTCTGGGATGTATTAACAGGTGTGTTGCGAGCAAGACACGAGAAGTCATTCTTCCGCTCTACTCTGCTCTGGTTAGGCCTCAGCTGGAGTATTGTGTCCAGTTCTGGGCACCACATTTCAAGAAAGATGTGGAGAAATTGGAAAGGGTCCAGAGAAGAGCAACAAGAATGATTAAAGGTCTTGAGAACATGACCTATGAAGGAAGGCTGAAAGAATTGGGTTTGTTTAGTTTGGAAAAGAGAAGACTGAGAGGGGACATGATAGCAGTTTTCAGGTATCTAAAAGGGTGTCATAAGGAGGAGGGAGAAAACTTGTTCACCTTAGCCTCTGAGGATAGAACAAGAAGCAATGGGCTTAAACTGCAGCAAGGGAGGTCTAGGTTGGACATTAGGAAAAAGTTCCTAACTGTCAGGGTGGTTAAACACTGGAATAAATTGCCTAGGGAGGTTGTGGAATCTCCATCTCTGGAGATATTTAAGAGTAGGCTAGATAAATGTCTATCAGGGATGGTCTAGACAGTATTTGGTCCTGCCATGCGGGCAGGGGACTGGACTCGATGACCTCTCGAGGTCCCTTCCAGTCCTAGAATCTATGAATCTATGAATCTGAAAATTTGCCCAGATCTAGTCAGAAATGGGGAGAGAAAGTGAGAGCAGTATGGGCTGGAGTAGCAATAGTGGGCATGGAATGACGGGCAGTCAGCTGCCCTTTGTGTAGAATGCTGCTTGTTTAGAAGGTGGCTGGCATGATGGTGGAGCCGCCTGAGATGGAGAAGAAAAGACAGTGCTATCTAGCTCCTGACCTCGGGGCTCTTTTTTGACATTCTTCACTCTGAGTCAGTGATAAAGCTATGTCTCAGCGTGGCATGAAATGCTGCTGGAGACGTCTTCTTTGAGAAGCACCCACTGGTGAACAGCCAGCCATACCATGTTGTACTCTGAGTCTGTCACAGTCACAAACTAAGTGGGGTTGGGCCAGTACCTGAATGAGCACTCTCCCTGGGTTAACCAGACCCGGGAAATAATGGTGGTGATTCAACAGGTCATCCTCTTGCTTCAGAGTATATATTGAACACAAGCACCCTGGCATCAAACAGCTACTGATGGAGGTACCATCTTTTGAAAGATAAAACTTGACAGTTTGTAATAATTAAAGTTCCTATGGCACTTGTTGCAAGAGTAAGTAGTGCACTGGCCAAAGGCACTAATTTAATTTGAAATGGGAAGGAAAGTTTCTGGGAAAGAAACTGCATCTGGCAAAGAAAAAGGCCAGTGATCCTTAGAGAGGAAAGCACGTTGTTTAAAGGGTAGCTTTGGAAGGTAAAAGCATCAATCCCTAACAATCTTTCTTGGAAATAATGGGCCAGAACTTTGCGTATGGCCAAGCTATGTTCACTGCAGGACCTGAAATAGGGGAACAGACTGGGAGGGCAGAGAGGTGGCCCTGTTTCTGCTGTCCAAATCCTGGAGGAGGCTGAGGGCCATTTAGTCACTTACCATAACTTAGAGCAGTCCAAGGGCTGCTCTATGTTACACTGGCAGTAATGGTCCTCTAGAAATAGTTCCACTGTCTGGGGTCTCCAGAGTTCAAGCTGCTCTAGCCATGCATCCTCTTGTCCCTGATAAGCCAGCAAACTCACACAGTATCATTAAGGTAAGGTTAGGCAACTTTTTTTTATGATCAATGATGGTTTATTTCAGCCTTTGATTTCCAGTGTAGGTGTGGTGGGGTGGTAGTGCTACTTGTTTAATTTATTTATATTAGGCAGGGGGTGGAAGAAGGATTCATATATCCCTGGTCACACTCACAGTCTCTGAGCTGCTTTGGTAAAAAGCACATGCTTAATTTGCATTCAAACTGCATCTCTGGTTCCTATCTCTCAGTAATGCTTGAATAGATTGTAGTGTATACAAACCTGGCAATAACTCCAGACTAAACTGACAATAGTGGGGAAAACACTGTTTAATTCTTCTATTTTATTTTTATTTTTTTGTCTTGGAAATAATAAAATTATTTCTTGCCATTCACGTTCTTTCAGGAAATTACAATTGACAAAAGTAAAATAGTTTGGTTGTTATCTATTGATTCCCAGCTAAATTCACAGAGTCCTGCTTAGGAATCAATGCCCTCCAAACTGCATTTGTTTTAAGCTTCCAGCCTCCTCTAGACAAGAGTTTTTTGTTTTTTTGTTTTTTGTTTGCAGGCACAAAAACCCTTTAGTCAGCACAAATTTGAAGGTAGAACAAAACCCAGTAACAGCATATCTCAAGCTGCTATCAATTTTCCACCAGTAGAACACTTCAGGACATGAAGTCCTTTGTCTATTTTCAGAAGCTAGTTTCAGTGACATTACATGAACAACTACAACATTATAGTATGTTCTGCACTGTTTCTAACTATAACCTTAAAAAAAATAAGAAAAGGATGGCTTGGAATATGGCCAGGGCATAATGATTTCAATTCTGAAGAAATCCAGCAACCAATTACCCTAAATTCAACATTTTCTTGTACTATAAGTTTTAAATCTCTTCTAATCAAATAGGAAAACCCATTCTCCTCGTTTTGCTATAGTTTTTGTTACTCATAGGCCTCCACAAGTCTGTTTCTGTTTTTTTTTTAAAAAAATAAAGATTACAGTTGCTGTATGTATGAAAAATGCTTGAATCATACATTTCAGAACACTATAACAATGTTCAACAGGCTAATCATGATCCAAAATTCGATTTTCAACCCTTTAACTGCTGCCATTTCAAAGGTAACATTCTATCTGAATTGCCATACCGAGATGGTTGCAATTATGTAAAATGAAACTAGGCTTGTTGGAAACTGGAAAAGTCGTCTGTTAAACAGCTGATGGCCAGCCTTTATAACAGCTGATTGCAAAAGGATGCAACCACTTTGGTTATATTTCCTATTTTAATCAGTCCCCTCTGTCTGTGTACCCAGTTTATACCAACACACATGGAACTTTATACCATTTGGATATTTGTCCCTTGAATCCCCTTTTAGGGCAAGACTGTGCCTAAAATGCAATTTATCCTATAAGAGGCATGGTGGAAAAAGGGCATAGCACTGAAATGTGATGGCAAGGAGCTGAATATGCTGCACCATCTTTAAGGATGGCAAGATATGAGCAATTCCCCTGCTCATGAGGGAGTTGGGGGAGGGAATGTGCTCCTAATGCACAAACCCCCCTAGTGCTCCTCAGGGTATGGTGCAGTTTTACACTGCCTTGAACAAGAGCTAACGTTAGAATCCAGCCTCTAATGCCAATCTTGGGAGCAAGTTAAAAATACCCACACCACCACCAAATTACAAGGATGAAATAACTTTCCATATTCGTTGGCAGCACAACCTTTAAAAATGTGATTGTTGCCATGGGTAGCACCTCATTCCCAGCTAAAATAAGAAGGTGGGTTGTAGCATCTGGCTAGATCTTACATGGACAGTTCTCACACAAAGTGGCAATGGGAAAGGTGCACAACCTTTCTGTTTCTTTGAAGGCTGAAGTAAAAGCAAAGGAAACTTACAGCCTTCTAAAGGTGACACTGGATGCTGATGAAGCAAGAACACGGGCAGCTTTTTTATTGCAACCAAGAGATACAGGGGGCCTCTTTCAATGTAATTTTAACATCTGCATCACTTGGCACACTGCCTCATTGGATGCAAAAACAAAGTCAATAATAACTAAGGAGGTTATTACTAGTACTATTATTATTATTATTGGCCTTTTGTAGAATATAGTAATCAGGCAGAGAAAGGCATAACAAGAACCAATGCCTGGAAGTTAAAGCCGGACAAATTCAAATTAGAAATAAGGCAAATATTTTTAACAGTGAGGGTGATTAACCATTGGAATAAGGGTTGTGAATGATTCTTCATCTCTTGTAGTCTTCAAATCAAGACTGTATGCCTTTGTGGAAGGTATGCTTTAGTCAAGCACAAGCTACTGGGCTCAATACAGTAATAACTGGATGAAAGTCTATGGCCTGTATTATACAGGAAGTTGATCTAATGGTCCCTTCTGGCCTTAACCTCCCCGCCCCCAAACAAACAAAAAAACCCTTTGCATTTGTGTTCCTTTGAAACTTCTCTTCAAAGTAACTCTATACCCCATTACCTGGACTTATTCAAAATGTAAAAAGAGCAACACAAAAATGGTTTCCTCTAAAATTTGCCAAGTTTCCAGTACCAAATTTTCATCAACATTATTCTTTATGAATTGTATTAGGGATCAGGGCCCCTTTATGTTAGGCACTGTATAAAGCCAGTGAATAGACAATCGCTAGCCCAAAGAGCTTACAGTCCAAGTATAAGATGAGATACAAGGTAACAGCGAAATGATCAGGATCAGTTTAATAAGCAATGCTCACAGCATACCAGCTGTAGCCTTCTTGCTTGTGCCTGTTGATTAAATGAGTGCACCAATCCTGAAACCTGAAAATGAAGGACAAGTAACTCGTAGACTTTAAGGCCAGAAAGGACCATCATGATCATCTAGTCTGACCTCCTGCATATAGCTTGCCAAAGAATCTCACGCACCCCTGTAATAGATCCCTAAGTCTACTGAAGTCCTCAAATCATAGTTTAAAGACTAAGTTGCAGATTTAAAAACAGTGTAAATGGTGAATTCTCTGTAAGTGACCCATGACCCATGCTGCAGAGGAAAGCGAAACTCCCCCAGGATCTCTGTCAATTTGACCTGGGGGAAAATTCCTTCCCTACCTGAAATGTGGAAATCAGTTAGACCCTGAGCATGTGGGCAAGATCCCCCAGGCAGATACCCGGGAAAAAATTCTCTGTAGTAACTCAGATCCCTCCCCATCTACTGGCCTGTCTCCAGCAGCTTGGGATTTTTGCCAATGGGCCACATGCCATTGTAGGAAGTCCCATCATCCCATCCCATCCATGAATTTATCAAGCTCAGTCTTGAAGCCAGTTGGGTTTTTTCCCCCACTGTTCCCCTTGGAAGGCTGTTCCAGAACTTCACTCCTCTCATGTTTAGAAACCTTTGTCGAATTTCAAGCCTAAACTTGTTGATGGTAACTGCACATGCAAATACCAGTTTCCATTCCCCAATTAACATATGTACTTACAATTATCCATGTTATATATGATTGTTGTGGGCACACAAAATGGATGCCCTCAGAAATTTTGGAGGCCTGCTAAAAAGTTGGCCCCAATTGATCATGATATTCTGTGAGATATGTGAAATCTATATACTATACTAAACTGTAGTTTGGGGGATTTGCTGAGAAGAATGAATAATTTATCGGTAAGTAGGGCTCAGAACTGAAAAGGTTGTAACATAAATGCAGTAGGAACCTTTTATACAGTTAATACTTTCTATACAATTAACTTTAAATAAGAGAATTAACCCAGTTATTCGCTAGCTTCATTACCCCTGTAATCTGCAGGCCTTATCCAAAGCCCACTGATGTCAATGGAAAGACTCCCTGGCCCAGATTTTTAAAGGGTTTTGAATGTCAGTGGAACTTAGGCTCATAAGTGCAAAATCACTTTTGAAAATGAGACTTAGGTGTTACTAAGCAAAGCAATGCCTAAATACCTTTCAAAATCTGGGCCCATGTGACTATGGATTGGTATTTCAATACATGAAGTGTCAGCTCAATGCCGGCTTTGGATTAGAATGAAAGGCTTTTGACTAGCTGAATAGGTAGTGATTAGAGCTGTACAACAGATACCAGTTTAACCTTCACAAATATTACACTGCATAAATGGATAGTCACTAATTTGAACAACAGTATAATTTGCTATTTCTGTCTGTGAACACAGAATTGCACAGAAAGGAGAGTTTTCCATATAAGAAAACAGAACAGCTATTTGACAAATATGCAAAGCAAACACAATATAGTTTAACTTTGTTGCAAACTTGTGAAAATGAGAGCAATTGATGGTTTTGCAGATAAATCAGGGAGGCGCTCTAGCAATGATTCAGACTGAAATTAACACTGGTACAGAGAAAGCCCAGAAACATTCAGGATCTGTTCTCTTTGATGTTTGTATTCTAACTAGGGCTGTCAATTAATCACAGTTAATGCATGCGATTAAAACAAATTAACTAGATTTAAAAAATAGTCATGATTAATTGCAGTTTTAATTGCACTGTTAAATAATAGAATGACAATTAAAATTTATTATAAATATTTTTGGATGTTCTTCTACATTTTCAAATATATTGATTTCAATTATAACACAGAATACAAAATATACAGTGTTCACTTTATATTATTATTTTTGATTATAAATATTTGCACTGTAAAAAAGTTAAACAAAAAAAAATAGTATTTTTCAATTCACTGCATACAAGTCCACTCAGTCCTACTTCTTGTTCAGCCAATTGCTAGGACAAACAAGTTTGTTTTCATTTATAGGAGATAATTCTGCCCGCTTCTTATGTACAATATCACCTGAAAGTGAGCACAGGCGTTCACATGGCACTGTTGTAGCCAGCGTTGCAAGGTGTATTTACATGCCAGATATGCTAAACATTCATATGCCCCTTCATGCTTTGACCTGTAGGTTATAAAGTTTTACATTGTTTTGTTTTTGAGTGCAGTTATGTAAAAAAATAATTCTACATTTGTAAATTGCAGTTTCACGTTAAAGAGAGTGCACTCTTAATTAATTGTGATTTTTTAATCGTATGATAGTACACCAATAATATGTATAATACATTTAAATTGGTATTCTATTATTGTTTAACAGTGTGATTAAAAATGTGATCAATCACAACTTTTATTTTAATCTCACAATTAATTGTGATTAATTTTTTTAATCATTTGACAATCCTAATTCTAACAGAAACATTTCCATGTCCCTTGCAGTCAATTACGTTACTGCATCAGAGCCTAGGCCTGGTTCTGGAGAACTGGCATGAACCTGTATCAATCCAAACCTTACTTATAGATTTACAGAGATTAAACCATGGGAAATCTATGTTTATTTGACCTATGTTTATTTATTTATTACCTTGTAATAAATTCACAATCTGTGCTTTTATGTGAAACTGTTCCCTGCAACATTCATGCACCTCTTTATAAATCAGTCTTGGAATTGCTCCCAAACCTCTGGGGAGGAGTGTTCACCAGAAATGAAAACACACTGTGGAACCAACATTAATATCGGACTCTGTCCCAAACTTCTCTGAAATAGAAATTGAAGGCCAGGTTCTCAGCTCAGGCAAACGGGTGTAGCTCAGCCCTCTATGACAAATTTCATCTAGATCAGCAAGGTTTGTGGTCATGTAACCAGCTGAAGCACTTTGCTTATTGATCACTCTGTAGCTAAGATTATTATGATGCTGTTTATCTGGGGTAAAAAGAAAATGAGCCAAACTTCAGCATCTTTAAATACAATGAGAAAACAGAGCATTATTCAATTTGTTTTCAAAGCTCTGCTAAGAAATCTCTGGGGTGTGAATGTCATGGGATTTGAACGTTTTATCTTTGCTTTTGGGCCTGATGTCACTTAAAGATGAGACAGCTCAGTCTATGCCAAGACAGGACTGATTTAGACATAGTCTTGTAAATGGACTGGGATTGCCTAAACTCATTGCACGTATTCACGTCTGATTTAGATGATTAGGTCTCTTGCTTTGGCCAGTCTAACTCAGTTTCACAAAGGGTAAAGTTTTCTTCACTGGGTGTAAGGTATTTTGCTATATTGTTGCTCATTTTCTTCAGGCCCAGACTGCAAGTTTGTCACTCACTATAAATTGTAACAAAAATATACAAAGCTTATCCAGTGGCATGTTATGTGAGATATATTTGTACGTGCACACTGTGAAAGACTGTCATTACCTAATCATTTCTGTGCAAGTAACGTCTCTGTATACAGTATCCAAATAAAGATGAACACGAGTGTGTGAATGGAGCTATTCTGATTCATACCAGCTGAGGGCCTGGCCCTTAATGTAGAAACATTAGTACAAATATCTACGGCAGTGTCATCGCTAGTCTTTGAATTTTTGTCACCAGAATGAATTTTTTTTTCAGGAAGTTTATTAACTTTACCACACTGTATTGTGTTTTACTAATTTGCTCCATTAGCAGTTCCACTCACTATTCCCTATACAAAGAAAGATACAAAGCATAAAAGAAAAATGAAAGGGCTACCAAAGATACATGGAACAGTCTCCGACATTACCGTTCTCATGCTCTCATGACAAATGCAGAACTGAGAAGAGGAAACAACATGTAGTGAAGATGCCACTGCAATAAAAATTGCAACAAGAATGAAAAATAGTACATTGCACTTGTACAGTCTGAGGATCTCAAGGCATTGTCAAACAGACTTTATTATCCCATTTTATAGATGGGGGAAAAAGACACAGATGGGGTAAGTGACTTGCCTAAGATAACACAGCAAGTCAGTGTCTTGAGTTGGGAGCTGCACTCAGGGTTAAATTACTTACCAAAGGACACTTATGAAGTCAGTAGCAGAGCTGAGGCTAGACCCCAGCTGTCCTCACCATCAGTCCTCTGCTCTAACTACGGTACAACATTCTGCGGCACAATCCTAACATCCACGTCAAGGTTTTGAAACTACACTCAAGCATCATTGGTATAGTGCCTGTTGACCATCATATAGTGTTGTCACTGCACAAAATCCACAGCAATGAGGAAGTTATTTCCTTTTAGGTTCAAAATCACCATTATAAACATAATTAAGGTATATGAAACAGATATTTCTACTTGCAATGTAAATTGCATCGTGGCTATAAGATGAACATGTTGCATTCATTTAGTGGATATTTGTAATGCTATGTTATCTTTAGCACAAATCTGCTATACAACAGAGCTCAGCAACTTGAAACAAAAGTATCCTTTCAAAAAAAAAATCACATGATAGCATCCTTCATGCCTGGCCCTGTTGTGATTTTACACTGAGGGTGCATTTTAATTGATGAAATGTGCTACACAGCACAACTTGAAAAAGTAACAACCTTTAGTTACCATTTGGAGATGTGATGGAAGTGCCAGAAGTTAAATTCTTACGACTAAATGAAATAACAGAAGCTCCCTATCCTTTCTTGAAGACGCTCATTAGTTTTAACTTTTATCACATTCTGTTTGCCATGGATTCCATCCAAGAATGACGGATGTAACTTATTAAGCAAGTGATAATTTCAAAACTCCAAGTGTCACTACTCTGTGTGGAAGCATAGTTATCTTGGATAGGATGGGAGGTTTCACTACCAGTGCTTTAAAGCTAGCATTATCACAGAGGGAATGATCACAGGGGAAAGAATGTTCCAAACAGTGTGAAAGATGCAAGTCAGGCGTCTGAATGGACACATAAATAAGTCATGAATGTTTGAGAAATAATCTGGTAGTTGGATGCTTCAGCACACACAGGAAACCAAGTAAAGAGAAGAGGGCATTGGTGTCTGGGAGGCAATGAAACAAGAAGCGTCTCTTAAATTCAGGCCCAAAATGGAAAACAATGACCTCTCAGACATCACGAAGTTTCCTCCGGCCAAGGGACTGATCCATAACTTTTCTGATCATGTGCCCAAAACTGCAATCTTTACACATGCAAGTAGTCCCATTGACTGCACTGGGACTACTCACATGAGTAAGGATTGCAGGAACGGACGCTTGTGCCTCACCATAAATGTACGCGGTGGGAATTATATAGTCCAATAAGACCTGAGCTTTTCAGATCAAGAAACAAGCAAGCAAATCAGTCCACATGATCCCTCCTCATCCTTACCTCGAAAACACCCTTAGTGTCTTTAGTGCCACACTTCCTACTTTTCCAAAGATTTATCCATCTAACCCTATTCTCTTGTACTTCCTGCCAGCAGCTGACATTGCGAATGGGGTTGTATAAAATAAGAACCGAGTCAAAGCCAAATTTCAAACTGAACCTATCCCCTTCCCACCCACTCCTTTCCTGTATGTGCGCGCGCATGTACTCAATTACTTTCCCTCATGCCTCAGCTTTGCCCAGAAGCAGAAATACCATTAGAAAAAGCTACCTTTGTGCTGTGTCTAGCTTAGATGAACCCAGATTTCTAAAACAGAGGGATCTGGATAAATTCACCTATCTTAATTACTAGTTGCTTATTGACTTGAACAGGAATTCTGTACCTTTTGAGGTTCCCTCACCACTAGTTGTGAACTTGTTTCTTATTCCAACTGAAAATAAAGGGGGTACGGGAATATCCAATCTAGAATATCAGTGCTAAACTTCATTATTCTGTGAAGAGGGGGTTTGGATTCAAATCCCAGTATCTGTTTGGATCTGGCTTTGAATCCCACTGAAAGGGGCCCCATTTTTAAAATCTACTTTGGCTGCGGCTCAAACTAGTGGAAACCTTTCAGTGGGTCTCACAAGACTTCTATGATTTTCTGCTGAAATTTCATAAGAACAGCTTGTAAGAGTTTGGCAGCACCAAATCTAAGCCTGGGCTTATGTTTGGTTCACACAAGACACTGAACTCTGAATTCTAGACTAAACTACATCCAAATATCACCTCCTTAGCCCATCTTAATTCCATTTTGTGCACAGAAATTCTGGCTGAATTGCTTCAACTTCAATCCATAACCACTTCTCCCCAATTTAGTTACTTTCAAAAATCTAACAGGCAAATATTATTTTTTGCCAGATCTCCTTATGAGTAGTTCCTTCTACAGCCCTCTATGGTTAAGGGTCAGCCTATGTTTCCACTGTAGCTACGGTTGCACTTAGGTGGCTGTCACAGGTTTGGAGATCTTTATGCATTCATTTAAAATAATAATAAAGCAAAGGCCCAGACTGAAGAAAGAAAACAATGTTTTCCAGGAATCAGATATTCTGTGACTGTAGCGACATGGCTGAGCTGGGGAGCTCTCTCAGGCAGAGCTTAATGGCATTTCTTTGAAGATGACAAAAGCTTATTTCAGCTTATACGTTTAACAGTACCCACCACAATGGCTAATAAACAGCCTCTATTCCCACTGGTATACCATAAAGGTGTTTAAAATTCCTACCATTCACTGGAACGGTATGTGCAATCTTCAGCCAATTCTCAGCCTTTGCTTTTGTTAGCACTTTGAGACTTGCTTTTCCCCCTATAATCTATCCAGTTCCCCTCTTCTTTGTCTGACCTCTTAAGACACCCACCTTGAAGCCTTTTCCTTACCCTTGATGCACTTTTGCATCACCTTGTTTATCATTCTACTATGTGTATTTATTGCGAGAGCAGTGGGGCATGCCTATCCTTGGTGGATGCAGTCATTCTTCATTGAGCACTTTCTGTTGTCTCTATTTCTCCTGTGTTCTGTGCTGTATTTCACCCACCACTGCTGGCATTCCTCAAATGTATGCTTTACTGGAAGTCTACATCTTCATTCGTCTCCCTTTTTGGTCTCACTTTCATCTTAATTAGACATGTGATTAGATTATGATTATTATTGTTTGTGAGCTCCCGTGCACATTCATTCCACGGTCACTCCATTACTCAGTACTAAGTCAAGAATTGCTCTGTAGGGAGCAAACTTTGCCTTCACTTACAGCCATCAGCGCATGCGTGCAACTGAGGACTCTAGATTTCTTAGGGGGTGCTTAACATGCCTACAAAAAGGTCATAAGAAGTTTAAAATATCATGTCTGCTGCATGGGGATCAAAAACTGGGCTGGAACCTCACAAACACATAATGTCTTGCAAGATTTCCAGCACTTTCTGCTTCTGGTTGGGCAGGAAGAACTATCCTCAATGTAAGTCCACAGCCTATTCATTATATTTTCTTGGATTCATAGATTTTAAGTCCAGAAAAGACCATTAGATCAGCTAGTCTGACATCCTGTACATAACACCAGCCAGAGAATTTTATTATTCCTGTATTGAGGCTAACAACTTGTGCTTGACTAAAGTATATTCCATATTGCAGCATTCCTGCCTTTACGTCTAGCGTAAACATAAAAATGCAAAGATACACGACACCAAAATCTAATGGCCTGGAAAAGGTAATTAGTATTATTTGCATTACTGTGGCTCTGCATGCTGTCCAAACACATAGTGAGAGACACTTTCTATCCCAAAGAACTTACAATATCAATAGATAAAACTTTTTCAAATTTCAATTAGTTTGAGGCTAACTTTTGGGCTCTGCTATTGGATCTTATTTACCCTGAATCAGTTTGCCCTTCTCTAATACTCCTGGGATGATCTGGACTATAGCAAGGAAACCCTTCAATGTAGTGCGTGTTGTTGAAATATTGCTAAATCCTGACTTGAAGGATAAAGCATTTATCTTTAGAGCAGGGTACGAAAAGGTAATTACTATACATTTTGTAAGTTTCTGGGCCTAAACTCACATATTCACACATTAAAGTAGACACTGGTGCTTATTAAGGCCATAAGAAAATAGGAAGCTAATAGTTTATATTTCAAAACATTTTATACACCTTGATTAATCTTCACAACATGTGAAAGTACTTAAGTATTATTCCCATTTCACAGAGACACAATGGAGATCCTGAGGTTTAAGTGCCTGTTGCATCTTCCGTTGAAGTTGTAAGCAGGGTCTGAATGAAGTTTCCCCTGACGTCTGGTGACAAATTGGGGGGACAAGACTTCTGGAGCAGACCATGTTTGCATAGACTCAGCTACGCTGCCTAGGTGTTCAGCAGACAGAGCTGCTTTGCCCAAGTGATCAATTTTGGCTGGTTTTGGGTTACAATTAACTTGAGTAGGGACAATCTTCACTCGTTGATGTATTTTGCTTTCCACAACCAATTCTCTGTACAACTTTTCATGAGTGATGTACCCGAATACTTGGACGCTAATATCTAAACTGTATTATAAAATGTATTCACCTAAATTTGGGTTATTGCTGATTATGCACTATATGTATCTTATGACTTTTAAAACAAACTTTATATTTGTGGATAATCTAAGCACTATACCCAGATGTACAGACACTCTTTTCTTAACCTGTTTATTATATAATTGTTTAACATTAGCTTTAATAAAATTTTTACATTTGAATGCCGGGGTAATGAAATGCTATTCTTATTGCATGAGTAAAGGGCAGCAGAACTGTACTTAGCATGCCCTGATCAAGGGAGTCACCCTAAATTGAACCTCACTTGCTAAAATGGGGGAAGGGATGCCAAAGCCCAGTGGAAGTCAGAGGGGGTGGGGACAGGTGGTCCTAGACCCCACTTGACTCTCACCTCTCTAGTGTTTAAAGGCAAGCGAATTGGACAGTGATTGCAATGAGCTGTCTCGGGGCTAAGCCTTAGAACTGATGCGGGGACAGTGTTGCAGTGAAAGACAATGCAGAAGCTACACTAGCAGTAAGTTTCCCTGTGAATCACTAAGCGCTAGAATCATCAAGACCTGGGCTAAGTGGTGGAACCTCAGAATGCAGCAAACAGCAGCAGTGATAGCAGCGGCAGAGCTGAGCAGAGGCAGAGAGATCAGAGGCAGTGAGCGGCGAGCGGCAGGCGGCAGCAGAGATAACAGGGGCAGAGAACTAAGTCTAAAGCAAACTGCAAAGAGATCTCACAACACTGACTGACTGGGCAAGAAAATGGCAGATGAAATTCAACGTTGATAAATGCAAAGTAATGCACATTGGAAAACATAATCCCAATTATACATACAAAATGTTGGGGTCTAAATTAGCTGTTACCACTCAAGAAAGAGAACTGAAACATCCACTCAGTGTGCAGCGGCAGTCAAAAAAAGCTTACAGAATGCTAGGAACCATTAGGAAAGGGATAGATAAGACAGAAAATATCATAATGCTATTATATAAATCCATGGTCTGCCTACACCTTGAATACTGTGTGCAGTTCTGGTTGCCCCATCTCAAAAATGATGTGTTAGAATTGGAGAAGGTACAGAAAAGGGCAACAAAAATTATTAGGGGCATGAAACAGCGTTCATGTGAGGAGAGATTAAAAAGACTGGAACTTTTCAGCTTGAAAGGAGAGAGTTTGGGGGGATATGACAGAAGTCTATAAAAACCATGATGGGTGTGGAGAAAGTAAGTGTTATTTACTCCTTCACATAACACATGAACCAGGGGGCACCCAATGAAATTAATAGGCAGCAAGTTTAAAACAAACAAAAAGGAAGTACTACTTCACACAACGCACTCAGCCTGTGGAACGTGTTGCCAGGGGATGTTGTGAAGGCCAAAACTATAATGTGGTTAAAAAAAAACTAGATAAGTTCATGGAGGATAGGTCCATCAATGGCTATTAGCCAAGAGGGTCAGGAATGCAACCCCATGGTCTGGGTGTCCTAAGCCTCTGATTGCCAAAAACTGGGAGTGGATAACAGAGGATGGATCACTTGCTAATTGGAATGTTCTGTTAATTCACTCTGAAGCACCTGGCACTGGCCCCTGTCAGAAGACAGGATACTTTGTGAGATGGACCATTGGTTTGACCCAGTATGGCCGTTCTTATGTTCTTAGGCAGCGAGCAACAGCAGAGAAAACAGCAGCAGCAGTGGTGAGGGGCAGCAGAGGCTGTGGAAGCAACAAGACATTTGCTGAGATGGCAGCAGCAGTAGAGGCATGGCTCAACATTCCACCCCCTTTCAAGGAGCAGGAGGTGAACCCATGTGAACACACCTCTGAACGCTGGGTCCTCGCTGACTGAGGACAACCAAATGTGAGTGGGGAGGAGTGGAGGGAAAGAGGAATGGCATGTTAAAGTGATAGTCGTTCACTGGACTTTCACACCGCAAGGTGGGAAATTGAGGCCAAGGACACTGTCCAATGTACTGTGGGGTGGGGGTTTGCTTACGGTTATATCATTTCAAATCACGGTTGTGGTGTTTTCCCAAATTAATGCTGGGTGCCCTTTCCCTTTTAATATAATTTTTCCTTTTGCTATACACAGAATCAATGCTCACGAGTGGGGAAGTATTGCCTCTTCGGGCTGTTCTACACTACCGCAGTAAGTCGATTTAACTTATGCTACTTCAGTTATGTGAATACCGTAACTGAAGCTGATGTAGCTTAGGTCGACTTACTGCAGTGACTACACAGCGCTGTGTCAACGGGAGACGCTCTCACACTGACTTATAGACTCATAGACTTTAAGGTCAGAAGGGACCATTATGATCATCTAGTCTGACCTCCTGCACAACGCAGGCCACAGATCCTCACCCACCCACAGCTGTAACAAACCCCTAACCTATGCCTGAGTTATTGAAGTCCTCAAATAATGGCTTAAAGACCTCAAGGTGCAGAGACCCGTGCCCCACGCTGCAGAGGAAGGCGAAAAACCTCCAGGACCTCTGCCAATCTGCCCTGGAGGAAAATTCCTTCCCGACCCCAAATATGGTGATCAGTTAAACCCTGAGCATGTGGGCAAGACTCTCCAGCCAGCTCCCAGGAAAGAATTCTCTGTAGTAACTCAGATCCCACCCCATCTAACATCCCATCACAGACCATTGGGCATATTTACCTGCTAATAATCAAAGATCAATTAATTGACAAAATTAGGCTATCTCATCATACCATCCCCTCCATAAACTTATCAAGCTTAGTCTTGAAGCCAGATATGTCTTTTGCCCCCACTACTCCCCTTGGAAGGCTGTTCCAGAACTTCACTCCTCTAATGGTTAGAAACCTTCGTCTAATTTCAAGTCTAAACTTCCTAATGTCCAGTTTATATCCATTTGTTCTAAGCTTAAATAATTCCTCTCCCTCCCTGATATTTATCCCTCCGATATATTTATAAAGAGCAATCATATCTCCCCTCAGCCTTCTTTTGGTTAGGCTAAACAAGCCAAGCTTTTTGAGTCTCCTTTCATAAGACAGGTTTTCCATTCCTCGGATCATCCTAGTAGCCCTTCTCTGTACCTGTTCCAGTTTGAATTCATCCTTCTTAAACATGGGAGACCAGAACTGCACACAATATTCCAGATGAGGTCTCACCAGTGCCTTGTATAACGGTAGTAACACCTCCTTATCTTTACTGGAAATACCTCGCCTGATGCATCCCAAGACCGCATTAGCTTTTTTAACGGCCATATCACATTGGCAGCTCATAGTCATCCTGTGATCAACCAATACTCCGAGGTCCTTCTCCTCCTCTGTTACTTCCAACTGATGTGTCCCCAATTTATAACCAAAATTCTTGTTATTAATCCCTAAATGCATGACCTTGCACTATTCAGTGTTAAATTTCATCCTATTACTATTACTCCAGTTTACAAGGTCATCCAGATCTTCCTGTATGATATCCCGGTCCTTCTCTGTATTGGCAATACCTCCCAGCTTTGTGTCATCCGCAAACTTTATTAGCACATTCCCACTTTTTGTGCCAAGGTCAGTAATAAAAAGATTAAATAAGATTGGTCCCAAAACCGATCCCTGAGGAACTCCACTAGTAACCTCCTTCCAGCCTGACAATTCACCTTCCAGTATGACCCGTTGTAGTCTCCCCTTTAACCAGTTCCTTATCAACGTTTCAATTTTCATATTGATCCCCATCTTTTCCAATTTAGCTAATAATTCCCCATGTGGAACCGTATCAAATGCCTTACTGAAATCGAGGTAAATTAGATCCACTGCATTTCCTTTGTCTAAAAAATCTGTTATCTTCTCAAAGAAGGAGATCAGATTGATTTGGCACGATCTACCTTTTGTAAAACCATGTTGTATTTTGTCCCAATTACCATTGACCTCAATGTCCTTAACTACTTTCTCCTTCAAAAAATTTTCCAAGACCTTGCATACTACAGATGTCAAACTAACAGGCCTATAGTTATTCGGATCACTTTTTTTCCCTTTCTTAAAAATAGGAACTATGTTAGCAATTCTCCAGTCGTACGGCACAACCCCTGAGTTTACTGATTCATTAAAAATTCTTGCTAATGGGCTTGCAATTTCATGTGCCAGTTCCTTTATTATTCTTGGATGAAGATTATCTGGGCCCCCCGATTTAGTCCCATTAAGCTGTTCAAGTTTGGCTTCTACCTCGGATGTGGTAATATCTACCTCCATATCCTCACTCCCATTTATCATCCTACCATTATCCCTAAACTCCTCATTAGCCTCATTAAAGACTGAGGCAAAGTATTTGTTTAGATATTGGGCCATGCCTAGATTATCCTTAACCTCCACTCCATCCTCAGTGTTTAGCGGTCCCACTTCTTCTTTCTTTGTTTTCTTCTTATTTATATGGCTAAAGAACCTTTTACTATTGGTTTTAATTCCCTTTGCAAGGTCCAACTCTACATGGCTTTTGGCCTTTCTCACTTTATCCCTACATGTTCTGACCTCAATAAGGTAGCTTTCCTTGCTAATCCCTCCCATCTTCCACTCCTCGTAGGCTTTTTCCTTTTTCTTAATCACCTCTCTGAGATGCTTGCTCATCCAGCTTGGTCTACAACTCCTGCCTATGAATTTTTTCCCCTTTCTTGGGATGCAGGCTTATGACAGTTTCTGCAACTTTGACTTGAAGTAATTCCAGGTCTCCTCTGCCTTTAGATCCACAAGTTCTTCAGTCCAATCCACTTCCCTAACTAATTTCCTTAATTCTTTAAAGTTAGCCCTTTTAAAATAAAAAACCCTAGACCCAGATCTATTTTTGTTTATCCTTCCATCTAGTTTGAACTGAATTAGCTCATGATCACTTGAACCAAGGTTGTCCCCTACAACCATTTCTTCTATGAGGTCCTCACTACTCACCAAAACCAAATCTAAAATGGCATCCCCTCTTGTTGGTTCTTCAACTACTTGATGAAGGAATCCATCAGCTATCGCATCCAGGAAAATCTGAGCCCTGTTATTATTACTAGCACTTGTCCTCCAGTCTATATCTGGGAAGTTAAAGTCTCCCATGATCACACAATTCCCATTAGTGTTTACTTCATTTAAAACATTAAAGAGGGCTCTATCCCTATCCAAATTGGATCGCGGCGGTCTGTAGCACATCCCAAGCACTATCTCAGGGGAGGCTCTAGTAGCTTTCTTTCCCAATGTGATTTTTGCCCAGACAGACTCTGTCTTATCCATTCCATCACTTCTTATTTCTTTACAGTCTACCTCATCATTGATATACAATGCTACTCCACCACCTTTGCCTTTATTTCTGTCTTTCCTAAACAGCACATAGCCTTCAATACCTGTACTCCAGTCATGACTACTATTCCACCAAGTTTCTGTTATCCCTATATCATCTGGTTTCACTTCCTGCACCAGTAGCTCTAGTTCCTCCATTTTGTTACCTAGGCTCCTCGCATTAGTGTACAAACATCTTAATTTTTTCCATTTGGCTTCACTGACATACTTTACCTAATTAGGCACAGACATTCTACCGCCAGTATCACCTATTAGACTGGTATCTTCACTACCCTTCCTCCTTACGTCCATTCTCATACCCATGGCTGTATCCTTTCTTACTTCGTTTTCTTCCTTCTCTATGTTAAATTCCGGCGTGGAGATTACATGGACATCTCCGAACCATCTCCCCCAAATTCCTAGTTTAAAGCTCTCTTAATCAGAACATCACACGATTCACTGTCTACAGCCAAGCCCTAAGATACAACCGCATTTGCTCCAATCCCTCAGACAGAGACAAACACCAACAAGATCTTTATCAAGCATTCTTAAAAATACAATACCTGGGGAAGTGAGGAAACAGACTGACAGAGCAAAACGGGTACCCAGAAGTCACCTACTACAGGACAGGCCCAACAAGGAAAATAACAGAACACCACTGGCCATCACGTACAGCCCCCAGCTCAAACCTCTCCAGCACATTATCAACGATCTACAACCTAGCCTGGAAAACGATCCCTCACTCTCACAGACCTTGGGAAGCAGGCCATGTTATGACATAACTCACACTAGAAGTTTGTGGATGTCTGTCTCCCTCTAGTGGCTGGTGTACAAAAGTTGTTAATGAATATACTACTGTTGTAAGCTGTGGGAATTAGTTCTTAAACTCAAGCAGTAAGCCATGCTTTTAGTGTGAGAGCTGCTGCATTCAATTCCCACTCTTCCCAAACACCATCACTTACATGAAAAAAATGTATATTTGCTAGGCAGACATCTATCTGATGACAGAATATCTATTTACTGGCAGACAAGAATGTTTGGCATTATTAAGCCTTATCCAGCCAAAACTTTCAGTTTGTATGAAGAGCCTATGGATTTACATGATAAATCTTATATATGTAATGACTCCTGTCATGTCAGGTCTCATACCCTTAAAGTGGAAATAAACTTTCAATGTAACAGAAATGGACCAGGAAGGAAATTCTGTGTTAACACTAATGCTGTCTCTAAGCTCACCTACTGTTCAGAGACCAGGGCATTAAAACCAAGCTTCCTGATTTTTGTTAGTTTTAAATCAGACCTATAGTGTTGTTTTAATGCTTTAGGGGTGCGAATTTAAAATGGCCTTTTTTTTTTAAAGAAAGAGCTCAAACAACATTTTAAAGAGTGAAAAACAAGGAATATCAGCAATTATTTGTGAACATCTTTTGAGGGCTGCAAGCGGAACAAATCCTGGGATATTTTAGAATTGTCATGGGGCCAAATCCTGTTTCCTTTACTCATATGACGAAGTATCATTGAAGTCAATGGCTTGATGCTGCTTTTGTAAATAAAGGAGAGCAAGATTTAGGTCACGGTTTATGGAAAATAATATGAACAATTTTTTTTCAGTAGGAGAAGCCAAAAAAGTATTGATTTGACCTATTTATGAAATACCCTTAGGGCTAGGATTTAGACTGCGCTTAATGCCTTGAGTACGGGGAAGCATGTGGCTACATTGTCCGAAGAGGAGCCCGCACAAGGAATTGTGCCTCAGAATAGATCTATATTTGCTGCTGGGAGCCTGCTTTCCAGTTTAGGGGCAGACACACACATGCTAACTCTGCTCAACCTAGTGCACTAAAATAGCAGTGTAGCTGGGAATGGCATGGGTGGCGGTTTGGGTTAGCTACCAGAGGATGTACTCGGGGGTCCCAGCAGGTTTGTACTCAAGAGGCTAGCCCCCCAACCTGAAGCAAATACTCACCAGCAACTACACACCACACCACAGAAACACTAACCCAGGAACCAATCCCTGTAGCAAACCTCATTGCCTACTCTGTCCCCATATCTACTCTAGCGACACCATCAGAGGACCCAACCACATCACCCACACCATCAAGGGCTCATTCACCTGCACGTCTACTAATGTTATATATGCCATCATGTGCCAGCAATGCCCCTCTGCCATGTACATTGGCCAAACCGGACTGTCCCTACGTAAAAGAATAAATGGACACAAATCAGACATCAGGAATGCTAACATACAAAAGCCAGTAGGAGAACACTTCGATCTCCCTGGACATTCTATAACATTTAAAAGTCACTATTCTTGAACAAAAAAACTTCAGAAACAGACTTCAAAGAGAAACAGCAGAATTAAAATTCATTTGCAAATTTAACACCATTAATTTGGGCTTGAATAGGGACTGGGAGTGGCTGGCTCATTACAAAAGCAGCTTTGCCTCTCCTGGAATTGACACCTCCTCATCTATTATTGGGAGTGGACTACATCCACCCTGATCAAAATGGCCCTGTCAACACTGGTTCTCCACTTGTGAGGTACTCCCTTCTCTTCATGTGTCATTATATAATGCCCGCATCTGTAACTTTCACTCCATGCATCTGAAGAAGTGAGGTTTTTTACCCACGAAAGCTTATGCCCAAATATATCTGTTAGTCTTTAAGGTGCCACCGGACTCCTTGTTGTTTTTGTGGATACAGACTAACACAGCTACCCCCGATACAAGAGGCTAGCCTGAACTGCTGCCCATGCTACCCAAAGCCACACTGCTATTTTTAGTGGGCTAGCTCAAGCAGAGCTAGCACTTCTGTCTACCCAAGCTGGGAACTTTCTATTGGCACAAACTTTCTATTGGCACAAAACCAAACACCCTAGCCCCGCCCCTTCCCTGAGGAATGAAGGCTCTGGGCTGGGGGTGCTGGCTCTAGGGTGGGACCGGGGATAAGGGGTTCGGGGTGTGGGACGGGGCTCTAGGTTGGGGCAGGGGGTTGAGGTGCAGGGGGGTGAGGGCTCTGGGCTGGGGGTGCAGGCTCTGGGGTGCAGGAGGGGGCTCTGGGTTTGGGGTGCAGGAGGGGGTACAAGCTCTGGGCAGGCACTGGGGTGGGGCTGGGGATGAGGGGTTTGGGGTGCAGGAGGGGGCTCCAGGTTTGAGGCAGGGGCTTACCTCAGGCAGCTCCTGCTTGGTGGTGCTCTGGAGCCAAGGCAGGCCGCCTGCCTGTCCTGGGGCACCGCGCTGCGCCCCGGGAGGGGGCAGGAGGGGCGGGCACCGGGGGGGGGGGGGGGGGGGGGCAGGAGGCGCCGCACATTGCTCTCGCCCGCAGGCACCATCTCCCCAGCTCCCATTGGCCGGGAACCGCGGCCAATGGGGGTGTGGAGCTGGTGCTCGGGGTGGGGGCAGCGTGCAGAGCCTTGTGGCCCCCTCCACCTTGGAGCCGGACCTGCTGGCCGCTTCCAGGGCACAGCGCGGTGCTCCACGACAGGTAGGGACTAGCCTGCCTTGGCTCCGCAGCACCACCGACCAGACTTTTAAAGCCTACCTTTTCTACATAATTTAAAAGCCATTCTAGAGAATTTAACAGAGAATTATATCCCTGCTAAAGAATTCTCTCTCCTGCAGAATTCTGTATTAAATTCCATAGGCCTTTCGCACCAGGGCTGTACGCTAAATCCACGGTGCCTTTTGCTGTAGCAGGTCATTGTCTGATCCATTCTACTGTGTTAATCAGACATCATAAATCCAGCAACATCAAGGAAAATTAAAAAATGTGAAGAACTTTATTACTGATTTTGTATGTGCAGCTACAAGCAAATTGTTTGCAGCTTTTATTGATCAGAGAAGGCTGAGTAAGTGGTATTGTAGGACACAGAAAGAGGAAATAATCAAAGAATAAAATTAATATACCAGTCACAGTATCTGAAATCTAAGAGTCAATGAAAGAAGTGTAAATAAAGTACTCCAGAGAAATGAAACTCCATGGTGGTGAATATCAAGTTATTTACAACACAGCACAAACATCAATGAAAGCATTTTCCCCATTCAGACATTTAATAAATCCAGTCTATAATCATTGCTTTAAAGAATTAATTACGGCAGCAAAAGCCACATTTCACCAACTGACTCTGAAATGAAAGGTCAGCAGGAGCTTAGTCTCCTCTGTAGGGGGCGCGCTGCTTTTTGAAATTTTACTCTGGTACACGGTGTAAGGAATTTGAGAGACATTTGCCAAGAAGGAAAGAAAAGGCAGCATCAGTCTGTGCACAGAATGGCTAAAACTGGAGTGTTTAATATATAGCTGGGATCCAACACCCAATGATACAAGATGTCCTATAATAAATTCTGCTCCCACATCAATTCTGCCTCTCTGATCCCCTCAGTTCTGCCCTCCCCCACCCCTGCCTCACCTCTACTCCTCCTGTGTATCCCAGGGGTCTTCCTCTCCCTCTCCCAAGCCTGTGGGGGGGGGGGGAGGTGAAAGGAGCAGAGGTGCCATCCAACTGCTCATAGGAGGGGTAGGGGAGGAGAGAATGGAGCAGTCCTGAGCTGTCGGGCTCTTTCTGCTTCCTCCCTCTCCACTCATAGACTTTAAAGCCAGAAGGGACCATCATGATTCAGGTTAAGATTTTGTCATGGGTATTTTTAGTAAAAGTCACGGACAGGTCGCAGGCCATAAACAAAAATTCACAGAAGCACATGACCTGTCTGTGACTTTTACTAAAAAAAACTCTGGGGGAGGGGGAGAACTAATGGTCCAAGCCCCACTGCTGGGGGGCTGGCTGCCACTCCAGCTCTGCCGCTGCAGCGGGTGCAGAAGTCACAGAGGTCAGAATCTGTGACCTCTGTGACAAAATCATGAACCGCCAGTCTGACCTCCTGCACGTCGCAGGCCACAGAATCTCATCCACCCACTCCTGTCATAGGACCGTACCCTCTGGTTGAGTTACTGAAGTCCTCAAATCTTGCTTTAAAGACTTTAAGTTACAGAGAATCCACATTTACTCTAGTTCAAACCAGCAAGTGGCCTGTGCCCCACACTGCAGAGAAAGGCAAAAAACAAAAAAACAAGACAACCCCTCCCCCTCAAATAAAAAAAACTCCACCCCCCAGGGTCTCTGCCAATTTGACCTGGGGAAAAAATCCTTCTTCTCTCCCAAACATGGCAATCAGTTAGACCCTGAGCATGTGGGTGCGACCCACCAGCCAGACAGTGGGGAAAGAATTCTCTGTCATAACTCAGTCTTCCCCATCTAACATCCCGTCGCTGGCCATTGGAGAGATTTGCTAATAGCAGTCACAGCTGGGCCATACTGAATTGTAGGCAACCTCATACCAGTCCCTCCATAAACGTATCAAGCTCAGTCTTGAAACAAGTTAGGTTTTTTGCCCCCACTATTCCCCTTGGGAGGCTGTTCCAGAACTTCACTCCTCTGGTGGTTAGAAACCTTCACCTAATTTCAAGCCTAAACTTGTTGATGGCCAGTTCATATCCATTTGTTCTTGTGCCAGCGTTGGCACTTAACTTACCGTAAATAACGTCCCTCCCTCCTGGTGTTTATCCCCCTAATGTATTTATAGAGAGCAATCATACCTCCCCTTGGCTTTTGTTTGGTTAGGCCAAGACAAGTTCCTTAAGTCCTCTTGTAAGGTAGGTTCTCCATTCCTCTGATCATCCTCATAGCCCTTCTCTGCAACCGTTCCAATTTGAATTCACCTTTCTTAAACATGGGAGACCAGAATTGCACACATTATTCCAGATGAGGTCTCACCAGTGCCTTGTGTGTGGGGTAGTCATCCCATTACACCATTGTACAAGGTCAGAAGGGGTAAATTAACCTATAGGCTGCACCTGAAGGAAAGCCAGGGAGTGCTATGGCCTATTTGGCTGATGAAGCCCAGCTGGGGGAGAAGCTACGCTGGGATTATAAAGCCAGGAATCTGGCAACAGAAGGGGGGCTGCAGAGAAGTAGTCTGCAGTCACTCCCTGGGAGAAGGCAGGAGTGGTTGGGGCTACAGAGGCAGGTAGCCTACGATTACTTCCTGGAAGGAGGGAGTTTGGGCTGGCAAATCCAAAGGAGTGGGACCAGAAGGTATGGAAGAGGCTCAGAAAAAGGCAGCAAGGTCCAGGAAGGAACAGACCCTAGCTGCTGACTAGAGGGTCCATGAGCTGGAACCCAGAGAAGAGAGTGGGCCTGGGTTCCCCTACATGCCACTGAGGGAATGGCACCTGAGGCTGCTGGCGAGACGAGACTTTGACTCACCTCTGGAAAGGGAAAAAATGGAGTGATCTGGCCGGAGGCCCAAGTCACAAAGAGAAGGCTGCAGTTCCTGGAATGAGACAGATTCTGCAGAATGAGGAAGTGACAGAGGGTGACCGCCAGAAGGGGCGTCAGCCTGGTAGAGCTAATTCCCAGAACCACCAGGAAGTGGCGCCCTCCAGCCTTGAGTAGAGCGCCCCCGTCACAAATAGTAATAATGATTTCTTGGCTCTCCTAGAAATACCTCACCTCCTGTGATAATAGTGCCAGCTCCTGTGGGAAACAGGGAGAGCTTTGCCTGTTTCCTGCAGCAGCCTTGATTGGCTGCTCTTCCCCCAGGAGGTGGGCAAGTACCGGGAGGGAACTTCAGAAGACAGAGTATTCCCCTGCTGCCAGAGACTGACTAGTCTGGTTCTGCCCTCAAGTTGCAAGCAGGCTGAAGTACCTGTTGCAAGGGATCTGGGGAACCTGCACACAAAAAAAGAATTTAATGTAATCACAGGACTCTAGGAGCTGGAGCTTTAGGAGAAACACCAAATATTGGGAAAGTTGATGATACTGGACTATGGCAAAAATAGATTACCTGTAAGAAGATAACATTGGGAGGACACTGAATATGGAAAAAGAGGCATTAAGAAATGGATCAGATGAAGAATGGAGCTATATGCCGAACCTGGTCGGTATATATTTATTTACAGCAGTTAAGAAAGGAAAGGGCTGATGTTTTTCATTATTTATATTATTGTAACACCTACAGTCTACTAAGTGCCGTACAGATATATATAAAGACACAGACTCTGTACCTAAGAGCAAAGCGTTCGTGTAACCTTACACTCTGATATCAATATCTTGTGCAACGCAGTCTTGAAGATAGATGAAATCCCATTATTTGAGAGACTGAATATACAAGGAGTACAGCTTCAAAGGGAAAAGTATTTACAAGATTAAACTTGGGATGGGTTTCTTATGTCCCATCTCAGAGTGTGAGACTCTTGGGGTTTTCTACAGGGATGTCCATTGATACAAAACAGTAAGGTCACAACCAATCTCAGTGAAACATCAATCACTGCAGCACTGACTGCAGGCACTGTAGCTGAAACGATACAGCGCAATGCAGTCTGTGCTGGACTGAAAGTGATTTCACCTCTCATGCCATATTAAATACAAGCAATCCATTACAAAAGAAGCCCTGAAATGTTCTATCGTTACAGAGGGATTTTGAAAATTGATCCTGTCAGATCTGGCAATCACTTATCCACACAAACTCACGCTTTCTCAAATTTGAAAAGCTGGTCTGCTAACTCACATGCTCTCCACTTCTCTACTGTAAAAAATAGCAATGATTTAATGCAAGAAGTTATTTTAAGACCATCATATCATAGCATGAAGTCATCAGTTCTATATCTTCTTGTGGGATAATCCTGTTACAGAATAATCTCATTTTACAACAGTACGTATCAAAGGACAATCTTTTCAGCCTCTTACAAAAAAAAAAAATCTTACAAGGTGTTGAGATCTGTATCCACAAGATTTCATTTGATATACAGTAACTATATTATGTATTATATAAATGTACAGGGAGACATAGTCCCTGCCCCAAGAAGCTCACAGTTTAATACTCAATACAGATATAACAAACATCAGACACACAGGCTGAAGGCCCTACCGAGGCAGATTTGTATACATATTTATAAGGCCAGATCACTGTAACTGCTGTGCATTCATGGATTTACCTTCATAACATCCCATGCAGTATTATTATGGATATGGAAAATAAGGTACAGAGAGATTAAGGGACTTCCCCAAGGTCATAGAAGAAGTCTCTGATAAAGTCAGGAACTGAACCCAGATTACCTGAGTCCCAAACTATTTCCTTTGCCAAGAGACCATCCTTCCTCCCCCACATTTTCCCATCTTCAATTACCACTGAAGGAAGAAGTGCGTTAAAGAGGCATTTGACTGTACCATTCTTTGTAGTTTAAATAGGATTACTAAAACATTTTCAAAAACAATTCTCAAATTAGAGAGGTTTTCCAGAAGGAATAAAGATGCCTTCACAGAATTTTCTTTGGAAAGGCAATTAGCTTGAGTTCAGGTCAGAGACCTCATTACAGGCCTTGTCTAAATTTTCACAATTAGGACCTCTATTTCCCAACAGGTAAAGCTCTCCTGCTGGTGGCACTGGCAGGAGCAGCAGTGTAGGCAGGACTATTTTTACGACCATGACATCTAACTAAACTGGTCTCTTCAAATCCATCTTGTAATTACAACCCTGACACACAAATATTCCATCTGTGCCTTTTCCTACTACAGACGGTTTGGAGACCTTTCATGTAGCATATATATATTTCCTCCAAAGCACTTATTTTAGCTGGCAGCATGCAAAACACTAGCATTCTAAGGGTAAATAATGCTACTCATTTTTTCAAGTCAAAACATACCCAGCACAAGATCTCTCAAGTCAGAAGTTTTTTCCAGAAGTACATTGGATTGGTTTGCTTCTTTACAGACAAAAATCCTGCTTCTTTAAATGTGGACAATTCTAATTCTTTCATCAGAGAGAGAATGCTTTAAACATTTATATTCTGGACTCAATTTTTATTATGATTATTAATTGCATTGCAGTGGATCCTAGGAGCCTCCGTCGTGAACAGGATCCCAGCATGCTGTACAAACACAGACTCAAAAGATGATCCCTCTGCCAAAGAGATGCTCTAGAGGAGGGAATGGGAGAGTGCAGCGGTACTGAGGCACAGCAGTATTCAAAGAAGCAATTTATTTTCACAGACATAAAAATCTAAGGTTTTTATATAATGCCTATCACTGTGATGGCAAAGTACTGTTAATTCCCATCTCATTCTCACCTTTGTCTTCCAAACTTTGCTACCTGGTTACTTATTAAGCATTTTCCCCATAGTGGAAAAATACCCTTTTACCATTAATTGTTTTCTTTAATAACTGTGAGCAAATATTTCACTGCAGATTTTGCATCCTGATATAACCAAAATCTTATAGTCATTTGCAGATTCATTTATAGTTTAAAGTCAATAATACCATATTAATGACCAGATTTGAGAACCTCACTGATATTTGCTGAGGGATCAGGAAGTATGGTTTCCACGTCAGTTTATACCATCATTATACAGTAGAACCTCAGAGTTATGAACACCAGAGTTACGAACTGACCAGTCAACCAAACACCTCATTTGGAACCGGAAGTACACATCAGGCAGCAACAGAGACCAAAATAAACAAATAAATAAATAAATAAATAAAAAATACAGTACACTACTGTGTTAAATGTAAATTACTAAAAAAATAAAGAGAAAGTTTTAAAAAAAGAAGATTTGACAAGGTAAAGAAACTGTTTCTGTGCTTGTCATTTAAATTAAGATGGTTAAAAGCAGCATTTTTCTTCTGCATAGTAAAGTTGAAAGCACTACCATAATGTTTTGTTCAGAGTTACGAACAACCTCCATTCCCGAGGTGTTCGTAACTCTGAGATCCTACCGTATTCCAATTATCTCTTCCACTTTAAATGTTCCTTCAAAGGAGAGGCAACTCATTTCCTTGAGAAACTACATACATCTACTGTAATGCTATTTTTCATTGCCCATAAGTAATCAGAGATTTCCTACTCCTGTATTGTAGGTTTAATATGTAAACTGGGAAAGCACAGACTATATTGCTTGGCACAATCCAGCAGAGTCTCACCTGTGAGAACACATTATGAATTCAACCTCTGGCTGCATATAATAACCACAGACAATCTGCATTGAAGTGATGCATAGATTAGACACAAAACCAAGCCCTCTAAGAGGAGTTTAGGCTAGTAAAAAGCTTTGGCTCTAGCTCACCTGATTCATTGTGTAGAGAAAAAGCACATCACCATGAATGAATAGCCAAGGGTTTCGGGTGGCCACTATGCCAGGTAGGGAAAGTGTCTGACTGCTGGGGTGGAACACATGCCTGGCTTGAATCCCCAATGAACCTCCTGAAATAAATCCTCTGAGCCTGCTCTCCTGGCATTACCAGTTTCACATTGCTGCTGGTGCCTGACCATTCCATCAGGCAATAAAAGAACAGTTCTAAGCCAGGAGGTGGGACCAGTAGTGCAGTGAAGTGGGAAGAATATGATATTCTCCCCTCAGAGGAGTGAGGGGGGCTTCTGCTACTTGGTAGAGGGTGCCAAGGGAGGAGTCGGATGGAAAGCACAGAGGGCTCTGCCTAGTGAGGAAGAGAGAGAAGGGTTAAGGGTCTGAAAATGAGTGCAGAGCACAGATGACGAATATATTCCTTCTCACATTTTCTAAGATTAAATTTGTGTTTGCATTTTAGAGTAATATTTAAATGTCACTGGCATTTTAGAATATCCTCAGTTTAGTTTCTAGATGTTAGCCAGGATCTCAACCACATACACTGGGAACTACATTTTCTGAAATGCACTTGTTTTGGTTTTCCCAATGATGTTTCAGTGAGAGGGTGTTCTCTTGTTCTGGACATTGAAATTAAACATTACAAACCATGTATTTGTACAGGAGAGATTGATGGCTAACAGGAAGTTCTGAACAACGATGAGTCTTCAGTATTCTGCAATGAACACGAACCTCTTTGATGCCTTTTCCACCCGTGTAATGGCAAGAGGAAAGAAGCTGGATATAAGAATCATTACCAGTACAAACCCATTCACATATTTACCACTTGGGACAAGTGAAGGGCCAAACACATGCCAAGCAATTATACAGCTAAACAGGCTCATGCACAAGTTAGCCCACATCAGGTTGGCTGCAACTGACTCTTGCTATATTGGCACCAGTTCCACCTGTGTTGGATGGCAGCAAAGAAGGCAACTTATCCATGTGGCTAACTCCACCAAACAGTGGCCCAACTACTCCCCCTTTTGGGAAAAAAATCTCATCACAAACAATAACCCCTTTCAATGTGGGATAGAAAAGTGCTTTACAAAAGTCAAACACTTTGCCCTAATTTTTATACCAGGGTATACTTCCAACATCTCTATACACACTGGCAGGCTGTTTACAGGTCACTGGTACTACACAGGAACCAGCCATAGCTCGCAGGGGATTTGTGCAGACTAATACTGAATCCTAACCCTGATCTTTGCCAGGTTGACTGGGTCCCTGGAAGAGGAACATCTCAACAATGGACTAGGTATTCCTTCCTCCATAGCTTATCTCAATGGAGGGAAGCAGATGAACCTCCTTGCTAATTCAGCTAAAAAGGCAAAGAGGCCACCTGCCCTAAAAACAAACCAATGAAGGGTGAAGAAAGATCTTGGCAAAGCAAGAAAACAGAAGTCAGGTGATAAGGGAATTTACATTGTTTTGCATTTGTGCTACATCTGTGCAAAGTGAGTGTAAAAACCCGCCCGTTCTGATGTATAGCGTGATGTGGGTGTGAAATGTTACCACAAGATGCAAGGCAGCAGAGAATCATATTCCTGGTTTTGCCAGAAGCTACTGTATAAACTTGGGTAAATCTATTAACCGCACTTTTCCTAGCTATAAAATGGAAATAGTGGTTCACCCGTCAAATGGATGCAGGAGTCTAATTCATTACTCTTTGCAAAATGCTTTGAGAGCCTCAGATAAAGTTTATAGAAATTAAAAGCATCATTGCTGTAAAGTAAAGAATGGAAAGGCCTCTCTCTGAAGGAAGACTGGCAGCTAGACAGGGCCACCAACTCTGAGAGGTTCCTAGTGCTTAGAAGAGAATACTGAGGACTACGTAAATAAGGCTTTGCTGTAACTTTTTGATTTTGACTGTGGCCTTTGTTAACAATAAGAAGGGAAAATACAGCTGGTTACTCTGGACTGAACTGCATTGTATTTTGAGTCACCAATAGATAAAGAAAAACCCTTTAGGGTTTCTGAGTTTATTTCCTTACAAAGTGTGTCTGTCCAGCTGCAGTGACTCCGGGCCTTCCATAATATTAAGAGATTCAAGAGCATTTAGGAAGCATTCATATACTCCTGGAGATTTCTTTGTTGACTGATTGTTGGCCAAGCGAACAGTACAGACTCCTCACTCTAAACTGAAATACGGCTGCATGTTAAAAATCTTGTATGCAGACTTCCATCTTAGACTCATAGGGCTGAAAAAGAAGTCCTGAAAACAAAGGTTCCTATTAGACATGCCTGCGGAGACTTAGAGTAGTGTGAAGAAGATTGTACTAAAATTAGTTTAGTTACCGTAACCACATTGTCCCATAAGGATAGTTTGGCAAAGTGCTGTAAGTTGCTTTCTACTATTTGCTCATCCCCAGAGAAGACAGTATCACAGGAGGGAGCTACAATTTGGAACTATCTTGTTTTATACTGCTGCTTTGTAGTGTATCTGCCAAACATTGCAGGTACAGAAAAACAATGGTGAAAGCACCCATAGAATGCTTTCATATCACAAATCTACCTTACAGAATCCAGCAAAGCCCACTAGGAATTGTGGTCTCTTCTCACTGAGAAATCTAACAGGGAAATGACTGAATTTCTCAGGAGCTGTAGCATTTTGTGGGCAGGCTTGTGAAGTGATTTTTTGCTATAACCCCACCCTATTTCAACCATATCAGCAGGGCCGGCTCTGGCTTTTTCGCCGCCCCAGGGGGGAGGGCAGCGAGCCCCGGCGGGGGCTCGGCTCTCCCCCCCGGCGGCCAGAGCGCGGGGCTCGCCGCTCTCCCCCCGGCGGCCGGGGGGAGGGCGGCCAGAGCGCCGGGGGGGGACTCGGCTCTCCCCCGCGGCGGCCAGAGCGCCGGGGGCAGGGCAGCGAGCCCCAGCTGGGGCTCGGCTCTCCCCCCCGGCGGCCGGAGCGCCGCGCCGCCGCCCCCCTCCAGGTGCCGCCCCAAGCACCAGCTTGGGTGCTTGGTGCCTGGAGCCGGCCCTGATATCAGACTCCTGTTTGCGAGGGACATGGAGAGATGAGCAAGTTGATTCTTTCTGATACTTCAGAGTTGTCAACTCCATGTGTTCCAAAAAACATGAGCCAGACCCCGTAAAAAACATTCGGCTGGCCTAATAATCATGAGTTTTTAAAAATAAATTCTGGATTCTGTTTCTCTGCCATCTGGTTTTTGAGCCCTTAGGGTACACTCAGGCCACATTTTTCAGGCTTTTCTCTGCAACCATAAGGGTTATAAACTTACTTTAAAAAATATAAAATCTGAGATTCTCAGAGTCACGTCTTCAGCGTCGGGGGCTTTAAGTAAAACGTCAAGTATCCCGGGACTCACTATAAAATTGCGAGAGTTGGCAACACTGCCTTTCCACTCTGATTCATTTTATGTAAATAAGAGTGTGTGTGTGTGTGTGTGTGTGTGTGTGACCTGCTTATTCCTTTCATCTTTAGTGATCAATTGACATTTTCAAGGATTTTTGCAAGATATAGGGCTAGAAATTTACCTTTAAAAACCCTGAAAATGGAGATTTCCCTTTCCATTTTTAATTTCCTAGAATCAGATGTCCCAGTCGTGGCAGACTCCACGTGGCCGAGAAGCGGACTATGAAATTACCTCCCAGTGATATTCCATGTCCAGATTGAGGGCACGGGAAGTCTGTAGGGACAAATGTGTATTCCAGCTGCTTTTATTATCCTGCCCTGTGGATACATAGAGAACTTCATTCCACAGCACCACCACTTTGCTGGTCTCTGACATCCCAGATACTTACAGTGACATTATACATGAGGGTTCCTAAATATGTACTTCAACAATAAGTTAATGGAAGAAATGGCTTTTATTTACATGGACATTCGGATGCTATTTAAAAAAAGGCATACTATGAATTTTCTCCATTTTCTCCCAGATCTAAATAAGGGGGGGCGAGGGGAAGAAACACAAAGGGATTTTGGTTACAGCAGAGTGTTAAAATCTACGTTAAGCAAGGCTACATTGAAAGTAATAGCAGCTTATTTCAAAAGCATCAGTTTTTCCACTTCAACTTGCCCTCCCTCTGGAAGGAAAATAATTTCTTCATGGAGCGTGGTTTCCTTTTAGTTTGAGAGCACAGACTTACATCTCCATGATGCTGAGCACAGCAAGGGCTGGTTCACAGGACAGCTCCAAAACAAGATTTTAGACATATAAATACCCCTGCCCCCAAGCCCTCCCAACAAATAATTCCCTGAGCTCCCAGGAGTATGAGAAGAGACAAAGAAATGATAGCACTAATAAAAAAGGAGCTGCTGTTATTAATAGGGAAGCTAAATGAAGCTTATTTAAACATGCTTTGGTTTAATTAGATTTAGTTTGGCCACCTAAAAAAAAAAAATCATAACTTGTGCTGGGGCTTTTGCTTCTGTTCCCTGCTGTGAGCCCACCTGTTTCTGTCAGCCTCAGAGCCCTGACAGTCATAAAAATTCCGGGTTAGCCTGGCTGGCTGCAGCAGGTCATGCTAAGAAAACCTCCTCAACGAATCATCTGGGGGCGGGGGCAGGTAGTTTTGTTTGAAGGCATGACTGGCTTCTAAGTCTAAGATCCACCATGCTCAGAAATCAGACAGTGAAACAAACACCACAGACACGTAGCATTTATGCCATTGCAAGTGATAGTTTTATAGTGCATGTGCTGTAGTAGGGCTAATAATTCAAGCTGCATTTTCCCCCCAGACATTGTGGGAATTCCTCAACGTGCACCTTTGAAAGCAAAACACAAAAATAAAAAAAAATAAAAAAAACTAGCGCATGCATGTGCACACACAGGATCTACCAGGAGAAATTGTCTTGACGGTTCTGTTTGTTTTTGGGATGCCTCTCCTTGGAAATGTACAGGAAAGTTACCCCCCCTTGGAACAGTTTACGTCTCAGAAAAGTATCTGCGCAGGAGAATGTTCATTGTCAGACAAAGACCTGAATACCAAGTAAGCAGTGTTCTCAGTGATCCAGTCCGCCTTTGGTGGTGAGATTTGGGCAGTTACGAGATTTCTGAATCATACACTGGGAATGGAGGAAATAAGAATATTTTTATATAAACAAACCCAGGATCTGCTAAAGTTGTTGTTCACTGGCAAAGGAAAATAAAGACAATTCAGAATCAGAGGTGAGTCAAAGAAAAAATATGTCCAACAAGACAAGGCGGCCCAGACAATTAATCAGATGCCAAAACATGTGACAGACCCAGAGGCAACTCCAAAACAACCAACCCAACTGCCTGTGGAGTCTGCCAAGAAGCCAGATGCTACTGCTTAAAAATATCTTCCACTGCTTGGCATCTGCATTATCTGACTGCCATCAAAACAGGAGGAAAAAGAGAGGTATGGCGTGGGGGTAGGGCAGGTAATAATGTTTTTAATATTTTTTATTTCAAAACTACTTCTGACTGTACTTTTACAATCCATCATTATGTCACAGGAAAACCAAACCAAACTGTAGACATGCAGACCAGGAAGGGAAAATATATGGAGACTAAGACAAAGAAGACAGTTATTTAACAGGAAAATCTAACGCTTCTAAGTTACATTGTGTGGAAGGTTCTTTTTAGCATGACAACAGGCCCAGCTACTGGAACTGGCTGAGTATCACAACGTAAGCATTCGCTCAGATTTGAAAATGAATTCTCTCTTTTGATATGCCCCTGCTCCTATTACAACAGCTTTCCACCGGAGCTCTAATTACCGAATTTGAGTTCCACGAATGCACGGCGGGGGGTGGGGAGGTGGGAATGTTCCTCCCAAGCCCCTTGCCAGAGCCCTGGCACGCAGGCAATTACATGAGTCAAACAACGATCTGACCACAACCTTCAAGAATAGGGCCGTGCCGGGGAAAGATTTAAATTTAAAATCATGCACCCACCCAACTAATATGACAGGCAAAGATTATGTGGCCCAAAAAAGGTTAAAATTCCATTAATCCTCCTCTCACTACTTCTCCTCGAGACATTCAAAAGCCTAGAGGCTTCTTCAAGCTCTCCTCTCAGTTATGGCCCCTATCCTGCAAAGTCTTAGGCACACATTTAGCCTTATGCAGTATGGGAAGCCCCATTGGCTTTAATGGACCCTGTGTACTTTAATGTTACCTACTGTAAGTTTTTTCTGGATCAGGACCTATATGAGGTATGTTCATCCAATGATGGAACAGAAACAGGAACATGACTATTTCCAACTAACCAGCACAGGTTTGGTTTTGACCACTCGTGTTGAAGTGTTCACATTCAAATCACTGTTTAACCCCCCCCCCCCCCAAACCCAAATCTACACACACACACACACACACACACACACACAATTCCCGCAATTTCAAAGAAACAAATGCCAGAAAATGCTCAGAGGCAGAAAAAGAGGCTAAATGCAAAGAGTAAATTAGCTTCTGCAAATTATTTTGACACCTCTAAACTACTGTATGTTTTACTACATTCCTCCCTGTGTATTGGGGAGGGAGGGATAATTGTGTTGTGTAGAAGTACTGTTACTGTTATTGATACAGCATTTATTATTTTATGTACATTGTGGTTACTCTGCAGTGACTCTAAACATCTCTAGTAATATTAATTTACTGAATACACCTCTGGACAGTTTGTTGTTGAGTTAGTTATTTTTTAACACTGGAGACCTAAGTTTATTCCTTGATAAGAAGTAAAGCAAAGAAACCGTTAGATACTCAGTGCTATTTCTGTTATAGGCAGAACTATAATATAAGTATTATTGTTTATTTTTATTAATATTCCCTAGCTCTTATACAGAGTTTTCCATATAAGAATGTGTCTTTCTAAATATTGGGTTTGGAAAATATTTGTTTTTTTAGTGGGGTTTGATTAGAGCAGGGGACTGAGAGTCAGGTCTCTTGCATTCTGTTCATGGCTCTGCCACTAAATTGACTGTATGACCTTAAAAACAACGAGGAGTCCTTGTGGCACCTTAGAGAGTAACAAATTTATTTGGGCCTAAGCTTTCGTGGGATAGCCCATGAAAGCTTATGCCCAAATAAATTTGTTACTCTCTAAGGTGCCACAAGGACTCCTCGTTGTTTTTACTGATACAGACTGACATAGCTACCCCTCTGAAACCTGTATGACCTTGGTTTCTGCATCTGTAGAATCAACATAATACTTACCTCACAGCAATATTGCAAGCAGAACTGGGTCTGGAAAGCAGAGCTTCTTTGAGTATCAAAAGCGAAACCAGATTCAGAGCAGCTCAGTATTTCTGTTTGGCTTGTTATCAAGAAAAACCTGAGTGATAAAATTCAAACCCAGTTTCCTGCGGATGGGGCTCAGTAATCATGACCCAATTTAGCCCATCTAAACTTCATTAAATCTCTGTGTTGACAGACTTACTCTTATAGGGTTTTAAAATTAACTATTACAGATAAGGAAAAACTATTATTATTAAACTGAAAGTTATTTCTGCTGAGAAAAATAATGCCTTATTTTTAGCATGAGCCAGATACATATCCTCCTTCTTAGGTGCCAGGCCGTACAACATTGGGTTATTAGTTAGTAAGGTTTTAAATGCCAAATACGCCCGACTGACTCACTAGATAAACAAACCTCAGCACAAGGATCCTAGTCCTAATTGTGATAACTTCAGTGCTTTCAAGAGAAAATGGTACCAAAAGCGGAGTAGGGCTGGGGAAAATTCAGACCTGATCCAAAGCCCATTTAAATCAAGAGAGACTCCCATTGACTTTGACAGGCTTTGGATCAGGCCCTATGTGAAAAGTCTGGCTTGTTTTCACACCTCTCAGCGTGTGGCGAGACCTAACTCAGTAATGTTTGTAAAGTGCACTGCAAAAGGGCAAAGTTTTATTGAGGCAGGTCAGTGGGAGGCATGGGAAGTCTGGGCTCACAGCCCCCATGCTCATTCCCCCAAGCTATTTGGTGTATGCTGAATTGCCACCACCTCCTTTACACTGAATTTTCACACTCCTCACTGAAAATCTGCATTACATGCAGAAAGTTTTAGATCGGGCGGTGTATCATGTTTGCAGCACAATTTAATTAAAAAAAAAATCACAAGGACTGCCTGGCATTTCCTCAAACTAACAAACTTGTTTAAAAGTAATTGAAAATAACTTGTGGTGACTAACATTTCACCTGACTCTGGTACTGAGACTGTAAGAACTTTGCACGTGTACATAAATTGACAGATAGAAAGCAGTTTTCAGTCCCCCTTCACGGCACACACAAATGTCTGTTAAAGACAAATATTTAAAAACAAGAGCTAGACTAAGAGGGTTAACTTTCACTTCGTCTAATTTGGCAAGCATTAGATACACCCACCAGAAATCATTTTATTTTGTGTAATTTAATAGCAGACTTATTGTAGCATCACAGTTTATGACATACTGAAACAAATCAGCGTGGCTTTTTTAAGTTCAGCACTGCTATAAAGCAATATTTCACAAGTTAAAGGGAACAAAGAAAGATTCTAACATTCCTTTTGCTGTTTTCTTATTTTCATCCTCTGCTACAAAGTTTTGTTGCCTGCTTACAGATATGATACAGACTTCGATCCATATGCAAATATCAACTTTCCTTCCCTGTCCCCTACACCTGTTATGATTGATCTAGTCTCACACTGTCAGATCCTCAGTCCGGAAAAATTAGTCTAATTCATTGGCTTTACACTTGCCAAGGATCTGTCCCAGGATATCAATGAGAAATCATAAAAACTGGACTTTACACATCCCTTTGAGGGTTACACGCCAGAAAATGGCCTCAACAAACAATCTGAGAATTTACAAAGGTTTATCAACTTTTTCCTTCCTGCTTCCGCCACTAAATCGGGTGGGGAACAAGAGGAAGAATGGGAGACACAGAGGAAGACTAGATACTACATGAAATAAAACAGATTTAGAATGGCCACAGATGACCTTCACAATATGGGTTTTGCAATTTTGGGTGGATTAGAAGGAAGTGATGACGGCTTTGAAACGAGCTTTTGGATAAAGCTTGGAAAACTCTAATCATTGCAAATCCACTTCTTATGAGAAAAATTCTTTACAGTGTGCCGTAGCTTTAAAGAATAAATGTCTTGATTTCTTTCCTCCTCCTAAAAAGCTTATTTTGCTTTCACTAATTCTACTCTTCTTACGAAACCCCAGTAGTTGTTTTCTCTCTCCCCCCTGCCTTTTAATTTAAGGGAGCCTATTGTTTTTCAAAATTGTGATGCCCTTAGAGTGCCTTTTGCATCTACTTTAGGACTCATAGAGTTAATAGGCGGGAGAAGGGGGAAAAAAAATCCTCACTTGCATTAAGCCTGAAGCCTGTCACCTTTTCTTGGCAATTACACTGCTAATGGCTGGGTCCCAAGCAAAGTGGCAAAGAATATCTCTTCTCACGTTCCCAACTCACAGTGCATTCCCAAATACCAGATGGTGTTTTTGGAATCCATTTCACTATGTTTGATATGACAATACTTTTGTATAATGTTAAATTATATATAACTATTTCAAATAGCTGATATCGGAACAATGCAAGAAATGGAATATTAGACACAAGGAGGAACGGTAGAAACTGAAGACAAAAGGTTCTCCTCTCCTCCTATTGTGTTCCACATCTCTCAGATTTTCATGTAATTTGAACAAAAGAGGAAATAAAAGTGGTTCTACAGGCTGTAACTCTTGCAATGGTATTATGTAAAGCTGGTGTTGTTTCCCATTCTAGAATCTGGTGCACAACTCAGGAAACTTGCCAGCTATACAGGAGGCTTGTGAAAGATCATAAATAGTGCAGAGAGCAGAAAAAAAAGTCGTAAATAAGCAAGTTCCATGTATTTTCTTTTCCAGATTATTTTTTTTTTAAACTTTGGAAAAAGCGGGGGTTAGAAATTCAGTTGGTGTACATCAGTGTGGCTCCATTGACTTCAATGGAGCTACGCCAGATGACACCAATTGAATTAAAATGACTGGGATCTATGTGCTAAATCATCTGTACATCTCATTATGACTGATTCTGATCTTTTTTTGCACCAGTGAATATCTGGAATAACTCAGCTGTAGTCACTGGAATCACAATGGTTGGAAAATATCCATCAGAATCAGGCCAGTTGACTTGAGCCCCGACACAGGAGTCGTATTTTTTATCCCACGGTTGAATTGGATAACACACTCCAGATATTTATTGCAACTGGTCACAATAAAGATGTTTGTTGAAGAAACGATACAGGGAAACAAAATGAACCATAAGAAAAAAGTATATAGAATTCCACATGTAATGCTCCCATTTTATTTTCAAAACCCCACAAGGGAACACTGGTTACACTCTAAATGGCTTCTAAACTTCATTTTTAAATTTTTTATTTGTTTGTTATGTGAAAGCAGAATGAAACCAAGTCCTAACTAGCAGCTTCATTTTATTAAATCTCAGTTTCAGCTAACAGTACATTATGAAAATCAGTTTTACAAAGGTCTCAAGATAAACGGTTGTCAACAAACACACTTTCTCAACCCTAACTATAACATGTATCGTGAAGTTGTAAGAATATGACTTCACCAGTGATCTGCTTGGTTCAGTTGATTTATTTGTTGCATATGCTACTAACGTATGAGGCAGATAATCAAAATGAGGGTTTCAGTCATATGGTTATGCCTGAGTGACTTACTACATTAGTACTTACATTATATTTTATCCAGCAAATAAAGATCTCCCCCCCTTTAATAATTCTACTGATAGCATAGAGCAAAGATTATCATCCCCTAAAAGGATCATAGAGATCCAGAGACTACTACATAATTAACAATAACTTGTAGTAATGCAATTTAAGAGTCCCTTTAATGGGCATAGATGGCAGAACGCATAGCCCATCTTTCTTTGTCATCCTAGAAAAGGGGCCCCATGCAGAGCTGCTGGTTGCTGAGTGATGCTTTGTAGGCTATACCAGACAGTTGCACAGTACCAGCTGCATTGGCAGGTAGCCGAAGTGCAAAGAGATAGCTGCCAAACTATGCTATACAAAGGAAGCGGTGCCAGAGAGAAAGGGACCTTTGCATAAAATGACCTTTGACCTTTAAGCCAGCATGGATCCCATATTCATCACTTCCAGACAATTGCATCTTTCATTCCACCACAAACTATAATTAGAAAGGGCCTATTTGTGATAGCGATTGTTAGTTTATAGTTCCCAGAGACTGGATTATTTAATCTTTTGTTTCAATGGTGGCAATATTTTCCCTAACCCTTTATAGTGGGATCCAAGTGATTAGCTAGCAAAAAATATTTGTTTCATTGTATACCTAGAGACTGATTACACAGATAAAATATGTGGGGGGAAAAGAAAAATCAGGGTCACATCAAAATGATTTAAGTAATGTCATTTTAATGTGAATTCTCAATTTGCAGCAGGAAAGAGGCCAGTAAACAATTCCTATTAAATGTATCAATTTTAATCAAACTTTTATACCTTTTTCAATTTTAATAGCAAAGATTTTGTCTCAATAGCTCTGACTGAGAAACTAGGGGTGTCAGATGCATCATTTTCAGACAACTGCAGCTTTAACTCCAGGTGTTGTGGTTTTTTTTTTTTTTTGGCATGAATAACTTTTACTACATGTGCAAATAAGAGGCCCATTATTCAAAAACAAACCAAGATAACAGGAAAATATAAACTACTATTCAAGACAATACACTAATGAGAAAACAACTAATGGCAAAAAGAATAGGTGCTATTTTGACACTAACAAAATAAAAGCAGCAGAAAGGTATTTAGGCCTGGATTCTGCAAGCACTTTCGTGCTTAACTTTGCATGTGTGGGCCAGGGCCGGCTCCAGGGTTTTGGCCACCCCAAGCAGCCAAAAAAAAAAAAAGCAAAAAAAAAAGCCGCGATCGCGATCTGCGTCGACAATTCGGCAGAAGGTCCTTCGCTCTGAGCGGGAGTGAGGGACTGTCCGCCGAATTGCCGCCGAATAGCTGGACCTGCCGCCCCTCTCCGGAGTGGCCGCCCCAAGCACCTGCTTGCCAAGCTGGTGCCTGGAGCCGGCCCGGGTGTGGGCAGTCTCATTGAAGTCAGTGGAAGTACTCACTTGAGTAACAGGAAGCACTGCATGAGTGTTTGCAGGATTGGGGCCTTAATAAATAGGTTTTTGGTCACAAAAACTGCATTTCTTTACATTACAGTACAGACAGCTGCACTTTGATATTTCTTTAAGCAATATTGAAAGTTACTGGAACAATCACGTGGCTACAGGGTGTCACATCTGAGAATAAAATCCTCAATAGCAGCTTTCCACAGTTTTCAGAACGGGGAGTGGGGGGAAATAAAATGCTAGAAAGAACTCAGATTGGTCACTGGAAAAGGAAAGATGTTTAAGAGATTTGGGCTTCTACAAAGATTCCCTGAAAACCCTTTTTTCATTTGATCCTTACCCCCTTATTAGGGAATGTTCCTTTGAAAGGGGAAAAAAACCACACCTATACCTGAAGGCTAGCTTTATTGTGCTGCACCTGACTTCTGGCTCACATGCGAGACCGTCTGTTCTTTATTTTCACTCTGTATGAAGCTAATGGAATTTGCAGTTGATTAACCTCAAATCTGGAATAATGATCCAGTCTGGGGCTGCAGCTGGCAATGCTGTGGCTACTTGTACTTCTTAACTGAGTAAGACAGCAACAAGTCTAATGACACAAAGGTAAAGATCCAGGCTAGATGAGTAAATGTCAGAGGTGCATATAGGGAGCTAACATAGCAAAAAGAGACTATAAAAAAAGCCCCTTCCCAAACAGGGGAAGCTCCAATACTGAGAAAAATCAGTCACAAAATAGTATTATAAAATGAGTGTACGGTTATACTCATTTTATTTTATTCTGCAAGACACACTCAAACTACAATATTTTCCATTTTACGTACACCTCATTCCATAATTTGGTAGGAAAAAGCGCTTTATTATCAGCTAAAAACAGCCATTGTAGATGCTATGGGAAGGTATAGTGCACCAAAACTCCTTTCCGTAACTACATTTGTGCATAAAGAAGGAGGGGTCCTTATTAGGTCAACCCCAAAAATAAAAAGTTCAAAGGTCACTTGTCACCAACTGGGGAAATGGATAAAATTATACAGTATTGTGAAAAAATTTTGTGCTCACTTCTTATCCCACGTCAGGCATGAAATATGGCAGCTGAACTGCAGCAGTTTTTTAAAATAATAAGAAATAAATAGTTCAAACCATTTTTTTTCTTAATGGGTTTGTTTCTATTTTTGTTCTTGCAAATTGTTCGAAGCATCAATGAATGGAATTACACAAATGTGCACCAAACCGCAGAGCTCATTTAGTTTAGCAAGTGTTTCTCACGTCTTCATTTACTCAACAATATTACTTTCAAATCATGTCAACATTCCTCCTCTTCTGCCTCATGACTAATACAGTGATACAAGCCATTTCACTTCAGACATTTTCAGATCTTTACAAATCTTTCCCCCTGGTTTTACCACCTGGTTTCTAATTAAAACCAAGCTGAGAAAGCACCTTGCACAGATGCAAATCCTGCATATGCAGGCCGACAGACACTGATGGAAGAGGTAGAGTGCAACTTCCCTCCTAAGGTATCAATAGTAAGAGAGCCTTACAGAATAAAATAATAGTTGAGGAGAAAACAACTTGGACAAACTGCACTTGGTCGTGAATTCCAACGTTGCTCATGGGATAAATAAACCTTCACTCAATGCAATGAAAACATAAAATTGCAAAGCCATTCATTTCAGCCAATATACAAATCACTGAATTGATTAATAATTATGGGCTTTGCTAATACAATTCTAATATCTATCTTATATAGATACACACACAAGTAGATATGTATAGCATATGTCTAATATCTTTTTAAAGTACACATTTGTTTCTTCATGAGCATAAGTCAAAGATTAATCCAATAATTATTCTTTTTAAATGAAAACCTAGCAATCCTGTCAGTTTACAAAACTGTCCTGTTTTATTTAGAATAGTGAGACATACATTCTGAGCAAAAAGAAAAATGCACAAAGCATTCTTTGTCTGGAGGCATGTGGTAAGCATGGCTATCATTTTAGGCTTTTTCAATCAAGTTTTACTATAGTATCATCATGTAACTTTTGAGAATGATAATTCAGTGAACAACTCATATTGTTTTAACTTGTGCTAAGAGTGAAAGCAGCATATGCTATATGAGTAACCTATAGTATTTGGCCTATAAGCCAAGTAAAATAAAATCAGCAATAAATACACAGTAAAAACTGAGACAATCATGAGACAAATTGAGACTACATGACCATTTAGGTCTTTTCCATGTTTAATTTCCATAATTGTATGAAAACATTAAGAATGTTCTCTCTCATACACGAAATGTGTAATTTATAGCACCTTTCATCAGATGATCTAGAAGCCCTTCACAAACATTAATTAAGCCTTAAAACACCCTCCATGGAGGTAAGTTTTATTATCCCCATTGTTCAGATGGGGAAGCTGAGGCATGAAGAGGTTAAAGTGGTAAAGCTAGAGGAATTCCATTGAAGTCAATAGAATTACACTGTGTCTCCATTTGTGAGAACACACACATATAATAATACCTAACTCTTATATGTTTCAGAGTAGCAGCCGTGTTAGTCTGTATCCGCAAAAAGAACAGGAGTACTTGTGGCACCTTAGAGACTAACAAATTTATTAGAGCATAAGCTTTCGTGGGCTACAACCCACTTCTTCGGATGCATATACAGTGAACTCTTATATAGCACTTTTCATCGGTATATCTCAAAGCACTTCACAATCTAATATTTTAATCCTCGGAAAGTGCTATTATCCCCATTTTACAATTGGGGAACTCAGGCATGGAACGGCTAAGTGACTTGCCCACGGTCATATGGGAAATCTGTGGTGGAGCAGGGAATTGAACCCCCAAGTCCTAGGCTAGTGCCCCAACCACCCACAACTTGCAGATGCAAATGCCTGCAGTGCACAACTTCATCATTCTAAAATGTGCTCATGCACATTAGACAGTCTTACACCTGCTCGTACACACACGTTAGAATTTACATTCACCAAACTCACTGGGACTAAGGGGCTTTTCACGGGCAGACTAACACACACTTGGACAGGTGTTTCAATCCAAGGCACATGAGCAGATGTTTACCTCAAATTTAAGCTTCCTGTCACCATCCTCAAAACTCTATAGCTCTGCCCCTCCCCACATACCCTTCCTGGTCAAACTTCATTGCCTCCACTCTGCCCATATTCTTACCTTCATCCACCTGCTTGCCACATAGTCACCCCATGCCTCCTTCCACACGGCCTGTTTTTGCACAGTATGACCTCCCTGACCCTATCTCCAAATCCCTTATCCTGTCCACATTTAAGGTTCTCATACAGTCCCACTTCTGCCATGCCGCCTACAGCGAACTGAGCTGATTCTTGAATATCTAGAAAATAGCTGGTACATCATGAGCACTACCATAAAACAAATAACTAGAAGGTTGCACACTAATGGGAGAGATTTTCCTTTCACTTACTCCAGCTGAAATTAGGCTTTTCCAGTTTTCTAATTTTCACCAAAGCCAATAGGGCTCTGCCCACTGAAGCATATATATCTCCCTGAAAATGCTGGAATGGATCAGATATGGTGTTCAAAAATTCTCTCATTACGGACAGATTAGGGTGACCAGATGTCTGGATTTTATAGGGACAGTCCCGATTTTTTACACTTGCTATCTGGTCACCCTAGGACAGACTGACAAACAGAGAAAAGCCATAGAGTTAGGTGAGGGGCCTCTCTTTTCTCAGTCAATAAAACAGCTCCCTGGCTTCAATTTGTGCTTTGGCCCCAGCATAGAGAGTTCACACCAGTGAACTCCTCATCTTCAATTTCAAGCCCTTTCAAACCCTCGTGTGAGTGTGAAGCAAGAAGAAGTTAACTCCTGCTGTAAACCAACGTCATTCACCTGTGTGGTGCTCCAGGGGGGTGGAGGACCAAGGAAGATGGCAGTCTGATTGTTAGAGGCCTGGATTTTTAGTAGAAAATAAATTGACCTAAAAGTAATGTGGAGTAAGAGATGAAAGGTTGCCCTTATCCTCACCACCCATCACGAGTGCAGCAAGTGCAATCAGTCACCACAATGACAGAAAAGGGAGCCTCTAGCTCAAATCCTTTCTCTCCACCTGCCAGGGAATGTGGTTGAATCATTGGGCTTTCGTTGGCCATTTTCTTTGTCTTCTTCAGTTTTCTTCTATAGCAGAAACCAATGGCTGGGATAAGCACCTCTCACTGGCTGACAGGTCTGAGGTTTTCACCATGGGGCAACCCCACTAATTTAAGAGTATACCCCCTTTGTTTCCTTGCTAGTCACCTGGAGAATGGACATCCCCGTATTTCCAAGTCGAAGAGCACTATAGAATTGAATATGGATGAGAACAGGGATCTAAGAAATGTAATAGGATTCTATAGCAATTACTATAAAATCCTATGGGATTTACTAAAGACTGAGGTCTTTTCTATAGGTTTTTTAAAACCACCCTAGGGAATCCAAGAGCAGAAATATAACTTTCTATTAAATTATATAAGATAGTCAAAAATACTCATAGAAAAGTTATTCTCTATTAAATTCTTTGGGAACTGTTCATAGAGATTTGGACATGAGGGAATTTCTTGTGTGTGTTCGAAGTCTACAGCAATCATTGTCTTGATCACATATGGCAGAATGTGAGTAGTCATACTCCGCCTTTATAAATGATGAATTTACCTTACCATGGTTGCTGAAGGGATAGTTTCCCATCACAATAGGGAATGGCCTCCACAGCGGCACTAGGTGTGTGCAGTACATGTGAGCCAACAGCAGCAGAGGTGAATGTGGATTGTGTCAGAATCCTGCAGTAGGGAGATGTAGAATAATCTGCCTTACACATACATCTCATCCTGTTCTCTACTAGTTAGAGACTGGCATTGTGTAGATTGGAATTTTTTGTGATGCTCGTGTGTAGCATGATTTATAAGAGCTGCAAACATCTATTAGCAACAGCAAAAGTTAAAAGTTGTTTTAGATTTAGCTGTAACTGTACATTGCTTTTGAAAGCTTGCTGCTGTCAACTGCAGTAGCACAGACACCTTGGTAATCCATCCAACTTTAAACCTCTGTCTTAAGTAGCCCTTCCTTCATTTTTCCCCCTTTCAAATCTATGTTTTCAGACAGAAAGATAAAGGAAAACTTTTGGTAAAATCTACTATAGGCAAACTGTGTGTACATCACACATGCATGTGCCTCTGTTCCTAAGAGTAAGCATGTAAGCAAATTGTCAGAGCAACGTTCCAGAAATCAGATGGCCTGGTTTCTCTTCTTACCTCTGCAATTGGTCTGTGTGTGACCCTGGCCAAGTCAGTTTAACTAACTCCCCCTCGGTAAAATAGGTACATTGCTAGTGACCTTCCTCACATGTTTCAGAGTGGTAGCTGTGTTAGTCTGTATCAGCAAAAACAACGAGGAGTCCTTGTGGCACTTTAGAGACTAACACATTTATTTGGGCATAAGCTTTCGTGGTCTAGAACCCACTTCATCAGATGCATGATGAAGTCTTTACTTTAGTAAAGACTGGGAGTGGTTGGGTCATTACAAAACCTAAACTAAATTTCCCCAATACTAATTTCTCCCTACTGTTACTCACACCTTCTTGTCACCTGTCTGTAATGGGCCACTCTCTTACCACTTCAAAAGTTATTTTTCCTCCCTTGGTATCCTGCTGTTAATTGATTTATCTTGTTAGACTGACCTCACACTTGGTAAAGCAACCCCCATCCTTTCATGTATTTATACCTGCTCCTATATTTTTCACTTCATGCATCTGATGAAGTGGGTTCTAGCCCACGAAAGCTTATGCCCAAATAAATTTGTTAGTCTCTAAGGTGCCACAAGGACTCCTCGTTGTTTTTTCTCACATGGGTGATGTGAGACTTAATGAATATTTGTAAATGCTCTGATATGCTCAGAGGCTAAGCACTATGGAAGTGCATAAGGCCAGTTTCTACTCTCATTTAAACTAGTGTAAATCTGAAGTCAACGGAGTTGCTCCAGATGTACACCAGTGAAAATGAGATCAGAATTTGGCCCCTGGCACTGTGATAGTGATTTCTTTCTATCATACTGGAATCTGAAATTCTGTAAGTCCCGGCTATCAAAATGTGAGTGTGTGCGCGCATGCACATTTAGCAATAATTTATTCAAAAAGTCCTTGGTGAAAGTGTCTGGAAATAAACTACCTCAGACTAGGTTTAGGATTTGGGGTAATTAAAAGTGCTGAGTGATGCCAAGATGAACGAGCAAAGAGGTTTTCAGCTTTCTAGCCAGCAATGACGGGAAGATCATAAAAAAAATCATTTTGTCTTCAATAGCTGCTTTCATTTGAGAATCTCAAAGTGCTTTACACATTTTAAATTAAGCTTTCGCAACATCCCTAGGAGGTCCTTGTTGGATGTAGCAGGATCATCATTGAAATGCAACTACCTCAACGATGGAACACAGCAGTTGCTTAACATGGCACAGCAACTCTACACAATAGTTTGGTCAGGAAGTGAAGAAGACTACTGTATTCAGTTGAAACTCCAGGAAGGCAGGATATAATTAACCCAGCTAGAACCTGGTTAGGACACCAGGATTCTGAGTGATGGCTCTTAAAATTCTTGACTGGCTGGCTTTCAGTCACCTGGGAAAGAGTCTGTTCTGAGCAAGGACTTTTTAGTGGAGTTCACCCCTCCCCAACATCATTTGTCATATGGCGATCAATCTGGGCTTACTAAGAAGCTCTGCTTCTGGGAATACAGCAGCACAGTATGCCTAATGAGGCATTCCATAGCGGTCGGAGAAGAAATGTTTCCTTCTCCAAATCTATGTTATCTTCCCTGCACCGTGGTCTCAGATTCTCTGTGGCCCAGCAGCTTTGGAGTTCTTTATTTAAAGCAAATATTTCAAAAGTATATTTAAGCAAAATATTAATAGAAAAAAACCTTCTCTTTTTAACTCAGTGCTTTTTAGTAATATGGAATCAATATTAAACTTTGAGAATGAGAAAATAATTGTGAAAATGCTTTGACGTCCTCAAGAACCAGCTGTATTCTTGAAACAAATCTGTATCTTACCAAAACATTTTCCTTGCTGCATATGCATACAAACTTGCTATTGCAGGGTTGCCCCTGCAGGCTGGGCAATGATCATTGTAGGGGTTTGAGCATGAGTACTTAGCTCTAGGCACTGCACTTTGTTTGAAGAAAATTCCTTGGAGAATTTGGGTGTGATTTTTTGTTTTGTTTTGATTTTAAAGAAACATATAAGGTATGGATGTTACAGAGTTATACAAAATAAAACAGGTAGTTTAGGCCAAATTTAGGGTTATACTAATCTTGAAAGTATAAAACCTCTGCTTCACATTTGCTTTACACATACATTTTAGGACACATTCTGCATTTAGTTACACCTGTGTTAATAAGGCAGAACTCCTCTGAATTCAATTGCAAATGTACTTGAGTGCAGAATTTGGCTCATTTTCTCCATCTCTTTCTGGGCAAAATAATCTCTGCTTTACGTTCCAGATATAAATTGTGGAAACACTTTGCTAGGGCTGAATCTTACCATAAATATTTTTGAACCAAGCTCCCATTGATTGAATTAAGAAATGTGCATTGATCAATGGCAAACTATGCCCTGATGTATTTTGAGTTGTTCTGTTTTAGCCATAGTCAATGAGGCTATATACAGCCTTCAATTTCTACCCCGCTCCGACTGACAGCCTTAAACCATGTGTGCAATTCCACTTGAGTTTTGAAATAAATATGGGCTGATTGTGTGGATCGAGGGCAGCATGTTTTCCTTTGAAAGCAGACATTGTAATTATTGGTAGTAAAAGTCTGCAAAACATGTGGCATCTGTACTATACCACATTCTAACAAAATCTCTAGCTGTATTGTTAAGTTTGTGTTTGGCAGCCCTCTGGAAAATATATGTTTATATGTAGCAAATGGTTTGAATTCAACTCCATTAGCCAATATATGTTTTCTCTCTTCTATGAATTCTTATATCACTCAACTACTTTTCAGTAATCTAGTAAATGGAAATCAGATCTGTGATTTTTATTATGGTAAGTTTTCGTTCACAGCTTTGGGACATCTGTACAGTGCCTGGCATTATGGGGTCCCAATCTGGTTGGCCTCATTTATTTATTATGTGGGACTGATTCTGCACCAATGAGGTCAAGGAGAGTTTCGCCATTGATTTCAATGGAAGCAGGATCAGGGCCTCAGTGTTTGTGCATGCATTTGCCTATGTGAAGAGCTTAAATTTTCAAATGCGCTTTGTAATTGCTAGTAGGTTCAAATCCCACAGTCCTTGCTTAGCCAAGACTCCCAGTAAAGCTAAAGGGAGTTTTGCCTTCATAAAGATTTTGGCCGAACTAAAAAATGTTTTCCCCAGTCTGAGCCACTGATTTACACTTAAAATATTTTATCTGGTTTAAAGGACCTTGTGTAGTTATGAACATTTAGCACTATTCATCTTTAGAGTGAGTTGCAAAACTTTTATCCTCACAACATCTTAAAAAAATAAATAAGTGCCATCAGGAAAATAAATAAGTACAGATCAGGACACTGACGAAGAGAGGTGAAGTGAGTTGCTGACCGCCACAGTGGGAATCATTGAGTGCTAGAATTGAGAGTCAGGGATCTCTGAGTTTTAATTCTGTGCTTACATCAATAAACTTTCCATTCTCCTCTCTGTGCAAATTAAATGATAGTTCATAATATTTTCTGTTTCATTAGAGAGAGATTCAGAATCTTTCATATTCTTATTGAAACAGATCCATCTTTCCCAACTAAGCCTTTTAAAAATATACTTTCCTTCCACTTCTATTTTCACCTGTTCTTATCAGTCTGGGTGTCCTGCTGGATGACTCAACCCCACACGTCTCGGAAGCAGCCAAAAACACCTTGTACATCGGCGGTTCCCAACCATTCCTGGCAACTCGTCTAGTTTATCAGTCTAAAGTTCTAATCCTGCAGAGATTTATGCTCATGCTTAATTTTAAACACGAGTGGTCCCACTGTCTTTGTAAGTACGTCTCTGCAGGATCAGAGTCGCAGACCTACTGCTACCAGCCAGTGCCCATTTCCTCCCATTCAGCTGTGTGCTCTAATCTTCACCGGCATTTGGGATCCCAGTTTAGTATAATATTTAGTGTGAAAGGGAGGTGGACAGTGGTAGCACAGAGGGGGATAAGGTCCATCACAGATTAAGTTTAGAGATATTTTTAGGTTTCCAGCACAAGAGAGAGATCCTACCCCCCCGCCACATTATTATTTGCTGTTTTCATGTATTACAGTAAACTTGGTAATAGAGGGCCATGATCATCCCTAGAGTAATTCTACAGAAGTCAATGGAGCGGATGGATTGGCCCATAAAGTTAAAAAGAAATGCTCCCTCTCCATATCCCTGTCTGTTATCAATGGCTCTGTGAAGTGTTCTCACCTGGCAAGCTATGAACTAAACCATCACACTTGAGATTCCTGGTGCAGTTGGTAGTACTAGGAATCAGAGTTAAGTCTTCCAGATAAATTGGCTTTTCTCACTATCCCTCCCTTAGGATGTTGCCTGGCTATACCATTACATTACAGTGAACCTGAATGTTTCTGAGGGGGAAAGGGTTGAATAAGGGTTAATGTGATGCATTCTCCTCTTACCAAAATAACGTCATTCTTTCCTAGCGGAAAGTATTTCATTATCTGCTGCTCCGTTGTTTACATGCTAAAGTTCATTTAATACATCTATATTACATACATTGATATTCTGAAATTGAATGAACTCTCAGATCTAAGGATGAAGATACTTATACAGACGTGGTGATGTTTTAAGACTACTGGATGTCAATGTTACACAGATCTATTGACTTAGTGTCACTAACTGCCTCTTTCCCCCATTTTGCTGCTTTTTAACAAAAAATAAAATTCAAACAAACAGAAGTAATGACACATTGTAGAAATTGCCCTGTTGAGTTTGTAATCCAGTGCAAGTTACTGAGTGCTGATAGTAAAGGAAGTTCAACCAGACAGTTTAATCCTCCAATTTCCTGTCTTCTAATCAGGCACTAACTCCTTTGGCTTTAAATTAGAAACATTCCTGACAATATTCAGGACAGGTGATGGAAAAAGAACAGAAAATAAAGGAGGACAAATGCATATACATTCAAGAAGTGCCAGCAGAATAACAAAAAACCAAGAGACTTTCGAGTAGCTGAAGTATATCTAATGATGCACTGTATACATGTAAGCAAATTACTATTGCATAAGTTACATTTGGTAATCGACTGAAAACACTAAAGGGGCAGGCATTTTAAAAAAAATAGTATTTTAAATATATTTTCGCAGCTGCTGAAGAGTTTATAACTATAAAGAAATTACTTTACAAAACTGTGTAAGGAAAATCTTTAGTACAATATTATTTTGTTTCCATTTTGTTATTTTCATAATGGCTTGCCAAGGATAAGTATTAATATATGTAAATCTCTTGCTATTTAGTAAATTCTCTGCAGGAGGCTAAAATTAGGAAAGCCAAGTACAACTCAACAGTATGTTAGGGTAGTTAGAATCCATTTAACATATATAACAAGCAGTTATGGGCTCTTAGGCTGACAGATATTTTTTCATCTTTAGAGAATGATTGGGTTTCCAGATAATAAATGTTTTATTTCATCTCATTAAATATGTTACTGTTTACATTCCCCTCTGTGGTAATACTTTACATTTACGCATTCTTAATTTACTAATTGTTACTAATTTTGACCATTTTTATGCTTTAGCTGCTGCAGAGATTACCTGAACAATTTTAATCACTTGCACAGAAAATTGAGCATAAAGGCATGAAAGAAAAATATTTATCAAGACCTGCAGAGCAAAGAACTGATGTTTTAAAAACATTTAAATTAGTAAAATGACCACTTTGAGATGATTCCAGCATGTTCATTACATGAATTGGGTTTTTAAAATTATCTTTGTAATATGGTAGCGCCTAAAGAAATAAAAGGAAATACTGAAATATGTATTCTTTGTTGTACATAAAAAACCCTGTCATTAATTTTGGAATATTACTGGAGTTGAAGGATCCATTTTAACTGTCACAATAACAATAGTTTGCATGTTAACTCTTACATGTGCTCCTTTGAAATGGCTTTTTATTTATTAAAAAGGCATCTTTCTAGAGAAGTTTGGAAGAGGACAATGGTTTGTGTTTTAAAACAATTTTGACTAAAATTCTAGATAATGGGTCAAACTTTGCTCTCAGTCACACAGGTGACTAAATCTGGAGCCACTCCATTCATTTCAAAGCAGTGACTAGATTTACACGGATGTAAACCGAGAGTAAGTTTGGCTCAATATCTTTACATAGTATAGTGACATATTGTAAATGAGAATTTTCCCCACATATATAGTTAGCTATATATTCATTTAAAAATCACAAAGGAACTATACAGGTGGCTTCCTCATTAAATGGACCAACATCATATCAAACCAACTTGCTAGGATATGTGAGTTTTTGAAAACAAAATGTTTATAAAACAAGTACAGCAATATATATTTGTTACAAACACAAGACTGCAAAAACCAGTGGAAATTTTGTCTGATTAATATTTTATAGTGTCTTTCAGACAGCATCAAGTTTAAATAAAAAGTTCCATTATCATTTTTCCAATATGTTCATTTACATAAAATTTTCCAACTCCTGATATTTTGCATGTTGTTTAAGAGATTTGAAAAGGGGTGGGGGTCGAAATCAAAAGAAATTCTGTAAACTTTTGTGAACGTTTTCAACCAGAGATGTCACAACACAGTAAAGCTAAATTAATATCTATTTCTGGATTTGCATGATTAAAGCATGAGTGAAGTGGATCGGATTTCAAAAGATTTCTTAAACTGCTGTGACAAATGTAATTATTCTTAAAATATACCCATGCTATAAGCCTTACTTAAAGTACTTTGAAGCATTTATAACTCAGGTTAAAACAAAAACTTTACTTTTTTTTTTTTACTAGGACAAAAAATACATTTCATTAGACAGTCCATCTGCTGGCTACAGAGAACATACTAGCTGCAGTGTAGAAAAGTGCATTTATTAGAGATGCATTAATATAGCCTTATTTATGACAGAAGATAATGTCAGCATCAGAACTCCATATGATAAAGCCTCCATTTCTTTTTAAAAATGCAGGCTGCTTTACCCGAAGATAAAATCTATTCATTTTTACTAATCATCCAATCAACCAATCGCCATTATCTCCAGCTATCTAGCTATAAACATAGTGTAGACTGGAGTGAAAGAGCATGAGGTTGAGAGACAGATTACTACACCCAGCTTTTTATAAAGCATTTTCTTTCATTATAACAGGTCTTTTCATCATAAGGACACAGAACCTTTAAAGTTGGTCATAATACTTCAATACAGTCGATGACTGTGGCTTAAAATCTCGTTCAGAACCTGCTCCAGAAAGAAAACAAACTCACTCATTTGACACACAAATTGTTTTCAAGTCATTAAAAAGCAAAATTGCATATCCCAGTGCTGGCAGCTGAGTCCGTATGGATGGAAGGAGTATTCACTCATCTCTTTGTATGCTAGCAGTACCCAAACCGAAGTTTAGCACTATGCAGCAGAGATTGTTGTTCAGCCAGAAGATGCATGAGGTAATTTTAAAAGCTTTATTTACCTTTAGAACATTAAAATCTGCTTTGTATCTTACTTTTGATTAAACAATTGTAGCAACTCTGAGGAGGTTTTGGAGTAAAAATAACTAATACATCTGTACTTTTGATTATACTAGACATTATAGACTCAGACGGTATACCAAAACTGTTATTCTTCCATCAATAATTGAAATCTTATCTTAAAATTATTTGTAACTAACACATCTATTGTTCAAGTTCTTGAATTATTCATTTCAGTTAAAATAAAGTATCTTTCGTGTAGCCCAACTTCTTTTTAAACAGACTGTTTTATGGGGTTCTTTGGTTTTATTTCTTGTTTGTTCATTTAGAAAATAAATGGTGTGACCTGTTCATGTTTAAGAGGAATTTTCTGCAATGTTTAATCTAAACAGCAGCATGTGTGGTTTTAAAACTGTTTATTTTTAGTCAAGTGCATTACTAAATGTTTCGAGCATTTCTACATATTATATTCACAGCAGTAAAACATCTGTGGAATAATTGTGAATGATAAGCACTTTCCAGGATACTTTCCAAAGGGAGATAATAGTTGTCTAACTGAATTTGAAGATACTTATGAAAAAATAAACATTGACACCCCCGTCATCAAAGCAGGTGATAAACAATAAAATAGGAGTGCTAATAAAATAGACAAGTGAATTAGAATAAGCTTAAATTACAGTGTGACATCAAGTATCTAGTTAAAATATGCAGTTTACAACTTTGCTTCGAAAATGATAGCTGAGAATCAATAGGGTTATTTACTGGAGTTTTACAAGCTAAAAAAAGTCAAATGAATAGTCAACAGTTACTGAGCATGCAAACATTTCATTCTTTCCTCCCCTCTCCCTCCCATTCTCTCTGGCAGAAAGTCTAATTGGAAAATCAGTAGTATAAGTAAAGTGGTTATTCTTCCACTATTATAATTAACCAAAAGCTTCATGTAACGTTTCACTGGCAAGCACTGGTAAACCTCTAATGGATGGTTAAGAAATTAAACGTTAAAACAAAACACAAAAACAAAACAACCCCCCCAAAAGCCCGAACACCTTTAAACACAGGCCACATGATACACACAATGGCCACCACCAAGAAGCAGAATAAAAACCTTCCATATCTCACTTTTAAAAGTCTTTCAAGTCCTCAGAGGTCTTAAACTTTCCAAATGATATCAAAAGTGGTACAGGGAGGTGAGGGGGAGGGAAAACCCCCTACTTGTTTCAGCGTATCATACAATGAAACTGATCATGCCTTGTTTTGTAATTCCACTCGCCAGTCCTTTTTTAACTGATATCTATGTGAAATGAGCTGAGGTTCACGGTCCAGTTAGGAACGGATAATACATTCATTGTCCTGGCAGCAAACTTTTTCTCTCACTGGAAGAATTCACGCTTGCCTCAAGAATAATAATTACAGAAAACTAAAAATGCACTGCTAACGAATTAATCCCTAACGGACAACACGCTAACGAGGGCAGTAATGATTTGAGGACTCTCTTCATCACAACAGGACTTGCATCTTCTGCTACAATGGACTATTGTGCATCCTCCTAACTCACTATACCTCTTATAGATTCAAGATGTCAAAGGTTGTCTGGCCCGACTGACCATGACATGCTAGTTAACTCATTCTGCGGAGCTCACTGGAACTTTATTAAAACTTTAATTGTGCCCAAATGCAGCTTGAGCCAGATTATGTGGGATCTGTAACACATGGCTCGGGATCATAACAGAATGGTAACCTGTTCTAACGTAAACAAACGGAGGGAAAAGTTAGATTGGGGTCTCAGATGAAAGGCAACGCTTTGCAAAACACACTTCTCTCACACACGTGATGATTTTACACTGTGACATCCCAGAGTTTTACTGTAATCAGGTTGTTCTATAATGTATTGAACTTTCCCCCTCCCCTCTACAGAAAATATTGCATAGCAAAAATACACATACACATACATGCCATATTTGAAAAGCAGCAGATAAAAGTAAAACAAAGCTGAGAGCCTGAGGGAACTGCCTGAGACAAGTTACTCTGCACCAGGCTTTTTCAAACTACTTCTCCATGTACTTTTAAAAAGAGAATTAAATAAGCTTCCCAGTGGAAACTGTAGTTCACATTAACGGTCTCTTGTTACAGAGAGGAAAGCATACAAGTGGGACAAGAGTGAGGCTGCTCCACGGAAGAGTGTGAAAAAAATCAAATGTTAATTTGATAAATGTGAGGTCTGGGACATTTTGTCATAGAGGGAGGGAAAGCAGAAAAGGGAGGAAAAAAAAAAAAGCAGCCCTGCTGCCAACTCACCATCCACCAAGTTCTGGCCGAGATGTCGTAGCAGAGCTGCCATTTGATGGAGCCGTCGGAGGTTTTCCCTGCCATTATGCTGTCAGCAAGCTTCATCTGATGCTAACTCACGGGAGATAAGACACCTAATTGAGAAAACATTTGCACTGGCATGTTGGGCAACATGTAGCCCGGTCCATACCATATGGAATCATGGGTAAAAAAAAATCTCCTTGACAATGAACCAATCTCTCACAGACCCAGTGGCAAGGTGAAGTAGAGATGAAAAGTCATCTGCTCCTAGCACTGTCCTCTCCCCTCTCTCCCCCCCCTCTCTTTTTTTTAAATAAGAACCCACTGCTCAACATCAAAGAGAGACGGTCAAAATTAGGGTTTCATCACTCATAATTTTGGTCTACAAGGTTTTCCCTTTTTTCTCCCCCCTTCTTCTTTTTAAGAAGAATAAAGAGATTTAATAGGACAAAGGCAGGTAGTGGACTGCGGAGGGAGATCGCCACAGGCTATTAGCCTAAAATTTCTGCTTGACAGATGGAACTGCTTAGAGACTATCATGCAATGTTTTGGCTTTTTTTTTTTTTTTTTTTTTTTTAAAAAGAGTTTCAGTCTCATTCAGTATCTGTTTATCGCAGCTACTTTTCCCATGAACATGACCGGGAGGGGGAAGTGAGGGAACAACCTACTGAATGTTTTCAATTTCTTTTTTCTTGCTGATTTTTTTAATAGTTATGGACATAATCATTTTAGTAACAAAAAGCAAAACAAACGTATAGGCTGCCTAAGTATATTTACCCCCAGTGATTGATAGAGCTTTCCAAAGGAATCAAATACGGTCTTTCATTGTTTTTTTAAAAAGGGAAAGATTTGGCTCCATCCTTATTTTCAGATACTAGAGAACGTTGTTTAAATGAATGACTTTCCATATGTAGATCAGATGGCTAAAGGACTACCCAAGAGCTAATCAAACAATTCTTTTTTCAATACAGTTTTTCCACCTTTCATTCTTTAAACTGATTTTAATGTAACATTTTATAATATCGTTTGGTAACAACCATAGCAGTCATGTATGTTTGTTTCTCTCTACTGCAAAACTTCTCTTTGCATCAGTATTCTCATTAACACACAACTTTTACTCTAGGAAACAATACCCTAACATGGAAAAAGGACATCACAAAACAACAGTTTTGAAAAGTTATGAAATGCTGACATTAAACAATATCTTCCTTTCTTGGAAAATAAAATAAAAGACAATCATAGAATTGAAATATGGAGGAGGTAAATTATCTCAGTGCATTGTGAAACCAGGAAATAAAATTTCACTTTTATGATGATAGAATATTAAATAGGCACTGCATGGTTTACATTTAAATCAGACCATTTTATAATATCAGGAGACAGATGTACAATATATAACCACCACCATATAATAATAGGGCACTGCAATCTATACAGTAGTTTTTTCCCTAAAGTGCTCCAAGAGTGAATTTGTGAACTTGCAGACGATTGCCAGTAATATTTCGAACCTCTGTTGAACTATGAGTGATAAAGTCATTCAAAGACAGCTGTACAAGTCTTTTCACTATTTAGACACAAGGGGAAAATGTATTAAGAATCTCCACTCTAGATTAAATAATATCCATTTTAGTTGAGATCAAAAGCAAAGAGTTTGCGGGCACATAATTTTTCAGATTGTTCTGCATGCTATAATGATGGTTTAATTGTTTGGCTACAGCAAAATACACTTCCAGATTATATAGTTTACAAAATAGTTATTCACTATGGTATAGAATTTCTTTCATTCAATCTGAACTATAACTTGAGATTTTTGTGATTTGAGAGATGACAAACGATTTAAGGTAACCCTGAACTGCTCTATTACAACAAGGGCTATTCTTTATTTTCCCTCTTCCTGATGCCAACCTTAACAATATGTTTGGACAGAATTAAAAATATATAAACATGTTATCTGTACAGCATCCCAATGTGCTTCATCAGTCCGGACTACAGGTACAGTATCAACTCTATTTACAAGAAAAGATCTGACTAGCATGGGAAGTGTTAAGTTGTAGTCAGAGTCCAGGAAGAAAATGGACACTCTGCCAGGAACGGTCCCTGCACTGGCCAGCCAAAACATTTATTGTGTTGTGTTACTTCAGCTTAGTTAATGCTACTCCTCATTGCGTAGTGGAAGCATTCTCTCAAAATAATCATGCAAAATATAAAATAAAATGATTAAACAACCATCAACCTTTGAACCAATGTCAGATTCAATTTCATTCTGCCTTCTCCTCTACATCTCTCAAATCAAGCAACTTACCCACCCTTCTTATTACTAATTTATTATTACAAAGCCAGACTTGCTTTGTGTCTTTCCATTAAAAAATTCTGACAAAACTTATATTCCTGCCTATGTCATTTTATGTGTCCTTATGTGGTTATATATCAGCTGACAATGTTTGCCTATATTCCTACAGTAACCACTGCTTAGGTCTTCCTAGGCCTAAAAAAATACTTTTATTTAAAATATTAAATAGAAATACATCAAATAAGCAGTCATTTTAAAAAAAGGATACAGATTTCAGTTTATGAATGACAGAAGCATGAAATCATTTTCTTCCTGATGGTACAGTAGTTTTGAAAGACATGATAATTGTTGTTGGATAGTAGTGTTTTAAATCCCAAACAATTGTTGCAGTTAACCTAGCTATTTTTTTTTAAAATGAGGATGGCAGTGGTGGATCTACTAGCCTAGAGCAATTACTCCTTTTGTAAGTGGGCTGTTAATATTAAAACAAGATTAAATACATGTTAAATATTGCAATTATTGTGGAAAATAAAATTATTTGGTGAGCATAATGGGGAGCAAATCAAGCATTTAACATGATCCAGGAAATGTTACTCCAAACAATTGCATTTGTTTTATGCAATTTTTCCCTTTGATTGCTGGCAGATGCTGTTTTGGAAACCAACATCTAAATAGTTTCCCTTCAATCAGAAAAAAAGCCACACAGAAGAAAATGGCTACATGTTTTGAATTTAACTCTTGTCAATAACATTCTGCACAAGGCTGCATGTGAATGCTATAAGGACAAAATGATGCCTTCAGAACAACAATAAACCACAAAGAGGTTTGTTACTAACCTAGATTTGTTCTGCAGGGAGAAAAACTAAGTGCTGTACATACATTTGTAGGGGCACAGTGGCAAAATAAAAGTGCTGGTGATTCATGACTGATATTTCATGGTAGCAATTGACTAGATGTTTGTATCTGTGGGCTACAGAACTACTGATTTGTTTTCTAACAGCTTTAGGCCTCAAGCAATGGATTGAGGTACTTGCCAACCACTTTCCGGCTTCCTACTGGAGACGTAGCCAACTATCCAAAGATAATTTGCTTAATTGTTGAGCAGAGGTACCTGCCATAGCACAAACAGCATGAGTATTTCCTGTGTATCTTCTACACTCTCCAGCGCATTCTGATGAGGTCCTCGTTACTATCAAGAGCACAAAACCAGGAAAGAATGCTAAACAGGCTAGTAAAGTACATTGATTCAGATGAATATCTCAAGCTGGTATATATCCTATTGGAAACTGACTGCATGAGAACATTAGAAATTTTGCTACACTGGGCAGTTTCTCCCAACATTGGTTTCTAATATCCCCACTGGTAAAAGCAGCTAGGTAGTATCATTCCAGATGCATGCAGCTCCCAGTAATAGACGGTGGGGTGGGATAGCTCAGTGGTTTGAGCATTGGCCTGCTAAACCCAGAGTTGTGAGTTCAATCCTTGAGGGGGCCACTTAGGAATCTGGGGCAAAATCAGTACTTGGTCCTGCTAGTGAAGGCAGGGGGCTGGACTTGATGACCTTTCAAGGTCCCTTCCAGCTCTAAGAGATAGGATATCTCCATTGAAAAAAAAAATACTTACTTCAATGTATATACTAGATTATCTACTTATTTTATATGGTCTCTATTGCCCATTAACCCTTTCTTTATTTTCTCATATCTCTTTAGCTGCAATTAGTAGGAAGCTTTAATTCTTAACAGAGTGCAATAGTATAATTTTAAATCTGCTCCTAATTTTGGAGCTACTTTCCCAGCATCATCTTAACTTAGATGTGCTATGAAAAGGATTTCCTAATCTTTAACAATGACAATTAGTTGATTTTTGGACAACCTCTGAACTCATGCAAAGTCGCTGACAACAAGTGTATGTTCTAGCTTTTGGAAATCCTACGATGCTGGCTTCAGTCAACAGGCTCTGCTGTAGCTAAAGGCATAAACATGGAGTGATACAGCATGGGGCCACCATTTCTGCAACTAAATGGATCCACTGGCCAAAATGAGTGCAACAGTTGAAGACCCTGCTGGAGACTTCAGGATGCTGTAAAGCTGCCTAGAGGATGCTCATTTGTACCCTCTCCCAGGGATGAGGGAGAGGATTCTTCCCCAGATACTGACGGGTCTCTTTTTACTCTGAGTGTCTGATCCTTTACCTGTAATTTTACTCAGTGCATACGACCTGTTAGCTGTAATTCTTCCTCTCCACCACCACTCATCTTCCTGTCACCCAGATTTTCCTCCTGCCAAATCCGCAACTGGAGTCATAATCCTCTGTTTCTGACATAATCTGTTACTATGGAGACCAAATTGATGTCAGAGATGCAGCACTATGACTTCACATCAGTATCAAGCAGGAGGAGAGAGGGAAAACCTTGTTTCAACATTTTAATACATGAAAAAAAAATCCCCCCAATGCGTTAAGAAGTGTAAGCAGATTTATTGTTCACGCTGACATAACTGAACATCTTCTGTAATACACCAGGTCTCATTCTAAGGCCCCAATTCAGCAAAGCACTTAAGCACATACTTAAAGTTAAGAACATGTTGTAAGTCCCATTGTAGCACTTGCTTTAGTGCTTTGCTGAATCAGGGCTCAAATCATAGCCAATTAAATTACTGGAAAAGTGCTAATTACAATGCCTTAGGATCCAATCCTGCAAACACGTACTATCAGGCATGATGCTTTCTATTGTGAATAGCCTTGCTAAGGTCAATGGGACTACTTGATGTAGGAGGAAAGACAGAAAACATAAAAGCATAAAAAATTGAGACATTTTCCCCAATAGGCAAACAAAGTTATACTAGGCTAAAAACACAGTATTTAGGTAATGAAAACAGAGAATATTCCAAATACTCACACCAGTTTTACTCTCACCTTCTATGGATTTTTTCCTCCTAACATGAAATACCATAAAAATCTACAAACCTATATTTTTATGTTGTAATCCTCTACATATAACTCTTTGGGGAGGAATTACAAGCCCAGTATTTCATTTGTCTTGTGAAATATTTATTTTGCTTGTGATGTTAGAGAACATCCAAAAGACTTCTGCTTCTCTTCTGTAACCCTAGCAAAGGAGTCAATCCACTGCATAACTCTCATAAGGAGATTCATAACTTGTATGAGAGGAGCTTAAGAAAACTAAAAGGTTAATATATTCTAACTAGATGTTGGGTATAGAATGTCAGATCTGTCAAATTTCATTACAGTTTGCTGCTCAATGAAAAAGATTTGATTTCTTTTGCCACTGTCCTACTATGTTCAAGTCACACAGTGCCAGCAGCAACCAGCCAACGACCACAGGCTGGCACTGAGCAGGCCTGAGTGGGAAGCCAGCCGCAAGGACCATCTGTTTCCGATTTCTAACTAAGCCAAGATGTGCAGTGAAGTGCATTCCATTCACTGAGCCAGCCTTCTCCCTGCTCAAGTTATTAGTGTTACAAGTGAAATTATCTTTTCCAAACAGCGGGGGAGCTATAATCCTTATGGAACAAGACTTTAAAAAAAAAAAAAAAGGAAAGGAAAGGGAAAAAAAATAGAGTCAGACATCTTTTCTTAAAGTTGTAGAAAAAGATTGCCTGTAAATTTAATTACAATCTTCATGGAGTTTATTATTTTAAAACATGTTTTGTTAAGCATGATAACCTCTAAGGCGAGAGTGTATATGTTCGTTCATCTGGTGTAACTGAATAAACTGATCAAATGTCTTTAGAATGTTATTTGGGAATAAAGTTAAAAGTGACACAATGAATGTACAAGTAAACCTGTTTAAGGTTAAATGCCTTGAAAAGCATCATAGATTTTTAAATATAATTTAAAGTGAGAGTGCCTAAACAAGGCTAATTACATCTAGTTACACTGTTTCAGGATGTAATTTATATTTAACCTCTAAGGAAAAGAAGCGGTCTTGGCATAGTAATTATGTAGATTTAAGGGTATGCTAAAGACATAGCTGTCTGTGGAATAAGCCCTTGTCATAGGATATTGGTCTCCTACTAGTACATAAATGCCAGGTGAAAGCAAAGGATTTACTGGAATCAAAAAACATTGGAGGTGAAACTGAGAAGTTTATTTTCAAAGTGGGAAACATTTATCCTTTGACACCATTCCATTCCAGTGACTTTATTTCTAATATACCGTGTGATTAATGATGTGGCTACTGTCATTGTGTCTGATGAACACTGGCAGAGTTATGGAACAGTTGCTCTCTTTACTATTATTGGACATCTCAGTAAATTGGCATATATAGGATGAACTTGTTTCATGTGTCAGCCAATTGGAAATCACCTCATTCATAAGAGCACAATTTTATTATTCTATTGCACAGTCCATACAATGCAAAGCTGGTTTGTGAATGGCTTAAATATTGTCCTAACTTTAACAAGTTAGCAGTCTAACCATTTGATTGACTGGCACTATTTTTGTTAGGTAATAGGTGTATTATGAAAACCAAGTTGAAAGAAATTAAGGAAATAAATTATGGGCATTAATATGTGGATCATTAACATTCCCCTTGCACAGGCAAGTCACTGGCTAGGCCTTTGCGCAAGACACAGTCTCTAACACAGCGTCCTGCCTCCATGTTTTAGTTGGTACAGTTGGGCAATTGCTTGTTGTCACTCTGGGGTGTCACTGGGTGGCTCCCCTTGCTCAGCTTGTCACCCCTCCTTTTCAGTGTGTTGGAAAGGCCATTGGGGGATGGAGAGATTGCTGTGTCATCAGTAGGCACATGACACTCATCTCTGTCCCTCCAATGGCCCCATATTTTAGATGTTCACTATTATCTCAGTTTCTGGCTGAGGTAAGAGTTGGTCACAAGTGGCTAGGAAGGAAGACATAATGACTGTTGGCCAGGGGAAGCATTTGGAAGAGCAGCCCAATGCCTTTCGCCAACAATAGCTCACAGGTTGTGTCTCCTACTGGACTCATCAGTGCTCTTGGGTTCTCAAGCAACAGGGCTAGCTCATGATGCCTTTTACCATCTACAGCTGAACAGAAGGCTGCAACTCCTCCTCCCTAATCTGAGACTTCTGTAAGGTTCTCTGCTTAGGGCTATTCTTGAAGACCACTTAGTATCTAAGACAGATGTAACAACGAACATCAACTTATTTCAAAGAGCAATGCCCCAAAAGCAGATAAAATATAATCAAAACAACAAATACAATGAATCATTATGGATTTACAGTGCCCACAGTGCCATGAAACAAATACGGATGAAGACTGACCAACTTCGTTGCCTACGTTCACTTGCAATTCTTGAGCAGAATAGAAGTAAATCCATTTTTGTTTTCATTTTATAGAAACCAATTCTCTAATATTAGCAATTGCTCCTGTTTGCCAGCTCAGTTGTCTGTTAAATGCTTTTCTTCTTCTTTTGCTGCATTTCCAAAGGGAATGTTGACCTCATCCTCTTGATGATACCATCTGAATGGCAGCCAATGTGCTGAGGAGCATAGGTAAATACTTAGACAGGGATTCACATACCCAAGTGCTTTGAAAGGGATTGAGCTGCATGTAAACTTTGTAAGCAAGTCTGGGATAATCCATTTAAGTGGCTCTGGATTATTGAACATTATACAGCAAGATAATGCATGGCTGACCCCAGGATATATGCACAGAACATATAACCTCTTGTTTAATCCACACCACTGGAATTAAAGGAAAAACATCTTTGAAAGTCAGTCTCTGAGCACAGTGTATTCAAAGGGTCCTAGAAGATAGGGCCAAATTCTCTGCTGGCACGACTCCATTGACTTCAATGGGGACTATGATGGTTTAACCTATTTTAACTGCAGAGCACTCTCCACTTTTGAAGCAGGTTCACTGTAAATCTCTTTTCAGATTGTCAAAGTTATTAAGCAAAAAATTCCTTTGGAGCTGAAATTTTCCATGCTTAGTCCCAGCCTGGAAGTTATTTATATATTTTAGTGGAAAATATCTGCAAGTCTTCATAGGTTCGAGTTGATTTTTAAAAAAGTAAATAAAAAGGAAAAATTTTCACCTTGCCAAGTTTATAAATTATTTTATAACTTTAGAACTACTAAAATCAATTTTCTTCAAACTTGGCTGAAACTAAAAATCAAACCAAGATGTAAACTTGATGTACTATAACTTACTATACCACATGGAAAGTTGTTCAAGATATTCCAGTTTGCAGATATTAGATCTTGTATTAATTGACCATTTATAGTAATATCACGAGACACCATGCATTAGAACATAAGCTCAAGGAGACAGTGTTACAGTTAGGTTTTCCACCTCAAGTCTGTATTTCCTGAATTCTGAGAAATTGATTTCAGCCCTGTAGTGATACACTAACACTTGCCTTTGCATGGAATAATACACAGTGTTATAACTGGAACACACAGATGTTTAAAAGCATAGATCTTCCTTGGTCAAAAGGCCATGGAACAGATTCAGAAAAACTAGTGAAGGGAGATATAAATTACATGTCCTGGTGCTAAGTAAGCCTCTTTCCAGTGTAGGAATCCATCATGACAGAGGTTAGGTGGTTTTTCCATCCCTATTCTCCCATGTGGTTTTTGCTGAGATGGGTTATACCCATAACTCCCACTGGAACATCTCTGGAGCTCTCCCAATGGGTGCTGCTGAAAGGAGGTGCTAAACCAGTGCACTCTCCAGTCACCTTGTTTATAACCCCCATCCTGGACAGTGCTGCCCACTTTTTAAGCTGGCCTGACATCTAAGGCTATGACTACACAGCAAAGAAAAGCCCACGGCCGGCCCATGCCAGCCAACTTGGGCTCGTGGGGCTCAGATGGGGGCTACTGTACTGCTGGGTAGACTTCCACGCTTGGGCTAGAGCCTGGGCTCTGGAGCGTCTGAGAGCTTGAGCTCCAGCCCGAGCCCAGAAGTTTACCCAGCAATGAAACAGCCCTGCAGCCCAAGCCCCGTGAGCCCAAGTCGTCTGGCACAGGCCAGCCGTGGGTTTTAATTTGCTGTGTAAACATACTAATACAGGCCCTTTCTTGCAAGGGTGGTTGTGGCCACTTTACCCCACTGAAATTTTGTCCCTCGGTAGTTTTTCTCCAAGGCTCTCTGCTGGCAGAAGACAGGGTAAATCCTGGAGTGAATTTAGTTCTATGTTTTATCTTTCTAGACACACAGTATGGAGTATCTGTAAAGTGGACTCGCTTCTGTGGCTGAAATTGGATGTTCTCTGTGCTGAACAGGTCCTGAAACCATTTTTGATTGGCTTTGAAGCCTGTGCTGTAGGCATGGCTGGAATGTATGCCCAGGTTAACAGGAGGCTGCTTTGACGCTTCAAGCAACAACATAAGCAGAGTCCACTGAGAAAGTGTTTTAAAGTACAAAGTAAAGTAGTACTGGATTTATGTGTTGACTATAACCCTTATTTTAATGTCAATAAATGGATTGGGTAAATTTCTCTTGTTAGCTGAAAACCTCAGAATGAAACAGAAATATTCTGGTAAACCACAAGCTTGTTCTTAGACTATAGAGGGTTACATTTCCACTTCTGTGGCATGTACAGACTATTTCCTCACTCGGTATCTGAATAGTCTAGTGAAGATGAATGCTATAAATAGGGGTTTTCAGTGTTGTTGTAGTTATGTTGGTCCTAGGATATTAGAGAGACAAGGTGAGTGAGGCAATATCTTTTATTGGACCAACTTCTCTTGGTGACAGAGACAAGCTTTCAAGTGGCACAGAGCTGCTGATATTTGGCTCTCTGCACTGTGGCCTTCAAAGGTGATTGTACTGTGAAGACAAGGGGCCTGGCATTACGAATTTAAAGTGCGTTCGCTGAGTTGCACCTGGCACCTTTTAAAACTGAAGTGTTTGAGTTGGCTCCCTTCACTATAGGGAGCAGGCTGGGGGCTTGCCCACTGGGCTGCGGAAGCCCCAAGGACAGCTGGACAGAAGCTTGACTGACTGACTGAGCCTGGGGCAGTGCCTTGCAAAGGGTGGGTCCTCTCCTTCAGACATCAAAAAAAGGAGGAAAAGCTCATGACCAACAACCAGTTTCATCTCCCTGAGTCTGAGCTGGAGGAAGAGCAGAGCTCCAGCTGGTGACAGCTGGCTATGGTGCCAAGGGACTATACACTAGCTAAGGACAGTTTGAGCACCACTCCCCTCCCAACCACTGAAACACCCCCTATGCCACGGGCTTCATGAAGGGAGGTGTAAGAGCCAACTTTGCTCGTTCCATTTCCACTTGGGTCTTCCCTGGACCAGGGGAATCCCCAACAGGAGTTGTGTTCGGTTTCTGCTCCCCTTGAGCAGCGCAAAGGAAGCAAATCAGGGCACAACATCTGCCCCCCAAGAGCTGATTGCGACTCCTTGACATTTTAGAAATAATATGTTCATCTCTCAGGCTAAAAAGGCTGGACAGCACTGCTATGAAGAGTTACAGATTGCTTTCTTCCTTCTGTTCCTCAGCAAGATTCTTTATTCTCTCTTACTAGAACTGTGGTCCTGTGTCTTGCCAAGCTAGTCCAGGCAGGGAAAGTGCTGTACTCTATATTTGTGTAGTGTTTTGTTGATTTGTGGCACGATAGTAGTGTTTTCTGCAAGACCTCTCCAACAATTGCTTTGTGTGGCTCAATACTTCCTGAAGCCTGTGCTGTTAACTAACTCAATTCAGTTCAAATACCAGATTGCCTAGAGAGGCCACCTGTGGCCTCATAAATCTATTGCCTATTTCTTAAATGTAAGCCACCTACCAGTACCAACAATTAGCAGACAATATAAGATAGCTTACTGTGGGGATGCAAAGTTCCATGAGAGGGTAAGGGTCACGATGGGACACTTGCCTGACAATAAATCATGGCCTTATGTAAGGCCCCCTAGTGGTTATATAAGATGAAGCCTTATGTAAGCCCCTCTAGTGGTTATATAAGATGGGGCCTTATGTAAGCCCCCCTGGTGGTTATATAAGATGAGGCCTTATGTAAGGCCCCCTGGTGGTTATATAAGATGAGGCCTTATGTAAGGCCTTATGTAAGGAACATCTGAACCAATCGATGTGGGGCTATACATGTGATGAACACATGACTCTCCTCCTTGTCCAATGGGTAGTTGTGTAATTATAGCCTAATTGTGTTATGTAATGTTAAGAAAGACTATAAAAGAAAGCTTGTAATAAACAGAGCTTGAGTCAGTTTGAGTCAGCTCGAGTTCAGCAAGAAAGACTATAAGAGAAAGCTTGTAATAAAGAGTCAGCTTGCAACCACATTGGTCGTGTGATTTATCCTGCCCGCATGGAACCCCACAGCTTACCTTCAGGGCAGTATGGTAGGACAATGGCTGGGGTAAAATAAACTGGGTGACATTTCAAACCTACACAAAATGGCTTGATTGGAGTCTTCCATTTCAGTTTGTCAGATGGGCCTATGCTGTAGGAACCCTATCCTTGAAATACAGGTCAAGACTTATCAAGAACAGCTTGTGATACAAGCCCAAGAGCAATGGGAAAGGCCTTACCACATTGGGAAGCAGTCATCTAAGATGATGACCCCATCCCAAGAAGGCAAATAGAGGAAGCGGATTTTGGACTACATCCCGTATTATCAGATTTTTGCTGAACCTCATGGGCAACTGCACGCATGCAGCATACACACAGAGAGTAATATCCATGGTTTACATACCCCCTAGTCAAAAGTCAGCCCACAGAAATTATAGCAGAGCTATAAAGCACCTCCTAAATGCAAAACATAAATTATGAAAAAACATAGAGATGGAGAAAAAATAAACCAATAGAAAAGGACCCAGAGCTAAAAGAGAATATCTCATTAAGCCATTGTGATGCCATTTAAGTTCAGCACTAAAATAAAGTAGCAGGGATGTGGTAGGCCAGGAATAAGATATGCTGACAGAACTATGCAGGAGAAGCTGCACAATATCTGTCTATTGTACGCATTCGTATCACTAGTGCCAACAGTCCCTCACATTAATAAGCACTAATAACTATCCCCTTATTCTTTTTAAACCTAAATAACTATTAAGCTGATGCTAAATTAGAGACAGTAGAAGAACTGGTACACCTTAAGCTCAGGGCCACCCAGAGGATTCAGGGGGCCTGGGGCAAAGCAATTTTGGGGGCCCTTCCATAAAAAAAGTTGCAATACTATAGAATACTATATTCTTGTGGGGGCCCCTGCGAGGCCTGGGGCAAATTGCTCAACTTGCCCCCACCTCTGGGCAGCCCTGCTTAAGCTTGTCAATGTTGGACAGAATTTTACACTGGATAAAATCATTTTACTTAGCTTGCATTGTAACAGATTCTGGGAAAGACCTATACAGAACCCAAAGAGCTCTGAATTAAATTCTCACTTAAACAACTATGTAAAATGGTGTTAAAAATAATAATTTTAGGAAATAAGTCCAGGCAGCATGGTATAAATCAGGTGAGCCTGGCTACAGGTCAATTAAGGGATAGGCAAGACAATGTGGCTAAAACAACAGCTGATTTAGTCCTCTAATCCAGTGGCTCTCAACCTTTCCAGACTACTGTACCCCTTTCAGGAGTCTGATTTGTCTTGAGTACCCCCAAGTTTCACCTCATTTAAAAACTACTTGCTTACAATAATCCGACATAAAAATACAAGTGTCACAGCACACTATTACTAAAAAATTGCTTACTTTCTCATTTTTACCATAGAATTATAAATCAGTTGGAATGTAAATATTCTACTTACATTAAGTGTATAGTATACAGAGGTGTATAAACAAGTCCTTGTCTGTATGAAATTTTAGTTTGTACTGACTTTGCTAGTGCTTTTTATGTAGCCTGTTGTAAAACTAGGCAAATATCTAGATGAGTTGATATACTCCCTGGAAGACCTCTGTGTACCCCCAGGGATACACATATCTCTGGTTGAGAAACACTGCTCTAATCAACCCATGATCCAAACCCTTTTTGATGTCCAAAAAGTCTAATTTTTAATTTTTTGCACTTGTGCACTGGTGCTTCCAATTTTGTTCCCAGACAGAACTAGACAGTGTTGAGACACAAGACCGAGGCATCTATTTGGTTGCTCAGTTTTTCAAATAGTTAGCCTACAGTTCGATAAACAGCCCAGCTTTTAGGTGCTTATCTGAACTTGGGTTTCACCAATTTAATCTTTATGCAACTTTAGACTCTGAAATAAGGCACTCATTTTATCACTACTGGAAACAGAGAATGCAATATGAATAAGTGGTGCCATTTTATCTGGAGATGGTAAACAAAGCACTAGCATCCCTATACCCCACAAATAATTCACATATACAGGGGCAGATTCTCGCTCTTGGAAGGGGGGAAAAAAGTATGAGCGCCAAAATATGGATGGGTAAACCTCACTGCGGATTTGTGATCCTATGAATTAAATTTTAGGTTCACAAAATTAGTTCAAGTTCATAAGCCTCTCCTTGCTGTAATTTAATCCACTATTTTTCCAAGGCAATGCATGGTGGTATAGCGACAGGGAAGCCTGTGCTAAAGTACTAAGAACAGAACAGTTTCCAAAAGCTACACTGGCAGAAATAGGTGCTCGCTCTATGGCATGCATATTATATATATTTGTGTGCACACACAGAGACAGAATGCATTGTGTCATTAGAATTTTGCTCTCCTCTCTGATTCTCTCTCATTAGTTGCACCTATGTAAAACATAAGCCCTGTAACATTTGAGTTGAACTTTCAGACGCACAATATTTGAGAAGATTGCAAATTAGGCAAAACGAGTTCCCCCGTTCCTCATTTTATCCTTTCAAAAATGTAGACGAGCACTTTTGAAGCACACAGGGTCAATCGATACTGAGTTTATTTTGACCAGTGTGTCTCATTTTGGCTTAAAAACATAGAATAGGTTCCTTCTAGTAATTGCTTTACCTGACGGTGTACTGATTGTCTTCCTAAAGGGGAACAGCATTATTTGGAGCACATTTATGTTTGTTCTGGAAGATCAGGGTTCCAATAGATAATCCAAAAGATTATTCCATGGTGGATTATCCCAGACAATATTTATAAAAAATGTCATACAACACAAATATGTGCCAAGAGTCTGTTATTGGAAAAGATGCCTAGGACAGTGTAATATTAAAGAACAGAGCAAAGTGTTATGCACCAGGGAGTGTAAAAGGCTTGAATAGTCTGTGACCATACATTGGTGTAAAATTTCCAGCAAACCTAATTAAAAATTAAAGTAAAGTGAAAAAGCAGGAATTCCATCATATGGCATCATATTGACACCCACATGAGTCATGAGCAGGGTTGGAACCTTTAGATTTTCCACACAGACCTCTGCCTCTTGAGCCAATCCTAACTGACAGCATAGTAGGTTGTCATCTTCTATGTGGACCAGCACGACGGGAGGATGAGACAATTTGCCAGTGGGTTTCAGATGTAAAGTAAAAAGATACCTAAATTATAAAAGCACATCCTCAGCTCCCCTATTCTGTGCGTTATATGATACAGACATTAATATATTATACAATTGTATGCTTGTGACATTATCTGATTAAAATATGACCATATAGATCATTGTTGCAACCACTGTTATATATTTGCAACAAATCTTATACAAAATGTGTCATGTAAGATGTCTACGAAAAGGTTATGATTTTCTGGTTATGATTACGCTATCCATTTGCAAGTATCATTTTTGTATTTGAAGTTATGAATATTGGCGCTATACCTTGATTTCAAAATGTTTGCTCTTGGGTAATGCCCACAAGGTAGTTAGCTTGCACATCTTGGAAGGACTATTCAAATTAAGTGGCTCAAGGAACACTTAACTGACAATGGGAGACGCCCATCTACACTGAATGGACTGTCCTGCACACGTACTGTCTGGGATTTAGATAATGATTTCCTGCTGTGACTAAGCAAAATTATGCATGGACATGTGATTTGCCCATGTGACTCCGACCACCATCTTGTTACTGTGCTTTTCCACAGTAAGACCAAGGGGATTCCCTCCACATGGCAGAAGATAAAAAAGGCCCTGGAAAACCCTCCATTTTGCCTCTTTTCTGCCCAAACCTCTGGACTATGAATTTACACTAATAGAAGCACTCTAACCAATGGGCTGAGGACCTACCAATGATTTGGAAGGAACCAGAGACTTATCAAGCCAGCAGTTTATTCCATCGCTGCTACAAGCCTGAACCAAGAACTTTGCAATTATTGTATGTATTTGATTCCTTTAACCAATTTTAACTCTCACCTTTCTTTCTTTTTATGAATAAACCTTTAGATTTTAGATACTAAAGTACTGGCCACAGTGTGATTTTTGGGTAAAAACTGAGTTATATATTGACCTGGGTGTGTGGCTGGTCCTTTGGGATCAGAAGAACCTTTTATTTGAAGGGATTGGTTTTAAAGAAACACTCATCTTTATATCCAGTGTTTTTGGTGGTGATACAAGGACTGGTATGCCTAAGGAAACTGCTTTTATGACTTCTTGTTAACCAGTGTGGTGAGACAGAGGTTTACTTTTGCTGGTTTGGGGAATTAGCCACCAGTCTTGGGGTGTATCTGCCCTATTTCTCAGGGGTTTGTCCTTTATTTGGCATCCTGGGTTGTGACCCACAAAGGCACAGTTACAACCCTGTACCTGTATTTTTGCATTATTTTCTTTCATAATTCTTCATAATGGTTGCAATCAGCTTCTATTACGAAGTTGTATTTTAGCTTCCCTATAACTTTGGTTTGGGAAATTCATTTTGTCTGAAAATTGCCAGATTTCCTCTGAAGGCCAAGGAAAATATTTCTGAAAATTTGAGAACACTAACCACAGAAGTTAGCTCCAACTTGCCAGTGTGTACACAAAACTTTGTCCAAAACTTTTTTTACATGCAGCTTAACTATAGTCAATGTTGCAAGTATAATGCCTGGCTGGTACGCATTGTAATATTATGTAGTAGAAAATCATTTTCTGAAAATGCAGAAATTTGTGGCATCTTAATCAGTGAAGTACATATCTCACTTGATTTTTAGGAACAGCACGCCACTTAGACTAGTCTGAAATACTGCTAGCTTGTGGCCTTGCACAGCAGGCTCAGATTAACCAATGTGCACTAGGTGCACTTCCACAGGGCCTCCATTTCAGTGGGGCCCCCTGACTACTGGGAGGAGGAGAAACAAATCCAAAAACATACAGGAGCAAAACAATCCAGGGCCAGGAAGGTGGAAGGGCAGAACAGTGGGAAGCCTCTGCCTGCATGCTGTGGTGAGAACCAATGGCCCGGAGCAGAGAGTCAGGCCATTCCCATAGGACAGGCATTGCTGCGGGTTGAGTGAGAAATGAACTCACTCTCCAACCCCCTCCCCAGGGCCTCTCACCCCCCAGGGTCAGGACCTGACTCCTCTCTCCCCCAGGGTTAAGGAAGGTGTGGGGGGCACCCCAATTGCCATAGCGCACAGGGCCCCAAAACTCTTTAATTCAGCACTAATGCTCAGCATAAAAAGCCCTCAACGGGACAGGCACATATTACGTCAGAGGCCACCATTGTTCATGAGGTTTTCATAATAACTATGAACAGAAGGCACTAGGCTTGCTGTAACCCAGGCACAGACATAAGAGAACAAAAGCCTTCTCAACAAGCTGGGCCACCAATCTGGAACCCACTCCCCAAGGAGCCCTACCTTTGCATAAGGAACCAGAATGGAGGGAAATTAAATAGCACACTCGATAGTAGCAGCCCATGGTGAAACCAAGGGCAGGATGCAGAACTGCCAGAGGTCCTGATCACACTTAGAGAGGAGGACAGAGAACTAATTACTGTTTGGATCATCTCATTTCCTTACCGCCCCCACTCCCATACTACATTCACACACTGCCCTGAATTTATGATGTCATTACCCTTTCCTCTCTGCCTCTAGATCCACTTCTGCCATAACCTCTGGAAGAAACGAGACAATGCTTAATGGCAATTGGAGTAATTCAGTTTTTATTTAACTGAATGTTTTGTAATTACATAAAGTATAGGAACACGTGTATGTAGCTGACTGTCTCCTTCTCAACCACCCTCTGTATGTTGCTTATTTTTGTAGACTGTTAATTCTTTGGGAGAGGAACTTTTTGTCTACTTCTGTTTGTACAGCACCTAGCACAACACGGCCATGACCTTAAAACAGTGACGGTGAGTGAAACATTGATGCATGAGGGCAAAATGTAGCCCAAGCTGATCTCAAAGACCTGGTGAACTATTGTTCAGAGCATAACAGCTGATTCGTTTAACCACACAATTACTGTACTACCAGTATTTAAACCATAAAGCACTTAGTGATTCTTTGAGTATGCAAAGCACCATTATGAAATCAATTTCTATTCTGGTTTATATAACCTAACCACTTAAAGCCTTAATTTTCTGCAATTAATTGTCGTATTTTCTGGCTTCTTAAAAATGGGACAAGCTTCCACCTGAACCCTAATCTCAGGCTTTTCTGAGCTAAACTATTTAATTACTGCATAGCACATTCACAGTCCCAGCAGCCCTTAACAAGTTCCCTTACATATTTTCTAGTTTAATATATTTATATTATTAGTTCAAATTGCACTTGCTTGCTGCCTGTTGTTCCAAGATCTGAATGGGTGAGGCTTTGGTTTGAGTGAGTGATATTCCATTTCACTGCAAATAAACAAACAACAGAATAACTAGCGGGAAGTCATGGCCATTTGGTGAGAAGGGCTCCATCTCAGCTGGGAACAGGCAACGCAGCATCATTTTCACTCCAGCACAAAGTGCCTATTCTTGACGACTCGACCAAAGGAAGCAGAAGCAGAGTGACTCCTAGCAAAGCACATCGGCAAGGCTGTATTTCACAGGAAGTAATGCAGCTCCTCTGCAGATAAGTTTCACTGAAGAACAAAGAATGATTTTGTTCAATGCTTCAAGAGTGATGCATTGAAACCTGGACCTAGCGTTTCAGCTCCTGAAAACAAGACTCAGAGAACTAAAACTAACTCCCTGCTTCCCCAAATTAAGCACTATGGCTTTCAAACCAGCCTCCATTTTCCATGTGAGGAAAGCTTTAAAAATGCCCATTGATCTTCACCCCTGCTTATATGTTTTATTAGACTATTTTGCCAAATACGCACAAGTTAGCACATTTGAGATAAACAGTAGAACAATAATAGCTAAATCTGTTGTGTAAAACGTAGCCCCCAATGCAGATCTGTGGTAAAGGTGAAGTGACAAAATATTTATGACTAAGAACAAGATAAGAGGCATAATAATGGATTGGCAGACAGTATTGTCATTAATTGAAAATATATCCTGATCTTAAATCTTTCCTGTATGCCATAAACTTCAGAGGCATACTATCCACCACAGTTGGTTTTCTAGCAGCTAAACATTTAACATGAGATAATGAGGTGTGTTTCTGAATGATACAAGCAGCATTTATTCAGGAGTCAGATGTAGTTGGGAGCCAAAAAAAGATGATCATATTAAAAACAAACAACAGAGCAAAGATTACCCTCTTGCCCCCTCTTTTAGCTTGTGCAGCACATTCTGATCAATGCAGAAGACAGGCTGTCAAGTACTCTGTTATAGTTTAATTTTCTATTTAATCTCAATTGTTTGCAATGCCCTTGCCCTCCTTTAAAAGCTGGAAAATATAATTCCTTTCTCTATCAATTTTGTACTTTCCCTCTCAGCAAAGAGTGACTGAATCCCACCCCACAGCTTTTCTCCAAGTGCCTTTTATAACATTTTTAAGGAGATTGTGTGGGGGGGGAGGGGGGAGAGAGCTTGGGGGAAAATAGTTAAAATAAGAATCTTCACACAAAATTTGAATGGAACCTAAAAGGTTAAAAAAAAAAAGTCAGCTGTCCCCTCCACCCCCCAATTTCTGTAGTGCACCCTTTCATTAAACAATAGTAGAATATTTTTACAGTGAAGTTCTCAATCACTCAAACTATGGTCTTCTAGAGGAATACAGTATTTTTTCTTATAAGGATTTTGGCATTTCCTAGTTCCAGCTAGGAAAAGAATTTCTGAGATTTCATGAGAACGGTCTGCAGGGGGTCACAGAATTTAAATAGTGTCTCTATGGCGACTTAGTGATGAACCTTCTAACATATCTTTTTCCTTGATGTCCCCACCTCTGATCCAGAATCAGCTATGGATTGGAAGGCAAGCTGAAAGACAGTGTGTTTACACTGGCTCTGGTCTCAAGGGTTGGAAACCACACTGGACGGATGTGGTTGCCCCCTAACTTGGCAGTTGGAGGCCACACTGGAAGGTTGTGCGTTTACTCTGGCTTGGGTGTCTAACACTGGAAGTTGTGTTGATGGTTGCTCAGATTCACTGGTGGAGGAGAAAAAAAAAAAAAGAATTCCAGACTGGGGATTTGTAGTTTATTTGCTTTCTCTTGAGATCACTGGAGGAAATGAGCCTCTGAAGGGTGGCTTTTGGTAAGATCTTTCCTTAAATCTTAAGACTGATATGGTATTGTAACAGAATAGTTCTCAAAAACAAAGAACCCCCCCCCCAACATCATTATATGTATCATAACAACATTGTATCGTGTGTGTATTCTCTTATATTTTATTCCATACACTGTTTACACACCCTGTTCATAATCCTGTGTGTTACCTGTATATAACCCATAGTTTGTGTTAGATGTATGAATAAAACTAGTTTTCATCCATTTCCCTCCTCACGTTTTGTTGATAATCCAAGTAATAGTAATTAAACAGGGAAGAAGTCTAAAGTTAGCACCTATGAAATATGTTCTTGTAACATCTTAGAGGTATCAGGAAGACAACTCTTAGTCCTGAGATCACACACAAGCAAAATAAGAGTTAATCTGATGGCATCATATCTAATGATTACCCTCTAATAATAAGTGGCTACACTCTTTTGTTACAGTAAGCATTTGGGTCAACAGATGTCATTGTGACAGTGAGAAAGGCTGTTCGTGTAGCTTTCTAGCCCGGAAATAGAAAGTACAGGAAAATCTCAACAAAAAGTCCTTTTCTTTCCCAATTTCCAGCCTAGTTCTGAAAAAAAATCAGTAACTTCTGATTACACTGGCTCTGGGATTAGCCCTTCAACATTAACATTTTGGGGTGATTTCTCCAGCCAAAGCTTTGAAACATTTGCAATTCTCTCATCACTCATTTTAAACCAATTCTCACACAGCATGAGCAGAGGAAAAGCGAAAAGAACCATATCAATCAGCTTTCTCCAAAATTAGGAATAAACTAGAAGCTACTGGACCTTAGCAAGACTTCCTAGAGCCACACTAACTGAAGTCAGCAACTCCTGGGGATAGCCCTGATGGTCCAGAAAATTGATCCCAACATGACCAACTTTTGCAACTTGAGTTCCAAAATTAGGCACTTAACTGGTCTGATTTCCAGAGGTGCCAGGCCTGTGCACAGAGTTCTCAGCAGCACTGTTGAATGTGATACATTCAACACTGGAGCCAGTTCCGCGTTCTTGCCCCAAGGCATTGTGTTCCAAATAGGTGTGGCAGGGGGTGGCATGCTCCTGCTGTTGCAGCACTTCCGGGCCCCTTACTCCTTTCCAGCAGCTCCCCTTACTGTTACGGAACAGGAAGGATTGTGGGAGGGAAGGAAGGAGCTGCCAATAGATTTTGGGCAGAGGGGGGGAACTGAGCTCATCCATTATTTGGGAAGGGGAAGTCCAGGAAGAGGTGCATAAGCCAACTCTGAGTTGCTGGGCTTTTTATGTGACCCCGTCCCCTGCTGTGGATAAGATATTGGTTCACCTGAGCAACTCCTTCCCTCTTCTCCCTTCCCCCTATCTGAAATCCCCTACTGGCTGCTGGGCAGCTTCTCTGCTTGTCTCTCATGCTTCTCACTGCTCCCTGAGGGTGAGGAACCAGAGACCTACAACTGAAATAGAACATGCCCTTAAGAATCCTTGAGCCCCAGCAGAGCAGGGGGCAAGCTGCAGCAGCCCTGAGGCAGGGGATGGAGGGAGCAGCCACTATTAATTGTGGGGGCTCATTAATTGCAGGGCTGGTGGCATTAATGGTGTATGGGGTGGGGGACAGAACCGGCCTGAACTGTGTTTGTGGGAGGCATGAATTGTATGTGGGGCTGTCATAGCAGGGATCCTTCTCCCTTCCCCCCAAAGTGCCTCACAAGCTGACAGGGCAGGGGTCCTGTTCCTACCTCCATAATATCCTCAGCAGGGACCCATGCCAAGCCAGACCCCAAATGACCAAAACACAGAACATATGTGTTCCATTACATGTCAAGCTACAGGCAAAAGATTACGATGTTTTTCCAATGATAAAGCCTGTTTTTTAAGGATCATCTCCCACCGTGAGATCCAAATAAACCTGTTCTACAATCTGTAACAGCTGCCATGCACCCCCAAACACACAGTTGAGCTGTCATAAATCGACAAGAGGTTTATTTATTTCCCACAGTGAAAGAATATTCTTAAAAAGAGGTTCTACAGTTAAAAGCTTTATAATCTGTCAATTATAAAGTGACGTGCAACAAAATATGGATGCTCCAATTTTTATCCTAAGTCACACATTTGCAAGTTTCAATGCCAAGGGTCATGCCTGTCTCTCTCACTGACTTTCCAAGATTCAAAATTTTGGTCAACATGTACTTTTCCTGCAGTCATTATTGAATTTAGGTAATACTAAGCTGTATCCAGACTTAAGGCCTGTCAGAAACAAAGGTTCTCCCATTTCTTCCTCTACAATCCAGTTTAATATTCTTTCCTGTAGCCAAGGATATGATCTCTAATCATTGGAAAGATTCATCAGCATCACCATATGCAGATTGACTTGCTACATTTTTAGCACAATTTTTAGGGACACAATTACATATGCCAAAGACCAGAAACACCATATGCTCTCTAGCAGACATGGTCTTGGGTCCTCTGCATTCTCTCAATTGTGTCTATTATTCTCTCAAACTACATAGTGCACAGAATAGAGTGCCCTAAAAATTTACACATATGCAAAACGGACATGAATACATGAAAATGTTGCATATTGTTGACTTATTCAGAGCCCATGATGGGCTGTGCTTCTGTGATATTCTGAACTATAAATCAAATGCACAGATAGGACAGTGTTTGAATCAACCAAAATAACCTACTCAGATTTCCAGCAGTAGATATTTTGGATACCACAGGCTAGACACACAGAGAAGAAGAAATATTTCCAGCACAAAAAGTATGTCCAAACTCACCACTGAAGTCCATGGAACCAAACCTCTTCCCCAATCAATAATTCTTTATAGAAAAGTCCTGTACAAAAGGAAGAAAACAACAGGTTCTATAGAAATTATTCTGAAGAGAGCAATAGAATTTAATAGAGACTGATATTCTTAACATAGGGGGTTTTAACCCTCCTTCAGAATTCTCTGGTATGGATTTAATTCTGTGAAATCCCATTGGATTGTCCAAAAATACATAGAAATCTTATTATTTTCTATGTAATTATACAGGCCAGATTGTGCCTTAAAAGCCACAATCCTGAACCAGGGGCAACACAGTTCTTCACTGCCTTAGGAGGACATTAGTAACAACCCCTCTAAGAAAGGCACAATTCAGTTGTTAGTCCCTACATAGCAGGGTTGTGGCAGGAGCACAATCAGCTCCATCTTTTAGAATAGAGGTGGGCAAACTATAGCCCATGGGCCACATCTGGCCAGCAGGACCGTCCTGCCCGGCCTTGGAGCTCCCAGCCGGGGAAGCTAGCCCCCAGCCCCTCCCCCGCTTTCCTCCCCCCCTGCAAGCTCCTGCCGGGCAGCACGGCTGCGAGAGCCGCCGGCCTACCCTAGTGCTCTAGACTGCGCGGCTGGCTCCGGCTGGACGGCGCGGCTACCAGTACTGGTGCTCTGAGCGGCATGGTAAGGGGGTGGAGAGCGGGGGAGTTGGATAAGGGGCAGAGAGGCCCCGGGGAGCAGTCAGGGGACAGGGAGCAGGGGGCAGTTGGATAGGCGTGGGAGTCCCGGGGGGCCTGTCAGGGGGTGGGTGGTGGATAGGGGACAGAGCAGTCAGGGCATAGGGAGCAGGGGGTGTTGGATAAGGGGTAGAGTCCCAGATAGCAGTTAGGGGTGGGGGGTCCTGGGAGGGGGCAGTCAGGGGACAAGGAGGAGGGGGGTTGGATGGGCCAGGAGTTCTGAGGGGGGCAGTCAGGGGAGGGGGCGGATAGGGGGCGGGGGCCAGGCTGTTTGGGGATGCACAGCCTTCCTTACCTGGCCCTCCATATAGTTTCGGAACCCCGATATGGCCCTTAAGGTTTGGAACCCCTAAAAGTTTGCCCACCCCCCGTTTTAGAAGCCTCTTCCAGACGGGCTTCAAAGTCCCTTTTTCTCTCCCTCCCCCAGAGTCACTGCTCACAGTCTATAGAGGTGTTCCATCAGGGATTCAAACATGTTAATGACCAGCAGCCCAAAGGTCCAAACCACACAAATCAGCCATGGTGATTTATTTGAAGAATCACGGTATTCACCCTCATCTTTAAATTCGCAACTTTCTTTCAAATGCATTTTCAAAAAGAAAAAATGTATTTCACATCCCCAGTACTACTGCGTACAACACAGATATTAGCAGCTAATTTCACATCAGCATTGCACACCCAACTTCTGCCCTTGAAGCAACAGACATATTGGCCTTCTCGACAAACTTCCACACCTTATGTGTCCTGAGGAAGGGGCAGCCTTTGCAGACCTTGAACTCAGTGAAGCTCCGAGACTGCTCTCTCCCTGCACCTCCAGAGAGGCCCTGCTCCCTGGCACAGCGGCAGGCATATGCTGCAAGCCCTGAAGGCCAATAGCTGTGGGCACACTCCCTTACTGTACTCTGAGTTGAATTAAGCATAATCTAGTCCTCAGTTATTACTACACAGTATTGGGTGTGCCAAAGCTCTCTGCCACTGAGAGAAGTACTGAAGTGGGGGGGGGAGCCACTGCAAGGGTTAACTCAGGACTTGCAGTGCACGGTCTTACCCGGAGAAGAATTTCCCTAAAGAGGCAATCATCCCCCATAATCTGGATCCTCTGGAGAGCCAGCAACAGAGGGTGCTTGCCCTAGGAAGCCTTCATTTTGAATCACCTGGGGCTCTTGGCCTGCTTGTGATTTACAGACGCACACAGCGCCAACTAGTGGCCAAAATGAAGTGTGGCCGACTCCTGTTGACTCAATTGGGAAACGTCACTCGCAGCTACAGTTTCATGATCTTGTCTTGCTAATTTCTTCTGCTTTCCCCTCCTTTCATTATTAGACAGCATTGGTATCACCTTGTCCCCACAGCAGGCTAAGAGAGCCTGTTGGTTTTAATGGATTTTAAAGGGGGGGGAGATAGAAAAATGTCAAGCTTGTGAGTGGGGTGGAGGAAAGGGAGTCAGGGATCTTTAAGATTGATTTCCAGGACAAGCAGTTCAGGCCTCCTTAAATCCCAGAGCAAAACTGAGGTTGAGTGCCCCTACGATGTGTATTTCTGGTAGTAATACTTGAGCCTATGAATGGTGCAGTAAAGTGATCACCCTGGGCTTAATTGGGATTCCAGACTATTAGGGGATGGAGCCATGCTCCCCCACTTTCTATTTGTCAGTGGGAGTTCCCCCTACACAGAGTTTGTTGTGCTGTACTTCAATCCAGCAGCAAGTTCTCAGCCTGCACTTGTGTGAGTAGAATGCTATTTTTTGTTGCACTGGGCAGCCCCTTTGAAAAAAAAAAAAAGGCACCTTTGAAAAGCACTATTTTGTAGGGAGGACTTTCCACCCTGACTGGCCTTTGTTACATGCTACAGCCATTTGAGGGTGAGGTTATAGAAAAAGTTATTCATCAGCGTTGTTAAGACTATCCTTTTCTAGTCTTTCTGTGCACATTTTCCTCTTTGCATGTTGTGTCTTTAGCCCATATTGTGGTTCATATTTGGGCTCTGATAATTAGTCAGGTATACCATGGATATCTTAATGGCAATGCTATTTTGTACTTTTCAGTCCCAATTCTGCCCATGGAATCAGACTTGTGTTCCCAAGGGAAGACTTTAGCTCTATATACAGAATTTGCTCTCATTTGCACTAGTATAAATACTTGACTTCAAAGCAGATAATCTGGATTTACACTGGTATGACTGTTAGCAGAATTTGCCCCCTAACTTTTATATTTCATGGACTTCTATTACTATTTTTCTGAGAAGTGCTTTGTTAATTTTATATAGTCAGAAATAGAATTGTAAAACGTTAACAGTCTCCCACCTGATTATTCTCTTATGTGGGTTATTATGAGTTAATCTTCTGTTCAGCTATACTGTATTTTAAATGGTTGGCATTGGCTTCTGTAGTGCTGGCAACCATCACTGATTTCCTCCAGTCACATTAACAAAGATGGAGGGCGAAAGGAGGATTTCTGGGCTTTTAAATAAGAACAATCTGAGCAACAATGTCCTGACTTTGCCCACTGAGATGCATTGGCAATTCATTTGTTATTTGCACCCAAACTGATTCTGCTTCAGAAGCATTACTTCATGCAGTGTAATCACAAAACCTCTGCTAAACCCACTGTCTTAGTTCTACTGAGCTATGGCATACTAGTGCTAAAAACTAATCACAAAGCCCAAACAAGATTGTCAAGGTGTTCTTGGCTGAAGTACAATCAAATCTTTATTGCAGCAGCACAAATAGTTCTGCTGCCATAGCTAAGGCTGTGTCAGCACTTCTGTCATGAGCTCTTATTTTCAGGGGTTTATATTAACTCGGATACAGAATTTCACTCCAGAATTTCAGGGCTTTGCTGAGGAACACATTTATTTAATTAGTTTGAATAAAAACAAAAAAAGCCTATTCATCTGAGTAGAGAATTATTACTCTATTACACTTAATTCTTGGAAGAAGCAAACTCCATGTCAGTTGTTAATCAAAAGCAGTATGTCACCATAGGATCTTATATTTTTACTCTCCTAAATGAAGTGGTTTTGCAGCACCCAGATGGAATCAAGGAATGAGAAGGTTCTTAACAAAAGCCTGTAACCTCCTGTCCCAGCAAAGCAAACACTACCCATCTGAAAGCTTTAAGGGCCCAATTCTGCAATCTGCTGTGTGCTTTCAACTCCCATGGAAGTCTATAGGAGCTTTGTTATTCATTTCAGTAGTAGCAGGACATGGAAGCATTCAGCAGCTCCTGCCTAAAATGGGTACCAGGGACACATAGAACAAGAGTTCCAAAGCGAACAAAAGTTCCTCTTTTAAACAGAGTTAGTGTGGGTCTAACTCCAGCTTTTTAGTTCATGCTTATCTCCTCTCCCAACAAATATATACTGCACAGATGTAGAAAAATATGGCGGGGTTACTCAGCCTTTTCCATCCATGACTACGGTAGTGTATAGGAATAGAATAGAGGCAGTCACTATCTATTTAAAAGGGGTACTACCCTATTCCTATATACTACAACCCCCCCTTTCAGCCACTTAAAACCAACCTCTTCAGTTTCATCTCAGAAAGCCTCTAAGTGAAGCTTCAAAGGCAGTTCCAGGTCCTTCAGCTTATATAACATGAATAACAGTGCAATGGACCCTTAATGATTAATGGTTTATGGGGTATTTCTGGCATCTGAGATGGATCTGATAATTAAGTAACTGAGTGAATTTGTCTGAATGGATGATCAGACACAGGCAATGGAGAGTATCATACCATCTCTCTCCCAGATGCCCATCCAGAGGGTATGGCTGGGAAAAAGGCAATTCTGCTTTCCCCAGCTGCCAGAATATTCCATTGGTGCTCTTGACAGTGAACACAAAGTTAAAATGGCCCCAGAATCAAGGGAGAGCAAATAGTAATTAAGGATGTGACTTAAATCCCTATTCCCTGGATTTGCACGGAGCATTCCTTCCCATATCACAGAATCAGGTTCATACAGCCTACACAAACCAAAAAGACAATTGTATTATGAAAAGTTGTTTTCATAATATGTGGAGCCTTTCTGAAATGGTATTACCAAAAATCACTCAAGAAAGCGTGGTCTTGAGAGTTTTTCAGTCAATTTTTCCAGCCTTAATTGGATTGGATGATTTGAATACGGAACTGTTATGAGCTGGTTAAACTTTGTTATGGGTTGAGTTAAGATCTCATTGAAACTGATGAGTGTGAATGCAGTGTTCATTTAAGATAGCTGTAAGAGATAGTTAAGGAGCCATACCTAAAACAAGGCCTGATGTCCAAAAAGAAACACCATGTGGGTTGAGGTTTCTACATATTGTTCTGACAAGGTGGAGGTATGTGTCTGTGGGCATGGCAAAGACTAGCTGGGGCATGGGGGGACAGATGAGAACCTGAGAGGCAAAGTGGAAAAGCTAAGGTGCTGCCGATAAGAATGGTGTTGCCTTGGGAGAAGACTAGAGAGAGAGAGAGGTTAAGTTCTGGATTGGGGTACTGGCTGGAAGAAATGTGAGGCTGAAAGCTACGAAACTATTCCTTTTGTTTTTGGTTTCTTCTGCCTGCAGAGAAGCATGACTTTGTACATTCCTTGTAAATGAACAAGATCGCATCCAAGAAAATACCAGACTCTATCATCAGTTTCTACTTCCAACTGGAACAACCTACATACAAGGTCCTGAACTTTGACTAGCCAGTTCAATTGAAAAGGGGTAACAATACAGGTAGGTATTCAAACTCATTTGGGTCTATCTGAACCAACCAACTGAACCTTTGTACATTTGAATCACTAAATAAAATTAAAACAGTGCTAGAGAGTATATTACTCTGAGTGGAGATGGGCACATTATTACTTCTCTATTGAGTATCATAAAAATGTTCAAGGTTGAGAAGAGGAAATGGGAAAAGTTTGGGTTGGAACTTTTTTTTATTCAAAAGAAAATAATGTAATTGGCATGAAAGACACCTATGCAATTTATTCTTTAAAAATATTTCTCCTGACCCTTTGAAAATGCCTCCCTCTATTTTTAGTAAGGATTCTTTTCAGAAGAACTTTGATTTAAAAAAAGAGAGAGAGAGTAAAAATTGCTTGATGGCTTAATGTCCCTTTAATGACCAGAGCTAATAAGGAAAATGTTTCTAACATTTCTGTCTCTGATAATGGTTCCATTGTTTTGATCTTAGAGGCATAAATGAAACATATATTCTGTGATGCATTCCCCTGACTAAATCACCTGTAAGATTGCATTTTGTATTTGAGAACTATTTTGCATCATCTGTTCCCAGAATATGATGCCACTGCTGCTTTGATGTGGTTAAGTAATTTTTGCACAATCATATAATAGATTAAATTATACTTAGTCTTCCTTGAAATTTTTTTGATGAGGGCTGAATGTTAGGGGTTGCTTAGAACCGTTCACTCCAACTGAAGCCAATGGAGTTGAAGGCACTCACCACCTTGCAAGAAATGCTCAGCATGTTGCAGAATCAGGCCCCCTGTGCGCATTCCCCTGTCTGCTCTGTATAATTCTAGCGTTCGTACATCTTTGTTCCCAGGACTATGAGCTGGAATATCAAACAATGAAGATTTCTTTCCCCTCCTTGACTGCCTTTAGAACATGTAATAAAAGTTACTGCTCTGATTGCCCTAATGTACTATTCCAAGAAGAGGGTGCAGGCTTACAGGCAAAAAGGTTTACGAGCTCTAACCTGCTCTCGTTAAAATCAACAGGAAACTTCCCCTTCTCTTTGGTGATGTGGGAAGGAGGCTTCAGCTGGAAAATGAGCCTGGAATGATTGCTTCTCTCTTTGCATTTAAAATAGTGTTTAACGATGGGATTAAACAATCAACAAAACACACATTAAGCAGATATTTGCATTAAAATGTCTCTGTGTTAGCTGGTCCATTTTCGGGAAAAAGTATTGTCTATCTGGTATGTCTCACTTAAAAATACAGCAGAGCATGAATAGTCTGGTCATACAAAGCTTTTATCAAATTAACAATCTTTGCTGGAATTCCATAGCGTCTCAGGATCCACCAGTGGTTGGCATTGTTTTAGCTGATATGATTTCCACCATGATTTTGCCCCAGTGTAGATTGAGGTGATCTCCATTTAATATATATTAGCTGGTTGTCATTAAGCCTAGCTGGGGGAGCCTAGGTTTAAGCACAATCAGCATGTGTTAACCTGTGACTAGACTAGAATCAAAATCATGGTATATTAGCGAACAAGATGTCAACCACAACCTCTTTGCCCAATCTAGACAAGGCTAATGCATAGGGGGAATCATGTTTTAGGTTTCCCGGGTTAACAGAGTCTTTTTTAATTTGCCCTAGTTTGTGTGAGTTCACCCCAATTAAGTTTTTTCTTTGAGTTGTTTTGCTTTGAATTAAACTAAAACCTCAAAGTGAAACTCATCCAGGCTGAAACTGCAACCATATGAAACCTTGAGGTGGCTGAGGTTTTTTGAAAATTTGGCCTAAGCTCAAATCAAAATGCTTGCCTTGGTTGGCAAATATGCTCAGAGTTTCGGGTTTGTAACAAAATCAGAAGCTAAGTGAGTTCTGCCAGGTTTCAGGCTTTGTTCTAGAAGAATGAAATAGCCCCAGTAGCAAATTCTTTCCCAATAACTTCCCATGAACTTCCTTCCACTGAAGTTAATAGTAGCGTTCCCACTGACTTCAACTGACACAAGATCAGACCCTAAATATGTAAATCCCAACACTTTCCAAAATGAATCCAGAAGAGTCTGTATAAGAGGAATCTTTTAGCCTGTCCCTTATGTAAGATAACATATCCTATGTCAGAGTGGTCTATCTGTGGCCCACTGTTCTAATCTGATGTTTTGTTTGGAAAATTGGAGATTGAGTCACTAATTAATTTACTTTTAGCGTAATTCACCCAGAAGACTTCTGAACAATTAGTACTCTGCTCTGAAGGACAAAATTACTTTGACAAAGTTATGCCCCTGGGCTACGCAATGATGTGTGTAGTGGTGGAGATTTTCAGTATATGCCTAGAATTGACAGAGATTCGATACATAGGGATATCCCTTAGGATTCATTTATGTGATAACTTTACTTTTGTTGGCACGGTAATATGTTGTCTTTTAACCCGATTTAAGGAGGAGCTGGTCCCAGCTTTAGTCCTCATTGTTTGGGATATCAAGTTGAAATCAAGATTATTTTGACAAATAACAAGCATAGTATGAATTCTACCTGTTCTATAAATATTGATGGCTTTAATACATTTTGTTCTGCACGTATGCTGCTTAAAGTTATACTTCCATATTTTGAACCAGGCTGCTTGACTTGAATGGACTTCATCTTGATTTTGCTCTGGTATAAGTGAGATCAGAATCAGGCCCAGTGCATCTGGAAGGTTAGGGATGTTGGGATGCCATTAGGAGTGTGTGTCAGGGCACTTGCCATTACTGGTGGGTAGGAAGTCAGAAGGCTTTCATCAAGTAGAAAGAGAGGCAGGGATGTTTAGAGTCCCACAGTTAATCTTTCAGGGTGTAGATGGTCAAACAGGACATTGGAGGAGGAGGTTGTGTGTGCTGTGAAGGGGCTCTGACAAAAGAGGGAACTATGAGGCACAGGGCCCTGTCTGTCACATGGAAATTTAACCTATGCTTAGGACTGTCCATCCAGGCACTGTGAGTCCTTTGGTGTTATCAGCTACTCTGACTGCCATAGCTAGTGGTCCCAAGAATAAAAGAGATAGAAGCAGGGAAAGAGGACATTGCTGCTGGGTGCCTCTATGTGAGTAAAATTATTTTGATGGCTGTATTTATATATAAATTATATAGATATAACTTTGTACAGCCCCCTGCCCCTGAACTGCCACCCAGGATTTAATCTAGACTGTATTCTTTGAGAGGCAGAGAAAGGAACCTCAGCTGTGTAAATAAGTATAGCTCCACTAAGCTCTGAGTGCCAGCCCTGTCTTCACTATCGGTACAGTAATCTCTTGCTAATTCATATTGATGTCTGGGAGACCCATTGTGAATTAATGATTTTTTTATATATATTCTAGCAAGTAGGTGAATAAACATGATTACAAAAAAATCAAGGACAGTTGATAGTAAAAGAAGAGTTGTAAAATTTGAAGAAAACAATAATATGATTCTTCACCAAAGAGCTGTGTTGAGAAGTAGGGTGGAGTTGCTGGGGTTTTGGGTAAAATATCAAGCTGGTTGGGAAGTCGTTCTGCCCCCCAACCCCTTTGTACCTCCCTGAAATTTTTTTAGTTAAAATATGTTTTGTTTTTGTTTTTTATCAAAATTTGTGTTTTTGTTTTAATTGAAAAGCAAAATGTTTTCAGTTTTCAAGTTTTTCAAGGGTTCCCCCCACCTAAAACTGGAATGTTTTTGACATACAGGGAATGTTTCTCAAATCTTCATTTTGTTGCAAAAGTCATTTTCCATTGAAAAACTGTTGCAACAGAAATTTTTTGACCAGCTATAGTAAAAATCATTTGGTTTGTAGCTCAGTGAAGGGAGAATTAGAATATCTACTAATATTTTATTTTTATTTTTTCTAGATTTGAAGTAGGGCCATTTTGCCCTCTGTGACATATCTAGTATTAAGTATTATCGGTACCCATCCCTATTTATGCAGAAGAGTAGAGACATTACATTCAATATATTCAGCAAAAGAAGGAAAATAGAGGTGATCAAATCTGGTAAAATTATTTGCACTATGCATTGCTTGATAAATAATATCCACTTCAGAGCTGAGTACGTGCTAGCAAAGGTTAATGGTCTTACTGATGTATTGTTACTTTAGTAGTGGCGGAAACTCAGGGTACATCTACACTACAGGGGGGAGTCGATTTAAGATACGCAAATTCAGCTACGTGAATAGCGTAGCTGAATTCGACGTATCACAGCCGACTTACCCCGTTGTGAGGACGGCGGCAAAATCAACTTCTGCGGCTTTTTGTCGGCGGCGCTTACTACCACCTCCGCTGGTGGAGTTAGAGCGCCGATTCGGGGATCGATTGTCGCGTCCTGACGCGACGCGATAAATCGATCCCCGAGAGGTCGATTTCTACCCACCGATTCAGGCGGGTAGTATAGACCAGACCTCAGTTTGCTGTCACTGAAGTCAGACAAGAGCCTAAATACTGTTTGACACTAGCAATAGAATATTGGCAGCAGAGAGCTTTAACTTTGCTGCCCAAAGTACATTGCAAAATTACTCCAAGAACATACATGAATACTATAGTGCTACACACTTGCCAGTTCTACAAGGAAGCATGGTTTATGTAACCACTTGTCCAGATAAAACAATTTTATTTCCTACAGTTTCTTTTTTACTGTCAAGTTTTAAGAAGCATGATGCATGCATATTCTCACACAGCCAGTGGAGCTTTGGACTCTTTTGCTGAAGTATGAATAAAAATAAGGAGAATTATTGGATGCAATAGTGCAACCAGTCAGAGTCAGAAAATATCAGCGCACAATAAGGTAGTATATAGTTAGCCGCATTAGTGACACAAGCTGGTACTTATCAAAATGTAGGACTATGGGTGATGGTATTGACTCTTCTTAGATGTGAATACACCTCTACCCCGATATAACTCTGTCCTCAGGAGCCAAATAATCTTACCGCGTTATTGGTGAAACCGCATTATATTGAACTTGCTTTGATCCGTCGGAGCGCTCAGCCCCGCCCACCCGGAGTGCTGCTTTACCGCGTTATATCCGAATTCGTGTTATATCAGGTTGCGTTGTATCGGGGTAGAGGTGTACTTTGAATGTGCTCTAACACTTCTGCTTCCTTTTACAGGGGGTGGACAATAGATAGACAATCCAAATCTTATGCAAAATAGTCTGAGCTGAAAAAAGAGCCATAATTGAGCATGCAAGAGTGAACCTGATAAAAACCACTTCCACCCACGTAAGTAAATGATGTGCTGCTTTCCATTGATGAAAATATACCATGTCCCACATATATGCAACACACATCCACTGTGGAAGTTAAGGTTGGAAAAGGCTAATACAACTGCACGACAAGGATGATCTAGTGTATGGATTTGGATTAGGAGGCAAAACATAGATCACTCAGGAGTTCAATGATGGATCAAAATCTCAGCTGTTGTAAATCGGCACAGCTCCACTGGCTTCAAAGAGCCATGTGAATTTATACCGGCTAAGGATCTGACCCTTTAAGTTATTTTTGCTCTGCTTGGATGGGAGACCAAGGACAACCCAGGCACTGCAGGAAGAGTTGCTGATTCAGTAGGTGGTGGTGTTTCGCTTTTTAGTCAGTACAAAGGTGATAAGAGCTCTAGAAATACTTGGAAACGAATGCTGAACCAGTGCCCTAATATAATGACATATAATAGGGATCTATGCCCACTAGCTGGCAGGTGTCTATGCAAAAGACATCTTTCTCTTGCAATTTATTTTCTCTCCCGATGGTCAAGACTGAAGTGGCTCAGAGGTTTAGTTGGGCTAAATACCCAAAAACTGGATGCTTGTCCAAACTTTTCTCGTATAAAACTGGGCGGGAAATATGATAAATGGCTTTCCTTGTAGGAACTCTGGATGGAAAGAAGCACCCTTAAAAACAGCCTGTCTCATAGCTTCCCCTCTCCTCCTGCCTCTAGTTCAGGCCTGGCTGAAACCTGGCAGTACAGTGGCAATTAAAACTAATGAGAAAATAAAGATTAACCAGACATTTGTGGCCCTCAGAAAAGTTTGTCTGGTTCTGTTTCCCTGTTGGGTGAAGCTTCAGGTCAGTTCTTATTCTAGCCAAACTGCTTTGTTCATCCTTAACTCTCTTGTGCCTTATCTGGAATTTAGCTATAACTGTAGCAGCAACTGAATCACCATGTAAGTTGACACAAATCTAGCCCCGTGGTTCTAAGTTTATTTTGCTAATGCACCCAGAGTCCTCTAAACCTGATGTCCCCCAAATTAAAGATAATAAGCTTAATGAATGTGCAGACTTTAAGAAAACAGGTTCATGAACAAGATGAACTATACATTCAGGAGGGGATTATAATTCTCCCAAGGCCATTGGAAAAGGCACAGGCCATGTGGGATAATGTCAGTCCCTTGGAGATCCATGCTAATAGCAGTCACATGGTTGGTAACGAACTCTGGAGTGGAGAGGAAGGTAACATTTTTGGACATTGTCTGAGCAAAGAGGTGAACTCAAAAAGTGCCTGTGAACAGGGGTAAGGAGAGGATAAGTTCAACTAAAAAAACCTGAGCAGTTTATTAATAGAGCTGTGCAAAAATTTAGAGCTTAGATGGAGAGTGAGAGTTAGGAGTCAAAGTTCCATATTGTTGTGTGGTGAAAACACACAATCTTTTGTGGCTTCTGCAGTCACAGCGACATGAGCTGAAGCACATATGGCTACAGTAAAAGCAGATGAGATGTCTGGACTAGTTAATAAGGCATTAAAATAGATAACATGGCAGGGACAAATCTTGTAAGAAGAGTGTAACAGATTTATTTACATGGGGGAGGAAGTTGCAAATAACTGAAGAATCCAACAGTGCTCTAGCTACCTTTTCTTCAAAGGTTTCGGGGGGGGGGGGGGTAGCCGTGTTAGTCTGTATTAGCAAAAACAACGAGTCCTTGTGGCACCTTAGAGACTAACAAATTTATTTGGGCATAAGCTTTCGTCGGCTAAAACCCACTTCATCAGATGCATGGAGTGAAAAATACAGTAAGCAGTGTATGTGTATATATATATATAATACACACACAGCACATGAAAAGATGCCTTACTAAGGGAGGGGGGAGGGATAGTTCAGTGGTTTGAGCATTGGCCTGCTAAACCCAGCATTGTGAGTTCAATCCTTGAGGGGGCCACTTAGGGATCTGGGGCAAAATCAGTACTTGGTCCCGCTAGTGAAGGCAGGGGGCTGGACTTGATGACCCTTCGGGGTCCCTTCCAGCTCTAGGAGATAGGATATCTCTATATATTATATTATTATTATATAGTTAAGGTGTAAGTGGCCTATTCTCAACAGTTGACAAGAAGGGGTGAATATCAAAAGAGGGAAAATTACTTTTGTAGTGCTAATGAGGCCAATGCAATCAAGGTGAACGGTCGGCCATTTCCAACAGTTAACAAGAAGGTGTGATTATCAGCAGAGGGAAAATTACTTTTTGTAGTGACCCATCCACTCCCAGTCTTTATTCAGGTCTAATTTGGTGGTGTCTAGTTTGCAAATTAATTCCAGTTCTGCAGTTTCTTGTTGAAGTCTGGTTTTGAAGTTTTTTTGTTGAAGAATTGCCACTTTTAAGTCTGTTTTTGAGTGTCCAGGGAGATTGAAGTGCTCTCCTACTGGTTTTTGAATGTTACAATTCTTGATGTCTGATTTGTGTCCATTTATTCTTTTGCATAGAGACTGTCCAGTTTGGCCAATGTACATGGCAGGGGGGCATTGCTGGCACATGATGGCATATATCACACTGGTAGATGTACAGGTGAACGACCCCCTGATGGTGTGGCTGATGTGGTTAGGTCTTATGATGGTGTCCCTCGAATAGATATGTGGACAGAGTTGGCAATGGGGTTTGTTGCAGGGATTGGTTCCTGTGTTTAGTGTTTTTGTTGTGTGGTGTGTAGTTGCTGATGAGTATTTGCTTCAGGTTGGGGGGCTGTCTGTAAGGAAGGATGTAATGGGGTTGGGACTCACCACCACAGCGCCTCCTACTGGTTGTTCCGGGAATTAGCTCAGTCCAGTGGAGCGCCCCCTCTTGGTGGTGTCCCAACCGTCATCTCGCCATCGGTTGGCGTGTCTGAGCCCTCGTCGCTCACCAACTCGCAGTGTTCTCTTCGGGACCACTGCCCTCCGGCAGTGCCCCTCTGTCTTTCCACACCCCCTTCCGGGGGGGGGGGGTTCAGCAGTCTCCTTGTCCAGCCACCGTAGTCAACCACACACCCCAAAGTCTAATCCCTCCCATCAGGGATCTGGCGTGGTCTGTACTGGCCGCTCCCTACGGCCAATGGCTAGATGTACTGCAAGAGGGTAGGGGGGGACCCAGGCCCGCCCTCTACTCTGGGTCCCGACCCAGGGACCCTCTGGCGGCAGCCTCGCTGTCCTCCTACTCTCCCCTCATCTGTCCGTTTCTCTGGGCCGCTTCCCCTACAGCCCCTTGCACCCGCTAGGCCCTTCCACTCAGGGCCTGCAGGCCTCAGGCTAGAGCTCTCCTCTGCTCCCTGAGCCTGGCCAGCACTGCGCTGTCCGCGGTGCTAGTCTCCCAGTTTGGAGATAGACCTTCCCCTCTCAAAGGCCTGGGACAGACTGACTGCTCTCTCCCTGTGCAGTCTTTTATAGGGCTGAGCCTGGCCCTGATTGTCTGTCTCCAACCTGGGCCCTGATTGGCTCCCAGTAAGCCCTTCTCTCATTGGCTGTGTGTCTGCGCAGGCCCACTGGCCTGCCGCAGCCCATAATCTCAGGGAGTGGGGCAGCCGCCCCACTACAAAGGACTGGCCTGTCTCCCAAGGTCTGTGAGAGTGAGGGATTGTCCTTCAGGATAGGTTGTAGATCCTTGACAGATTGACAGAGCCAGAAGGGTACCCAGAAGTCACCTACTACAGGACAGGCCCAACAAAGAAAGTAACAGAACACCACTAGCCGTCACCTACAGCCCCAACTAAATCCTCTCCAGCGCATCATCAAGGATCTACAACCTATCCTGAACTATGATCCCGTATTAGTGCTGTTAGGAATTATGCTCAAGACCTCAAAGGGCTTTTTTCAATTACAACCGTGCTGTTCTCCAGTTCATTGTTATAGTATATGAGAATTAATGGTCTATTTTTTTTTATTGTTTAATTCCCCACCTCAGTCGTCTTAGTTTACTCTTCTTTATATTGACTTGAATAAGTAACTCATGCTCTTAGGCTATTTCAAGCCATTCTGAATTGCACTGACTTCTTGGTGTCATAAGCAAATGTTATCACATTGCCATAAGATTCTTCTCATATAAAAGATTTGTCCTGATAATGCTGAGGGCCAAGGCACTCCTCCCTATCTGAAGCTGTTTTCTTTCATATGCATCCCCTGTTTTTCATACCCAGAACTATTCTTTATCCATTCAAGCAGCTCACTGTGGAATATTTTAGTGTTTTGTAGATACATCTTTTATGAGAATCAATACCAATTATCCCCCCAAAGTTCATGTAATCAGTAATTCTATTAGTCCTGTAGGCAAAGTAGCTCTATCACTTAAGCATTCCATCATTTCTCGAGAATAATGGTGCTAAGAACAGCTTTGTCCTGTCTATATTAGCTGACAAACCATTCCAACACCACTTCAAGAGTTGCTCCATGATCTTCTTCAGCGAAGTGTCAATTCCCTTATGTTGAAATAGCTTTTGGGGCTCTGTAACCTTTCACGTCCCTTATTTAGTGAGCCAATGTTGTATAGTGGTTAAAGGACAGGCATTTTTTGTGAAGGAGGGCACCTGGATAATACTCTATTGACCTTTGTAAAGCATTTTGAGATTTGGGATAAAAAGGTGCTTTATAAACCCTGGATGTTGTTCTGATCCCTCATTCGCTTGAAACATTTGTATGGCAAATTGATTTTAACCTCATTCAATTCATTTCCCATGTTAAGTCTTTTCGGGTTGAGCATGGACCAGTGATGTTCACGGTGGTATTGGAGGTACTGAGAATACTTCATGCCACAGCCTGTACTTTTGACTCATGCATTCCTTGATTGATGAAAGCTGATGGGAAAGAAGTTAGTCCATTGCCAATGCAGATTGTCTACACATTCTATAGGAAAGGCAGAGGACTGGCTTCTGTGAAGGCATGGCATTATTGAACAATGTAATTTAATGCTGGCAATCTGTTTGTCTACCATACAGTGTCTCATCTACCATTTCTGGTTAAGATGACTTAAAAGGATGTGGCGAGATAGCTGTTGTAGCACCTGGATGCCTCAGATCTCCTGGAGCCTTATCAACCTTGGTACAAATCTGGGTACAGCCAAGAGATGACGTCTGGTGGCATATGATCTCCCTCTTGGTAATGGATGAAGTTCAGGGTAAAATCCTGGTCCCATTTAAGTCAACGAGAGGTTTGTCATTGACTTCAGTTGGGCCAGGATTTCATCCTGGGTGTCTATGCTGATATTGTTAGGATTATCAATGGCCTTTGGAAGTGTTGATCATGAGAGGTCATTGGTTTGCCCACAAACCACATCAGGAGTAGATGGGGCTGCAGTTTTAGTTTGTTTTTTTAAAGAGTATTTTTGTGGTTTGCTTTGCTCTTGGAGGCTAAAGTACACCTCTACCTCGATATAATGCTGTCCTCGGGAGCCAAAAAATCTTACCGCGTTATAGGTGAAACCGCGTTATATTGAACTTGCTTTGATCCACCGGAGTGCGCAGCCCCGCCCCCCCGGAGCACTGCTTTACCGTGTTATATCTGAATTTGTGTTATATCGGGTCGCGTTATATCGAGGTAGCGGTGTATTTAAAAATAAATAATACCCAAACAATAAGACACGGTGGTTCAAATCCTTTGCTCAGTTATAATTGTTCAGCTGAGTAACTTCATTTGGGTTGCACAGGTGTAAATGATGTAGAATTTGTCCTGATGTATGTGTCTATTGTATGCAGATCCAAGAACTCTCAGAATGAATTATCCTTGTACGAAAATCACATTATGTAAATGACATTACAAATGACATATAACTTCTGAATCAAAAATCAGCATTAATAATTGCTGAAAGTTCTTTAAAGAAAATCGCATCTCTAGCGATAACAGCAGCTCAGAACTTCAGAGCTTGCACCCTGCACTCCTGTATGCTGCGATTCTGCTACAGAAATCCATAATGATAACTGAAACTGGTGTCAGTCAGAGCCAGAGGGAACAGCATGAGATTCTGATTTGTAAATATCACTGGACCACTCCGAAGTGGTCTCATTTCTGGCTCTGCCTCAAGCACCATTTGAAGGGCTAATTCTGTTTCATTTCTCTCTGTTTTCAGCTATTTAGCATAATTAATTTGATCAGCCTAGCGAAAGGAATGCTGCTTTCTTTCATGCCACAATGATGTCATTTCTTTGACCCTTATTTTTATCATACTGGTGTGGGGGGGAAGTTAGCACTGCTAGTGCAATACTCACTCACTGTTTCTGTTAGCAGGTATGTGGGCTAAACACTTGCCATGCTAGGCTAATAACCCACTGGGACTAGTATTTACTGCTTAAACAAGAAAGAGATCAACCTGCCTCGCAGAGTGACGTGTGTTATATTACCTCACTGCAGCAGGTAACTAACACCATTTGATGTAATGAAAGCTGATATAAACTTGGAAAGCATGATAAGTGTTAAAAATTGAATGGCATCCATAATATGGAAATGTCACTTTTTCTCAGAATCTTGTACATACTGATAGGTGGCATCTCCGTGGGTAACTATGGAACAGGGGCAAGCGTGGCTGGATACAATACAAATCTTTGCTTTAACTTGAACTCAAAATGTTAAAGTTCCAAGAAGTTCTGATCACTAGAGTGCTATAGGTTCCTTTAGATAGGTCCCAGTTTTGTTCTGTGTGTGGTGTGGTTTTTTTGTTTTGTTTTTAACATGGACAGTGACTACCATTTTCCTCACCCCGGCCCTAATTCAGCAAGACACTTAAGCATGTGCTTACCTTGAAGTACGTGAGAAGACAATGGGACTAACATGCTTCAGCACCTTGCTGATTTAGGGTCTGTGTGCCTGATTTTGTACAACTGGCATCTGTGCTACAGGACTAGGCCCTCTATACCTTATCTCTATTCTGAGAACTGTGCTTGCTCCCAGTAGGCATCTGCAGCCTAAGGAGATGTTCTGAGGACAATGGGCAGGATTTTCAACAGTGCCTAAGGGAGATAGGCACCCAGCTCCCACTGAAAGTCAATGGGACTTAGGTGCCCAACAGTTTTTTGGCATTTTTGAAAATCCCACCCGATATTGTTTAATTCTCCCTCATTAGAATCCTAGCCCCAGCTGGTCTGAGGAGTGAGATGTCTAATCGCGCACACTACCTGAGCCAAACTTTTTGACGTTGCTGTACAGTGAGTCAGGACCAGCCACTCTTGTGTCTTTATCTTCCATATGATATGTAGGGCCGTGTACCAAATTTGCAGAACCACCAAGATGTGCACACACATCAACCCACAAGGTCACCTTGCTGTAACCCTTGTCCCTTACTCCATCCCCTCCCTCCTTTAAGTCACCCTCATTCTTTCTTTCAAATGTAACAATGAGGCTGTAAGCTCATTGGGGCAGAGACTGTGTTAGTTCTTTCTCTGAAGTACCTTGTGCAATTTTGAGTGCTATAAAATTATAATAGACTAGACAGACTATGGTCCCTATAGACCCTGGGTGTAATATATGAACAGCACAATAGGATGTCTGGCATTGATTACACACACACAGAGTTACAGATAAAGCCATTCAGGCTTGCAAATGTGTCTGTCTTCCTCAGTTTGACTCATTCAATCTTCCCTCATTCTTTTTTTTTTTATAGCCGTGTTATGATGATAATTGGGTTTACGTTCAAAGTGAAGTCATTTTGTAAGACATAGAGCTCAGGGTAATACTTTCATTTTTATTTTACGGGCTCTTGTTTGTTTTGTTTACAATTATCAGCGCCTGCCGAGGCTTCTCCAGAGAGCCTTTTTTTTAAGAAGCAGGTGCATTTTCGGCTCATGTAATGGATTTGCAGATATTTGGCCATAAATAGATAGTGTTAAATGCTGCTGTAAAAATGAGATAAATGTTTATTACCCAAAAGGTTAATAAAGAATCCACCTGGGACCCTTTAGAAAAGAACTAATCCCTTTTAAGCCTGTATGAAACCAGTGACAGTTGTGCAAGATTCACAAGCAAATTGCTTGCCTAAAAGATCCTAAAAGCACAATAAAATAAATAAATAAAAATTCCCAGGCTGCACACAGAGTAAATGGCGTGCAAGGCATTCGGGAGATAGGTGCCATTTATTATCTAATGTAAGCACTTAGTACTGGCATCTGTTTACAAATTTCCACACTGAGCATTAGGCAAGACCCATGTAGGGTTTTGCTTTCATTTCAAGCCCTGTTATGAAACAGTATGATTTTTAACACTAAACCTCTGGGAGGGGGGAAAAAAGACTTCTGAAACAGTCAACAAATAATACAAAACGTCAGTCAGAAACGAAAGCAGCACATGCCAAGACAGCAGGCGATTAATATATATATCTTTACTGAACGTATGGGTTCGAACATGTAGCCTTGATGGCTTAAAAGGTTTGACATTTTGCTTCCTTTACCCTTTCTGTGGTGTATGGAAATAATGTATAATGGTCTGGATGGAAATATAGAATTTATTTTCATAAGTTCATGGATGATGTCATAGCTGACAGATCTGACAATTTTCCACAAATAAGTGCAAATAACTTCCATATTTTTACCTAGTCCAATGTATTTATATAACACAAACTCCTTTAAGTTTGTTACGTTTTACCATTTACTTGGCTTCTCACATCTGGCCACCTGTTTTAGTTTCCCTGAGGGAGGTGCAATTTTCAGATCCCCCAAATGCTTCCCTTGTGTCCTCCCAACACTTTCCAACATCCACTCTCCTCTGCACACATAATTCAAGTCTGTTAGTTATAACTCTCCTTTCCCCTAGCACTTAATATATCTAGCAACAGCTTCTCTCAGACTGTGGCCAAATTTGTCCCTGGTGTTCAGTAGCCTCATGGTGTAAGAAATGAAGCCGAATGTTCTATTTCTACATATCAAGGCTGTTATATATCCTTTCTACATACTATCAGTGGAATTGCACCCGGGATTAAGTTGGCCCTCTGAGCTTTTACAACCTGGGTGTCAGCGCCCCCTTCTGGCTGGTTGCTATAATGTTGCGATGAATCTTCTAAATACATTTCCCAAAAGGAGCTTAGATATGGAAGGACAGGTAATATGGGAATCACCAAGAGAGATGGTTTGTCTCTACTTCATGTGGCAGCCCATTTCTCCTATCCTCTACCACCTTGTGTTTTCTCCTGGGGGCAGTCTTCTTCTTTTAAATCAAGAAGCTTCTTCAGGAATCACAATTTACGCAAGGTGAGATCAAGGGGCCTAATACATCTAGTACAAAGGAAGCAATCCCTTCGCTGCTGGACCCACTGATCTGCCTGCTTTAAAATTAAAAGGCATTCCAAGGGCTTTCCCAACATTTGGGCCCCCGAGTAAAATGTGCTATGGGTTAGCAGAAGCCAATTTTTGTATAGGAAATCAGTGGTCTTGTCTCTACTGGTATTTTACTGCTGTAGCAAAGACTACTGCTCCAGAATTGGACTTTTACTCATGATGCTGTAGCATAACGCATAGTAACTGAGCTGCTTTAATGCTTACACCATAATCTTTTGAGAAGGAAGGTTGCCATCTAGGTGTTCAGTGATTAAAAGTTGAAAGTGAATAAGTACCTCTGCTTTTTTTTTTTTTTTTTTTTAGGATATGCAAACTCCATCAATAATTTTGATATACTTTAGAGATGGGTTTGAGCTAAGAATTTCTGACCTCAATCTGAACTTCCCTAAATTCAGGGTTTTCAGATTTGGGTTATTAATTCTGGCCTGCTGTAGATGGAGACCTATGAGCCACCGAGTTCAGCTCCCGACTTTTCCTATAGATCAGTGGAGGGCAGAGCTACTCTCCATCTCTGATGTAACTTTTTCAGGAAAGTTCTTAAAGTCTAGATATGGAAATCAGTCTTCTGAGAGTAGAGTGTGCAATGCAATGTGGCCCAAAATAACTGGGAACTCCATTTTATCTCTATCACGCTGACACCAAACCGAGAGAGCTGTTGGCTGGCTCACCATTAAGCACAAAGCACTTCTTTTTTGATTACTGGGATGGCTAGTTGTACTCTTGTACTGGATCAAATTCTACCCTTATATTCATGTGTCAAGGCTCTGTTTTAGGATACAGGCAATCTGGCTTCAGTTACTGGCTCGCTACAGTGTGACCTTGGTCAAGTCATTTAATCTCTTTGCCTCAGTTCCTCATCTGTAAAAAGGGAATAATCATTTCCTAATGTACATGGGTGTCATGAGGATAATTCTTCAATGTTTGTGAGACATCAGATACTCTGAAGAAGAGAGTTCACAGAAAGATCTATCCAGATAGATAGACAGCTGCGGGCAGAATTTGACCCACTACCGTCTGTGCCTTTACTCAACTCCTTGTGTCTATGCATTCTTCCCTTTTCATACAAATTCTTCCCAAGAATAATCTCCGATTCATTTGCAGAGTGCACATGAAATGTAGTTAATATTTTCCACCATTTTTATACCTCACTTCTTTATGCTGTCCATCCTCTCCTATTTATTATAATTGAGATCTCCCAACAATTCCAGTTTGACCGAGAGAGAGAGAGAGAACCTTGAGAGTTGTTTGTTTTGCTAAATTCACATAGCTTCAAGATATAATTGTTCCCTTAGGCACACATACTTCACCTTTTGTCCCCATGACAGGATTTAGGAATGTCTGGCTTATTCTATGTAGCAATGGCAGACCATTTGCTAAAAGCAGTACTAAAGGTCCTGAGATATCACTGCATATCAGAAGTTTATACCAAACATTTCAATCCCCTCCCCCGAACTTCATGATGTTTTAAATTAGTACACAACTTCAATTAACCCTGCCTTTGTGTATACCCAGATTTAGAGGCCTGCACTGATAGAATAGCCTGACTCCATCTGAAGATTGACAAGCTATTAATTAGGACAGCAGGCCTGTCACAACCTCTAAATCTCACTGTCACTACCACCCATTCCTTGGAAAGACGCATTGTTGCCTAATGTGGGGATTAAGTCTCACTTCCAAAATAGAAGCTTCAATTGTGGCAGTAGATTGAAAATGACTCCATTAGTATTTTTGTAGCCTCTTGGCCTGTATTTCTAACTTTTAATTCTACGAGTGAAGTCCTGGCCCATTGAAGACCATGGGAGTTTTGCCATGGACTTCAGTGGGGCCAGAATTTCACTGTGCATGTTCTAATAGGAATCTTGAGAAAGCTGATTATCAAGTACAACAGAGCAGAAACATCTAAAAAAAATATGATCCTTGGTTGGCTCAAAAACACAGTGGAGAGGGCAGCAGTAGTAGACCTAAAGCCAAGCTCTATTCTAGATCTTGTTCTATAGGCGTGTGGGCTAGAATTATCACAGAGGGGATATGCACAGCATCCAAGCTGAGAGTGAGCTGAACTTTACCTTCTCTAGTAGCTAGTAGACCTGAAGGAGGCTGCCTCCAGTACAGGATAAATGCAGCAATCAAAGATGCTGCTAAAAGAAAGGAGAGATAGGATGATAGAAGGAGGAAAAAGGTGCCTGAGACTGAAGAGTGGACTTGTGGGGATTCCCAGTCATACTGAATGTTAGTCTAAAACTACAGTAACTCCTCGCTTAACGTTGTAGTTATGTTCCTGAAAAATACTACTTTTAAGCAAAATGATGTTAAGCAAATCCAATTTCCCCATAAGAATGAATGTAAATTCCAGGGAAATTTTTTTTTGCCAGACAAAAGACTATATATATATACAGTATAAGTTTTAAACAAACAATTTAATATTGTACACAGCAATGATGATTGTGAAGCTTGGTTGAGGTGGTGGAGTGAGTCAGAGGGTGGGATATTTCTCAGGGCAGGGATCGGCAACCGTTGGCACGTGGCCCGCCAGGGGCTGGGCCGGTTTGTTTACCTGCCACGTCCGCAGATTCCGCCAGTCGCAGCTCCCACTGGCCACAGTTCACCGCTCTAGGCCAATGGGGGCTGCGGGAAGCGGCGCGGGCCAAGGGATGTGCTGGCTGTCGCTTCCCGCGGCCCCCATTGGCCTGGAGCAGCAAACCGCAGCCAGTGGGAGCTGTGATTGGCCGAACCTGTGGATGCGGCAGGTAAACAAACAGGCCTGACCCGCTAGGGGGCTTACCCTGGCGGGCCGTCCCAAAGGTTGCCGATCCCTGTCCCAGGGAATGCCTTACTGATAAATGATGAACTAGCACTTGGCTGAGTCCTCAAGAGTTAACACATTGTTGTTAATGTAGCCTCACACTCTACAAGGCAGCACGAATGGAGGGAGGGGAGACAGCATGGCAGACAGAGACACACACCCTGTGCGAGAGAGAGAGACGCGCATTATCCCTTTAAGTATGCTGACCGCACTGTAAGTACATTGCCTTTTTAAGTAGATTGTCAAGTTGAGACAGCATCTGCTGCCAGCAAGCTCCCTCAGTCCTGAGCCCTGTAGTGCCTCCCCCCCGTGGAGATAAGGTACAGGAGATGGGGGAGTAGGCGGACACCCTGACATTAGCACCCCTCTTTTGGCAAGCAATGGACAAAGCAGGCAACTGCCAAACAATATTATAAGGGCGCATTGTGCAACTTTAAACGAGCATGTTCCCTAATTGATCAGCAACGTAACAACGAAACAATGCTAACCGGGACAATTTTAAGTGAGGAGTTACTGTACTGCCTTGCCACCAAGGTCTTTGTGAGTGCACAAGCACTGACTGTCATAATAGTGGATATGACGAAGTTGCATTTTCCCTTCTTGATCAGCACAAAGAAGAAAACTAGTTCATTAATGCTAATAATTATATTATTCCCAGTATCATATTAATTGACATTCGCTTTTGAGACCAGATTCTTATTTATGCTAAGGCCACTTTACACTATTGTAACATGCAGAGGAGGCATTGCTTAACCCAGGGTGTCTGTTTGTGGGTGGCCATAGATCCTGTTTAGAAGGTGTTCCAATAAAGCACCTGAATCACTTCTATTTTCCATCTCAGTTCAGATATAGTGTTAGTATACGGAATGTTAGAATACACAGTATCTGTGGGAAAGGAAGAGTGTGACAAGCAATTATGCCTGTATGTGGGAATTTCAAACATTATATGTGATGTGACAGACCCAGACCAATGGGGTACAGGAGTCTGGTAGAGGGCAAATATACTGGTCACTGGATGAGTAGTTTTCTGTTCCCTGAGTGACCAGAGCAGGGGCTGCACTAGAGTTATCAGGAACCTGCTAGAACCAATTAAGGCAGGCAGGCTAATTAGGACACCTGGAGTCAATTAAGAAGAAGCTGCTAGAATCAATTAAGGCAGGCTAATCAGGGCACCTGGGTTTTAAAAGGAGCTCACTTCAATTTGTGATGAGCGTGTGAGGAGCTGGGAGCAAGAGGCGCAAGGAGCTGAGAGGGTGTGCTGCTGGATGACTGAGGAGCACAAGCGTTATCAGACACCAGGAGGAAGGTCCTGTGGTGAGAATAAGGAAGGTGTTTGGAGGAGGCCATGGGGAAGTAGCTCAGGGAGTTGTAGCTGTCATGCAGCTGTTACAGGAGGCACTATAGACAGCTACAGTCCACAGGGCCCTGGGCTGGAACCCGGAGTAGAGGGCAGGCCCGGGTTCCCCCAAACCTCCCAACTGACCTGGACTGTGGGTTCTTCCAGAGGGGAAGGTCTCTGGGCTGTTCCCCAACCCACATGGTGAATCTCTGAGGCAAGAAAATCTGCCAATAAGTGCAGGACCCACCAAGATAGAGGAGGAACTTTGTCACAGAGAATATTTTCTTAAATTAAAAATGTGCACGTCAGGCTGTCTGGAGTGGTTCACGACTGTGAGTGCCAAGTTTAGGGCAGACTGTCAAGAAGCAGGGCACAAACCCCAAACTGATTGTGTGTTCTATAATTAGATTTCACCAACCAATTATCAAGTGTGAACTCCTCAAGCACTACAACAGCCTTAACATGGAGTCACAGACAGTCCCCTGGGCACTTGGGCCTATCTTGCCACCCAGGCAAGCCGCCTTTGTGATAGAGGGTCCCTCACACTAAAAACCACAACACTAGTCAGGTTACTCCCAGTCCCAAAGAACCGGTCACTTGTCCCAGGTTAACTGTACCTTAGATCTCTCACCAAAGACAAGGCTTGTAGCCAATCCTGTAATGAACTAAAGATACATTAAATAGGAAAAAGAAATGAGTTACTTACAAGGTTAAAGCAGGTAAATATGCACACACAAATGAGTTACAGTGTTAGCTTTCAAAAAGGTAATAGATGCTGCTGTAATATGCAGGCTCTGTATGTCCTTTAGGGCTAAGTAGTTTGAAGATCCCTTGCTTATGCTTAGAAATATTGTCCTCTCCAAATTCCAAGCAGCACAATGATAATTTTTCTTGACAGGGACTTTCATCCCCTTCCCCCATAGCTCAAACTGATGGGAGGAGGGTTTGTGCACGTTTCCACTTCATGGGTGTGGGAGGGAGCCATCAACAAAGTCTTTTGTCCACTGAGGTTGCACAATGAATTGTCTGATGTCTATAGGCCTTCTTTTGTTGGGCAGGAGATGGCACCTCTTGTGGTAAACGAGTATTTCACACTTGGTAATGCTTCTCTCCTGACTGAGCAAACACTTCTATATTTACAGAGCAAACACTTAAATATTACCTTATAACATTAGGATACAGGTATTATGAGATTAATGCATGCAGCAACTTAGAAGCATTTCATAAAGTCTAAACACATTCTTATAAATATAAGATCTATTTTAACAATGCTGGGACACAGGTGAATCACACTGGTTCCCAGCGATGCATTAATCAGTGTTCAATGAGACCTAGGGCCCTTGGCATGAGCTGGCACCTGACCTGCCAGCATCACAGTGCACATGTAAGATTAGTTGCCCTTGTTGGGCATCTCAGAGTGTATCCATGCTTAAAAGCAGCATACCGGCATGGCCATATTGGGACGGGGGCGAGGAAGATGAAGCTGTTCTTGCAACCCTGGCAGTTAACAGAAAGTTGCATTAATTGGACTAGACTCTTTTCTGGATCTCACAGACGGGTCTCAACCAATGTCATATGAGTCTCTGTGTGAGATCCTAGCATTCTCCGTACTGTGAAAACAATACTCCATTTAAGATCCGTGCTTCGACAGAGGAGACAAGGCCCCCTCTGTGATGGCTAGTGGTGTTTACTCACAGAGGAATATGTGTTTTCAAGAAACAGAAAGCAGAAATCAATTAATAGGAGGATTTTAGACAATGCAGAGTAAACTGTTCTTGCACTGCCCAGTCTCTCATTTCAGATCTCAGTGCATTTCTCAATAAAGCTACCGATATACAATTTGTTTTCTCACTAGAACCTCTGCTTCAACAGAAAGGATTATATCAAGATTTCCAAGGGTTCTGGTGCTCATAGATATCATGCCATTAGCATTGGTATTGTACTTGGAAAATCAGACAAGCAACACCAGGAATTGCCATTGAGAATGTGCATCTAATTGCACACCAGCCTGCTGTGAAAATGAATGTTATATAGTAGGCTCAAAGTGATAGCTTTGATCCTAATTGTAACTTAGAAAAATAATGATCTTTCAAATTCTTTTCGAGTATACATTTCTTTGACACATCACTCTAATCACTCTGGAATCAGGAGAGAGCCGCTGGCTTAGACAGGATGAATTGTCTAATGGTTAGGGCTCTCCCCTAGGACTTGGGAGAAGCAGGTTCAGTTCCCTGCGCCATCATAGGCTTTCTGTGTGACCTTGGGCAAGTCACTTAGCAGCTCCCCATCTGTAAAATGAGGATAATGGTATTTCCCTACCTCACAAGGGCATGGTGAGGATAAATATATTGTGAGGCGCTCCAATACTACTGTGACGGGGGCCTAAGATGGCTCTATATCCCATTATAAAACCTTTCTCTTCCTCTGAGTCACCCATTTGTTGGAAGAGCCTTGTTCCAAAATGAACTAAATATTTTACTACCTGACTGCTTCTTTGTGGCTTTTGCATAGGTTTACACTTATGGTGGTTGTAAGGTACAGACCTTGTTGCATGCCCTGATAGCATAGCTATAAATAGAGGTGTAGGCAATGAAGCACAGCTTAGGTGAGTAGAGTGCCCTACGCACCTGAACCCTAGGATAGGTACCCTGCGTGGCTCTCTCCATGCCCACGCCAGGCTTCCCACATCTACACTGCTATTTTTAGCAGTGTCACGTCCTGCTGCTTCCCCATTCATTGAGCCTTTCCCTGCTGCCTCCCTCCTGCCAAAGTCTTTCAATGCCATATGTAAGTACACACTAATCTGTGGACAGAGTACTGCCTTTCACTGTGGCATGTAGCTATATGTACCCTACAGAACGCTGCAAGTGTAGACAAGGTCTATGTGAAATGAGTTAGTGGTCTCAGATCAAATCCTTAGTGGACAGTAGTCTGCATCACAAACCCACCATTGTGCATAAGGGCCGCCAGCTAACATGCCATTAGCAGCCTCAGCAGAGAGATCAAGGACGAGGGCCAGCCCTAGATCAAATGGTGAGGAGAGTCTTCAGCGCCCGCTGCCCCCTATTTGTTAAACTTCTGAATACCTTATTTTTTATTGCATTTGTAGCCTATTTCATGACTTTGCATGGTTTACATGCATGATTCATCCCTGTTATATAAGATGATACATTTACATGCTAAGATATCTAAATCTGGATTTATTCATCCCATATATAAGCAAATAAAAACATTAGTTTCCTCTAAGCTTATAGAAACTTTTTAATTTTAAGAATAACTGAAAGAAACACTAACCTAAAAAATTGAACTGTGCATCAACATTGGGTGGACCAGTATTAAATAGTGTTACAGTAAGTGACAACCTTAGAATGTTAACTTTAAGTCCTTTAGTTCAAAAGGTCGCTTTTCTCGCACTTGCGAACTGAAGCACAGCATCAGAGAGCTCCAAAGACTGGCCAATGGCATTTTCAAGCAATAAAATAGCAAGCGATGTCAGTCTCTCGTCGGCCATCGGTGATCAAAGATATGTTTTAATGAGTCTGACCTTCGAAAAGCTGCACTCACCACTCGTGACTGTGACCAGAGCATGAGCAGAATCCTCAAAGCTTTCCAAACATTAGGAAAAATGTCCTTCAGCTCTGCATCATGAATTAATTGGAGAGTTTGGAGTGGAGAGTGCTTCCTGTGTTGCAAAATGTGACAGATATTGTTCAATTCAACATAGAGGTCTTTATCACTGAAGTTTGAACATTTCCTGTGTTTCAGCCTCCGGTGAAGGTCCGTACAATTGTTTAAGAGTGTTTTCCTGTCCGCTGGCATCTTATTAAGGTTATAAAACTCCCCATGTCTTTTCGTGGTGTTTCATTTGTCCAAACCTTTCTTTGATGGACACTCGAGCAGTGTCAACGAGCGAGCAAAAAAAATTCCTCTTGAATCTTTCTTCCGAGCTTCCCATCACCTCATCTTTGCCCTCGTAACCAAACTGTCTCTTCTTCTGATGAATACAAGTTTCATTGAAGACAGGATCAACTCGTAAGTTTTCCACTGTTTCTTTGGCAGCAGTGATGGCATCTTCAAATCCATTGACTCTGTAAGACATAACGAAATCAAGGCAGCTTGTCATCAAAGTAGTAGTGGTTTTGACTGAGTTTGTAATACTATTCTCAGCCTGTTCCGAGTAAACATTGTATCATGCCAAACCACAATTGAGACTAGAAATTTTCTTTTTATATGGTTGCATAGATAGGGGTTTGATAGATATCTCTGGTGTCTCATTAAATAGTCCTTTATTAGTCGCTACTTACACTCGTCATGTCTTTAAAACACAAGTACACTTTCACAATTACACAATAAAACAAGGTTCGCAATATCACAGCTGGGCTCTTGCTTCGTTCAAATATCTCACTGACTGGCGACGCCCTGCCCCTTTTCCCCCCACGAGGGCATGGCTAATAACATTTTAGGAGGCTGAAGGAAAATGTAGTTCTCAGAAAGTCTGAAAGGTTTCCACAAGATTCTACAAAGGTCCAGAACATTCTAGGAGGTTAGTGAAAAATGAATCCACATACGGAAAACCCGAAACATTTTACTTCAAACATTCAATTTTCCCTTTTGTCGCTAATAGCAAAAACAGCACCGCAAGCCCGGTACCCCCTGCAGTTGCCTGGGTTGCCTGCCTCAAATCCAGCCCTGTCAAAGACCGCATGGATAGGGAGACTGTACAACTGTATATTCCATCCTTAGAAGCGTTCTGGGTCTTGCAAGACAGTGTAGGGAAACTACTGCTCATGGCCAGGCTGTTCCATTGTTAAATATGGGGCTTCGTTCTTCAGTCATTCCAGATCTTTCAGAAACATGAGATTTTTTTGCCTGATACTTTAGTCATTGTTTTGTCACTCTTCATACTCTTTGAGCAGTAATACTTACTGGAAATCCTATTAAATGTTAGCCAAAACCATTACAATTTGATATAATAGGAAATAATTAGGACTTGATTGATAGAGAAGTAAACAAACCTTGACGGATTCAGACATAAGCAATTATGTCACAGCTAGAGCTGTGCCATATCCTCACTCAATCTAGTAAAGCAATTGACTGATAATTAATGCAGAACAACTTTATTACATACACAGTAAATTCTGTAGACATTCAAAGTGAGACTGTACTGTGATGAGTCACTCTGTAACTGGTTTCAATCATACACTTTGTGGCTGATCAGATCTCACTTTAAAAGTGCAAAGGGTTCTTTTCCCCCTAACTGCAAGCCCTGCAATCACAATCTGGGGTCTGAAAGTCAAGCTGGGTTCTTTCCTTCTTATGCATCATCCCAAATAATAGAGATTCTGCAGGTCATATTAGGCCCTCAGTTACACCTGTGCAGCGCCATTATTCATCAAGAGGACAGCACAGACAGGATTGTGGGCATAATTTGAGGTCAGTGGGAACTGCACAGCTGTAACCAAGGGCCTAATCTGGCATGTGGAATCTTTGTTAACAGTGATGATATGTGTGAATGAATTAACTCAGTTTGGCTTTTAGATTGCAGGCTGAGTTTGCAGGACTAAGCAAATTTGTTATGGAATCAATGTAAAACAATACACATGGAACTCCAGAATGCCCCCACCCCCTTTTTTATAACAGATTTACTTCTCAGAGTAAATCTGTACCTTAAAGTGTTCCCAAGTTCTGTGTTTTCACAGTGAATTGAAGTAAATGAAGTGTTCCTGATGAAATATCAGCTATTTCTGGATGGAGAATAGGGCAGTAAATGTATAGAGCAAAAGATGAAGTGGCTTACTTGCCTGGAGGGGAATGCAGGACTGACAGTAGGCACTTAACAGCATGTTCAAATTACAGCATTTAAATATAATTGCATACTCTGTCAGGATGGAATCATTTAATATGATCATGGCAGCTTCTTTTTAATATTAGGAGTAATGTGAGTATAGCTGAGCCTATTGGAAAAAGTTCAGTTCCAGGTCTTAATATCCACTCTAATTCTATCCATCAATTATGCTACAGCCAAGAGTTCAAATAAAGGTCTGGGGATCTAGAGAATGTAGCTACCTTTATGAAAGTACTTTTACTGTAAATACATATATGGGTCAGGAGACAGCTGATCATTTGGTCCTGTTTTTTATGAGTCTGCTGCTATTAGAATAGACCTTTGTGTATAATGATTTAGACATGCCATGAAATCTTATTAGAAACGCAAACTGTAAAAAGTGAAACATTTTTAAATTATGTTTTGACCTCTGCAAAAATGGTCATCTGTTCTTGCTGTAACAGTAGGAGTGCATTTTTGTGTTACACATGGCAGTTATAGAAGACAACTACTCAAAGGATCTCAATATACACGGGGGTTGATCCTGCATTCCTTGTGTACCCAAAGCTCCCTCAGCCATCAGTGGAATTTAGATGTTCATGGAATGCAGGCTTATGTCCATGAATTAAATCTCATGTTGCAATGTAGGTGAGGATTATCGTCATTTTAAAAAAATGGGTAAACTGAGGCACTAAGAGCTAATTGGTTCTATCAAGATCATGCAGTGAGTCAGTGGCAGAACTAGGAATAGGATCCCTAGAGTCTAACCTCTAGCCCCTTGTTATACTGATGCTAGTGAATGAAGATTTAAAATTCCAAGCAGCCTGTAAACCATTATACATTTTGTTTGTTGCCTTTCAGCTTGTAGATCCTACAAATGCTTTGCAAACCTTATATATAAACAGGAATTACTTCTCCCACTGCAGAAATGCAGCCACCTCTACTGTGGAATACATTAGTGGGGTTTTTTTTTATTGGTGATCAAAAATCATTATCCAACACTTTAAATCATGAAGTAAAGAAAGCCACATCCAGTTGAAAATACAGAGTAGAATTACAGATAGACTGTAATTACCGAAATGATGAGCTGAACATTTCAACTCTTGTGAAAAGTGCCAGGAGATGTTTTACATGTCACATTAAAAACAGCACCACCACCGCCCCTAGCACCAGGCTGGGTCTTGGGTTGATTTAACTCCCGGCAACAGTGTCACTTACTGAATCACCAGATTTTCCTTGGAGGTTTTCTATCCAAACACTGACATGGTCTGGCTCTATTTAACTTGCAAGATCAGAGAGGATTGCAGCCAAACTTATATGGTTGCATATTTTCTTAGCCCTGTGATTAGCTATCATGAAAGACAAACAGGTTTCAGATAGCCAGCGGTATGCCTTTTAAAATTAAAATTCTCTCTTTTATGGCAGTTTTATTTCACTTAGCCAGTGACATTCTGTTTCTGGTCAGTAATCAGTGATGCAGTAGCCCTGTTCTCTCATGCACAGGAAGTAGCTGTATAAGGGAGGGAAAACTCCGCAATTTTCAATATGTGAAGTTTCCTGTAAATTCACCCCTGGGAAGGAAGCATTTGTTGTGGGGGCTCCACCCCAAATGTGAGTTTTGAGAGGGGTCTTCTCAAACAAGAGAACTGCCATGCCTCATAGCCATGGACAACATTCCATACAGCACCCACATGCTTCTAGGTGATCCCCCTAACTGCCCCTCAAACTCCCCTTCCAAACTGCAGAGGAGGTAGCAAAACTCCAGCACTATATCTGTACTTGTTATGCTTAAGGTATGGGTATGGGCAGATGTGAAGTTGACCAGCTCCTTCCCAATCGGCCAGTCACCGGTGGTCAGGCCAGCAGTGTTTATATTTTGAGTAAGAAATCGGGGAAAGGCCAGTGACACGTTGTCCCCCCCCCCCATTGCCATACAAGTGTAAACCAAGAATAACTACATTGGTGTCCATATAGAGTTGGCAGATCACAATCAGGCCCAGATTACAATGGTGGTGTTTTACACTCACTTTGCATCTCCTTTGCTAAATGCTACACAAGGTGCAAGGCAGAAGAGATCGGACCTATTGCCTTTGGAAGTCATGCACCCAAATGCAGATGAAAACCTAAGAGCCACCACTGACAAATATGTAGATAGGGATCCTCAAACCTTTCCATGTCATAATCCTTTTTTCTCATAGAAGACACTTCAGGCTCTACCTCCTGCCTAACTGAGATATAGCTGGAATCCCACTCCTATTCAGCAATATGGGAAGGACAAGGTATTTGAGACCTCAAACTGAGAACTGCTGCAGGCAATCTTTTTGATGGAAATTAGAAATCTGAGGCTTAGCAAATGGGGAAGAATATTAGAGGAATCCCAGCTGGAATTAGGTGTTAAGGAGTTTGTCTTGGGTGGTGGGTATCTAGAATATGGCCACGCCTTAGACTCTCCTGAAATGATTATTTTAAAAAGATGATGACCATGCATGGGTTTAGGTAGAAGGTGTCGTCCCTTCCTGGGAATATAAAGTACTGCTTAGAAGACAGTGAAATCCTCTGCCTTGCCATGCTGCCAAGGAGGTGTACGATAGTTCTAAAGGAGCAGTGTAAAGTTATTTTATGTCATGACCCTATGCTACCACAGGCACCTGTGCTAATGCAGACCTACAGACACACTGAGGAGAGGTGGGGGGGGGTAATAGGTGTTCAAGCCTGCCAAGAAAGTCAGCTCACAGCCCTTTCTTACAATAAAGGAGGAATGTACCCATTCTGCTACATTCCAATTATTATTCCCTGATTCTGTCACATTGCCACTGAGATTTGACAATATAAAACTTCATGAACTCTTCAGATCAGCTATTGTTAGATTTCAACCACAATCTGAAACACAGTTGCAAAATTGGGCCTATTTCTGGTTTTGAATGTGACTAAAATTATATGGGAAGATTCACATCCATCCTCTGGAAACATGAAGTTGTTAGGCCTTGACTCTGCAATCTAGTCATTTTACACTTGGAGCAGGACCAGGGAAGGGTAAAGGTGGTTTTATGCCATTTTTTCCTGAGGCTGGGCTGGCCTCCCACATAAGCCTTAGGACTCTTCTAATTTATGTCTGTCTGTCCACAAGAGGCTATTCAGCAGCTGGGGATCACCAGGGCATAAGGGCACTTTGAACAAAATCCTTTTCCCTAAGAATATCCCCGACACTGGAAGCCAAGAGGGAGTGTAATGTAAGGTAGAAGTGTTACATTGGCTCTACTCACTAACTGGGAACTTCCCTTCTAGGGGAATTGATGAGTTTCCAGCTGTTTTGTATTGCCAAGTTTGGGATCTGTGTGTTTGCTTTTATATACCCCAGAGTGCTTCCCGACTTCTAAGATCAATTTGATGCACAAAGGGCCAACCATCCGACAAAAAACAGAATAGCTAAATATGTTTCTTAGTGTAATAATCAGACACATACTTCTTACAATTCCTCCGGCCCTCTCATGTTGATTCTTTAATGATGCTTCTGCCTTGCCAGTGTTCCCTTCTGAACAGGAGCCACAGAGCAGCTGGGATAACCATAGAAATCATGGTAGAGCAGCTATCAGAGGAGTTAACTAGTGAATTCTGGACATCGCTAGGAAACATTTTCCATGTCACTGTGCATTTGTCATGGAATCTGTGTCATCACATGGTGAAGCTGAGTCTTGGCCGTTCTGCTCCCAAGCTGGGTCTGTTGGCACTTTGCAGCTGCCATCATCTCTGCGGCTACTGCACTTTGGCTGTCTTTCCTCAAATGGCATTCTTTTGAGGTCATGTATGCTGTGGCACCAACATGCAGGGCTAATTTCAGTTCTGGGGTAACTGGATAGAATGCCATTGGGTTGAATGGCCTGGTACCTGCTTACAATAGGGATGGATTTTGCCCATGTACTAACAGGTATCTATGGAAAACAGGGGTACAATCATCTGCTTTCATCCAGGAACACTGGAAATGAGAAAGAGGGCCTGGCTGTGCTCAGGAGTAATGGCACTGAAGTAAGTACAGTGCAGTGATTAGTGATTTATTCAGTGCAGTTCATTATCCATGTAATGAATCCAGTCCTTGTCTAATGTAGAAATTTTGCCTGAACTCTTTAAGGATTTGCCTTTCCTCACTGGGAGCCTTTAAATTTTCTTATTATTGTTTCAAGTTCCTTAATCTCAGTTTGCAAACTTCCTCCCCTCCATTTCTCTCTACAACTGATATTTCCTAACTTCCATATTCCTTTTCCTTGTCATTGATTACTTCTTGCACTTCCTGCCTGATCCCCTGCTGTTTTAGCTTCCTTCAGCTCCTGGTGTATCATCCATGCTAGGTGGCACCCACAACTCTTGGTCATCCCATAATTTCTATGGCTATACTGAATGAGTATACAATTTAGGGTGACCAGATGTCCCAGTTTTATAGGGACAGTCCTGACTTTTTGGTCTTTTTTTTTATATAGGTTCCTATTATGCCCCACCCCCGTCCCGATTTTTCACACTTGCTGTCTGGTCACCCTAATACAATTCCTACTAGGACTGGATGGGGGCTAAAGTGAAAAAGTCATTTTGTTCTGCTTGTCTCAAACCTGTCACCACTAGACACAAGGAAACACACCAAATATGGAGATGTTTGGTTTTAACCAATCCCCTCAAGCGTTGTCTTCTTGTATAAGCAGAAGTCTTTTTCAATACTATTAGTAATTTTCATCTAGCATGTTTGAACTAACCTAATCAGCTTGATATAACTATATCTCTTTCCACAGTACAGTAGGGACAACTACAAAAATGCAATACATCTTAAAGCAATTTTTTCTCTAAACTTTACCAGACATTGTCTGGTTTAATTTATTTTTATGGCCGGTTCCTTAGCTTCTGGCAAGGCAAGTATTTAAAAAATGAACATATGTTGCAAAAAATGACAATGCATTTAAATTAGGCGCAAACTACTTTATTTTTGACATACATTCCCAGCATAACCCTCTTTCTGTAGAACAAAACCATTGTTAACAACTTCTTATTTCACCGTTAACTCTGAGTGTCCGTGTCTGTTAAAATGGAATTATATTTTATAAGTCATTCATTGCCTGAAAATTGGGGTAGCAGCTTTTAACCGCTTACACACATGAAGCTCTTTCTTCTAACTGAATGGAGTTATCAGATTAGTGCTCAGCATATCGATATTTCAGTTCCTTGATTTAAGGAGCAACTTGAAATAGCTCCAGAATCAGACTGACATGATGATGAGGAGTGCTGTCTGATGGTTCGAGCAGGTAACAGGGAGTCAGGACTCCCAAGTTCTATTCCTGTGGCTGATGCTGGTCTACTGCATGTCCTTGCAGTTTACCCATGTGTAAAGTGGGTACTAATTACTTGCTTCGTGGAAGGGTTATATGAAGATTAATTTGTTGAAGTTGTAAAGCCCCATGCAAGTGCTAGGCATTATTGTTGTTGGTATGGAGCAGTGCAAAAAAAGTACTTTTGGGACAGTGCTTCCCAATAGCCTTTCTTAGTATGTTTTTGTTCTTAAAAACTGAAAGTGAAGGAGAGGAGACAGAATCAGAACTGCCTAAAATGTCAAATCTTAGGAGCAAAGCTTGGAGATCAGACAGATGGACATAGCAAAAAGCAACCTCCTATGAAAGGGCTGAAATCTGTTGGAGCAGCATGTTAGTTGAGAGCAATCAGATTCAGAATTGTTCTGCTGAAATTTTCTTGCTGGCAACCAAACATTGTAACTTTTGTCAGCGTACCATGAGGCTGGATTGGAGGGTGACAAGAGCAGAAGATTGGAGAGGAATCAGCAGATGTGAATGCAGAAATGTGAAGCCAGCATGAAATGCTGCTTCTGTTTATGGAGGGGAGGTGGTGATTATGACATTATAAACATTCCCTCATGAATGGCAGAAGCTATGAAGAGCGTCAATATCTATTTGCCCGTAGTTATGCATACATCACATCTTCTGTATAACACTGTCATTGTTACAAGTAATAAAAAGAGTTTATAATGGTGGTCCATGATCTGAAAGCCAAGATAATGAATAGTAGCTCTATTGTTTTGCATGCCATAGAGAGACCTTATAACAAAGGTGGAATGTACCTAAATACAGTATTCCTGTCCAAAGTTAATGCATTTTAAATATAGAATGGAATATTCTAGCCATGCTACTAGAAATATGTTTTTGCCAGGATGTAAGTAAGCACACACATAATCCAATTAGATAAACAGGTTTAAAGCATTCCTGATAGCAATGGTCAGAGAAACACTTTACCCCAGGATCATACCAGACTTGTATACAATGGACAATTATAATCTGCTATACTGGGTAATACAGTCACCTTTGGGCATGTCAGGGTTAACTCTTTATTCCTTTTTTGGGAAGGCTTTTGTGTCTTCCTTGCCTTTCTCATGCTTCCAGTCTTTGCCATTTCCAAGAGTGAAGGGCTTAGCCTCAAGGTGGTTCGAAGATGCCACAGTGATTAGAGTTCAGAAATACCTTAACCCTGGGCCTGATCCAGAGCTCAATGAAATTAATGGGAGTCTTTGCAGTGACTTCTGTAGGTTGAGTTAGGGACGCAGGTAGCTGCCCATCAGGGATGGTTTGTCATTTTAACAAAGGATATAGGAAACCATCAAGTGTTCCCTTTAACTAGTCATCACTTAATTTTCTGTTTTCAGAATGAATTGAGAAGAACACTTTGGTTCCCTTGTGCTGACTGGTTACAAACTAGTTTGAGTAGCTGGAGTGTTAAAGGCTTATGGGAAACATGGCTAACAACTATATTCAACACTGTATACCCATGGGGGAAAAGAGGAGCCTCCTTTAAAGCTCTAACTTACTGCTCCACTTGCATTGCGTAGTGTCTGGATACACTAGGCTAAGTTGCTTAATGTGATGTTATGTCACTGAATGTAACGAATCATAACCATATGGTCCATAAAGTAACTTGTGAAATAGTCTTACTTTACCCTGGGGATAGAGGCTGCTCACTTTGTATCCCTAAAAATCTTATTTCAGAATTGATCACAAATAGTACAAGAGAGCAGAAATGAAATTGGATGCCTGTCTAAAAGTCTGATGGAAACCTCAGTTTATAGCAGTTCAGCTATAAAATAAACTCACAAGGGCAGAGATACAGAATCACTGTATTATGCTGATTGCTATCTTTAAATGTTTCCCAGTGCAGATTTCTTATTTGAAAGAACCATAAAACACCATAACTTGTTATGTTAAACTGGACACCATAAAGACAATTACATTATTCTGGTTATTCCGCCGGGGGGGGGGGGGAATACTAGTCTAGGAAGGCAATTTATCCCACCCATCTACCCTAAGGATAAAATCATCCGCTTGGAGTTTTCCTAATTTATTTCTTGTTAGCTGCAGTTCCTTTCTTTGACGGCAAGCTTGCTTGCATTCCTATGGAATTTAGTTTAATCAGATTACAAGTACAAAAACACTTCCAAAATATTTTAAATGTTCACAACCTTAGAATCCCTGTGTGTCCTACAATGGCGATTTGTAGTCCATTAGCACCTTTATTATGTACACAATAAGCCCACAAACGTTTCTGTATTTGTCAGTTTTGCTAGTAGCAGTATGTTACACAGCAGCTAACAGAGATGGGTCTTAACTGCAACAGCTACTTCAATATCTTGGGTTGATTTAGATCCAGGAGTTTGATTTAGCGTATGACAGAGAGAGAGAGGGGCAAGCTGCTGAAATTTGGATGTGGATCAGAATTTCCCCCAGGCTAAAGTATGCTCAGATCTGTGGTTTTCATTTGAACCTGTCTCTAATATCTAACCTATCTTTAGTTTGGAATATGAACTTGCATGGTAGGATGTTAAGAATGAATTTCTATGGGAACAGCATCAGGCCACGGTGTGCAATAGATTAGTTCTTTTTTCTAGGTCTGTAAGTATGACAGGAATTCTCAAAAATTCATTCATACAAGCAGATATGAGACTAGTGTATTTTGTTAAATACAATACAAAAATGTTGTTCAGCATTGTGAATTATACCTATTAAATTAATATTTAAAAAGAAATAGAATAGAATGATAAACAAGAAGTGACTATTTTAATCAGCTGATGAATCAGGTAAAATTTTGGTATTCTGGCAATCAGCATTGCTATTTAAAAATAACTGAACTGTGTTGTTTTGATTAAAGTTGCATGAAAAAAATGCAAACTCTGGTGCTTAAATCTCTTAATAAAAATTAAGTTTACTATCAGATACACCCTTTCCCACTTGCCTTTGAACTAAGTTGTATGGGTCAGGAACCACTGGCTGGGTAAATAAATCAAAGGGAGATATTCCTGATGAATGTACAGAGACTATACTATATATTCCATGTCATAATCCTATAATTAAATGATTGAGCACGTTGGGCTGTAAATAACCTGATTAGTCACCTAAAAAGTAGGTCTAAATTCAAATGTTACATCAACTATATATTGACTTTATTAGATGTATAGTTTTTTATGATCTATTAGATTAGAAGGAGGCATCCATAAAGACCTATACCTCTGCTAAGGGTATAAATTTAGAGAGGTAGAACTCTATTTCGTCACTAAGATTTATGCCTTTAACAAAAGAATATTTGACATCAATAATAAAAGTCTATATAACCTTCCTTCAGGGGGATTGCTAGTCTATACCTTCTTGTGCAAGTTTTCTGTTCTTAGTCCCTTTCAGGTGTTTTCCCCTAGACTGAACATCCATCTTTTCATTTGTGTTAAGCTTCTCACACTGTATTTCAGCTAGTACTGCCTTATGTAACTCCATATATTACTTTCTTGTAAGTTTATTCATTTAGGCCCTACTCCCAATAAGATCAATCCGAATTTTGCTATTGACTTCTGAGGCATGTTTCATGAAAGGAGGAGGTGACTAATCAGGTTATTTACAGTCCAACGTGCTCAATCCTGCCAGGTGCTGAGTACCTTCAAAAAGTGCTGAGTGCCCTCAAGACTTCATTTATTACAGTAGTGGGGACCAATATAATTTTCACAGCAGGCTTTGGATTCTTACTCAGACCTCATACTACAAGGCGATATTGGGGAAGGTGGGGAGGAAAAGAAGATGGGAAGGACTATTTACTGTCAGAGGTGTTGCTGGGTCCTCAGGATGGCATGTTTTTATTACCACTCAATTTCTTTATGAATAGTACCTCGGCTTGGGCACCTGAAAAGTGAGCCATCAAAAATCACCTGTCAGTTTTGAAAATCTTGACCTTGATATTTTAAATCTGAAAATTCCATTAATGATCCAAATCAATACAGCCAGCTGGCAATAAATGGTTTCTTGTCTCCTGGACATCTATTGTGTATATACATGATTCCTATTGCTGTTAGTAGGCTTTGTCAAGGAATGAATAGATCCCCTCAGCACTGACAGAAGACAGAGGTGACACAAATCCTAAACATATAGATTGCTTTCTAATTTTGTGAGACCTGCACCTTTTAGGGTATCTGGCATAACGAAGATTATTCCCATAAACATCTTCATGAATTGCATATGTTCTTAACATACGTTTAGGCCAGATTAAACATTCATCATCCCTTCCTTATATTTTTTTCCTGAGAGCTCTCTCTCTTCCCCCTCCCTCGCTTGTGAAAAACAGTCATTTCCCAAACGAAATAATCATCTTCTTAAACTAAGAAAATAGAAGCTTTTGACAAGTGTACATCATTATGATATTTATACTACATATAATAATCCCAACATCTGTTTCTCTGTCAGTTTTCCAAACCCTAACCTACTAATATGAGCTGATGGTAAAATCAACTGTTTTTCTAGATTAATCTTGCTGATTGATTAGAAGGCAATGTGGATTGTGCTGTAGTCTTTGTGACAATATGAAATGAAGTTAGAAAAATTAGAGAAGCCCTCTTCTCCTCTCATCCAAAAACTCCAACCAAAACAGTGTCATATATCATCAGTAAGAAGAAAGTAAAAGTAAACTCTATAACATGATTGCAGTATGGACTTGAGGAGTTACACTGTTTTTGACAGCTACACCATTTACAAGGGGATCCCTTGCTGATTTTGAAGGTATGGCTGGTCCAACATGGTGCAGTTTTCTTTCTCTGAGTGAATCTAATGCTCTGAAAGTTGATGGCTTGACGTTCTTGTAGAACAAAGCCCTGTATTCACCCACAAAAATGAAGGGTCTGATCCAAAGCCTACAGAAATCAATGTGAATCTTTCCATTGCCATCACTGAATATTGGATCAGTCCCTTATAGCAGAGACTGAGTCAAATTACCCCTATGCTTCCCAGCAGATGAGTTTTGAACTGGCTTGCTGCTTCATTTGTGAAAGAGGAACCTCACATGTGTCTCCCGCTTTCCACTGAAATGGGGAATGCTGGTTTGACGTCGCCATTTTATTTTATTTACTGTTGCCAAGAGTCAGATGACATTGATCAAATCCTTTTATGTGTTGCCTGTTGGGATGCAATCCAGACCAGGGTGGGGCTGTGTCACCACCTGCTCTGCAACATTGGGTGCCTCACAACCTGGGCTGCTCGCAAACAGCCAAACAGCATGCAAGTCACACCCTGAGTGTCTGTGTATAGCGGCAGCCCTGATTCAGCCACTCTGACCCCAGCAGCCCGGCAGGAACTCACCAGCTACACTCTAACAGCAGCCTGGGTTACTACCTGCAGGATGACCCCCATATGCTCCCAGTCCCAAATTTCCCCCCAAAACATGCTATCTGCTCCATCCAGCTCTCTCCTAGACAGTTTAGATATTAGAGGTCCATTGCTGATGTAAGGGGTCAATAGACCACAATCTGCTACTTTAATTGGAGTTAGCAAACAATTCAGTTTAAACACAACACTGGATTAATTTTGATTACAAATTAAAACTAGTTTATTTAACTACGAAAAGAGAGATTTTAAGTGAGTTCAAGTATAAGGTATTAAAAGTATCAGAGGGGTAGCCGTGTTAGTCTGAATCTGTAAAAAGCAACAGAGGGTCCTGTGGCACCTTTAAGACTAACAGAAGTATTGGGAGCATAAGCTTTCGTGGGTAAGAACCTCACTTCTTCTTACCCACCCACTTCTTCTGACACCATGCAAGGCACTGCATTTAGCCATATGGAAAAAAAAGGTATTAAAAGGATCCTTCCCTTTGTCAATCCAAGTGTGTCATAAGAATTAATACCCACAAGGCTTGTTAATTCTGTGATTAGAATTACATCACTGAGTAATATACAGATGGAATGATCCAACCTAACAATTAAAGGGAATAAGCAGATTCTGATACAGAAGCTAAACTTATACAGCTGCATCCTGCTGGAGCGGAATGAATCTAATGCTGTTCTCAAGTGGATGGTTCCAGTGATTTATACAGATGTGTAACTGACAGATTAAATGCACTGAATGATGTGTGTGTGTGTGTGTGTGGGGGGGTGGTTTACACAAGTACCAGAACCTCAAATGAACATCTCTGCAAAGAAATACTGTTGCTGAACATGAAAAATTCAAACATATCTATGGCCTTTTCAACACTTAAATGGGTTTCCCAGCATAGATATACCCATAGAGGGATACCAGCAAACTCCTCTAGGGAGGTGCAGTTTATACTAGTGGAAGAGTTCTTTTGCCATCATAACTGTGTCTACACTAGGGCTTTTGCTGGTATAGTTATAGTGGCTAGGGGATAGATTTTTGTTTGTTTGTTTGTTTCACCCTCATAACAGGCATAGATACACTGGTAAAACTTCCTAGTGTAGACCAGGCCTACATCTTCCCTGTACTCCACATGCTTTCCCTTCATTTCAGGACCCAGTCAACTCCCTTGTTTATAGTAAATACCATAGAGCTGCTCCCCACAGATCTTAGGCTGACATATGGCCTCAGATACAACCCTGTCGCTCTAGTGAGGTGAGTAGTGGTGGCACAGCTCCAGTTCAGTAGAGTTTGGCTCAATATGTCATCTTCCCTGTTATCTCTGCTCACCCAGTGCCTGCCTCTTTCTACCCAGCCCTCCACTATTGGTACAAAAGCCATCTGGAGCAGTCTTACTCCTCCTCACGGACTTGCCATCTCTCTTCAAACCTCATCTTAATTTGTACCTTTCCCCCTAGCCTTTAATGTTTCCTAAGTGTCTGTAACGGGCCTTATGAATGCATGCTGTCATTTAGTCGCTGCACAGTGTCATTTGCCACTGGTTTCTGTGCCATGCACTGTCTTGTACTATAGCGTATAATCCTGTAAAGCATTTTAGGATACAGATTGTATGAAACATCCTACAAAAAATAAAGTTGTTTTTTAATGACAAGGATTACAAGTATCAAAACATGCCTTAGAATTGGCTAAACATAGAATTATTTAACAACATTTTACTATAAAACCCTTCTTAGTTACAAGGCATGCCAGGGCTCAAATTATCAAATGATAATTTACACCTAGGTGCTTTGACAGCACATGGCCTTTGGCCTTCTGCCTAACAACACAATAGGCATAAATCATTACCAAGTGCTTCTCACCCTGTCATATCTTATTGCTTAATTAATTTGTCTAAAATAGCTTTCCTTGGGAACTTATGGCAAATGGATTTCGTTTCATGTACTTAACATGAGGGTCAGCACCTACCTTTCACTGTCATGGAAAATGAAATACATTCAGCTCTCTGTTTACATTTACAGAACCCCATAAACATTCTCTTCTTCTACAAGGGCATTTCAGGGTAAGTTTGCATGTTATAATGCCTCTCTTAGCTGAGTTCTTCGACTGGTTATGCTGTGGCCGCATGAAAAAATGTGATGTAATGTAACTCTTTATGTAGAGAAAGGGAGATCTCGCCAGGATATTGAAGGTAAATACAAACTACAGCACATACTACAGCACATTCCCAGCCAATACACCATGGGGGGAGGGATAGCTCAGTGGTTTAAGCCTTGGCCTGCTAAACCCAGGGATATGAGTTCAGTCCTTGAGGAGGCCATTTAGGGATCTGGGGCAAAAATCTATCTGGGGATTGGTCCTGCTTTGAGCAGGGGGTTGGACTAGATGACCTCTTGAGGTCCCTTCCAACCCTGGTATTCTACAATTCACATGTGGATGCTGTATAAGATACCCAGAAGACCAAACATCTCTCTGATTTATTAATTTGGCCAGCAGAATGGAAACATCCTACCAACCTAACCGTTAACTGACTCATTTAGTTTTGATTTAATCACTTTGTTCAAAGGAATCAGGTCATATTCCAAAGCCCAATGAGATCAATGAGGACTGCCATTGACTTCACTGGGCTTTGAATTGTAGAAAATTCTGAAACAGGCTACTTTAAATTTAACGTGTTAGCATTTGATTTAAAATTGTAAGTCATAAATGTTACTCTCTGTCTTGATGATTGTCAATGTGTTCACTAATGCATGTTGTCATCCAAAAAAAAAAAAAAATCCAAAATCTAAACTTTCACTTTTAAAGAAAAAAAAATTGCACTGTGGGAAAAGGGGAAACCTTGAACACATGAACGGAGAGCAAACTGATGCAGGGTGCCTTCCTGAGTGTGTAGGTTGCCTGAAACAATAGGTCTCAGAGGTGAAAATAGCCCCATTCATCTCAATGAATAACTCTAAAACCTAAAGATGAAAATATGTCAACATAGTTTAACTATTCCACTGTTGGTTATTTAAGCAGAAATATCCACCTGATATATAACAACTGGATCTGAGGACAAAGCTGCATCGACCCTGCAAGAATTAAATCTCTTGTGTATGAATGATATAGTGTGTATCTTTCACAACTATCAAGCCCCAAATCTCTTTAACTTTCCAATTTATTTTAAGGATAGAGATAGTCCCTAGAATAGTAAAGCATTCTGCCAAGAGAAGAACTCACCAGTCCTATTTTCCAAGGACTCAAATGTTGTGTGAAGAGACATAAGGAAACTATAAGAACCATTCAACTATTTAGTTTAATAACTACCCCTCATCATTTCCCCCCAACTCCTTATTCAGTGTTAACCTCTATTGTAGTGATGGCAACAGAGCTGAGAAGCAAGTAGGTTACGTCTGTACAATGCAGGGCAATTGAAAAGCTGGAGGGAGTGGTACAAGCAGTGCTATTTTTCTGTTAATAAATTATCCACGATGAGATCATGACTTTCTTCAAACTTTGTCAAATGTCTGAATAATTCTTGTTCACGAACCATTGCAAGTAGTGGAACTGTTTTGCTTGGGCACATAGATCACGTTTCTATTCCTTGAGTGGAAGACCATAACTCAGATTTCTGGTGAAAGTACGTAGGTAGCCAAATAAAATGTGTTTTCCAGGAATCTTCTGGAAACTTCACTTAAAATTCTGTTTTGGCAAACCTTTCAGCTAATAAACTCATCTGCTGGAATAGCGTGGACAAACAAAGGGGTGCATGTAAGAGAAAAGTTAAATAGCCTAAATAGCTGAAAAGTCACAGAAATTCTTGAAGCTTTCACTCACCTTTGCTGTACAAAGGGTACAACCTTATGTTTGGTGCGGTGATGATGAGATGTGTACACCTAGGAACTAGACTGATACCACCCTCTCTCTCGGTCCATATATATATGGGCTGTAGATCAATCACAGTTAACTCACGTGATTAACTAAAAAGAATTAATTGCAATTAAAAAAATTAATCGTGATTAATTACAGTTTTAATCACACGGTTAAACAATAGAATATCAATTGAAATTTATTAAATATTTTAGATGCTTTTCTACATTTTCAAATATATTGATTTCCATTACAACACAGAATACAAAGTGTACAGTGCTCACTTTCTATTATTATTTTTGATGATCATTTTTACAGTGCAAATATTTGTAATCAAAAGAGAGTATTTTTCAGTTCGGCTCATACAAGTACTGTAGTGCAATCTCTTTATTGTGAAAGTGCAATTTACAAATGCAGATTTTTTTTGTTACATAACTGCACTCAAAAAGAAAACAATGTAAAACTTTAGAGCCTACAAGTCCACTCAGTCTTATTTCTTGTTCAGCCAATCGCTCAGACAAACAAGTTTGTTTACATTTACGGGAGCTAATGCTGCCTGCTTCTTGTTTACAATGTCAGGACTTAGTGGACTTGTAGGTTCTAAAGTTTTACATTGTTTTATTTTTGAATGCAGGTATTTTTTGTACATAATTCTACAATTGTAAGTAAGAGATTGCACTACAGTCCTTGTATGAGGTGAATTGAAAAATACCATTTCTTTTGCTTTCTACAGTGCAAATATTTGTAATCAAAAATAAATATAAAGTGAGCACTGTACACTTTGTATTCAGTGTTGTAATTGAACTCCATCTATTTGAACATGTAGAAAACATCCAAAATATTTAAATAAATGGTATTCTGTTATTGTTTAACAGCACAATTTTTTTTAATCACTTGACAACTCGAGTTAATAATGTTTTTAACACAAGAAAATATAGTGGTGTTGGGAATACAAAAACCAGAAAAGGCTGCATTCCACTGCCAACAGTCTCTGTTTATTAAATCCTTTTTTTGTTTTGAAATAATATAGGTCAGAGGTATTGAACTTTAATTTTAAAATAAACTTCTGCAAACTGTAGAAGTCTACATCATTTAGTTGACAACTGGAAATGGCACCTCTGATAATGGTAACCCAGAAAATGTCAGTGGAGAGCTTGAGTATTTTTGCAAGAATATATAATCTGTTTCCTTAAATAAGGTTTCCATGGTGAGAACATTTTATAAAAGAAGCCAATTCGTTAGCAGGAATATGTAAAATTGTGACTCCTTTACAGTAACAATTGTCAGTCAAAACATATTTTACTTAACATGTTAGAATACTTTCTTCTTGTGTCTGGTCATGTATCTTGTCAATAATATATGGGGTTAACCTCTTTCTGCCACTCTGGGACCAAGAGACTGAAGGCCACGCTATGATTTCATATATCCCAGTGTAACTTTGGAGTAATTCCACTGATGACCTTCCGTCTTTCTAAGTAAGTTGATAGCATAACTATTAAAGAGTTACTGGAGGTGATTTTTTATTACCTTGTACCTTGTGTAGTCATTTGCACCTGTGCAAAATGAGAGTGAACTACTACCAGATCAGAATAGTAGTGTTTTTTACTTACTTTACACAAGGGTAAAAGGGTACATACGGTGCAAAGCAGTGGAGAATCAAGCCTACTATGTGGTAAAGTGGTTTGAAGGTACAAGATGCTGTAGTAGTACTAAGTATTATCACTCCTGATTTCACTCAACACCAATATAAGGGTTTATACATTTATAATTTTTCTAATAGTAAAGGGGCAAATACTGTTTTGGAAGGATATGACACACAGGAATGCTAGAGGATGACCTTTATTGCCTGGCCCTAGTTGCACGACATGGATCAAAAACATTAAGTGACCCCAGGATTTGCAGTATAAGGTCCTGACTTTCCATGGACTTTTTCAGTGAAAAATGTGACCATTTCTGCAGCGAGATGCTGATTTTTCCTTCACCACATTGGCTCCACATGCTGTAACATGCGACCGTGTCTCACCATGCAGCTACAGAGTCTGGAAGCATTGTGAGCAGTAGTTGGCAGTTAGGGGGTCCTACATAATTCCCTTGAGCCCTGCATTGCATAGGCTGAGGGAGTAAACACACCATCCTGTAATATTTCTTACAGCTGCCTCCCAGAGTAGCTGCTAGACCAATGTCACCATTTCTCTCACATGTGACTTGCATAGACTAAGTTGTAAAGAGTTCATAAGTAGTTTTATCAGCTAGGTAGAGAATAGACTCTAAAGTCTGAGTTTAAGATTTGTTGTTTACTGTTTTGTCAAATGTTTTGTTGGGATTGGATTACCTTGTGCCTTGCCAAGATGGTGGAATCATCTACAAAAATTGGGTGCCGGGGTGCCACCTACTGCTCATAATGATTCCCTGGTCCCATGGCTAAGTACACAACTCCTTCAGTGTGGCTCTGTAGAGGTAATACAGGAGGACAACAGGATTTACTATTGGCAGCTGATCCCGTTTTATAACAATCCAAGCTAACATTTCAAATATTTTATTGGTGGTAAATGCCTTTGCATTTATCACTATCTTCCCAACCTGATCCGCAGTGCTCAAGCAGGGGAATCCCATCTATGCATCTCAACTATTCACCATCAAAGTCGGTCAGGCCATGGATAATTTTTTTTTTGCAATATGCAGGTGATTCCTATAGTGACCAGTTCTGCTGAACTTCAGAGGTGATTTGAGAGGGGCACAACTGATCCTTGTTCGCTGTCGCAGACTTTTTAAAAAATACGTAGCCTTGTATTTTACATCTGGGGTGGCCAGAGAATTGCTTGTAATCCTGGCTAGCAAATTAAGAGACACTCCTCATGGACCATCCCGAATCTGTCCTCTGTGATCATGGGCAATAAAGTCTCGATGAAAGATTGTCTCTTGTCCTCATGTTTGTTTTAAACTTTAAAAAAGCAGAGAGTCATCTAAGCCCCTATGCAGCTGCCTGGAAACTGGCTTGCTGTGTCAATCCACTGGACACCGTCCATCAAAGTCGATGTGGCTGCACAAATGTTACTGAGGGCAAAATCTTTCACAGTGCAAATATGGCACAGCCAGAATGAGCGCAATTTGGCCTTCAGATCTCAGGATGAGTTTACAAGCCGAGAGTAAGAAAAAAAAGTCATTTAACTTGAGCAAAGTAGAAATGGAATGTTTGAGAGAGAATATCAGGGAACCCCACCATGCTATGTTTACAGTCAGAGTAGCATCACCTTATAAGATGAATGGAATGTAGGTGGTTTATTTCCTAAATCATAGCCAGGGCTATTTCACAACTCAGGGGGAAGGCTTGCAAAAGAAATTACTCATGAAACATGTCCTAAGTGTGACAAGATTGGCTCAGCCTGACCTCTGTTACGCACCAAGAATGGCCTGACTTTGTCACTGCAACTTTGAACTAAGAGATTTGTTAAGTGTCCATTGTAGGCATTTTTCCTGCTTTTTGATGTTTTTTTCTCATCAGAGTTAAGAAACTGTTCAGATAACAGGAGATGAAGAGAAACCTTTTGGTCCAAGTTTTCAAAGGGCTCTGTGTTGTGATTGCACAATTTGCATGTCAGCTGTCCGCATGTGAAAAACCCATCTGTGCTCTAGCAAAGCTGGAGTGTTGAACCTATGCTCATTGTCTGAATGCACATAAACAAATACTTATTTGCTAGTGCCAATATGGTCAATGAAGCAGTTGCATGTGTCCCTCTGAGGGCAGAATTTAGCCCTTAATCTTTAACAATAATATCTAACATTTATATAAAAGCTTTCCATTTTCCAAGTACTGTGCAAACAAACCAATAGACTCTCTCACCATCTCCTTTTGGTGGATATTATCATCACAATTTTACAGAAGGGACTACTGAGACATAGAAATATTATATGACTTGCCCAGGACCAAAGAGGAGTTGTTGGTAGAGCCAGGATTAGAATTTGGGAGTTCCTGGATTCATAATCTAGACTGTCAGAAAAAATGACAAATAAATATGTGTGGAGAGGCAAACAGAGGAATGGTGGATGATAATGAATTCTGTCATGGCTCTATGTGAGGTGGCTCTTTTCTGAATATGGTCTTAGGCATGTAAATTCCAGCAGTTAACAGCCTTGACATGAGCAAAAGAGGATTTTTGTGCTCCTGTTGAAAACCATCCTACAATCTCCTGTTGCTAGTCTGGGAAGTCAATCAATGTATTGTGATGCAGAAGAGTACAGTATATTGCAGCAAGAGTGAAATGTTCCTGAGCTTCATTCTAATGCACACTCAGACTTGATCTACACTACCAATTTATGTCAGTATAACGACATCATTCAGGGGCTTGAAAAATCCACACCCCTGAGCGATGTTGTTATACTGCCCTAACCCCAAGTGTCGAGAGCGCTGTATCGACAAGAGGTCTTCCCTATTGACATAGCTACCAACTCTTGGGGAGGTGGAACACCTACACTGACAGGAGGAGCTCTCCTGTTGGCGTACGTCACATCTTCACTAAGGCCTTGTCTACACTACAGGGGGAGATCAATCTAAGTTATGCAACTTCAGCTACGTAAATAACGTAGCTGAAGTCAACGTACTTAGATCTACTTACCACGGGGTCCACACTACGTGATGTCGACTGGAGACGCTCTCCCGTTGACTCCCCTTGTGCTTCTTGTTCAGGTGGAGTACAGGAGTCGATGGGAGAGCGATCTGCTGTTGATTTAGTGGGTCTTCACTAGACCCGCTAAATCAACCGCTGATGCATCGATCACTGCGCTTTGAACCCCCAGTAAGTGTAGACATGGCCTAAGTGCTAGACCGGTGCAGCTGTGCCACTGCAATGATGTAAGCATAGACAAGCCCTCAGTTTGGGCCTAACCTAAGTCCCCCTGAAGACAGTGTGAGGATTCAAGGGGCTGTGAAGCTACAATCTATCTCTATGCAACCATATAAATATACCAATAATCTGTGGGGTTGTTAGCGCACGAGAGAGAGAGAGAGAACTCACTTTCACAGGTACCTAATTCCTGTGCAAAGCCTGTGATGGAAGAGTGCTCCATTGCTTTATTTTATTATTCAAATTCTTAATGTGCTGGCTATTATACTGTATCTTTCTCAGTACCTGCCATTGTATTTGAAGTAGAATCTGGGAACACTTTTTACAAAAAGCCTTCTCAAAAGTTCAGAATAAAACATTCTCATTTGAAATGCGGGTGTAACCCTTGAAAAGAAACACACCCTTATCCCTTCAGTTTGCTATTCATCCACTTGAAGTGATAATACTGCTATTATCATCACGGTAGACACGAAGTTGGTATAATTAACTGAAAGGAGTGCGCCCCTTAGGATCCTAGGCATTTGATCCTGCAACAAACTGAGCTGTTTATTCAAGCTGCTGAGTCCCTTCAACTTTCCTTGACTTCAGTGGGAGATATGGGCTCTCAGGATCTAGCAGGTGGTGCTTAGCACTTCCAGGATCGGGCCCTTAAATGGCGACAGTGGGGCTATAACTGCCTTCTGTTTCAAGGACCTGCTGTTTCATAAATTGTAACATTTTTAAAAAAATAAAGTAGCAGTAGGACAGTTATATTAGACAAAAACATTTCCTTTAAAATAAACCCCTGCAAAAGATGTTTACCCACCTTCTTTTTGCCCTTATTTGTCATCTTCAAACAGTACATCTGGCAACACAAGGCTACAGCAGCTAACAGCTTGGTAGGCATTGTAGGAAATAACAGTTCTGTTTATTTTCTCCAGTGCTGTAACGGGTGTAAAGTATATTCTCCAGCAGAACTAGGCACATTATCCTTTAGCAAGTGTCACTGTACTTATGTTTTGCTAACAAATGTTATAATGCTCTTTCCTAAGTTTATAATGTCATAAGCACAGAGGAGGAGCATATTACTCCAACAATATGTTCATTCAGAAACAGTGTTTTTCTAAAGAATTACATCTAATGCTAAGAAGGGTACCAGGAAGGGTACTTTTACTTATTTTGTCCTGTATTTACAGAATGTAGCTTCCCCCGCCCCATCACTCACTATGTGTGTCATCTTCCGATAGAAATAGGAACCATATGGGTGCAGAAGTGGGTTCCCTGAGCCCTAGGGTGCCTTTAGCCAGTTCACTTGAAATCTAGAGTCTGTCCTGTCCTATCACCCAGCAGCAATAGAACATTTGTTCCCTGAAGGCCCGGCGCGCTGCCAGCAGCAGGTGTTAGACTGTCCTCTGGGATGAAGGCAGCAGGCGTGGGCATTGATGTGTGCCTATGACAAGATGTTGCAAATCTGCTCTCATAGCGACAGTGACAGCATCTGGGACCGTGTTGTGAGTCACCATTCTGCAACCATTAAAAACCAGTTGCCATCCCTTTCATAATAATAAATTAAAATATCACTCTAAATTGTGTTGGTTTCATGAAAGAAAAAAACCCACCCCAAATACGTACACTCACAAACAGTGCCAACCCATATGTTATCAGATAGATTGTCTATAAAATGGATAGGGTTGTTGGTAGTTACACAGAAGATTTATGGCTATTTTTCAAAATTCACTTTGAAAATTTTTTATGGAAAAACACAATCGAGAAAAAAGTGTTTAAGAAAAAATAAAAATGATAGTGTCTGGGAACACACCTCTCTTTAGATTAGTCCATTCTTCGTTCGTAGAAAATTCAAACACAGACCCAATCAAGGCCCTGATCCTGCAAACACTTGTTCTCATGCCTAATTTTACTCCCACGAGCTAATGGGATGACTCCGATGTTTGGAGCTAAGCATTCTGCAAGCATCAGGAACTACGTTAGTATCTGCTTCTCTTTGATTTGTGTATTGGGAAACAATAAGAGATTGGTGGTAGCTGTCTGATTTCAAAGTGTCTGGTTTTGAAAATATTTGTAGGCAGGTGCATGGATATTGTTTCCACAGAGATCGTGTTTTTCCAGACATTGGATTTGAATATGGATAAAAGACAACTGTCCCCCTCCCCCCCCCAAAAAAACACCAAACCAAACAACAAAAAATAGAATAACTTTATCTCTCGATTTCATTGGTCGCTTTATAGCCATATAAATCCCAGACCTTTCTTCTTATTGACTTTTGTTAAATATAAGGCATATGGTTAGAGAAATAAATTATTGGGACTTCCCTTGACTAGTAATTCTTTGTTAGTAGGGCTGTTGGTCTGATATTTTGGGTGAAATCCTGAGCCTACTGAAGTCAGTAGCCAAACTCCCATTGACTTCAACAGCACCTGGATCTCCTCCATAGATCCTTGCCCCAGGTACCCAGCCTGAGCACTTATGGGTAGGCTACAATGCAATATAAGGATCCAACTGAGAATACTGAAGGTAGAATCAATCTGTGGAGGTTGGAGAAAGAGGTGCAGTGTGCACTAGAGACATTATATCCCTCCACCCCAATGATGGGGTGAATATATTTACCAGTGGGCCGCTGCTGCACTTTGTGAAAAGGTGAAGTACAGATAGGATTAGATGTTTGTCAATAAAGTATAGATTTCACAGTACACACAGGGACTGACAAAAAGATATGTCCCTAATAACAAATTTACAGATAGGCAAAGTGAGAAAAATGCTGCTTGAGAACATGAGAATGTATTAGAGTCAAAATCCAGTTATTTAGACATTTGAATTAGGCTTGTTACAAACGGACTGGCAAATGAATAGTAAAAACAGGTATGATTTCTTGATTTAAGGATATTTACTGTTATGGACCAGGATGTAAGCAGTCTGGCCTAGTGGTCAGAGTCGGAGTCATAGCTAGTGGATGGAGCAGGTGATGGGAACGGAGTCCAGGGTCAGCACCAGAGTCGATTTCTGATTACCAGCTTTGGGGGTCAAGCCAGAGTATGAGCCAGAAATCAAAGCTGGATGTCAGAGCTGGACTCAGATGCCAAATACCAGAAGTCGGAGCCAGGGGTCAGAACCAGGACTGGTAACCGCTGGTCAGAAGCAAGGCATAAGGTCAGGAACCAGAGGAGAGGCAAGACTCAGACACAGAGCAGGAGCACAGTGGGAACTAGGAGTGAAGGCAGTGGCAAGGCAGGACCATGAGCAGGTCAGGTGCAGAGCAGATATCAGGAACAGGGTTGGGTGCAGAATGCGGGCACAGGTGGGGTCCAATGCAGCAGCAATAGAGAACCATCTAGTTGCTCAGACAACTTCCTGTGCTTCCTTCTGGCTTAAATAGCATGGTTGGACCAATTGGTGGAGCCAGTCAACTGTCCAATCAGGGCTCCTGTGGGTGGTGTCTTGGCTGAGGCTGTAGTCCTACTAGCTCTCAGCCTGCCATGTTTCAGCAGATGTCGGGTGGTGGCAGGATGCGATGGCTGCCTAGGAACTCACAAGCCTGGATCCCAGACCTGGGACATCACATTTACTTTGTATATTTTGAGACGTGATGTTGAACATTTTAAAAACCATTATAAAGCTTTACGTTTTGAATCTCAGCATCTACTGTCATTAAATAATTGTCTGAATCCCTCAGAGTTTCCTGCAATTGTGAAAATTTAATTGGATAAAAATAGTGAGGGAGAGGAAAGCCGCTAAAAACCATAATTTGGGGGCAACCACAAAAATGTAAATAAATAAAAATCTACAAAAAATACTTAAAAATAAACATCAGTATTATCCATGGAAATTGTGTGTACATATAAAATATATAATTGAATTTTGCCAAACCTATGTTTACACTCCTTGGGGGCAACCTTCCATCATGCAGTGGGGTAGAGTCAGACTATATCCCCATCTAGAAATGTCCCATCTGGGAGGCTTGCTGCTCTCCCTTTTTCTCTCCTGTGACATTTGTTCCCTGCTTGAATCTGAAGTCACACATCTTGCCTGGAAAGTACAGTTGGGATTTTCACAGCATTGAATGATAGAATCATAGAAGATTAGGGTTGGAAGAGACCTCAGGAGGTCATCTAGTCCAACCCCCTGCTCAAAGCAGGACCAACCCCTACTAAATCATTCCAGCCAGCTTTGTCAAGCCGGGCCTTAAAAACCTCTAAGGATGGAGATGCCACCAGCTCCCTAGGTAACCCATTCCAGTGCTTCACCACTCTCCTAGTGAAATAGTGTTTCCTAATATCCAACTTAGACCTTCCCCACTGCAACTTGAGACCATTGCTCATCTGTTATCTGCCACCACTGAGAACAGCCTAGCTCCATCCTCTTTGGAACCCCCCTTCAGGTACAGTAACTCCTCACTTAAAGTCATTCCTTGTGTTAACCCTTGAGGGCTCAGCTGAATTCTAGTTCATCATTTAACAGTAAGGCATTCCCTGGGAAATATCCCACCCTGACTCCACCACCTCAACCAAGCTTCACAATCATCATTGCTGTGTACAGTATTAAATTGTTTGTTTAAAACGTATACTGTGTATACATATATATATAATATAGTCTTTTGTCTGGTGAAAAAAAATTCCCTGGAACCTAACCCCCCCTATTTACATTAATTAACATATGGGGAAATTGGATTTGCTTAACATTATTTCGCTTAAAGTCGCATGTTTCAGGAAAATAACTACAATGTTAAGTGCGGAGTTACTGTAGTTGAAGGCTGCTATCAAATTCCCCCCTCACTCTTCTCTTCTGCAGACTAAATAAGCCCAGTTCCCTCAGCCTCTCTTCATAAGTCATGTGCCTCAGCCCCCTAAACATTTTTGTTGCTCTCTGCTGGACTCTCTCCAATTTGTCCACATCTTTTCTGTAGTGGGGGGCCCAAAACTGGAAGCAGTACTCCAGATGTGGCCTCACCAGTGCCGAATAGAGGGGAATAATCACTTCCCTCGATTGGCTGGCAATGCTCCTACTAATGCAGCCCAATATGCCATTAGCCTTCTTGGCAACAAGGACACACTGTTGATTCATATTCGGCTTCTCATCCTCTGTAATCCCCAGGTCCTTTCTGCAGAACTACCGCTTAGCTAGTCGGTCCCCAGCCTGTAGCAGTGCATGGGGATTCTTCCATCCTAAGTGCAGGACTCTGCACTTGTTCTTGTTGAACCTCATCAGATTTCTTTTGGCCCAATCATCCAATTTGTCTAGGTCACTCTGGACCCTATCCCTACCCTCCAGCGTATCTACCTCTCCCCTCAGCTTAGTGTCATCTGCGAACTGGCTGAGGGTGCAATCCATCCCATCACAGAGCCAGTTATCTCATCATAGAAGGCAATCAGGTTGGTCAGGCATGACTTGCCCTTGATGAATCCATGTTGACTGTTCCTGATCACCTTCCTCCCCTCCAAGTGCTTCAAAATGGATTCCTCGAGGACCTGCTCCATGATTTTTCCAGGGACTGAGATGAGGCTAACCGGTCTGTAGTTCCCCAGATTCTCCTTCTTCCCTTTTTTAAAGATGAGCACTATATTTGACTTTTTCCAATTGTCTGGGAGTTCCCCCGATCACCATGAGTTTTCAAAGATAATGGCCAATGGCTCTGCAATCACATCAGCCAACTCCTTCAGCACCCTCGGATTCATTGCATCCAGCCCCATGGACTTGTGCATGTCCAGCTTTTCTAAATAGTCCTTAACCTGTTTCACACTGAGGGCTGCTCACCTCCTCCCCATACTGTGCTGCCCGGTGCAACAATCTGGGAGATGACCTTGTCTGTGAAGACCGAGGCAAAAAAAGCATTGAGTACTTCAGCTTTTTCCACATCATCGGTCACTAGGTTGCTTCCCCCATTCAGTAAGGGTCCCACACTTTCCCTGACCTTCTTCTTGTTGCTAACATACCTGAGAAACCCTTCTTGTTACCCTTCACATGCCTTGCTAGCTGCAACTCCAGTTGTGCTTTGGCCTTCCTGATTACACCTCTGCATGCTCGAGCAATATTTTTATACTCTTCCCTAGTCATCTGTCCGAATTTCCATTTTTTGTAAGCTTCCTTTTTGTGTTTAAGTTCACTGAAGAGTTCTCTGTTAAGCCAAGCTGGTCGCCTGCCATATTTGCTATTATTTCAGCACATCTGCCTAATTCTGCTACCTTTGAAGTCAGTGGTAAAACTCCCACAGACCTCAATGGGAGCTGAGAGAGGCCAAGGTCTGAGTCCTTTGAAAATCTCACCCTACGTTATTTTGCCTTCTGTGTATGGGGAACATAGCACCACCAATACACCTGCAATGAGCTATCTATAATTTGCCATCTCACTCCAAGGAAGAGTAAATAACTAGCAAAATAATTAATGTCTGACATATAACAATTAATTAACAACCACATAGAAACAGCCATTTAATGTGTGATGCAAAATAGGAATGGAAGAACCTGCTTCCCTGGGGAGCAATAGGAATCAGAGTTTCAAAGTTGCTGGAAGGTAAATTCTATAATTAAAAATATATATATACCTGGGGCTGTTTGCCAAAGTTGGGAGATTTGTTAGGGGTTTGTATCTTAGCTATTCCATCTGATCCTATAACTTACACCTTTGAAACTTGATTTGCAGTTCTTTTTACATTACATCATAAAAAGGCCTTTGTGGTGAGAAGCCTCATTAATTATTTGTTTTACTTTAGTGCCTAGACTGGAACCACCCTGTGCAATTTTTAAATAAGAGATGGTTCCTGGCCTAAATGGACAAGGCAGACAGAAGGTGGGAGGAGGAACAGAGGCACAAAGAAATGAAGTGACTTCCCCAAGGACACACAGCAGGTCGGTGCCAGAGCTAGAAACAAAACCCATGTTTCCTAAGTGCCGGTGCAATGCCTTGCCCATTGGACCACACTCCCTCCCCTCACAATTAGACACTAAAATGACAGACCCCATTGTGAGAGACACAACATCTCACTGAATGGAAGACGCTGAAACAGAGATTTCTAAACATGGCTTTGAACTTTCAATACATGATTTCCATTGTCTAGTAACGATTTACTTAGCTATCGAAGGGATGAGATCCTGAGAGTACCAGCCGCACCCATTGAGCTCAGCTGGAGCCGCTGGGGATCAGCCCCTCTCAGACCCAGGCCCTGGCCAATATCATTACAGTTTCCCTTTAATCTCATGCCTCATTTGCTCACGTCATGCCCATGTTAGACCAGATTTTCAAAGCTAGACATGTGCCGTGTTATCCGCAGGCATCTCAATTTTAAACCCCGGCCTGTTCTGTTTAGCTCAGAAAAGAAATGCTCCCTCCCATCCCAAAGTGAAAAATACAAATACCCAGAGTAAATTGACAAGGAAGAAGATGAATGGTTTATTGAGAATTTTAATAAACAAACCCCATCCTATGCCTGTTTGATGGATCCGCTGTGGGTCTGCTGTTTTTTTAAAATGTCTCGACTGTAAATCAGCAGCCTGTGGAATTAAAATGGAAAACGAAAACATGTCATTGAAAGAACAATCTGTGCTAGTGTAAACGGTCACGGTGGCGGCCACCATTCCACACTTTAAAATGTACCAGGTGCAAGCTTTACTGGTCTGTTACAGAGTGATGCTTTGCTAGGGTTGCCAATTTTGGTTGGATGTATTCCTGGAGGTTTCATCACTGGACATAAACTTTAATTAAAGATTAATCTTTAATTCCTGGAGACTCCAGGACAATCCTGGAGGGTTGGCAACCCTATGCTTTTCATGAACTAGAGTGAGACATGCTGAGATGGTTTTTGCTTAGTTTTGGGCCCTGCCATTGATATCAAAGTAAGGTGAACTTGTAGATCTAAAGCCCAGTGTTTTCCTCTCCCAGTAGATGCTGTTTCTTGCACAGCATGATATAATCTCATGATATCACCATGTCCTTGAAAGACGATAGCCCCAAATTAATGAATACCTTGGACCTTAATCTCTCAGCCCCCTCAGTTCCCCATCTGTAAAATGGGGATAATAGTGCCTCAGCTCCCCACGGTGTTGTGAAAATAAATTCATTAATGTTTGTGAAGCACTCAGACACAGTTGTGATGAGAACCACAATAAAGCCCATGAAGAAATTAATAATTCTGTCTTCAGAGCAGAGTTTGAATAGTATACAGTATGTAAGGCCTAGGACCACACACTGAACGAAGAGCATAAAACAAAATACTGAATAGCTGTTCATTAGGTGAGCACCATCAATCTTGAGTACTGAATGAGACGGGTCCTGTGGAAAAAAAATAGCATGTGATCATGGTGCATATGCATGAGGGGGCTGAATTAAGGTTGCACAGGCAACCTTAATTTGGTCATTTCCTAGTTTTTGAGTGTGAGACTTTGCAATATCGATAATGTTCTTTTAACTTTGTTTTTATGCATGTGATAGCTATCCAGGATGTATTTTTCCCAACTGGCTGTGATGTTACACCCTGTCACACTGGCATTTTCACTGTCAGTTCAAAATAGGAAGAGGGAGGACTTGGGGAAAGGGTGTGGAAGTTCAGAAGAGTGGCTCTATGAGGGAGCCATGCTCACCCACTTATGGTTGAAAGTTAATTTGGTTTTAAGGTTGGGTGTGAATGTAAAGTGCAATAGCTATTCCTGAATAGCTCCATGGGTAGACAACTTATTCAGAAGAGAAGAGCAGTGAGTGGCATGATGAAGAAGCACACTCAACTCCAAGGGGAGGGCACATCTTGTACTGCACACCGGAGATCCCCTGCAGAATGAGGGGAAGGAACATGGGTTATAAGCCAGCATCAGTACAGCAGGTTTATACTGCGGTTGTATGCAATTGCAGGGTTGGGTCTTGCCAACAAAAAAAATGGAAACCACAAAAAGAAATAGAGATTAAAAGGAGAAGAGATGAAAATGGTAAACAAACGGCAGAAATTTATGGACAATTTATACTCCATGCTGAAAGCAAAACTTGAAAAACGTTTGAAAAAGTCAGCAAACAAGTTAAAGTTGTTTGGCAAGCACCCAGAGACCAGGCAAGATAAAACGGCCTCTGGCTACTTGACAATATTGTGACAACAATCTGTGCGTAAGAACCTGCACATGAAAAACTTTGTCAGTGTTTTAAGCCAGTGGTTTTTAATCTTTTCCCTACCTGACTCATGCATCCGTGTTACAATAGAAAAATATTTCAGGACTCCTCTCTCATCTAGCTCTAAAGAATGGGCGTGTGGCTGTGAGACCCTATATATTTAAGCAAAGCCACAGTCTTAGTTCAATTCAGATTTGTGTCTTTTGGGGCTGCAAGATTCCAGTACCACAGAACAATTGAAACTGTGGCTGTCAGGATGCTATGCTGTTTTATTTAAAACTGTCAGAGGAAGCTGTGCAGAACATGGGCTGGGGAAGGTTCTAGGCATAAGGTCTATAGTGAAGCAAAGAGAGAGAAAGTAGCTTTATGAATAATACAATTTCCTTTATTGTAATGAAGTTCTTTTTTTGGGGTGTTATTAGATAGTGATACTTTCTATGGTTCTTTGCAACTGTCAAATGAAAGTAGCTTATGCATAGGTAGTTTTGCCTTTAGAACAGATTTTATTTTCCCTGATCTCCTCGGGATTCTAGAAAACTAGAATTATAAGTAATTCAGGCAGAAGTTATTGTATATACTCCTACCAGCTGACTTCAATGAGAGTTTTGCCTGAATTAATGTTTACTGAGTAAGGACACAAAGATTGGGCCCATAAATCATTCTTTTTCTAAAAGGACAAATTTAAGTAAAACGACAGTGGAATTGTATAAGTGCTAAAAAGGAAACATTGGATACTATAATTCTTATATGTATCCTTCCACTTGCTTTTTAAAGGGGCTGGATCTGGTCCCCATCCAGCAAAACAGTTAAGCATGTGCTTAACTTTAAAGATGTGAGTAATCCTATGGACTGAACTTGAAAAAATTGACTTCAGTGGAACAATTATTATTCTTAAAGTTAAGCACATGCTTAATAATACCCAACTCTAATGTAGCACTTCCAGCCATAGATTTCAAAGTGTTTTAGCAAGTAAGTGTCAGTATCCCCATTTTAAAGATGGGGAAACTGAGGCACAGAGTGCTTAAGTGACTTGGCCAAAGTCACTGTTTGCTGAAGAGGTCAGAGTGCTCCACACCTGGCAGGATGAAGCCCAGAAAGCTGTGGACAATACACACAGTAAAATTGGTGTGCCTCATTAAGAAGAAAACACAGTGGCCCAATAAGTAGCTAATGATGTTGACTGTCACAGTTCAGGGTAATTGCACTTATATTTCCCCTCTATGGTCCCTTGAGAGCACCCACTCTTGGTTCCTGGCTCCTGAGCCATTACCTCTCTTGGGTGGAGACTTAGTTCCTACTGAACCTGCTATGGCTTGGAGGTGCTGCAAGGAAGATGAAAATCTCCCTGGGTCTTAGCCAATTGGCTCTCTGGCAGAAAAAATTCCTTCCTTACCCTCAAAGGTGTAACCAGTTAGACACTCAGCCTCTACCAGATCAGACTCCCATTCCTAGTACAGGGTGGGGCTGCTGGAATGGAGCCAGAAGAGGCTCCACATGTCCTGAGCTCCGGGTTAAATCCCCGGAGCTGGGGGATGCAGGCCAATCAACAACCTTCCCCACAACTAGCCAATGTGTACCGGAGACTCCGGTGTTGGGGGGGGGTACCTGGTGTCCCTCATCCATTGTCTCCCCCCCCAGTAGTAATGGCTGAGGAGCCAGGAACCAAGAGTGGGTACTGTCAAGAACTATGGAGGGGGAATATAGGTGTGATTGCCCTGAATTGTGACAGCCACATCATGAGCTACTCTAAAGCAACTGTGCCACTGGGTATGTCTACACTACGGGATTAATCCGAATTTAGATAATTCGAATTTGGGAAACAGGTTGTATAAATTCGATTGTGCGCGGCCACACTAAGCACATTAATTCGGTTTTTAACCACATTAATTCGGTGGTGTGCGGCCACATTACCCCATTAATTTAACCACATTAAGTCGGTGGTGTGCTGCCACACTAACCCTAATTCGAATTAACAAAATCGATTTTGGCGCTACTCCGCTCGTTGAGGTGGAGTACAGAAATCGATTTTAAGTGCCCTTTAATTCGAATTAACTGGCTCTGTAGTGTGGACGGGTGAAGGGTTAATTCGGATTAACGCAGCTAAATCCGAATTAAAGTCGTGGTGTAGACCAGGCCACTGTGTGTTCTCTTCTTAATGAGGCATGCAGATTTCATTGAATGTATTGGTCACAGCTTTCTGGGCTTCATCCTGCAAGGTGTGGAGTGCTCTGGCCTCTTCAGCAAACGTACCTAACTGAGGTACTCGGTTGAGCTGTCCATTCATCATAACTTGCAGCCAGTTTCCAGTGTGGTTAAAAGGATAAAATGAGCAATTCCCAGAGGCAGAAGACCCGGGATTTTTGCTGGTGGGCCTTGGGCTCATGGGATAGGGTAAGACCTTGATTTCCTAAGGATATTTCAGGAAATTGCCACATGTGTCCCAGGGGCCATGCGGGAAATCAGAATCTGTCTCCTGGCCATGTTTCTTTGACTGGCAGGAGGGGAATAATGCCACAGAAGTGATGTTCTCAGCTCCTGTGGGACACATAGCTTTGTGATGCTAGATGATCTTAATGGTCCCTTCTGGTCTAAAACCTACAGACCTGATTCTTATTTACATTAAGGGCCCTTTATATTCTTCTGGCAATGTAAAGGGGTGGTAAGGTGGGTATAAGTTACACAGTGGAGATAGGTCTTAGTGTAAATTAGAATCAGGGCCTACTAATATCACCATACCATCACAGCCCTCACTGAATTATTTGGTGGTTGAGACAGATACTGCCAAGCCTGTCTTAAATGGTGCTATATGTTTTTAATGTGGAAACAAACCTATATACAAATTTCTATGAAATGCCGATCTACATCAACTGTTTGCTGATTAATGTGATGGGAATTCTTGCTTGTGTGCAAAGGTGTCTTATCTATGCTAGCAAAATTGCTAGAATTGTTAAGGGTTGTACGCTTAGGACAAGAGGTCAGCTGGTGTAAATCAGTCCCACTCTGCTGATGTCAATGGGCTAGGCTGATTTACACCAGCTGAGGATCTGACCCTGCAATCTGTAGTGTGTTGGGTAAGCAGGGCTTACTGTGTTCTTTTCATATACCTGCCTCATGGACTTTGGCCCAGAGTACTACAAGATGCTGTAGAAAAATATGTCGTGAATATATTTGATGCTATATGACAGAGGGCCCTGGTAATGTTGGATTATCTGTCCAATCTTCTGTGGGTTCCTTTGTCTACCAGCCTGGGGTTCCTCTAGGTTGCCTACCTGTTCTGAGTGCTCTGTTTTGTGTCTTTAGGCAACTGGTCTCTGCCCTGTTAGTCACAATCCTCCACCCCAACCAACCACTGCGTTTTGGACTCAGGTCTGTGTTATCTTTCACTTCTTCCATTTCAGAATCCTATCTCTTTGTACAACATTCCAGAATGACTAAGATTTATGATATACTTCGTGGCACATCTGAGACACTTTCTATGACCCTCTAATCCTAGCCCCACAGGATGTGATTGTAGTTAGGGGACCTTTCATTAAAGAATTATTCATGTAAAATCCCATAGTTGTGAGTGTCCAGAACATGAGTCAGACCTGTCACTGAATGACTCTTATAAAACTTTCTCCCCACCCTTTGATGTTGTAATTACCATATTATTTAGACTACAAAACAGCTCTCTCCTTTCTTCACTGTGGTATGCCTGTCATTTTCTGGTGATTTCACCTCCTACTTTATAGTGCATGCCACATAGGGGTTGAAATTTAGCAATTGAGGGGGAAAAGGTGAATTGCTAACATCTGTCTTTCCACTCTCTGCTGAATGAAAAGCAAAGCAGAAATGCTACTTGTGTCTGGTGCATTCTAAGCAATGAAATCTGCACACAACCATTGTAATCATGTATAGCTTTTTTAACAAGCAGAGCCCTCCATTCTTACCAGAGATTTTAGAGGTGTTATTAAAAATAAATCTCACATGTCCCTGCTGTGCAATCAGCCCAATGCTCCAGCCCAGCAGAGCACAGCCTTTTGGTCACACTTGTATTCTATCGGTGGACGTTGTATTATATGTACTGGAAGCATCTATTAGAAAATCAAGATTACTTTTCTTTCTAATCTCTCATGTGCTAGTGACAAGAGCCATATGAATAGTGGGTCTGCCTGATTCACAGTGGCCACAGCAAACAAAAATTACAACTTTATCACTTAGGAAGCTGACTATTTTTAAGAGTTTGAAGGAATCATGAAGATGGCACTAGTCCAGGGGTGGACAAACTTTTTGGCCCAAGGGCCACATCTGGGTATGGAAATTGTATGGCGGGCCATGAATGCTCATGAAATTGGGGGTTGGGATGTGGGAGGGGGTGAGAGCTCCAGCTGGGGGTGCGGGCTCTGGAATGGGGCCAGAAATGAGGAGTTCAGAGTGCAGGAGGGGACTCCGGGTTGAGGCAGGGGGTTGGGGTGCCGGGGTGTGTGTGTGTGTGTGGGCTCCAGCTGGGGGTGCAGGCTCTGGAGTGGGGCTGGGGATGAGGGGTTTGGGGTGCCAGAGGGTGTTCTGGGCTGGGACCGAGGGGTTTGGAGGACAGGAGGGGGATCAGGGCTGGGGCAGGGGGTTGGGGTGCAGGGCATCAGTGGTGCAGGCTCTGGGCGGCGCTTACCTCAAGCAGCTCCCAGAAGCAACAGCATGTCCCCACTCTGGTTCCTATGCGAAGGCATGGCCAGGTGGCTCTGAATGCTGCCCTGTCCGCAGCCGTCACCCCTGTAGCTCCCATTGGCTGTAGTTCCTGGCCAATGGGAGCTGCGGGGGAGGCGCTTGAGGTGGGGGCAGCGTGTGGAGCCCCCTGGCTGCCCCATGTGTAGGAGACAGAGGGGGGACATGCCACTGCTTCTGGAAGCTGCATGGAGTGGAGCAAGCCTCCTACCCCGCTCCCAGGCTGGAGCGCCAGAGCAGTGCAAGCCCCAGACCCCGCTCCCCAGTGGGAGCTTGAGGGCTGGATTAAAACGTCTTGAGGGCTGGATGCGGCCACCGGGCCATAGTTTGCCCACCCCTGCACTAGTCTGTGTGTTGGGAAGATGTCACAGGCTGAGTTGGCCCTTTAAGGCATTGGGTTTAGCCCCACCTCTGCCTAGTTACCTGGCGCCAGTGATGGATTTGGACTTGGGCCAGTAATTAGTTCAGGGATCAGGAACATGTGATAGCCCAGAGCAGGGCTTACGATAAGAAGGAGTTCTGTAGGAAGCAGGAAGACTCCTGAAGGCGTTCCACGGTCATGGAAGACTGGGGCAGAAGCTTTCAGAAGATGATGCTTGAGGAAATGTCAGGCAGCAGGACCTCCATTTTGGGAAGACACCTCTGAACCCATCCAGGGGCTGAAGAAACTGTGGCACTGGGGAAAGGCTTGTTTTGATTTAATTTATCAGTTGAACTGTGATGTTGCTTCTATAAATCATACTCCAAGATGGGGTGTCATGTGGCTTACATGAGAGCCTGGGTACAGTTAGTGGGAAGCCCAGGAAGGAAAAACTGAGGTAGTGGCAAAGTCTGATGCAGAATCAGGTAAGACTGGAAAACAGAAGAGTTTCTGGGAGTGGATCAAGGCTCTTGTCAACAATAAGACTCTATTTCCTTTCTTTTAGATCCTACCTCACCCCCTCCTCAAGGCTTCTCAGAATCATAGAATCATAGAATATCAGGGTTGGAAGGGATCTCAGGAAGTCATCTAGTCCAACCCCCTGCTCAAAGCAGGACCAATCCCCAACTAAATCATCCCAGCCAGGGCTTTATCAAGCCTGACCTTAAAAACCTCTAAGGAAGAAGATACCACCACCTCCCTAGGTAACCCATGCCAGTGCTTCACCACCCTCCTAGTGAAAAAGTTTTTCCTAATATCCAACCTAAATCTCCCCCACTGCAACTTGAGACCATTGCTCCTTGTTCTGTCATTCAGTACATCATTCAGTACAGCCAATTGGAAACCCAGTAGTTGAGAGATGGGTCCATTGGGCAGATTATAAACAGAAGAGAGGAGCAGATGACACTGCGGAGTGTAGTGTAGTTAGTAGTCCTTTCCCACACTGCACTTGATCTCTGCTTCAGGAGATGCGGGGAGAAGGAACAGGCAATGGACAGGGGAAGAGTCAGGCTGGAGTCATTTAGGAGGGCATGAAGTAGTACTAGGGAGATGAAAGGAGTGCATACTTCTTACAGTTTGTCTACACTGGAAAAATAGCGTGTACTTAACTTGGGCCAGGATAACAGTGAATACAGGGCAGCATGGCTTTTAACTCCGGCTAGCAGCTCAAGTACAACCCCAGCCTTTCCTAGGGTATGCCTACAATGCAACTGGGAGTGAGCCTGCCAGCCCAGAATGTCAGATGCGCGCTAGTGGGGCACAAGCTACTATGGATAAAAATAGCATTATGGCCATTGCAGCTTGAGCCCTCAAGCCCACCCAGCCCTCTAGGCTTGAAAGCCCCTGAGCTCCAGCCTGGGCCACGAGAGACCATCCATACTCCTTATTTTTAGCATTCTAGCAGGAGTCCTGCCAGCACAACTCTGTCTGCTCAGGCTGGGAAGTTCGCTCCCAGCTGCAGTGTAGACATGCTCCTATAGGCCTTAACTCAAGCTGCTAACTGAAGTTAAAAGCTGAATTGCCATGTCTTCACTGCTATTTTAACCCAAGCTAGCTAACGCAAGGTAAGAACACCCTCTTTTAATGTAGACCCACTCCCTAAGGCTAACAGGGAGTGACCAGAGCTGGAGGATATGAGGGAGAGCTGAGGACACTCATCCTCATTGCCATCTGCAGAGGAGGAATTCTAAGCATCTAAGAGTTAAAATACTACATTTGGATTTGCCCAAAATGGATATGTTTGCCATTTCTCTATTTCTGTCATGTAACAATCTGTCGTTTCTTCACCCTATTCTGGATAATGGGCTAGTAAAATCAATTATGCTGCTTATTTGTTTCCTCTATGGACATTATGTTTAGCTAAAGAATAGGAGTTAGGAGTTTAATAAGCCATAAAAATGAAAGTCTTTGCTGAAATAAAAACAGGCTGACATGTTTTGCATTCATATGCCTGCCACTGAAGGGTAAGATCTTTCAACTGCAGGTTTTTCTTTCCCAATTTCCACAACACTTATCATAATTCATTAAGAAAACTGTTTAGAAAACAGGGAGTATAATTAATCTATTGATCTAGTTTTCCATTATGTTATCACAGGCGAAAAATGCCCTTTTGATGCAATTGTTTAAAGTTACAAAAAAAAAAAAACCCAACTTACTTTTAATTATACATAATTAGGCAGGGATAAAAAATGAAGAGATGATCTATTGACTTGTCGTGTAAATGTCACGTCACTCTTAATATCTAAAGGGTAATTAATTGCAATTGATTCTTTTTGTTTGCTGGACAAGAGTTCTTTCTGGAAGTAATAACAACTGTATATAATTACTGTGTTTCCAAACCTTATCAATAAAATCAATGGGAGCTAGGTGCCTAGGTGCTCTTGAAAATCCCACTAGGCAGCTATGTTCCTCATTAGGCACTTAAATACTTCTAAAAGTCTGGCCCTTCGCCCTTCTATGCCTTCATTGCCCATCTATAAAATGGGGCGTCACAACACTGTCTTACCTTACAAGGGTGTGGGGAGAAAAGTCTACTCAAGATTACCACTGTATCTGAATATTTCACAATTTGGCCCATATAAGTATCTACAATAGATGCAAGAAAGTCAGTTATGGAATAACCTACTCTCAGGGAAGTTTCTTCCTAATTTTCCTTAATCAGAGCTGGCTTTTGTCCTAAAACATAAGGGATTATATCCCTTCCATGTAACATTATATCCCTTACAAAAGAAGTGGGGTGTTCTCTGTATGTAACAGCTGCCTTACCTTTCCTTGGCATAGAAACACTCTTGCTGCTTCTGTTTTCCCTTGCTCTCCTGGTGACTGGACAGTTTTTCTGTTTTGGCCTCCTGCCCCAAGCAAAAGTCTTTCCCATCTAGGATAAACAAAAGAGTAAAACAAAACAAAAAAACCCATACACACTATGCGCTTCCCCTTGTATCAGGCTGACCAGTCCTTACTGTAAGGCTAAGTGGAGTTCTTCAGCCCTTCCTAAACAGTATGGTTCCTTCAGCCGTCCCCGGTAAAATCTTGGCCCCTCGATGACAGGGATTTTTCAGCACCACCTTTAGGTGACAGTTAGGGTGGACACTCACCTATGCCCAGAATACCGGACATTCTGGTATACACACAGTGTGGATGAGGTAATGCCACATGGCAGATGCCATTTTGAAGGGTGTGCTGCTCTGTCTCCGCCAGCATGCAAGGTCATGCTGGTAGGGGCGGAGCGGCAAGTTCTTCAAAATGGCATCCCCCATCCCATATTGGACAAAACCATGTCTGGTTTTGTCTCAGTACCAGATTGGCACAAACCACCCACAGAGAAGATTGTTTGGTTTAAAACTGGATGAATGGCCTGCCTAGTGACATCAAAAGGAAGCCCAGCCTTCCCTCTATTCTGGGCTCTGGGGCTGGGACCCTAAATCACAGCCAATGTTTCATGTACCATGTTCTGGGTAATAACAGAAGAGGAATGTTTGTACAACTAAACTGTCTCTTTATTAAGAACTATTTATAGAGGTGTCGCCTTTGCAGCTAGCATTCTAGCCATGTGCACACAGACTGACTTCCTGGTGCTTGCTCCAAACTCTTCCTTCTGCAATCTATGCTCCTTCCTCCAAGTTCCATAAAGGTTACTCTGGGCAGAAGTCTGCCTGCCACAAAGACTAATGGACCTGTACATGCTTCCCAGTCCTTATTCCCAGGGTCATTTCCTATAGTAATCCTCTTTGTCTAGGCTTTCTTCCCAGTTTGTTCCCCATAGTCCTTCACTGAATCTGTAATACTCACTTGTAGAAATCAAAGGGTTTTTTGGAACACTGCAAGTAACAACTCTGGCTAGGGTGACCAGATGTCCAAATTTTATAGGGACAATCCCAATATTTGGGGCTTTGTCTTATATAGGTGCCTATTACCCCCCACCCGTCCCGATTTTTCACACTTGCTGTCTGGTCACCCTAACTCCAGCACACTCAGGCACGACATAACTTCTTCCTAGCACCCCACCTTCCAAACCAAGACAACAACATAATATCAAAACAAGACAACAATTTAATACTAAGTTAAATATACAGCACTATCTATTGCTGGAGGTGCTGTCTGCACTGATCATTACAAATCTTCTTGGGCCCCTTCCATGTGACTAGATCTTCTCCTTGGTCTCTTCCCAGAAGTCGTCCACCAAAACGACTTCTTTCCTGAGGCGCTGTGGAGAGCCACATCACACATCTTTCTCCTGAGAGAAAGGCTACCTCTTTTATAGCTGGCCCTGTTTTTCAGCCTGCAGTAATATGACCCCTCTGGGGACTACAGCTCCCTGAATCCTTTGCATTAAAAGGATCTGGGCTTTGTAAGTAGATTGACTGGACCTGGGCCTTCCCATGCTGTCTGAAGTGTGTATAATCCTTTTTCTGAATTCTACTGGACTCTTGGCATCAATAACACCTTGTGGTAATGAGTTCCACAAAACAAGTGTGAAAAGTATTTCCTTTGATCAGTTTTAAATTTGCTGCCTTTCAGTTTAATTTCCTTCCCTTGTTCTTGCATTATGAGACCATTTGGACACTTCTATTCAGCCCATCTACTCTGATGTAAAAACAAACAAACTTACACAGAATCTTTATGTAAACAAAACATGTTAAAACTATAAAAAAAAATCTTGGATATCTTTATAGTTTTACTCTTTAGAGTCAGTCATCTTTTCCTTTAAAGATACTGCAACTCTTTCCCCACCTAATATAAGCAATGTAAATAATTTATCTATTTTGTAATGATAAATATTCATATTTCATTTAAACCAGACAGTGGTTGTCTAGATTAAATTAAACTGCCTTGGATTCAATAGCTGATAATCTCTTCATGCCAAATATGGAATTTTAGCAATATTTTATTTACAGCATATCACTACACAACTGGGGGAGGGAAGGAAGTGACTCTTTTCCAAACATTAATACATTTGTCTAGTGACTATACTTTCTTTAGATATTGCTACAAGCAAATGCATTTCTCATTTCTGAAACAGGCTACTTGAGTGCTAAAGGGTAGAGTACATTTTACATACTTTCTAGGCATAGATTCCTATGTCAGAATCACTTCTTGCTGTTCCAAGTGAGCTGTATTCTTGCTGCGATGTGGAAGTTATTTTGTCCTTTTTTTTGTAGTTTCTCAGGTATTTGGAACAAATTTCCAGTGAGAAAAGAGCTATGAAATAGCATTACTGGGGGAAAAAAAAAACCAAAAAATATCATTAAACGCAATTTTTGGCCATTCTCCTCTAGGCTGCATTTTCAGTAGCTCAAAATCCTTGTCATCTGTGAGAAGCAGAAAATGCAGAAGGACAGTTTGAGGCATTTCACTTTGAACATTCAAAGGTCCGGCAAGTTGACTCTTCCCATTCCCATTGCATTGTGTGGTAAGGGATGAGGACGAAATTCCCTATTCTGTTTCTGTTCTCCCCGCCCCACAGCCTTGAAAAATAAGTTCCGGGAATGAGCTGAGAGACTTTTTTGTTGCTTTTACTTTGGAAACTGGAATAAACATGCCCAGTGAATCTGTCCTGGACAGCCTTTGACAATTCAGGAAAATCCAGAAGGCAAAAGTAGACCAGTCTCATGAAGACACAGGTGGAATCAGCAGGCCTTTAAAATTCTCAAGCAATGAAATCAGCAGAACAGGGTTGAGAGGTTACTGTAAATAGGTGCTTAAGGCCTTGTCCTCACTAGGAGAAAAGGTGTTTTGGTTTTTTTTGACCCATGTTAAAACCTTAGTGAAGACAAAACAGTTTTAACTCATGTTATCTAGTCAAGGTAAACCCTAGCAGAGGAGCCTAAGGTTTACCTTGACTAGTTAACATGAGTTAGAACTACAACTGCCTTGTCTTCACTAGGGTTTTAACATGGGTTAGTTTAAAATAGGTTACAAATACAGTTTCTTCCCCAACTACAGAAGACACAGCCCAAGAGTGTGGGAATGGGCAACCTGATTACCTCTACCGGAAGATGAAAATGAAACCATGTATTGGGGTTAGGGTGGTGGTGGGGATGATGGAGGAGAAATCAATGATCTCATGAAGATGAGAGATTGGAGCTGGTCACCTGAGGGGCATCTGTGCTTCTCCCCAAAAAGGCCTGCCAAAGCAGATGGGCCCTGACCCAAAGCCCATTGAAGTCAATGGGAGTCTTTCTATTGACTTCAGTGGACTTTGGAGTGGGCCTATAATGTGATTTTTTTTTTTTGGTTCACTGGTAGATAATTTGGGGGCCTATGTTCTTTATTGAACTTTCACTACCCGCAAAAGGGTTGGGTCAAGGTGTAGGGTAGGAGCATTTGGTGATAGGTATGGGGCAAAGGTTGGAATAGAGGTGTTCCAAGAGTAAGCTCTGATATTAAATTATCCAGTTTGCCAACACAAACCACAGGCACAATGATACTGATCTTACTTCTTTTTTTACCTGCTTCTATGTCTTCTGGCTGCTGGTTCATTTCTCTCCTATGTGCAGTGGAGATATTGGGCAATGTGATTTAAGGACCAAGACAGCCAATGGAAACATTCTTCTCTTGCATACTCACCATGAAACATTTGCAGGTGGGCCACTGGAATTATAGCCAGGAGTCTGCCTTGTGTTGTTTCCCCATTTGCTGTTTTCTCCATCTGCTCATTTATTTTCCTGCTTGTGTTCCTCTCCCTCTCTCTGTCTTCATCTCCCCCTGCTCATTTGTATAAGTAGAAATATCCTTCCTTCTGGCAACTGAGTAATATGCTTTTCCTTTTATGTATATATTTGGCTTGCAAATTGGTAGCTTAGAAGCAGGGGGAAGACAGAGAAGCAGTCATCATTTTCCAGCGGATTCTCCACATGACTTGGACTAAATTCATGCAGATTTTGCTCACATTTAAAAAAAAAAAAAAGGCTTAGGCCCTGGCATACTGCAGTCTAAACATGTAGTAATGAAGGTTTATTCACTGCAGGTTGTGTGGGTGATTAGACTTGGAGGCAGAAAGCTACAATGCACAGTAACTCCAGGTGCACTTACCGCATAATTTGTCCTCAGCAGGGATAGTGAATGGTTGAGCATGTAGAACAGAGTTAGTCTGCAAAATGCATGGCTACCGCTTTGTCATTAAAAGAGGAGGATGCATTTGTTTATGCCATGCAAATTGTATGGTACAGGACAGTTATATTTAACAATTGCCAAGAAGAATTTGTAAAGAAATTAAAGCCTAACCTACCCCTTCCTTCTGCTTTGTGAAAGCATTGGGCCTGATTTTCTTCTCTGGGGCTATGGCTACACTCGGAGCTAGGGGTGTGACTCCCAGCTTGTGTAGACATACTTGAGCTAGCTCTCATCCACCTAGCACACTAAAAATAGTAGCGTAGCTAGAGTAGCACAGGCACTGGCAAGCAGTGGGATGGGCTAGCTGTGTCTTGTATGTACTCACAGGATTCAGGCAGGTTTGTACTCAACACGCGCTACTGTGACTATGTGACTATTCTTAGTGTGCTAGCACAAGTATGTCTACACAACCTGTGACTCACACCCCTACCTCTAACGTAGAGCCTTAGACTTGTGTAAATCAGGAGTAACTCCACTGAAGGCAAAGGAGTTATATTGGTTTTACACCACTATAAAATGAGAATCAGGCCTTGTAACCAGGTTGTCTGCCTCCTCTGCGCCCCCTTGCCTGCCTCAGTCTCCCCATTTGGACTGTTCAAATAAACTTTACTTCAGGCTTTTTTCTTAGTCAAAAAAAAACCCCTTCTCCTTGCAGATAGGGTTTATTAATATTAAACAAACTGTAAATAAAATGCAACCCCCCAAAACAAAATCAGGGGGGAGGGATAGCTCACTGGTTTGAGCATTGGCCTGCTAAACCCAGGGTTATGAGTTCAATCCTTGAGAGGACTACTTAGGGATCTGGGGCAAAATCAGTACTTGGTCCTGCTAGTGAAGGCAGGGGGCTGGACTCGATGACCTTTCAGGGTTCCTTCCAGTTCTAGGAGATTGGTATATCTCCATATATTATTTAAAATCCATTTATAAGTTTGCATAACCCAAGGTTTGTCTTCCACCTCACTTCCTGGAGAGGTTTGCTGTCCCTCCCCTGCTTGGTCAGGGTCTCTCCCAGGTCTCCTGTCTGGAGAGCTTTCCTCACTTTCTGCGGACTCTGCCACAGATTCCTTCACCTTCTGCCCTTCACTTCACTTCAACTTCCTGCTCCTTATACTGGAATCATCTGATTCCATCGCAGGTGGGGCTCATCCTGTAATCGGTGTTGGCATAGCCCCAGGCTCTCCCACCCATGGGGCAAGCCACCCTTTGACATACCTGTTACCTTTATTTTAAGATAAGTATCCCATCTGGAAATAAACAAGTAAATACCTGATCCACAGTACTGGGGAGGAAGTGTAGTCCAGTGGATAAAGCACTGGACAGTGAGTCAGCACTGGGCACAGGCAATCTGGGGGGAAATTCTGACTCCACTGAAGTCAATGATAGTTTTGCTATTGACTTTAATTTTGAGCCAGGATCTCACTCCTGGATTCTATTCCCTGTTTTGCCACTGACTTGCCACGTAACCTTTGGCAAAATATTTCACCTTTCTGGGCTGCTGTTTCTTCTCTCTGTCCTGCCTGTTTATAGAATAAGTTTGTACAGGGTCGAGCACAATGGGTCCCCAGTCTCAGGTGGGACCACTCAGTGCAACAGTAATATAAATAATGAATGCTAATAATTGTATGACTTTGGGAGGAAGTGAAATAGGGAGGAAGACAGGGAGAGAGAGAAATATTTTCCCCATTCTTGTCAGCTTTTTGTTGTTCTATTTCCTATTCACAGAAAGCATACAATACTGATTAATGGAGAATTTCTGGCTCCAGTTCAGTATCTGGCTTCAGTACGTTTGCTATTTGATATCTGAGATATGTACAACATGTTCACAGTGAATTCTCCAACTGAAAACAGTAGAGTTCAAACCAAGTCAATTAATTCACAGAATGAATGGATTCAAGCCCAGAATCTTGTGCCTTGTGGAGGCCTCTTTGAGTCTCCTGCCAAAAGATATCTGTTTATAAATGCAGCAAACGTAACTATTTGATACTTATAGCTCTTACAGCCTTATGTGATTTTTTTCCTTGTTATGGCTGATCTCTGATAATTGAGTTACATTTTGCAGACATTTCATGCATTCTTTCTCCCTCTCTGTACATTTCCCCCCCCCCCCGGCGCTATAGCTCAGCCAGTGCTTTAGACAGTTTCACATTTCCTTTCTCTTTGTTGCCTTGGATATTCTGCAGAAGTAAGGAATAACAAAGCTGTATCCCAAATCCATGTTCCCATCCAGGCTACTTCTTGAATCTGCTTGAGTTGCTTCATATTTGGGCGAGCCCAGTTTATCTGGGGAAGAAGTTTTTGGTGAATTGGTGTCTTCATATATGTTTGTACAGCCCCTAGCAGAATGAGGCTTCCATTACAAGATTCAGTTATAATAAATATCATCCAGAAAGCAGCACCTCCAGCACGCTGGTGTTCCCTATTGCTATGCTGAGACATTGAATTCTGTTTAGCTGCTCAAAGAGAAGCACCACTGACTGCAGCAGCTACACTAGCTTCTTTGTTGGAAGTCTCCCATTCAAATACTGAGCCAGTTTGGTTTGTGAAAGCAGGTGGAGTCACAGCAAGGGTTGGCATAACGCTAGGTATGCTATAGTACTAGTGTAAGTCTTAGCATTTTGGTCCATTACCACGGTATAATCAACAAGGAAAGATTGCTGATGAAATAACTGTTGGAACTTTAAATCATTTCACATTGTAAACTGATGAACTGCCTGGATCCTACAGTAGTTCAGCTGCTTTGAGTTTATTTAACTTAACTCACAGCTAGAAAATCAGATCATCGCTATTTTTACAACTGCAAATAAACCCTGCCAGCAGTGATCAAGAAGGCAAAGGGTTGAAACAGCAAAGACTGAAAATAATGAAATGTCGGCATTGCTATCATTCCAACTGTTATCCCTAACAATTCAATGAAGAGTCAAGAGTGATCATGTTAAATATCCTGGAATATCAGTTCAAACCCAGATGACTGGGCCTTGCTCTGGTAGCACCTTGAGCAATCACTTTGAATGACTATGAATACTGCTGCTAGTTTGCTGTGAGAAATCCAGTACTGTTGAGCCATTTTTTGCAGTCATCTCTAGCTTTATAATGTTTATTAAGCTCAAGTAGAGTTGGGTAAATAGTGTGTGTGGGGGAAGTTTCAGTATTTAAATACACCGCTACCCCGATATAACGTGACCCGATATAACACGAATTCGGATACAATGCGGTAAAGCAGCGCTCCGGAGGGGGTGGGGGTGGGGCTGCGCGCTCCGGCGGATTAAAGCAAGTTCGATATAACGCCGTTTCACCTATAACGCGGTAAGATTTTTTGGCTCCCGAGGACAGCGTTATATCGGGGTAGAGGTGTAATTGTGAACCTGCACACGTAGTATTGATGATTCTTTTTTATTTGTTTTCCTCAAACATTCATACCAGTGATTATTTTGATGACAAGTATACTTGTGGAATGTGAGAGTCTAACAAGTATCAGTGCAAACACAGTGGGCGCATAGAGAACTTCCTCAAATCTTTTTCCTGGTAGGTTAGAGATGACCTGTTTGAGTCACTATCCCTTATTTTTGTATTGGAGACTACCAGGGGAACTAGTAATATTTTATGTTCATCAATACAAATAAAATAAAATGCAAAAGACAAGTTTTTTAAATGACGCCCACTGTTTATGTTCATCAGAAGCTTCATAAAGAGTTTGTGCAGCTCTTTGGAAATCTCTGATTCCCATCCTCCAGTTTAGAAGAGTGTCAGTTATCCAATCAGGGAGCAGAAACAATATCCGGTGAGGTGGGCATCTAACCACCCCCACCCCGAAAAGCGAGCAGCTGAGGGCGTGGAACCAAATGTTTAGTGACCAACCCACTGAGTGATATGTGTTTGCTTATCTAAAACACTTAATCCCTTCACACAGTTTTACCACTATGGGGGAGAGAGCTTCCTCTTGTCCACTGTCTGCCACCCCCTTCCAAGCCATTGCCTCTCCATCCATTGTCAAATCTCATTTGAAAACCTTTGAGGGGAGAGGTGCTATGCAAAGAGGATAGGATATTGTTATTGATGCTTTTGAGAGTTTCAGGGCTAAAGCCTTGTATAGTGAGTTGAGATTATAGCCCCCAAACATGCAAATTTCATGCTGAAAAAACTCAGACTCTGGGCTAGATTCTGACTTTAAGCACAGCATTGAGCAAGGAGGGGTATGTAAATTGTTCTGCTCCAAGAGCATCCTGGTGAGGCTTTTGACTCAAACAGCCATTTGAGTCTCAGTTCCCCCCTGCTTCCTCCTTGCCTTGGGGGATGAGGGTGATAATTTACCACTTGCCTATGTTAGCTGTAAATTATTCCCCCTTCTACACACGCTCTGGCTTTGCCACTCCAGCTAGAGAGCAGGGTGTGGAGAGAGGGCTCAATCCATTCTCCAACTCTTCCACCTGCCCCCCGTGGGGGAGTAACTGAGTGTGTACCCCATTTACTCCTACACATTGGGAGACAAGGTTTGGATTGCTTGTGCAGAGGTGGAAGGGGAGGGGGAATTCTTACTCTGGGTGTGTAGCCCAAGTCACAATCTATCCCTTTGAAAAATTTCCTTCCCTTTTCACTCGGGCTGCACAGTACTGTAGCCTGCTCCATATTCTTCCTCCTTCTTCCCCCCCCCCAAGAAAGTTATCTCCTGCTTGCTAGCCTAGCTCAGAGTAATCTGTCTGGTTTACAGTTACAAAGTATTGCACTAAGCCATCCTTATCAGTAAGTCACCAGTCCATATAGTTAAAATTATAACATAAAGGCTAATGTTTAAATAGATTTTTTTTTTTTGCTGGAGGCATTTGTGTTATTTAAATAAACTCAGACAGCCCAAGTCAGTCCTTCTGACATTCCAAACCCTTCAATAGTCAATGCTCGCTGGCATGCGGCCACTCACTTCTGCACTTGGCCGTAACTAAGTCCATTGAAACGTATCAGCTCCTTAGAATTATGTGCCTGAATGTGAGATTACCATGAAGAAAACTACAAAACAGGCTGCTACAATGCGGTGATCATTTATGTGCATCTCTTTATGTTTGCATTGTAAGGGGATTTTCCAACATGCAATGAATTCCCAGTTCTCTATGGCAAGATTTGGGCTGGCTAATGGAATGCAGTATAACTATTGTCACTACACATTGGCAGGATATTATTCCAGCAACTTCAGAGATCATATCAGGGTCTGAGTGGAAGTCACTGTGGTTACAGAGACATTGGGTACTAAGTTAAAGGGTTTGTTTGGAGGAAATAAAAGCTTAATTTAATTATCATAATGATAACATATAGCTTTTAATGGTATTAATTCCTGTTTACATTACTCATGGTGTTGGTCTAAGCTGCATGTGCCAGTTAGACATAATTACTATTTTATTATTTTTTTCACAGTTAAGTGGAGCATTTTAGCACAGCTGAACTGCTGCAAGCCTTGGTGGAACAAATCTATTAGTGGTATGGCTTGAAACAATACACAAAAGAGCCCTGTGTGTGGTCTGCTCTACATGCTTTTCACTTCCTTATGTTAAACAATAAATCTCCGAGTCAGCTCGAACTCAGAGACTAACATCCAACGAGAGCTGCATTTTATCTTTTATTCATTGGCAGGAACATAGCTGTAGGAGGTATTCAAATCACACTTTTATTTAAACAAACACAGCTGGATCACAGCCTCTTAATATAGCAATTCTCTAATGAAAAATAACAACATAGTATTTATCTCTTTTCTTTTGTGCGGCTCTCAATTTGCTAAAATTAGGCAGACTTCAATCCCGTGCAAAATTGGCATGTTTTCATGACCAGACCTCATAGCAACTAACTGCAAAATTATAATGGGAATGTAATTATAGTAGGGCATGTGAAATACACATCCTTTGGCGCTGTAAGCTATATGGGGTTATACAATTATGTTTTAATAACATCATTTATCTTAAAGTCAGACAGCTGATTTCATTTATTTAACTTGAGCTCACCAGTTATATGCCATGAAGTGTGGTGCAAGAAGTCAGGATTCCCCCAAGAAGGATCACGCGCATGCTGGATTTTGCACACGTCTATTGTACTTTTTACTCTTCTAGGTATAGCAAAGCAAATGACCTGGGCGAGCATTTCTTTGGATGCCTGTATTCTTCTTTGTTACAACTTGTGACTGCACTATTAGTTTCTTTTGGGATACTATTTTATTACAACAGTTAGTAATTAATTTCAGAAGACTATAACAAAGTGAAATAGCTGAGTCTCCTGGCCATGTGTTTCGTGGGATTTTGAAAATAAAAATAAACCACCATCTATAGAGATCATATGTGTTCATTAAAATACTTCATGCCAACTTCTGGATTGTTGTAACTCAGAGCAGTGTTTAGCTCTCTTTATGTTTAACAGAAATACCTAATTTTTTCTGGGTGCCTGGTAAATTGTAATGTAGGTGTGAGATTATCATTACTAGTTTACACCACTGAAGTAGAATGCAATGGGCTGGCAGTATTTGCTGGAAAACACCACATGAGAAACATAATCTTTTCCAACAGGATTGTTGAGTGTGTCACAACTGCAGGTAGCTTATTACCCTATCCAGATGTCGAGAGTGGCTGAGAAAGAGGGCTGAGGGTGGAGGCCTCAGAGGGGAAACCTGGGAGCAGCCAAGCCTGGAGTGAAGGCTGGGGTTGGAGTTTGTGTTTCATTATGAGTTCTTTGTGGTGAAATTCAGCCCCGTGCAAAGAGCCAGCACAAGGCATATGTACCATTGAAGTCCCAGGTATGCCCTATTTTGAATAAAACTATGTGAATTAAATCAAACCCAGAAAGTCAGTACATTTTAGACCCACTATAGCTTGTGTGAGCTGTGTTTGGAGTTGGCCCGTGAGACCCACCTGCTCACAAGGAGGGACTCAATAGTTCCTCCCGTTTCTGCAGCATGAATAGGATGGAAATGGTTCTGTTATCTGAGAGGCATGCTTGCTGCTATAGCATTTTCTGCCAGTGAACTCTGCTAGCCGAGTTTTGATGCTTCCTCCTAATCCAAAAGCAAATCTGTGGCCCAGGAAGCACACATTCCACTTGTTTCTTAGGCCATGTCTATACTACGCAGCTAAATTGGCACCGTTGCAGTCCATCGATTTAGCGGGTCTGGTGAAGACACAATAAGTCGATGGGAGAACGCTCACTCATCGACTTCGGTATTCCACCTCAACAAGAGGCTGAATCTATCCCACTGACATAGCTGGTGTAGACACTGCGTTAAGTTGATGTAAACTAAGTCAACTTAAGTTACGTAACTTACATTGACTTAACCCTCTAGTGTAGACAAGGCCTTATATCCATCATCTCAGTCTTTCCACCTCAGTTAATTAATGAATTTTTAGAAAGTCGTGACTAGTGGCCATTTAACTAATATCTCTGAGAAATATTTTGCCAAATAATGACATGGGTGGGTATATTCCTTTCAGGTCATCTCATGTAACTCAGAAATAGGCTAAATGCAGAATGCTACTTGGGTCTCCTTTCCCCTCTGTCTTCTTCTTCATTCATTTTAATAGAGGGGCATACCATGAACAGGTTGAGATGAAAACTCAACTCTCCCCAGTTTTAAGGGTGTTGAGATCCAGGATTGGATGTGACCCATTACAAGCTCCTTCTACAGTGGGAAAATGTCCTGTTGTTGATGAGGGTATCAGCAGTGGCTTTCCTCTGTCCCATCGACCTTCTCACCAAATATACACAGCTGTTGAAACAGTAGAGCTGCCAGTATAGATAGGGCCAAAGAGATTTCAACATCCATTACAGAAAACTGGTGTCTAGCACACTTTCCTTAATGGGCGCTGAAAACAGTTTGGTCCTGGCTTTAGCAGCAGCCACATTGTTTTCAACACTGATTTGAGGGGTGGCCAGGATGGTGCTGGAACTGTATCTGACACCCATTCTGAAGAAAGATATTTTACTACTGAATACATATCCACAAGGACACAAGCCAGATGTAAACTCCCCAAACTCCAGGGATCACTAGGATCTATTGGTTTGTATTGGGCACACTTTTAATTTTTTTTTATTCATAAGCCATGATGCCTATAAACGAGCCAATAAAGAGTAACTTTCAAATGCAAACTTTAATTGAACCATACATTTCTGTATTCATGCCTAACTTGAGTACAGTAACTGCACAATCTGATTGTTAGAAACCTTGACTTTCCACCTAAAATATATGTGGAGATCTCATAGAACTGGAAAAGGGACCCTGAAAGGTCATTGAGTCCAGCCCCCTGCCTTCACTAGCAGGACCAAGTACTGATTTTGCCCTAGATCCCTAAGTGGGTCCCCTCAAGGATTGAATTCACAACCCTGGGTTTAGCAGGCCAATGCTCAAACCACTGAGCTATCCCTGCCCCACCTAGTTATACCCACAAGCTACATCATAGCTAGAATTAGGTCCAGCCTTCCTGGGCAGACTGTTATGCCTACATGATGTCCTATTGACATCAGTGGGGCTCTGAATGGCCACAAGTACCTCCTGACTTGAATCTGATTGAAGCATGCTGGCCCTAGTGTAGGGAGGCATAGCTCCCGAATCGTCAGCCCACGGGTGCGGCACACTGTTCCCATGGCTACGAGGCTGGAGCGGCCTTCACCCCAGCGTCTGTGTTTGGGAAACTTATTGGCTGACCTGATCACCACCCTCGCTGCTTGCTTTCACGTGCACAAGATATGGGTTTGTTATCTCATGTTGTTGTACACTGTGTGCTCCTCCTATGCGCAAGAATTTAACCACTTAGAAGTGTTGTAAACAGGGAAGTAGAAAGAATAAAAACCCCAGGAAAAATTCCCTGGGAGGCTTTTTGGCTACCACGACCTGGCGTTCTGTCTCCTTTCCTTTCTCGTCGCCACAGCCCTAGATTATAAAATCTTTCTGATAGCTACCTTGTCTTTTTGTGTGTGTTGTAAAGCACTCTGTGTGCTTCTGGGTGGCAGTTAAAAATAATAAATAATGTACACTGGTCATTGCAAGAGCTGAAGGGGCATTCTGTCTATAAATACACTGGTGTGTGGGGAAAAGGGGTCAGAGAATCATCAGTGAGGGAGAAGAGCTATTTAAACTAAAGGACAATGTTGGCACAAGAACAAATGGATATAAACTGGCCATGAATATATTTAGGCTAGAAATTAGAAGAAGGATTCTAGCAGAAAAAGGTATAAACACAATTCCCTGGCTGGAAGCTGAAGCTAGACAAATTCAGACTGGAAATAAGGTGTACTTTTTTTTAACAGTGAGAGTAATTAACCATTGGAACAATTTACCAATGGTTTTTGTGGATTCTCAATCGGTGACCATTTAAAATCAAGATTGGAAGGCTTTTTTAGAAAAAATGCGCTCTAGGAATTATTTTGGGAAAGTTCTATGTTATACAGGAGGCCAGACTAGATAGATTATCACAATGGTCCCATCTGGCCTTTGGAATCTATGAACCACTGAAGGAGTGAGGTTCTGAAACAACCTTCCAATGGGAGAGGTGAGAGCAAACAACCTAACTGGTTTTAAGATGGATTTTAATAAATTTATGAATGGGATTATAACAGTGTTGCCTGCAGTAGCAGGGGGCTGGACTTGATGACCTGGGTGCCCCTTCAAGTCCTATCTTTCTATTATTTAATAAACACTTCTTATTTCCTTAAATAAGTATGGCTATGTAACATGCAAAAGTCTTATCTGTTATTAAATGACCTAATGGAAATGGAGTTATGCACCACTATGTAACTGAGAGGTGACATTTTATGTGTAAGAAAAAGAGAAAAGTTATCTCAGCAAGCAAGTCCGGTGTTTTCAAAGTTAGTTACATTTAGCTGACAATTATTTGGTCATGAATAGAACTTTGAACTTGAACGGCTAAATACAAATGCTTTGGAAAGTTAACAGGATTACACCAGTTCACTCGCCACTCAAGAAGACATTAGAAACCTGTGTGCGGCAAAGGTGTGGGGTGTGAAGCTGAAATGATAAAGCAGGTATTAAAGGTGGAAAGAAAGCAAAAGCATGGAAAGATAACGTAAAGATGAAAGGACATCAAACAGCTTTAAAAATATCAGCGTACTGCTTCCCTGCTGAGGATCTCCACTCTACAGATGAAGAAATGAAGGAAGTCACCTAACATTTCTCAAGGCCACAACGTTCTAGGGGCTGTGACAAAAACAAGTATAAAATACAGCTGCCTCAATCCTAGTCTTGTGAGTTACCCAGAGGGTTAAAGTCCTTTTGAATCTGCACCTACTGTTACCTTTGTTGACCATACCTGTATCCATGTTGTTCACAGCACGAAAAAATTACCAGTGTCCTGCAGGTGAACTCAGATTATCTGAAGCTCTTGGAGAATTCAGAAACCACTGGATAATCATTGAAGAACTAAGAGCTTCAGCCTTGCAGATTACATTGGCTCCTCGGAGGAGAAGCTGAACTCTCGCTCTACTCCTGTGAAGCTTAGAAGCATTTCAAGAACGGGCTTCAAACTTGCAGAGCTTGTGAGGCTGAGAGTGCAGGTGCCTGCTCTTGCAACTTCTGGGGATCAAACCAACCTTCTGTTAACCCAAAGTCTTGTCGTACTGGAGGTCTTTTAATGGAGATTTACCTGCATTGCATACAGAAAGAGGAGAGGACTTTCAGAGACTGGAAGGTATCTCAGAGATCAGTTCTTCTATGTGACTAGATGAAAAAGGGTCTCTCTTTTTGATCAGTCTGTGATTCTAAAATCTTATCCATAATTTAGCATTTAATTTTCTTCTCTTTCCCTCCTCTAAATCTTCACTAATTTTACCTCCAGTATGGTGCCTATCTACTATCAAACCAGTGCCATTTAGCCAGCCCAGTTGTTACTATCACAATCCTGGGAAGAATCTGTGAGAAAGTGGAAAGAAACCTTGAGAACCACCTTTGACCCCATTAGTACTGTGTAGGTTCATGGGGCCATTTGTGAAGTGTGGAATACAAATGATAGCAGGTGAGCAAACTGGATACATAAGGGAAGGCATTTGACAAAGAATGCTACTCTTCCAGGGACTGTCCACCCATAACTGAAGGCGAAAAAACAAATAAATTAACCTTGGCGTTGACCTTGAGGAATGAAGCTCAGTCAGAATAACTTATTTTTATGGATGCCTCGTAGATCATCAAAATGACAAGTAACTTGTCTGGGCACAGTGACAATTTGCAGATTTGGTCTATGGGTGTGCAGTTTCACTGAACACAGCTCTCATGAATTCAGATGTATGCTGTTTGTGTCTAATTCCACCCTGGTCCACTCTAATATTATAGATGGGCAAAGGGTCAGAAGTTCAGATGGGATAAACTACCCAGCAGTTCCAGATGTTTATCCAAACTATTCAGAACCCTTTGGGGTGTGCTACATTGCTGCAGAGATATTTCAAGAGAACAGGCTATCTTACAGCAGGCCTTATACTTCCTGTTTCTGATCTTACAAAGAGAAATCTTTCTAAGTGTTGCTTTAGCCCTTCTGCTTCAGTCCTTCAGGAAGTGTGGGGTGGGGTTAGGGAAGGAAAGTGGGGGGTAGAAGTAGGAGTGAGAGAGGGAAGCCAGCCAAACTCTTTCACACCTCAAAAAAAGCCTCATTTCAGGTTTGGTTCTTGGAGTGGGTGAATGGTTCACCCATTCCTGTCTAATATGCTAATCTGAAGAGAGGTATTCCCAATTCAATGCTTCAATGGTTTCATTTGAATTTGTGTTGGAACCGCTGAATGAGCATTAATTTGCTGAAACAATGCTTTGTGATCATAGAATTTCATGTACATTCCAGGAGGCTTGAAATTCCACCCTTCCTGCAGGGGGGATTCCAATGAAGAAAAATTGCGTTCTTGTTCAAAACAAAAAACCACCACAAAAAAAATACACTCCCAAGCAGAGCAGGTGGACCTTTTTAAGGCTCCGGGTCTGTTTGTATACTTGGTTATGTTTGGCAGAGTCAGCTGGGGCCTGTATTTAAGTTAGGAGGAAAAGAAACTCCATGGGCCAAACACCAGTCACTCTTGGGCTTGTTGAAATTATTGGCATGCAAACGTTGTCTTGGCTGATTTGCTCTCTAGCATCAGACAAAGAGGGAAAGAAACTAGCAGCACTTCTACTGCAGTAAACAGTAGCTAGAGTCTTGCCTGTAGATGTAGGTCATGATGGACCAAGTGGAGTGTCTTCGAAGTGTTGGAAGAGTTTTTGATATTTCTGTTTGTGTGTATTTGAAAAATCTGAGGTAGGCAAAAATATTTTCTTTTGTTTATCATTTTTCAATGTCAATGTAGTCTGCTACCAGGCTGGGTGTAGAGCCAGTGCTGGAGACAGGCAGAGCACTGATTTTGAAACGTAATTGGAAAAACTAAAAAGAGGATTGTAGATTCTCCTGCTGTAGCAAGAAAATGACTATTTGTGTTTAATATAATTGTTTTTTAATTTACAAAAAAAGCGCAAAATAGTATTATTAGATACCCTTGAAACCATTGATTTCAGCTCAGAAGGTAGATCGAGCTGCATGGGGTCCCAATAGAAGGAATTATTATTCTGAAATACATCTTTCATAATGTCTCTGCATGCACCTGCATAAATTATTTTTTAAAAACCAGGCACCATTAGTTCACATACTACTACTTTATTACATCAATTAAATCTAACAAGCCTCAATCGTACAATCAGCCGTGGGCTGAAGTTACACCCTCCTGAGTCAATAGACAAGGTTTTCATTGTGATCTGAAGATGAAGAGACCCAGGATTTGTTGTCTCTCCCTTAGATAAACTTTACCCCTAGACAGAAAACCAGGCAGCATATAAATTGACTTCTACAGCGGTGGCAGTGTATAGGGAGAGAGGAGGTTCTTCGGGTACTGTACTTAGGACACAAACTGCCCAGAGCTTCAAATAAATATCAACACTTCAATTTGCACCTGAAAAGCTAATAGGGAACCACTGTGTTCTTAAAGCACTGATCCCTGCAGCATTCTGCAAGACAACAGCTTCTAGTAGTCTTCCGGAAAGCTATGCATAGAGCCCGCTTATGTAATCCATCCTGGAAATGATAAAGCTATGGATGTCCATGGCAAGCTCCATATGAGAGAGATGGTGGGTATAAGCTTTGCACCAAATACTGACTGGAGGTGGAAAAGAGCTCTTCTGGACACTCGGGCCACATGGGATTTTAGGAGTAACAGGGGATCCAGAAGTTCCCATAAACGGAGAACTCTAACCTAAGGACTGGGTTCTAGCATGGGGACAGGCACCATCCCTTTCATGCTCTCTAAGGCCTAGATTTTCAGCCCTCAGCCTTAACTTGTGTGCACAAATTGGGGGTTCATAAACTTGCACCAGGTAATACCTGTGTTGTATTAACATCTGTACATCTCCTTTAAATAGTCTAGCACTAGCTGATGTTCACATGTTAACATTTGTGCCTGCGAAGCCATTGGCATCCATGGGGTTTGCGAGTGACAATGACACCTGCATGCATGAATGTGGTAACGTTTTTACTAGGAGTTTGCAAATGCTAGTTTGCACAAGCAAGTGCAGGTCAGGTGGAGGTCTGGCAAAAATTGTACCCCAGATTGCTTCTCCTAGCTGTCATGTCTGGCAAGGATCATTAAGCAATAATTGTAGCAGGTGTAGGGTGCAATTCTATCACCTCTGTTCAGTTAAATATTGGAATTTTAATAAGGGGCTCCTGGGAGCCCTTTTCCACTGCATCGTTGGAGGAAGAGCTTCAGTTTTAATCCTGCTGATGAACATGAGCTCCTGGAAGGATTAGAGTATCTAGGCAGATCTCACTTCTCTCATTCTCTCCGGAGTAGTTACATTGCTACTTTCAAGCAAGATTTCTGCTGCCCTCCCCCAACCCCTCTTCTGTTCATCAAAATCAACATAAGGCTAATTTTGATAGAATGCCCCAAGCAACTTGTCAAAAATTTTAAAATCAAATTTATGATGTATTATGTCACCATGCACAAGCCATCAAATAAGTCTTTTTCAAATAAACCCTTTATAGATTCTCCAGATTACTAGTACGGTCTCTCCCAGCCTGGGTAGGATCTACTGACCTCAGTTACTTGCATGATTTTTACATAGACCAACATGTTACTTTTCTGTATGATTAAAGTTTTACGGGGTACTAGTAACTAATAAAGAGCTAGATTATGATTTTAGGCACAGCCTTGAGCAAGGGGTGATGTGTAAGCTGAACCGCTCCTGCAGAGACAGTGACTTAGACATGCCTCTCCTGCTTCTGCCTATATCAGCAGTAATTTACTACCTGCTCAAACTGGCTCAGTTACTCAGGCCAGTATGTAGCAAGGATAGAGCCAAGGCTCTGTGCATCTGCTCCCAGGATGGGATAAGTGAGCAAGTAACCAAAGTCTAGGTAGCATCAGTTTGTATTTAAGTTATAATGGTGTTGCACTAGACCTGAAACTTGCCCAGTTATTACATAGTTACATTGTTAGGTTTCAGAGTTAACACTTAGATTAATGGGGGCAGTTCATGCTCCTTAGAGCTATAGTTTCTATCTGCAGATTTGAGAGACAGCATTGCCTCAGTTCACATTTGGAAAGTTACTTTCACAACCCTAAGAGCTAATATAATTTTGTTAAATAAAAGCTTACTTTCCTCAGCAATTGACAAAGTCCCCAGAGCACTCTTAGTAAAGGCTAAGGTTCCACTCGGTAATGGGCTCAGACTCTTGAGCAGATCAAATAGGAGAACAGAAGAAAAAATGATTTTTTTTAAAAGAAGTCTTTTATGTTTAGGTCACTTAAATCTTATATGGTTTCTGAAGACTTAGCTACTTGAATAACGTTAATCCTTGTACAAACAGATAAATTGCCTATGTGAAGACTCTTCAAAGTCCACTTAGAACAGATGCCGTTATTAATTTAAGAAACCTTCTCCCATTACTTTCTAGTACAGGACAAAAATCCATAAATCTGTTTAACTCAAAGACACCAAAGAACAGCAAAGCAAATGTTCTGGTTAACCAAACAAGCAAATAACTCACACTTCTTAAGCCTGACCTCATATATACTACTAATGACGAGATCCTTCTGAGAACATATATCTAGTGCTAAACTCCAGATCGAGGAAGGTACTAGATACAAATAACTCCTCTTTGAAAAAAATAAATGACAGGGAAGAGGGAAAATGAACTGCCTCTTTTCTTCCTATTCACCTTAGATCTATTCCTTTTCCAGACCCCATTTTCAAAATTAACTGCCAACATAATAAAATAAAAAGAGAGCTACAGAGCCAAAGTAGGTAGGTAGAAATGCACCGCTTAGCTTCCCAAAAGCTAGCCAAAAGCTCCAAGACCTAATTAGGACCTGTCATGTTGGAACTCTGCAATCACCTCCCCACAGCAAATATAACTGCTTTGTTAACTATCATCAGAAAATAGCTTTTTAAAAATAGTACCTTCTTTCTCAACAGTTCTGCTGCTTCACTTACGGACATCAATAGATAGAGCTTTACATATGTTTCACTTCCTGTTATCAGTGTGGAACCATCACAGGTAAGGGAGCGTATACTGGGTTCTATTCCAGAATGTGCATCAGCCACAGAAACCCTAAGTAACAATGTCAATTGAGTGGCAGCTGCTGCTACCAGCTTTGCTGGAGCTTCTTGGCCAGGAGCAAAAGTTGGGGACTCATCCCTCATGCCCACCTGTCTCTTGCTCTCATGCCCACATCCCCACTCGCCTACATCATACGGGATCTTAAATGGAACAATCTAAATGCAATATTAATCAGCCTGCTTACGCTCTTCCCCAAAATACCAGATTTTCTTCCCTAGCAGCGGGGGGAGGGGAGCTTGTGCTCAGGGCTGGCTCTAGGATTTTTGCCGCCCAAAGCAAAAACAATTTTGGCCGCCCCCCCCCCCCCCGTTTTTTAATTACCCCACCCCCGGCCCCGCCTCAACTCCGCCCCTTCCCCAAATCCCCAGCCCTGCCTCCTACCCCCAGGCTCTCAAGCCTGGGAGGCAGCGAGGGAGGGCGAGTAGCGGCGTGCGAGCGGCAGCGGAGGTGAGCTAGGGCAGCCGGGGCACATTTTTAGGGGCGGCATTCTGGCGCCGCCCATGCCGCCCCTAAAAATGTGCCGCCCCAAGCACCAGCTTGTTTTGCTGGTGCCTAGAGTCGGCCCTGCTTGTGCTTTACAATGAGTAAACTGCACTACCACACACACCACACTCAGTAGTACTGCTATGGTAACATAGGCAACTCTGAGAGGAGGGGGAAGTGAGAGCTCTTGTCATGGGTTGGGTAGGGAAGCAAAGAATTTACCCTACAAAGCATGATAACCCCCCACGCTTGTATCAGTGAGGAGACCTGTTAAAGAGGGAGAAGATGGAAAGGGGAGTGTGTGTGTTGGGGGGAAATGACTGGAGAGGGTATGGAGGATAAGCCATGTAATATTTAAATTATGAAGCTTCTATGCCCTCATTTGATTGCCCCTAATCTGTAAGCATATGAGCTGGGATTCCTTCACAGACCCCCAAATGAAACAACCCCCCTAAAGAGAACAATTTACAATGCTTCTGACAGACCCCCAGCCCCTGAAGGTGCCAGCCGGCATGGCCGTAATCCTGGGATTATTTAAAATTTCAAAAGGAGGTCTGAAAAAGGTCATTTAAATGAATATTAGCACAGAAGTCTACCCAGGAATTGGGAATGAAGAGGTTTAAGGGAGAAGAGAAATGCCTATGGCAAAATGGGATGTGATAGAAACGATGTGTCAGCTATCAAAGGCATTGAAAGAGAGCTGAAAATGGCAGTAGGAATACATTAATAAAATGTGAAAACAACACCTTGAGGTGTTTGGTATGTTCCATCCTTCATGTCTATTGGAGAGACAGAGAGAAGAAAAGAGAGCATGGAAGATTCCCCAAATTTGCATAGAGTTCTCCAAGAATTTTAGTATGTACCATGCTATGGGGTCATGGCTATTTAGGTTTGAACTGTGCTGTAATCGGGTACATACACCACACACTAGTTAACTATGGATAAACAGGACCCTGAGCCCAGTTAAATCACTGGGTAGCATCCAGGTGCTTGGCCTGAATGATGATCAGTCGCAGTTGGGGAGGAGCTGGGTCTTCATAAAGGAAGGAGCACTAAGTGGGAGGAGATCTAAGTGAGAGTTAGCTAGGAGTGTTTTCTGTTGGGTTATTGGCTCTGGGAAGATTGTGGCCAGCACTAGAGAGGCTAGAGCCTATGAGGCCATGCTCTGAAATAAGAGTAAGAACAAACTTAATAGGCATTAGGCTGAGCCCCTGCAAAAAGCCTAGAGGAAGGCAGCTGGGTGTGGGACTTGGGAAAGGAAGCCCAGAAGGCTCAAGGTACTAGGAAAGGCCCTAGAGGCAGAGAAACCCTGTGTATGGACTGTTAAATGGTGAGATGGTGTTTCTCGCTGCAGTGGATCCAAAGGAAGGTGGAGCTGAGATTAAGGAAATACTGAGATTGCAGGAGATAAGGGGTTTTCACCATGCCAAACCCAAGATAGGGTTCAGTAAAGTACTGGGAATTAAGAGAGACTAGAAGCACTTGAGCTGAGATTTTGTTGAGTGGCCTATGTTGAAGATCTCGGATGAGGCCCTGTGCGTCTTAGAAACCCCCGGGAAAAGGGGCTGAAGAACTGAAACTCTGAGTGTTGTTTTAGGACTTAGGGCCTGAAGATCCCTGGAAAGGGTGGACACTGTTACGTTCCTAGCAAACACAGAGGGAAATTAGATTAAAAACATAAATACCCGTGCTGGCAGGTTGCAGTGTAACATGACTTTATTTTTTAGGGTTCAGCATGATAGCACCCAAAAACAGACAACGCAGACTGCTGTCTAAAGCAGAGAGGCACAACTTACCCCACCTCACTCTAGACTCCCTCTCTCCTAGGCCCTGATCACATGCTTTTCTAAAGAGTCCCCCAGCCTGCAAGTAGGACTAGGAAATCTCTCTGAAATTTTAGAGTCAGCCCACAATCTCAGTATGGTTTTCAGTACACCACAGGAACAAAATGTGGCCTGCCTGAAGGCCCAAGTCATGAGAAGAGGCAGACTACCACAAGAGTAGAGTGACTGTTGCCAGGTGCTGCTAGTGAAGGATAATCTGCTACTCTGGGGCAGTGCCTCTGGTGAGTCCACTTCTACACATACCCATCTCTGTACTCCGTACCTGGTGCTATTTTTTTCATTTATTAACATTTTAGATTGCTGCATGTGTTCCTATGTAAGTTTAATTTGTTTAATCATAGTCAAAACTGCTATTCACTGTATTAGTGAACCTGTCTGTCTACAGCATGACTGTCTGCTAATCATAAGGGCTAGAAATGTCCTGTTTGTGTGTGTGTGTGTGTTTTTTTTAAATGAAAGATGAAGTTCTGATGTAATCAGATGACTCCAGGAGCTGGGGCCACATGGATGGCCCTAGAATGGCTTTTCCTTAATGAGCCCTGATCATTCCGCCTGGGACAATAGCCTTGTTTATTTTCTCCTGTTGGCAGCCTTGAGCAAGACAGTTAACTTCTGAGGTCAAAGTACCTCTAAGAAGAACAGATCCAGAGAGGAGTAGAAGCTTCTATTTTTACATTTATACTATGCCTGCATCTCCCAGTATTCAGTTGAATGGGAGAGGTTGATGGACAGATTTTAATTTTCCTAGGGAAAAACCAACCTAGCCCCCAACCACAAGGCAACTATGCCCCTCCCCCCAACTTCAACAGCCTCTTATAGACTCGAGAGAGAAAACATATATAGATAGAAAATGATGTTATCAATTTTAACTTAGATTGCAGAGTGGGAACAATGTAGCCTCTTTAGCTGGACACAAACTTTTAACATTAAATATTCAGTGTGTTGTGATAATGCAAATCTTTAGACCCATTTAAAAAAAAAGCAACAGATTAAATTGTTTTTCTGGCAACTGGCAAATCTATTTAAAAAAAAAAGAAATCAGCCAGGTGGTAACCCTAGTTGCAAATATGAGCGTTCTGACAGTTGGCCGCGGTGCAAATGTTGCCATTCTAGCCATGTAGAAAAATGGTGGGTGAGCTTGATTACATTCAGGAGTTCTCACAATCCTGTTTTCATGTTAGTGTTTGTGAGAATATCAGCTTTCCCACACAACTATGCACAAGGCAAAATTTCATACTTTTTGCAAAGCTCTAATAAACAATTGCTTGGTGTCTGAGCTGCAATCTGACCCTCTTCCTGCAATAAGATTGTGAGGGCTTTGCTTGTTGTCAATGAGCCTGTCATGGTTTTCAACATGTTTCTTTACAAGAATTTTGTTTCCAGTGATCAGCTTATAAACCTGCCATAAGGAAGTGTATTTTCACACTCGTCTAGTGTACTACTTGTTTTCAAACTCTCTGGGCCAGAGAAATACACCAGATTTTTGGCAGCACAAGGCTTAAAAATCAGCACCACCTTATCTATTGAACATTTCAAATGGGTAAAGAAAAGGGCAGATTTCATTGGAGGTCAGTAAACAATGAACATCTGCCTTGCCAATCTTCTCCTTTTCTGCAGTTATGTGCAGTGCTAAAAATCTTTCAGACATATGTTGAGCAGAGTTTCAAAGCACCAGAGCCTCCTGCTTCTGCTGATATTTTGGCCAGTACTTAACTCTTTGCTGTTCAGCCAGGATTTTTCTAGCTGTAATAGATCAGTGGGCAGAGTTAGCCAAGTCTTCTGTCCCACGCCAGTATGTAAGCCCATGTCAGATTGTTAGCACAGGAGAATGAATTCTCAGTCTGAATTCTCCTAGATCCATAGGGCAGATGAAACATGGACAGCAAATCTACAAATTCTGTTTTGTTACTCAGGATGAAAGTCTAATTTATATATTTACTAGTGTTCTTTTGCACCCATCATTGTCAAATTTTGGCACTTGACAATTAAATACAGCAAATGTTAGCCTGCTCATTATAGCCAGGCCCGCTTGAATTGTCCCAAGTGGCCATAATAATTCCACCATGGGTCTTTAGTCAAGGAAATATTTGACCTAAAAGATGCCTTGCACTACACCCTGAAGCTTAGCTGTGCTGCATCCTTCTAGTAGCACTGTTCCTTGAAAGTCAAGTTCAGTCAGGCTACCATAGAGAAGTGAGTCACCAACTGTGGACCCTCCACTAAAAATGCCAGCCTTCCGTCCTTAAATATGTTCATGGAGCACCCACGTTATATGCTCATGTTGACCCACTGCATCAAAGGAGTTCTGCATTAGGTGAAGCTTGTGAGTGATCTACAGTTGTAGACAAAAGTAGAACCTACTGCTGTGCTCCAACCTGGAGGCTTCAGCTCTACTGATAATTAAGTGTTGGTCACACTTTGGTGCTTAAGATAACACAGGCCTAATTATGATTTCATACCAATGAAACAGATTGCATTGGCTTTATTTAATTAAAAACATTTGCTTACAATAACTTTCAGCTGATACTTGCACACTCAGCTTTCATAAACAAGGAGCAAGCTTGTTTTACAACACGTTGATTGATGCAGATTTTATCTCGCCACCAATAAAAAGATTAGAAATGCAATAAATGGCAATACACAAAATACGTTTAATGCTAAGTTCTTCTGCCTTATAATGTTCTCCAACTTGGCAAAAAGCATTACACACCTTTTGCACAGATAATCATTGAATTTATACTGCTAATGAGATACAGAGAGATGTATGTTGAAATTGGCCTACTTAGTTCTCAAAAGATTATTGCCTGAACATTGCTGTGATCAGAAATTAAAACTGGTTTTGTTATGCATTCAAGGGTATAGGTCCCAAGGCAATTCTCACTGAACTCAATGGGAGCCTTTCTGGTGACTGTAATGGGAGTTGATCATACCTGTAGTGATTAATGCAGGGATTTTCAAAAGCTTGCCTTGGCACAAGTGGCTTCTTATATGCTCCAACTGGGCCTTGGTGCATGTTTGAGTGACCAGGGGATTTTCAGAACAGCTTGTTAGTCATGCCCGATTTCCCTGAGAAATTTAGGGGTGTAGTGCTGTGAGAGGGTGGGTGCAGGGCACGATTAAAGGGCTTGCCTTGGCTTAGAACATCAAGGAGGCACCAATACCTTCCTACAAGTGTCTTACTCTTGAGCCAAGGAAGCCCTTCTCTGACCTCACAGAGGGTGCAGACAGGGTGTATAAGCTCTCAGCCAAGAGCATTTAAAAAAAAAAAACCAAAAAAAAGCCCCCCTTTTTCCCCCCCCCCCCCAAACCATTGTCAACCAATAAACTTTGCTTAAATCAGCCTGGTGAATTTTTAGTTAAGCTTTGTCTACAAACACATTTGCACTGGTTTAACAAAAGGAATGCGTTGAAATCAGTTTGGTTAAAACCATGCAGGTTTGTGTGTAGACTCATTTATTTCATTTTAAGGGTGGCTTATTTTGGGTTAAGAAGCTAGAGGGGTAATTCAGGAATTCTGTAAGGCTGTCCACTTTCCCTCACTATAGCTGAGGAAGCACACATATCCCCGAGGTCTCCCAAGGCAATTGGGTTTAACAGAAACCGAAATAAGAGTGTCACCATGCAGAACCAGTGCTGGTTTAACTCAATTAGTTAAATTGGTGCAAGTTTGTGTGAAGCCATGGCCTTAGACTTGAAAGCGGACAGTTCCGGGGGCTCCAATTGAATTGGTATCAGCATCAAGGTTTTTGTGTTTAAAGCTGAGGAAATTGCAGTAGGAGCCAGAACATCTGAATTCAATTTGACACAGATTCATCCAAACATCCTCTCCTCCCCTGATTCATGACAATGGAGGGATATGAGAAAACACTCGTCTCCTGGCTTGGCTTTGTTTAATGCTTCTAGAACTTAAAAATTACCCCCTGACACCAAAATAAACAAAACCCAATGAGACTCAGAGTTAAAGTCTGCTTTTCCCCCAAAGAGCTGTCTGCAACCAGGGGTTCGCAGCTTGGGTCTAGAATCTTGAGGAAGACTTTAGAACCCAGCGTTTAGAAAAGCAGAGAGTCCAGTGACCCAAGAGTAAAGTAGGCTCGGAGGCAGAGCTGGGCTGAGAGCTTCAGGGGAGGGCTGAGTCGACCCTGCAGGAGGGAGCAGTGAGAGTTCCCTGGTTGAGCATTGGAGGCAGATCAGGCTGGTAAAAGTGGAATGGTGGAAGGCAATTGGGGGTCATCTACAAATTTCCCTGTGCCAGAGAGTCAGGGCTGAAGGCTGAGAGCAGGAGAGGCCAAGGCCTGCTGGCTCTCTGAGCCAGAGAGGGTTGAAGGCTGGGAAATGATGTGGTGAGCCTGCAAATGTCTTCAAGCAAGAACTGGAACCCTACCTGGGAAGGAAACCGGGCAGAGAAACACTCCAGCTAGAGGGGGTGGGGTGGGGTGAGAGATGCGGGAGCCACTCTTGGTGATGGACTGTTGGAACAAATGTACTATTTGGACTATGCTGGGGAAACTGGTTTATGGTAGTGGGACATTTGATAATAAATTAACCCTGATAAAAGGGCCCACTATATTCTCCAAAGGCTGTACTGAGTTTATCTGAAGACTCAAGAAGAAAACTGAGGCACGGGGCCATTTGCAAGGTTTCCTGGAGACCATAAGGGGATGCCCGGGAGGACGCCACATATTCACAATGGCTCTGTGCCTCTACCTGATTCCTTGAGATCCATACAGATTACGAGGAATCCAGCAGTCACATTGCATCTGCATGCCAGGGATCTCCGAATGCACGAGTGGTATGGTAAAGATGAAGAAAAAGTTCAAAGTGTAAAATATAAAGCAGGGAGATAAAAAAATGCATAAGAAAAAAATGTCCAGAGGGCTTAGGTAGGCATTGCACGTTTTAGCCATTCAGTCGCCTTGGGGTCAACAGCATGGAGTCTGAAAAGTCCTCCTGATGGACTAGCACCTATTCAATAGGTATGTAGCCTCAAATGCACCACAGCTAAACAGAGGGCTGTTCCTGAGTCCGTAGATGTGAAACGGTTGAGCTTGCACCAGAGATAACGTGGCAGCTTGAAGCCAGGCAGTGTGACGCAGGCTAAGTAATGAGGAAGGAGTGTCTTATAGAGGGAGCAGCTCATTCCCAATCTGCTCGCCCAGCATCTGCTGTAGAGATGGTTGATAACTTAGTCCAGGCTGGTCTTCTGCTGGTGAGGTGCTTCCCATATATTTTTGAAATGCAGCAGTTGTGGCATCTCCTGGATTTTGTCAAGGAGATTTTTTGCTGCAATATAATGCCTGATGTTAGGGAGACGATAGTAGAGAGGACTTTTAGCCACTTGGTGTTTGTTTGATCTCATAGCCCCTGTTGTTCTCATTGTTTGGTTCAGTTATACATCAACTAGCTTTGCGTGGGGAGAGTTTAACCACATTGGAATACAGTATTCTCCAACTGAGTAGCAGAGAGCTAGCCCTGAGCTGCAAAGTGTTTGGGCATTAGCTCCCCAAGTTGAGCCCTCAAGTATGCAAGCAAGAGTTACTCCTAGATATACTGGCTTTGGATCGTATGCCTGTTGTTCTCCATCCTCGAAGATCATGAGCTCTCATAAAGTGTTGGCATTTTTTAGATGAAAGCATGACAACGTTGTCTTTGACACACTGGACTTATGTCTCCACTTCTTGCAGTAGCCACTAATGGCTGCCATATCATGGTTCAGGTTGTCCTCAATCTTTTGAAGTCTCTGTCTCTTGGAACTAAGCAGATGTCATCAGCATACTTGAATGATGTTGATGTTGGAGGCAGATTATTCATAAATACATTGAAAATATTTGGAGCAAGAATGGATCCCTGACTGAGTCTGTTCTTCTGGGTCCTCTGTGTGTTCTGTTTATTGCTTAGCATTGCTTGGAATTGTCCATTTTGAAGCATCATTTTTGTAACCATAACAACACATCAAGGTAACATCTTTGACCTCTTGACCAGCAGTGCAAGATGGTATCATGTGATACGATCAAGAAACACAGCCCCTGTTGGATACCATTGTCTATATAAGTGGTAAGAGCAAAAATTGGGTTGCAAGTGTTCCTGTTAGATCTGAAGTCTGCCTGATCATCACTTAGAGCCTGCTCTACTATGGACATGATTCTTTGCAGAATTAATTGGTCCAGAAGTTTGTAAGCACAGCTCAGAAGTGATATCAAATGGTAGCTAGCTGAAAGAGGCTGGTCTTTTCCTGGTTCTAATAGCTATCCGCATTGCTTTCTGCCACATCTTAGGCATCTTGTTCTCTTGGATGACATGGGAAATGATAATTGACAGACATTTTATGCTCTTCTTACCAAGGTGAAGTAGCATTTCTGCTGAAATCTTATCATGGCCGCCTGGTTTCATGTGGCTTAGTGCTCGCTCCACTTCCTCAGTGCATAAAGGCTGGAAAAGGCCTTCCTGAGTACGAGGTGGGACCAGTCTGTATCTGCACCATTCCCTCTTCACTGATTCCTCAAAAGGCTTATCCTTCTTGGCTTTTGCCATGTTAGTTAGGTCTGTGGCGATGCTGTTCAGGGACACTTTACACTGACATATGGTGGTTTTGGTACTACTCCAAGCTTCCTTATGAGTGACCATGCTTTCCTGATAGACTTTGTCATGTCCATATTTGGTGTAAATTCTTTCCAGTGTTCCCTGCGATGGAAATTGAGGCTGTCAATGAGGTGGTTTTCTGTCTCCAAGTCATCAGATTCTTCGTACTACTTCAAAAGTTCTGCACATTCCTCATCTAAGCAGGGTATACAAGTCTTTTGATAGCCATGTGAGATGGATTGAGTGACTGCTTTGAAAATTGCTTTGGAGAAGCAAGGGTAAATGTTTTCTACAGAGGTATTATATGGTATGCACACTATATACATTGGTAAGCTCTAAGTATGTTTCCAGTCTGCTCTTCTATAGTTCCACTGCAGTCTAGGGATAGTGGTTGTTATGGGGATTGTCATTTCTCTTCGAGTAAGAATAGGGTAATGTTGGCTGTGCAGGAAGTTTCCAAGGACTCTGCAGGAGGCTGGTAACAGTTGGCCCCTTGCAGAGGTAGCTCAACTGAGGGTAGGAGACTAGCCCTGCTTCTACCCTGTGAAGAAAAAGGTGACTCATGCAAGGGATATAGGTCACTTGCAGAAGCCTAGTCTATGAGATCCAGTCCATTTTTGTTACATTCTCTTTAGCCCCAGGAGGTGTAGTGACTACTGAAGTTCCCACCATAGATGGATGTATGTTGAAGGGTTGGTAAGGGTAGGGTGTTCCAGGCTTCATCAGGAGGTTTATAAACCTTCCTGACTTCAAGCTGCCCACCTCTTAGCTTTGCCCAGCAGGCGCAATTAGGATGCCATAAATAGGGCAGCAATTGAAAGGATTTTGTTTGTGTGTGTTACAGTGAATTAGGTGTATGCATTTCTTCCTCCTCTTCCATGTCCCATTAAAACAATTCAGGCTCCAGTGCTTGGTGTTAAAAGGACAACTACCCTGATCCCCAAAGAGTTGGCTTTATGGATAGGGCTGGTAGTGCTTTTCAGTGACTTGGCTTGAGTCACTGGCGTGACTTAATATACAAGAGGCTGTTTTAGGAGATACATTCAGTCTAACATTGTTGTTATAATTGAATAATGTTGCAAATTTGTTAGACACTCAACCCGTTCCATATTTAATACTTTCAGAATTAATAACCAGTTCAGTCTGGGACATGATGAATGTCCATGTCAATGTCGAATCATATCTGCCTTTTATTCCAGCAGAGTCCAGAGACAAAACACTCTTTTATGACTCTCATAGTCTATGCATTTTTAAAAACACAGAATAAAAAGACTTGGCTGCGGTCCAGTCACCAGAATGATATTTGTTCTATGAATATTTCTTTGGCCACTACTTGCTGTTGATCCTTCTGGTATTTTTCAGTTTCTTGAGTTTTTACATCTTACAATTGAGACATCTTTTTTGTTTTTTTTTAATTAAAAAAAATATCTGGCTTTAGTTGCTTCCAATAAAAAGGCCTAAATCCTACTGATAACGCTATTTATACTGATATTAGAAACCATCACAAGATTCTAAACTTCGGTGGTAAGGAGGAGGTAGCGTCAAAGAGTGTGATCAAAGGCAGGGCCGGCTCCAGCTTTTTTGCTGCCCCAAGCGGCGAAGGGAAAAAAAAAAAAAACCCCCCCCAGATTGAGCTGCCGCCGAAGACCCGCACGTGCCGCCCCAATAACGGACGGAGTGCCGCCCCTTTCTATTGGCCTCCCCAGGCACCTACTTCCTTCGCTGGTGCCTGGAGCCGGCCCTGATCAAAGGTCATTTATCCATCAACTCTTACAGGGCTGCACTTATATAGAGTAGCATTTACTCATGCACAGAATTCCATAGACGTATAAGAGCCAGATTTTGCCATGGTTTTGTTGATCAGTAGCTTACTCTGCATGTAGCCCCAGTGACTTTGAAGGCTATTTTAAAATGTTGCATCAAAATCAGTAGGGCTAGTTGCAATGTAAGGAACTATTCAGCCTGTGTACGAGTGTCAGAAACTGGCTCAAAGGGACTACTTGCATAAGTAAGTGATACTCAGCTCTAGCATGGGTTGCAGAATCTGCCCCACGATAAAGAGTCCAATAACATCTAACTAGTTGTAAAATACAAGGAGTTCTAAAAAGATCTTGAGTCCATGCCATCAATGTTAATTGTGAAATTAATATTTGGATAAGTGAAGAGAGAATTTGTTTTTTTATAAAACATGCACGCTTTGAAAGTGTATGAATTCTTGATTACCAATCTCTGACATTTGCAATTACAAAGGGACCTTGAAATGTTTTAAAGTAGACTTTTAAGTTTCATATGGAGCACACACACACAATACAGGGAGGTGGCAAAGGGACTTGCTCAGTTTGAGGTGGAAAAGGAAAAAGGTACAAGCAAAATCACTGAACTTTAGCTTTTACATGTAACTTGCTCCAATAATGATAGAGAGAGGACGTTAGTGCTCACCCTCCAAGAGTGAAAAGTGCTTTGACTATGGGAGAAATCCTGAGGAGGCCATCAGTGTTGTGGATTTCTTTTCTCTGCAGTAGATAATTTTTTTTAAAAAGTGTTTTGTACACAACTTCCTACAGCCAGATTCTGATATCCATTCTCATGTTGACTAGCACCTTACTACTGGAGTAATTTATTTCAAGGTTACTGCTCATAAATTTTTTTTTTTTTTTTTTTTTTGAGGCCAGAAGGGATCATTATGATCTTGTCTGACCACGTGCATAATGCAGGCCATAGCCTATCACCCAGTAATTCCTGCATTGAGCTGTTAACTTGTGGTTGAACTAGCGCATATTTTTTAGAAAGACATCCTGATTTGATTTAAAGATTTCAAGCAAAAGAAAATAATCACATCCCTCAGTAAGTTATTCCAATGGCTAATTGCCCTCACTGTTAAAAACAGAAAAATAAAAATGCTTTTGGAGGGGGGAGGGATAGCTCAGTGGTTTGAGCATTGGCCTGCTAAACCCTGTGAGTTCAATCCTTGAGGGGGCCACTTAGGGATCTGGGGCAAAATCAGTACTTGGTTCTGCTAGTGAAGGCAGGGGGCTGGACTCAATGACCTTTCAGGGTCCCTTCCAGTTCTATGAGATAGGTATATCTCCATATTTTTTTTTTTTTTTGGAGTAAAGTACTATTCAGTATGAATGAGGGTATCAGAATCTGGTCATAAAGGCTCACTTCTTGTAGCGCTGACTCCTCCTGAGTAATGTGGAGTGGTGCTGTAGATGATCCAACAGTGCGGTTTACCCAGGAATGTAAGGATATCATCAAATCCTTCCCCAAACAACTCCAGTCTCTTTAATCCTACTGAGTGGCACATACACATACAGTACCACTGTTGTAAGTGAAACTGCTCAGAGGAGTACTATTGATCATGGAAAAAGGGTTGCAGAACTGAGTGTAGTAACGAACTATTATTGCCCTAGAGGGACCAAAAGAAATATTAGACGACAAAGACATTTAAAAGCCTAGTGATTTTTTTTTAAATGATCTGTAACCCAAAAAGCAGTTTGCATAAATCTGTTTAAAGTTTGAAGTCGGGACGCGACAATCGATCCCCGAATCGATGCTCTTACTCCACCAGCGGAGGTAGGAGTAAGCGCCGTCGACGGGAAGCCGCGGAGGTAGATTTTGCCACCGTCCTTACAGCGGGGTAAGTCGGCTGCGATACGTTGAATTCAGCTACGCTATTCGCGTAGCTGAATTTGCGTATCTTAAATCGACCCCCCCCCCCGTAGTGAAGACGTAGCCTTAGGTTCCATTTTTTAAGTGAGGGTAATTAACCATTGGATTCTCCATCAGTTGTAGTCTTTAAGTTGAGACTGGGTATCTTTTTAAAAGGGATGCTCTAGCTCAAGAGAAAAATGATAGGTTTGATGCAGGAGTTACCGGGTGAAAAAATGCCATGGCCTGTGTTATGCAGGAGGTCAGACTACATGATCACCAGGGTCCCTTCTGACCTTAAAAGCTGTGTGTTTTCACTCACACTAACACAGCTGTTGTTTATCCGTGTATCACATTTACTGTAAATTGGCATCTTAAGGATATTGGCACTTTTATTTACCGAATAGCAAGGCTCATCTTTCTCGTCCACATCTGAATAAACTGTCAAAAGCTGGAAACCAAGAGTGACAGCAGAGCCAACCATAACTCATCAGCTCGTAGCAGGTGATACCGTCTATGCCCATCTGAATCCACGCAAAATAATCTGGTTCCCAGTGTCCTTAATTGTAGAGAAGGGCTGAGAGTCAAGCATTAGGAATGCTTAGGGAATAAAAGTATGATCTTGCAATGGGGCAGAAGGGCCCTGCACTGGCAAGGGGTTAGGGAGACTGACTGGCTCTCTGATGACAATGAGAAGGTTAAGGAGAGCCTGTGGACCCAGTTGACCCCCTCCCCCACTACATCTACAGCCAGTGTTAGGCATGGAGAGAATAGCTAAAAGGAGACCTAGCCCACTTCAGAGATTACCAGGAAGGATAGCGGAGCTCTGCTATTTTCTCAATGAGGGAAGGGACAAGGGAAGCTTGGCTAGAGTCTAGGGGAACTTGCTACTGGTGTGAACCCATTGGTGGATGGGATGACTTAGGCCCCGGGAAAACTGTCAGAAAAAGGCAAGTCTGGAGCCGATGGGCAAGCGTCCTCCTGAAGATCCCATGAACGAACCTCATTCTGATTTTCCTTTTTGTTTTGGAGTCTGACTCCTTGGAAGGGGTAGGACTACACTGTGTCTTAGCCAGATGCTGTGACAGCGAATTTATGGGGTGATGTCTACAGACCCACAGTGGAGGTGAGTCATGCCCTCATGGGCCACAAGGAGGTGTTGCCTAGACAACCTGGCAACAGAGCTTGTCATACAGGAGGGTTGTTGCCACCGATGGACTTTTGCATGGTGTAAAAATTATGGATGACTTCCCCCTCAAAATGTGGCTGCTGCTAGCTGGATAGCTAAAACCTTTAATTCTGCTTGCTGGACATGCCCAGCTATATCTTACTGCTGATTCATCTGCAAAACATGCCATATGTCACTTCATACAGATACAGCAGCCTGGCATGGACATCTGTTTACAAGGGAGGTCTACATCATGCTTCCACCACCACCGCCCTAATTGTTTTCTTATTTCAAATTCATACTCCTATGAATGAGGGTTTGTCCAAGCATGCTTGGACAAGATTTCCTCTCCTCCATGCTGTTGAGCAGCATAATGGGCATTAGTTGTCCACAAGATGGCTGCCCTTTCATGCCAGAGATAGAATGGCTTTACTCACCACTAAAAGCTTTTTGATATTGCATAGTGTGTAAAGTGCCTTGTGGTCCATAGGGATCCAAAACATCATACGAACATAACAGATTAGTACAATATGGATCCAGTTCAGCAACCTCTGTTCACAATGAGTATCAGTTGCCTATTTGAATAGCTCCATTGAAGTCAGTTGGGGTACTAGGTTAAATAAATACTACTCATCATGAGTAAGGATTGCAGAATCAGGTTCTACATTTACTATAGGGAGCATCGACAACTGCTACCATCTTGGTAATGGTAGTTTTTCTGTACTGCAGCCAGAACACAAAAGTTTCAGGAGCAAACCCTTTCCTGTTTGTTTTGTTATTGTCAAAGTTGGGCGAAATACAACCTATATAGTAACAATTTATAAATGTCTAAGGAGATGTTTTTAAAAGAACCAGGTGCAAGTATACTAGTCGTCACTCCAGCTCAGTCTTTCTCCAGCACTCTAACCCTATACTTTAGTCACTACTGACAGGTAGAGGGCAAATTTGCATAATGAACTGTTTAAATATTCAGTTTTATCAAGGCTTCAAGGCATTATTTGTCCTCAGCATCTTCCATAGCTAGTGACCCTATCTAAATCAACATCATTTGTCAAATCAAATTAGGCTTGTTGTTAATTTCAGACAGTGATGTTCATCTTTTTGATGCTTTCAAACAACTCTGAGGTAAATCCCTGTGACATAATGCTACTTAGATATGCTAAATGAGTCACTTGTTCAATGCTGCAATTGTCAGAAAAATATGAAACTTAGCTCTAAGGTAAATATTGTTGGGTCACTTGAAATGTATGCAAATTTGACATTTCTTTACTGATTAGCATATCCACACATCAAAGTTTTCTATATATCACTTCAAATATTTTTGATTTAGGAGAGGTAAGGTCAGTGGCACTTGGTATACTCTTTACTTTATATTCGACAAGATAAGAAACTAAAGCCTTCTTGAGGGAAACTTTCTAGCTGAAATCTTATTTTGTCTAAGCTGAGAACATTTTCTTGCAAATGGCTAGAAGAGGGTGAGGGAAGGCACCAGTAATGATGATTCTTCAACATAAAACTAGTAAAGGAGCATAAATTGGCTCCCCAGTGCAGTGGTCCCCAAATTATAGTGCGCCCCCCTAGGTGGGTGTGCAGGAACATTCAGAGCGGTGTGGTGGGGCCTGGGGAAGCCCTCACGGGGGGCCGGGAGCACCACCCACCCTTACTCTGCCCCCAACCATAGCTCCAGCTCCCGGCCCCAACCGTGACTCCACTCCCAGTCCTGTTCCTGGCCTGACTCTGGCCCTGGCTATACTCCTGGCCACAGCTGCAGCTTCGGCCTCGGTGCCTGGTCCCACCCCTGAACCACGGCTCCAGGAGGGGGGGTGGGGGGGCGCGGACAGATTCCATTATGGGGGGGGGCACAACATAAAAACACTGGGGACCACTGCTCTAGTGAATCCTCAAAAGGAATATTGAAAAGCAGGGAATTGTGCATCCTGGCTCAAAAAACCCTGCAAAATTTCCGTTACTCTATAACACAATTTTCTAAATGGCAGCAAATACATATTCATATCCCCTTAATACTGATTCAGATATCTGATGCTTTTGAAGTGACTCTTAACTACTTACTAAGAAACAGAAGTTAGATGCATTTGTTTCCATTAAAAATTGCATATTAATGACCATTTGTGTCTTTATTGGATATAGTGAGAATTTTGCCTGAACTAAAATCTGCAGGATGAATTAAAACTCTGTTAGGGTTTGATGGAGCAAAATACTTACTCATTTGAGTAACTTTACTCAATGAGTTGTCCCATAGATACCAATGTGACTAGTCACCTGAATAAAGTTATTCACGGGATTTGCAGAATTGGGCCCTTAGGGACCACTGTTAATTTGGTAGGATGGTGTCCAGAAACTCTGTGGATTGTTTTAGCCTATAAATCCCTTGCTTACTCTTTATGGCAGTGATAAATATTGCTCCTTTAGAATTATAGGTTGCTGTTGAAACATTCACAGAAAGGATTATTTTACTCAACAGTTCATCCTCCTTCGAAATTCTGTCCTAGTGGCTGAACAGAGCTACATCAATACAGGTGATGACATGCACATCAAACATGAGGTATGTGCTAAATATTCGGATGAACTTCTTGATAAGAATTAAACACAGCCCACACTCGCAGTAACTGGCTTTATTTTATTTCAATGCAATAACTCAGTCGGGCAGATTTTTCTTTCAAAAATAGCAAAAACGCCTCATATGCAGCATGCTCTCAACTCCAGCACAATTTTGTTTAAAAATATAACAAACATTTTTCAAATTATTGGAGCAGAAAAAAGTGTCAGACACCACTAACATATGTTTATTTTTCTTTTCCCTCCTATCACTGAAACATGGCCAAACAGCGTTCCCCCTCCCTTTACATTTCTTATATATATATTTACTCTTCTGCTGAGACCTCGCATGCTAAATTCTAGGAATGATTGAATGGATGACTTATTAGATCCCAGAAAATAAGGAATGCAAATGTTGATGGATCCATTATTACTGCAGGGCACATAGCACCACTACAATAAATTAGTAGTTGATGTTTGATGATAAATCAATAATGGCTTTTATCTTCTAAGTAAAAGATATTTTAATCTCCCTCCCTCCCCATCTTTGATGGCATGGTGTAAAACTGGGAAACCGAACACACATTCTTAAGGCAAGATTTAAAAAAAACTCCTTTGGTGCAAGATTTACATTTGCAAGCTGCCCATGCTTCCCATATTGGCAATGATTTTGACAAATGTAAAAAAGTCACTAATATTTTGACACTTTCACTGCCCAACTATGATACCAGCTGGCTGTGAATTCAGTTATTCATTGTTCTGCTGTATTTTAAAGACTGGTCCAGAGCCAATGTACTGGACCAGCTCCATTCATTCATTTTCAAGATTGAAGTTTCAGCTAACTGTAATGGCCATTTTCCAAATAGATCTGGAAACCTCTTCCAATTTAACATGATCATACAAATTACAAGAGGTCAAATGTGCCTTCAGATTTAAAGCTATTCTCTCCAAGGGAAATATATTTTTTATTCAATATAGAAATAGCTATTCTTCACATGATTTAGGAACACAGAGTTCCTTTTTGTGCCACTTTTTTTTTGTGGGGGTGGGGTCTGGCCAACGCATTCGCCACAATAAAACAAGCAAAGAAAAGGTATGGTTTCTGTTGATTAGATGCATATAAAATAAAACTAATGTAATTACCCCCCCTCAACCTCTGAAAAGAAAAATCACCTGCCATGTGTTCAGTGCAGCCCTTATTCACACTCATTCAACAGCTACTTTAAAAGAAACTAAACAAAAACTTACACATTTGGCTCCAGGTAAACAAACAGAACTTTAAAACAGACTTAGGTGGAACTCTCCTCAGTCCTTAATGCAGCTGCAGTACTTATCAGAACCACAGGATGTTCTTTTCTGCTTGAAAATCTTGGAGAGGGGTAAAGGTTCAAATTTAACAGTCCCTTTTGCAAATACCCTTTTTTAAAAAAAATAAAAATATGCTTACTTAGTAAGTCTTTTTTATTGTGCCTGCTAACGTTTTACAATATTTTCCAAAGCCAGTAACCATATTCATCCCTCTGGCTTGTAACTCACTGATTAAAAAGCAGATTGCCAGCAGTCATCTGCTATTGTCTGGCTTCTTAAATTCTGTTTCTGGTTTAATTTACTTGATTGTCCCATGCACTATTCATGAGTTCTATAATATTCCAAACTTTAATTTCAACAGATTAATTCTTTCTAATTATTCAACATATGAACCTGCACATGAGAATTCTACTGTATGCACCGTCCTGAGGCACAGAATGCAATGTCGAATCGTTTTCTGATTTCAAGTGGAAAACAAACTAATTATGTGGAAATATGATAATATATTGTGCTGCAGGGACCAGCCCTTTGTCTGTTTAGAAATGTTTACTTACGATCGGCTCCCTGTGTTATTTCTTCCAGGAGGAGCTGCCCTTTCTTAATGCATAAACATTATTGACTGGTCCATGATTCTTTACTTCAAGTAAAGTCAATTTACATAATTTTATATTACTTCCGTCTGGTGAAAACAAACAAGACATCCTAGGAAAGTAATAATTGAGCTAGCTGTACCAATCATGTGGAAAGATAAGATGCATAAGGCCCTGAAAATGGAGGACTACTTATTTTTCTGTTATTTCTCTTGGCTTTCCTTTACCATCATGCAATTTTACTCCCTTTCTATTTGATTTCATGAGTATCAGCATCCAGTGCCGCCTCATGTCGTGATACACACCAGCCACCAGAAATAAACTAGGCCTGATCTATCAGCCAGTTACTCTGATTTTAAGCCAATGTAACTCCGGTGAAAGCAATGGCTTTACAATGGTGTAACAGAGTGACAAATCAGGGATACTGGGCCAGTTCTCAATGGAGCTATGAGGCTTACACCCTTTGAGGACCAGGCTGTTTAAATGTTATGGATTTTCTGTCCCACAAAAAATTGAATTTTTTTTCATCTTGAATTGGGACAAATTCCCAATTCCCAAAATTTCCAAAAATGTTATGAAACAAAATTCTGAAAAAAAGCCCGGGAGCAGGTGAAAAAGCACAACTATTAGGTGACTCCTAGGCAGATGGCCAGGGGAGTGAGAACAGCACGGATAGAGAGGCACCTGAAGGGGTCCCTGGGTCAGGGCACTAGCTGAGAGGGGTAAGGGAAAAGCTCATGTTGGGCAGAGGAACTATTTTATTTTGGTATTTTGCCTAAGTTTTCAATTAAACTGATAAATTGTGCCCAGAGGCAAGGGCCAGAAACAGACTCTGGTGGGGGATGGATCCTTCCTGGGCTGGTGAGCTAGGCTGCTGGCATACAGTGACCATTTGTGAAGTAAGGTAATTACTCAGTGTGAGTTGGCGGCGACAGAATCTGGCCCATACATGGTCTCCTTCACAAGCACTCTTTTCCTAGCATTGTGCCTTGCACATTAATTTTCTGGGCCACACACTCAAATGAGACTTCTGCTCTATACCTGCAGTAACTTCCCCCCTACAGTTCTGCCCTCTGTTTTGCACTGCAGAGTTCTGCTACTTCGTGACTTTTCCCTGTACTCTCTTTTTGAAATACACTGGTTAGTTGTGTGTGATCATGTGTTCCTCTAATGACTAGCATTGCTGACTATTACAGCTTGCTACTTGCTCAAGCCCAGTATTTTGATGTTGAATGTGCCAGGTTCAACCCTACGGACAACCATAGCATGTGTGTGTATGACAATGGTTCATTGTGCAATGACTATTGTAGGGCATGGCCATTTAAAAGAACTGATGATTCCTCCCTACTATAGGAATAAAGGGGGAGAGTCAAGTCTCTATAGACCACTATTAAAGGGTCCACAAGCAAGACTTGGGAGTCCTAAAAGGGGGTACTGTTAAAGATGGGCTCCCTCCGGGAGTGAGGTTAATAACATTTATTTTATATTTTGAATTTGGTTTTTATATGAATCAGACATTTGCTATTTAGAAAAACCTATGGGAATATCTGAGTTGTGTAAAGGTGAATGCTTTTATGCTTAAAGTGATCAGCACATGAGGAAGAGATGGGAATTTATTGAGCAGGCATCCATTGTTTTCTTTATTTAAAGTTCAAACTTGTACTGTAGCCCACCCTTCTGCTCAGAAACAAGGACTGCGCTAAAACTTGGTTGCAAGGCTGTTTCAGAGCATTTCTCTGAGGCTCTTAATGCTTTCTAAATAATTGAAGTTTAAGTATCATTTGAACTCAGCCGACTGTTTTCTCTCTGCTGCACCAGTACTGAGCATGCTGGAAAAGCAACAAAAGAAAATACAGAAGAAAGGAATCTGTTTTTCTGATCCCTGGATACTCTACTCTTTCTGCTATGGCCTGCAGCCATACCACTCGCTGTAGGCTGTGAGCTCATCTGATCTTAAACTAAGCCGTGTCAGATCAGGTCAGTACTTGTCTGAGATACGTCCCTGAAAAATCCAGGTGTTGTAGGAAGGGAAGTTGTGAGTAAAGGTAGTGCTCTTTACCCACAGTCAGTACTGAACCAATGCCCTTAGCTGGGTGTTAGGGAGCAGTGTGCTGATGGCAGATGGGACTGTAAAACCGACATCCTCATTAGTGTTACGAGAAATTGTTTGAATGAAATGGTACCATTTCTGCTGAGAAATTCACAAAGATTATTCTGTTGGCAAAGGAAGATAAACCCATTTGGGGGAATTAACATTGTTTTAGATGTTTGACAAATCCATCTCATTCAGCATATTTTATTAGTTAATATTTATATTATAGTAGCACATAGAGGCCCTGATCAGGATTGGGGTTGGCAGGGACCCCTTGTGCTAGGTGTGTACAAACACATAGAAAAATACAATCCTTGTCCTAAAGAGCATATAATCTAAGAAGTCAAATGAAGGAGATAGGGAGTCCGTCAAATCATATGTAAAAAAAAAAATATACATGGATATTTGTTAATTGAAAAAAATTACACATAGATAAATTAAGTCCCTATCTATGGTATCCATTACTATAACATCTGAGCACCTCACGTCTAAAATGTATTTATTCTCACAATACCCCTGTGGGGTAGAGAAGTGCTATTATCCCCATGTTACAGATGGGGAATTGAGGCACAGAATGATTAAGTGATGTGCCTAAGTTCATACAGGAAGTTTGTGGTAGACCAGGGACTTAAACCCAGCACTCCCAAATTCTAGGCTAACACCCTCACCAGAGGACCATCCTTCCTCTCCTAAACTATTCTAATCTTTCCTCTGTCTAGCTATCATGAATTGACTGATTTCCTTAGGCATGCTTTCACTGGGAAACATGCATTCATTTTTGCAGAAATCCAGAAATGATGATTGTCAATGAATATACAGAAAATGAAAAAAAATCATACGGCAATATGCAAAGAAATGTAGATTTTTTTCCAGTGCGGTTTTACTAAGATAAAATATTGTTACAGTGGGGATCACCAGATGGCGCTGTTTCATATAGTTATTTTTCATAGTGTACGAGCACTATTTCAGTCTTTGAAGAAATGCTGCATTGTTGTTAGTTTTATGATAGTTACTTTTTGAGAAAGCTGTTGCAAACAGCAGGAAAGTTTTCTCTGCCTTAATCTCTCTAAATAGAGTCAGAATTGCTCCCTGGGATCCAGTCATTCATGTTCTGCTTGAGTTTCCTGAAAGAGGGGATTGCCAGTGTAACCCGCATGCTTTATACTGCAGCATTTGATTTTTTTCCATCCAAACAAAGGGAGAGAAGCAGTGGGGAGGAGACATGGATTTTAGTTAGAATACTGTGTTTCTGCACACCTGCTGAGCTGGTCAGGGCATCTCAGCTACAAAGGCCCAGAAACATCCAGAAGTAGGGCATGTCCGTTACTGGACAAGCTCAGCAGCTGTTTCGGAAGCTCCATAGGAAATTTTCATTTAAAGGAAGCAGGTTTTGTAGATCCTATACAAAGTCACCATTTCAGAGCTGAGTGAATCAGAGTTTGGAAGTGTGAGAGGTGAATTCATAAATATAGGCATTAAAGACAGCCCTATGGACTTAGTGGCTGATTGACAGAGGACCAAGAGATGTGTCTGCTGTGGGGCCTGGGTTCCAGGGTGAGTGCGATTCCAGCTTTATATACGAAGGAAGCCCTCCAGTAGGATGATGTTTGGTCCCCCATGGTGTGTTTTATGAACATAGAGGGAGAGCTGGGAGGGGAGCATTTGTGATTCCTAGAGATTACAGAATTTGTGAATGTGTGTACTAAAGTATAGGAGCATAAATGTTCTGTTGAACCCTTGTATTTAAATATATGTGATTTGCATCAGCACCCAGCACTTTCCAAAGAACGATGTTAGTGATTCTCAGTAACCAGCCTGGAGTCCAGAGTTATTTGGGTGATGATATTGTGTTCGTGAAGTCTCCTGAGGAACACAGAAAAATCTTCCCTGTATACTATGCCGCATCAGAACAACAGGGCTGAAACTGAATTGGGCCAAATGCCAGTTCAGATGGCTATAAAAACGTGTTACTTGGCAGTTACGTCACAAGACAGTGGTGACGCATGTGCCACCATTACAGCCTTTTTCCAGATGCAACATGGCAAAAACTTGCCATTGATATTAGAGGTCCATTTGACCATGCCCCAAGTTACTGTTGCTATGCTATCACTTGATCAACTACTTCAGTAAATGGCTGGAAGTGATGTTTACATCTCAGGTTAGCTCTGTTATGGTGGTCAAGTTCTTGTTGATGTCTTTAGCAAGAAACAGAACTTGAAAGAATTAGTATTGGGCAACAGAATGCAATTTACCTTGCTGGGATCTGAAACTTTTCTGGCAGAGAGGAACATTAGACATACAAGATCATCCATGTATGACCCTCAAGCTTATGGAGAAATTGAATGATTCAACAGAAGTTTGAATCTACAGACATCTATGTTGGAAAGAAAAGCATGAAGGACCTTCATTACAAATTTCTTACAAATCTACAGGGCTATGGGCCATGCCGCAATGCAAAGGTCACCGCCTGAATTATTACATAGCAGAGAAATGCATACTAAATTAAACATTGCTGGATTACTGGGAGCCGCTTTTGATATATCTGTGCAGCTGGATATAAGAAAAATATTCAACAGAAACAACAAAAATATACAGCACATACAGATAAATGTTGTTTTATCTAAAATTTGAATGTGTCTCATTTGTAAGAGTACAAAAACCTGAAATCTTACAAAAAAGAGAACCCAGGTTCATGTCTCCACTGAAAATTGCTGCGAAAAAAGGACCATAGGCTTACAAACTGTCAGATGGTTGAGTATGGAACTTTATTCATCTTGCACCTGCTTACCAAGAGCAAAGCAGAGATATTTCAGACCATCTAACTGGTTCCAGTAATTTTACTTTGCCACTGACAATACAGGATAACTGATAGGATGTTGGGCCTGATAGACATGCCGTCAGAACCAGATGGCCACCTGTAGGGACTGGAGACGGATTTATGAAATTATTAAAGGAAAATGGGATTAGTTCCTCCTTATAACTAGAATTCTAATTATAGTTACGTAATGTTTGCTTTTTAGTTACGGTCAGCGGCTGCTGCTGCAGCAACTGCTTCTGGAGCTACACAATTGTTGTCTTAATAAAAACCCTTGTTGGTGGTTTTTACTCTTTTGGTCTCGGCCTCCGCTACTCCACAAGAAGCCACTCAGAATGGCTACTAGATAAAACAAGGAACCATCCCTAGGTACAAGCTTCTCTATGTTTTTGATAATGTGGCTGAGTGCAGACTGTTCATCAAATGTTTTATTCTTTCCGGCAGGAAAAGTAGGGTTTTTGTTTTTTTTTTTAAATGGACAAAAAAGCAACTAATTATGCCTTTTGTCTATTTAAGATTTTTCTATATCCGATTATTTTCCTTTGCAAAACTTGAATCATGCATCTACTGTACATGTCTAGAGATTTATATGGAGCTTGTCATCGTGGTATCTGAGTACCTTACAGAACTAAAAAAACAGTTCATCCTTGGTCTGACTCTTCCTTCGAACACCTGTTGTGCATTAAAGTAAAATCTATAATAGTGAAAGTGGCAAGTATATCGATGTAGAAAATATACATTCTTCTAAAGAAGGAGACACAAGTAAAAGAAGCCTTAGCAGTGACATCTATTTACATGGGGGTTGCATGCACCTGTTCATTAGGCAATAACAAATGCTTACCATGGTGGTAGCTGCATCACACGATACATATGCTGCTTCTGACATACATAACACCTCTTTAAGGAAACACATGGCCCCATATGTCACAAGAACTTGTTTACATTCTGCAATACAGTAAGGAAAAATATGTTTCATAATAAATGTTTTCATACTTTTTGTGTGTGAGGAGAGAATGGGGATTTTACATCCTGGCTGTCAGTCTTAACATGCTTTTGTATTGTTCTCATTCAGAGGTGTGTGTGGTTTTATATTAAAAGAACCCAAACTAACCCCCTCAGATCCTAGCACCCCCAAACTTTGTGACAGTTTGGATTTGAACTATGGGGATTCTGGGCCCAAGTCTATGGAACAGACAAGAATTTTTAGAGGAAGTAAATTTGTGTGGGTGGAAATTTGTGTATTTAATTAGTTTAGTTTTTATTGAAGCTCAGCCCTTTAACAAAAGGTAAATCATATTACATATAAAATGTCACAATATACACTGTCTCCGCAACTCCTTTTAATATTGATATTGCCCACCACAGTAATAATGTCCCTATATCTAACCATCTCACATCTTCAGCTCACCCACTAACCATGAGCTGTAGAGAAAAAGAGCTTTGCACTATGTTCACAAGGTTAACATATCCAGATCCCCTGAGTCATGCTGTAAATGAACTATTGTAAGGCTACAGGCAACTAGTGATGGGGTTTGGTTCAGATAAGTCTCCTTACATAGGCTGGAGCCTTATAAAACCACTTTTAAGGTCTTCTTCCTCTGATCATACTTCTTCCCTTGACAACCAAGTTCCCACCACTGAAACTCTCAAGACCGTATCACAGAACTTTGAGTCATCCATTCCATCTTACTGCTAGTGCAAGATTGTGTCCTACAGTAAAACTTCTAGTATTTAAGTGTCCCAAATAATGGGGCTTTCTGCTTCCTTTGAAAACTAATTCCAAAGGCTAGGTCTCATTGATGGGAAATTTTACCTTTATTTAGCCCAAGTTTTCCTTTTCTGGGATTTATTGCAGTGCTATGCTTGGAGTACTTTTGCAAAACTAATGGAATGACTGAAAATCAAAAACTCTGTTTTACTCCCCCAGGGGAATGCAGTCTCCCACGGATATTGATAAAGTGGGAATATCCGAGAGAAATGTGCAAACAGAGCTTTGATTATTTTGATTTAATAAATAGTAACTAATGTATTGATTTTTCCCACCTCAGTCTCTCTGCAACAGGTATTGAGAATTCCAGCAGTTCATTTAGTGGAAGAGAAGAATAGGAGAATGATTTTTTTTTTTTCAAAATACTGTATCCTAAAATTGTTAAATCTATTTGTTGTTAGGTCATCTAATAATAAAATCAATGACGTTCACAATATTCTGTAACATGCACACCACTTAGGGCTATTTATTACATCAATTCTAACCAAAAAAACAACAACCAAAAAACCAATGACACTAGGAGCTAAAGAAGTTGTATCTGTATATGCTTCACTTGTTTTCAGTATATGAAAGAATTAAACTGACGTTAAAGGTACTTAAGATGTCCCTGAGCCTATATCCCTGGTATATCCCAAGAAATCAAGAGGGCAAACCTAGAGTAACTTTCATGGATGGATTCAAAACAGAAGAGATGAGCCTATAGGACATAATTAATGAAGACTCAGGAGCTGAGGACTAGATTCCTGTGTTCTAGGCCCAACAATTCCACTAACTTCCTGTATGAATTTGAGCAAATTGCATTCAACTTCCCCCTCTCTCAGTTTGCCCATCTGTAAAATGGGTGTAGTAGTTGCCTACGTCATGTGTGTGTGTGTGTGTGTTATGAAACATAGTGGTTATAAAGCATTTTGAAAACCTTTGATTAAAAGGACTATTTAAATATTAAAATAATTATCAAGTAACCAAAAATGGGTTAAAAATCAATACTTAATGCAATGTCTTCTTGCTTATAAAGGGCACAACATTTAGTTGTTGAGCTACTTTCCTGGCACTTACACAGGCTCATGTGGTATATGCTCAGGAATGAGTTCACTCTTGGGTGTACATATTAGGAAGCAAAAGACGTCACTGGTCATCTATATAAGATGAATGTCCCCAGCAACTTTGTCTATCAGGCTGCTTGGACTTTCCATTCCAGGCAGTCTGCTCTTGTGTAGTCTAGACTGGAGTTCTCATCACAAAACAACCATCCTTTAAACAAATAGAGTAGGGAGTTGTGCAGAAAGGCCATGTCTACATTACCGGCTAAATCGGCACCACTGCGATCGATGCAGCGGTTTTGATTTAGTGGGTCTGGTGAAGACACGCTAAGTCAATGGGAGAGTGCTCTCCTATCGACGTTTGTACTCCACCTTCCCCAGAGGTGGAAGCTATGTCGACAGGACAGCGTCTCCTGCCGACATAGCGTGGTGTAGATACTGCTGTAAGTTGACTTCAGGGTTCTTTGAACCACGGGCATTATGGAAGTGCAAATGAGTATTTAATTGGAAAATTGAGTGATCATGGCTGGAATCCGTGTCAGGGCACTTACTGGTTCCTATGCCATTTCATCATGCCCCAGCCATCAGGTATAACGCTAAATGAATTCATAGCTAATGGGGTGAAGATCAAAAGAGCCTTTGTTTTTCTTTGTAAAATCAATTCTCATTGCTTTGTATAACTTCCACTGGATGGCGAAGGATGAAGTTGCTATCTTGAATAATGAGCTTCTGTTGAAGAACTACAGTTGATTATTGTAATTCCCTGTATCTGTGTGTGAAACCCCCAACATTAAAAAAAGTTCAATTAGTTCAGGGCACAGCATCCTATTAGCAGCAACTCATGCTACTGAGAGACGTTATCTCCGACATTACTCCATTCTCTTCACAGGCACTGCATTGAATGCTGATTACATTCAAGATTTCAGTTCTCATCTTTGAAGACCCATGTTACCAGAGGGATTGTCTCACCCATGTTATCATGGCCTCCCATGACAGCAATACTCCAGGGAGAAAACAGGGCTGCCAACCTCAGAGCAAAACCCATGGGTGCAGGAGGTGGAGCTTTCTCAGTGCCTAGCCCACAAGCCTGGGACTCACTCCCAGGTAATATCAGAGCATCTGTGATTCTTAGCACCTACAGAGCAAAAAATGCACACACCACTTCTTTGACAGGTATTCCTACAGTCTCACTACAAAAATAAGAGCCAGACAAAAAACAAACTAAGCTGAGTCCTGCTGTCTGGATCGCAGAGAAAGAGAAATATAATGTGGCATGCTTAATAACTCTGGAAAACACTTAGGCCCCAGTTCAGGAAAGTGAATAAGCATGTTTCATTTTTATTACCGTCAATGGGATTTAAGCACATGGTTAAAGGTAAGCATGTGCTTGAGTGCCTTGCTGAACTAGACCTTAGATGATGATATAGGCATCGTATAGAAACCTAGCTGGATGGAATTCAATTTTAGGTATTTTCAGGTTTAGGAGCTCTAGGCTTCATTTATGAATTAACTCCCTGAACTTTAAAAATATCCATGTAATTCATAAAAATACTACGGGTTTTGTCACTGACATAATTTCCTATCAGCAGAGGGAATTACAGCTAAGGTTCTTTTTCTTCTCTTATTAAAGATTGTTCTTTGATCCAAAGGAGACGTTCTGATTTTTTTTTTCATCTCACTCCAAATTCCAAAACCTTTTTCTCTTTAAAGAATGAGCCCCAGGACTGCATTTGCATTTGTAAAGAGTGTGTGAGGAAAAAACAGACTTCCTACATCATGTTTGGATTTAGGATTCATGAGCAGGTAGCTTTTATTTTAATATATATTTGACATGAGTATATTATTCATTATAGCTCCATGAATAGAGCCCTTTATATCTTATTTTATTGTACCTGGCACACATTTTATTACATAATAGAGTACTGTATCTTGGTGCTTATTAATATCTTCTAAAAGAGAGTGAAGTTTTCACTGTCTTCAACTGTGTAAGGGTGGGGCGGAGAATAGTCTCTTTCCAGGTGCCTTTTAATGTGGTATTTATCGTTACCACATTTTTGGGCTCTTGTCTATTAAATGTGCTACTGAAGACTGGAATGAAGTCACTTACATATTAATTTCCTCTGTGAACTCTATTAAAGTACTAATGTTCATTTACTTAGGTGTCTTGCTTAGAGCAGGGTGCTGACAAGCTTCATGAATGGGAGAAATGGCATCATTTAAAAAAAAAAATAACGTTAAGTCCCTACGGAAGATCTATTCCTTGGCATTTTGAAAGCAGCATACAATGTTCCATTGGTCTGAAGCCAACCTTTTTTGATTTATGCTTTTTAAAACGTAAGAAACAATATGATAAAAACATACACAAACTTGGCGCCAGGCTCAAATAATCATTTTTTCCTGCAATGTCTGATCTGGGTCATAAAAAAAAAAAATTCTAAAAGATGACACAAATTTTATTTTGCTATCATATTCTGTGAGTGGTTTCCAAGAAATATTGTTTCATCACTGCAGGGAACCAGAGCTTGCTAATACCAGAGCCAAGGAAAATTTTTGAAAATTGTTATTGTAATGTTTATCTAGTGAGATCATTATTTTTCCCTGATGAAGCACAGGTGCAAAATCTAAATACACTGGTTCCAATAGTACAATTTTCTAACCATTTCCTTTCTTTGCAGGCCTAGCAAACTTAGCCTACTATTAACAGGATACCAAGGACCCCTCTGACTCTCATTTTCTTCACTCCACCATGGCAAAAAACCCAAAATCTTTCTGCCCTTGTAGAATTTATATTTTGTCTGGTCATATTTTTTTTCAAGGCCCATTCAACCTACATGATAACATCTGCTGGGACTGGGGAAGCAGACATGCAGAATCCTCGCAAATGGAAATGCCAGGGATGGATCAGATAGCAGATGGTAAGAATGTTAACTCGTAATAGGGCTAGGAGGTTCTTTTGCCTTCATAAGAAGGAAGGCAGCACCCTCTAGCACTGAGCCTTTGCCACCACTATGATGACAGGAACTGCCAAACATAAATCAGAGTGATAACAGCCTCTGTTGGGGATTCAGACCCACATTTTCCTGCATGGAAGATAAAATCTTTTCTTGGTTCTTAATTCAATCACATACCCAACTGGCAATCTTGCATATCAAAATGGGAATCCTGGGAGGCTGCTGGAATATGCAGATCAACAGAAGCTAATTAGCATTTACTCGCAGCCATCCTTAACTGATTGGCAGCACAGCTGTGGGGACCAAACAAAACATGCTGAGTTGCATATTTGTAAGGCCACCTGCCACTTGGTGGAATCTAAAATTGTGTAAACTACCACTTCATAATAACTCAGTGACCTTAGTTTTGAAGCAATACTGAGTGGGTATATTTGGCTAAGTGTATAATTAGTGCTTATTTCACCTGACATGCAGTTCAGCAATAGACTGTGCAGCAATACCTTCTTAATTTGACGTGTTGATGTCTTAATTAAGATTGACAACTTGTTAGAGAGGTGCTGTATTTCCAGTGCAGGCTGATATGTACCCATTAGCACCTACTTCACTACCAATATGAAACAATGCACTTTTATGGCTTTATACACATCCCAGCCATTCAAGGTGGAACAAGCAAACGTTGAAAGAAAAAGGTCTATTTCCTGTATACGTTTATGTAAGTACTTTATTGCCTTACACTCAGAATATAAATTGGGAGAGGATGCGGGAGGAAGAGCGATATGAGGGGAAATCCCAGAAAATTAAAACATCAAGAAGCATGACAAAGAAAATAGAGGAGAAAGGCATATGTAGACAGAAGGAATTCCAGCATTGTGGTCTTATTTGGAACATGATGGTGAAGTGAAAATTATAACAGTGATATATCCTAGGTTGTTTAGAGGAGAATGGTACTTTTCATGGGTAGGCAAAAAAGCAGGTTTGTAGACTGGTTGCCTCATTCCCTATCTGGAAAACAGGGCTATCCTTGTTTCAAGATGCTCATGCTGAAGCAAAGCAAAGAAGGTGAGAAAGATCCAACATGTCTGCATGTGATTAGCCAATTTTTTGACTCGTGTAAACAGTGCAATTCTATTGGCTTCAGTGTGCGGGCTTATACCAACAGAGAATTTGGTCTTAAATTCAGAGTAGACCAAAGAGGGTTGAAAGGGGAGGTATAAATATATACAACGATGTCTGGAAGATTGTGGAGAGATGACATTTCATTCAGAACTGTTAATCTTAATGAAAATAAATTGACCATAGTAAAAATTATAATTTATAGTTTAGGCCATCTGAAAGAGCCGACAACGTGATGGGGAACAACAGAGGAGATAGGTCTAAAAGACTTCATAAGAAAGCCAGTGAATCGTGAAAAACAGCTGTTTGGAAACAATTCAGCTTCTTTGTACCTCATTATTAGTGATTAAAAGATTCATTTGGATGCAGGCAGGAGTTTTAAGTTTTCATCTACTGCTGGATCTTGTTTCTCACTTGAGATCATGATGCTGTGTTGTGGCATCCCCATCACATGCTTTATCAGAAAGAGAAGGAAAAAAAACCTAAACTATCGTTTGCATCCCTGTTCACTGAAGAGAAATTTGGGGAAAGCTGCAAAAGAGCAAATACATATTTTACAGGGACAAGGAAGAAATAATGTTCAGGACAAGCAATGGCTGAGAGCTCTGAGGGGCTTGGATTTTTCTAAATTGACTATTGGTGTTGGGTGCTCAATGTGAGACTCCCTAAGGGGCCTGATTGTTAGGAAGTGCCGCAACCCCCACTCTCTGAAAACTGGGCTCCTTTAAGGTGTCTCACACTGGGGCACCATCACCAGGCACATCTGAGGTTCCTGGCCATGGATTGTTATCCTAGGATTCTGTAAGAGGCAGCAATAAACAAACAAATAAAAAATAAAACCAAACCAACAAAGTGTTAAAGAAAGATCACCATCTTTGAAATCTCTTGGATCGGAAGTTGAAATACTTGTAATAGACTAAAGAGATGCTAATGTAACACTTAGGGGTTGTAGTACATATGTGTGGCTTGGCTACTCCCCATCACCATAATTCATGTGCACTAAGCTCCATACTGCTACTGCTCTCTCTCTACTTGCATATCTAGAATCTTTGGAAACTAAAATTAATCAGAGATACTTGTAGAGTCTGGGCATCTCTACCAGAAGAATGAGTAGGGCCCTACCAAATTCATGGCCATGAAAAATGCATCACAGACCGTAAAATCTGGCCTCCGCACGTGAAATCTGGTCTTTTGAGTGCTTTTACCCTATACTATACAGATTTAATGCAGGAGACCAGCGTTTCTCAAATTGGGGGTCCTGACCCAAAAGGGAGTTGCAGTGGGGTCACAAGGTTATTTTTGGTGGTCGTGGTATTGCTACTCTTACGTCTGTGCTGCCTTCAGAGCTGGGTGGCCGGAGAGTGGCGGGTGTTGGCCGGGTGCCCAGCTCTGAAGGCAGTGCTCCGCCAACAGCAG